>NC_138780.1:67370092-68065092 GCF_965119305.1 Pelophylax lessonae
CTCTTCGTAGGTCAAATCTTTCCTGATGTCTGAGTGAGCTATATATAATCCAAGCAAACACACCCAGAATGGTAACGCCCAGTCCAAAAATTAACTGTGTGTATCCTGTGTGTTTTGGAGCATGCTCAGTTGCCAAAACAAGGGAAATAGAAATGAGGAATAGAAATGTATGTAGGTGTGTATAGTATATGTGAATTGAAAAAATTCTCTCTTGAAGTTTGCTAGTCATTATTTAGAATGTTTAGATACAGGAATACATACATATATATACAATTACGTGAGAGAGAGAGAAATATATATTTAGGGAAACAATTGAAACACACCTTTTGGGATTTGAGAAGTGAGATTGTGACGATTGACCAGATATGTAAGCCAACAATCTGACTCATCACTCATGAACATCCCTAAATTTGGCGTGGCAATTATATCAGGCGTTCTTATGTGCATTTTGGCTGGCGTTTTCCCAGGCGTTTTGACATGCATTTTTTGGGCAGGCATTGTTATATGAAATCACCTACAAAAGCCCCAAAAACAGACCACAAACACGTACATGTGAACGTAGCCCGTTTGGGGGCGTTTG
The DNA here is from genome assembly GCF_965119305.1 of Pelophylax lessonae. Classification (NCBI taxonomy): domain Eukaryota; kingdom Metazoa; phylum Chordata; class Amphibia; order Anura; family Ranidae; genus Pelophylax; species Pelophylax lessonae. The sequence goes on from NC_138780.1 coordinate 67,370,673, forward strand.
AGGGGGATTTGTCCAGCTCAAGGATCAGCTCCCAAAACAGGCAAAAAATCCAATCCTATTCAGTTCAATGGCCCCTGTTCCCATGTGAGCATTTTGACGGCATGAGGAAAACACCCAACGCTCACTGAGAAATAGCACAATGATTAGGGAGTCTGCCTTCCTGCTGTAGGTTTGTAAGTTCGAATCCGGAAGGTGCCCTCTGTATGGGCAACACTTGGATATCTCCAATCCTCCAAATGTTGACATCATTAATTTTGTTCATGTTTGAAAAAGGCATGTGTATCAGCAAACTTTTAATCCAAAGACATGAACAAAATACAAAAGATGCCCCATAAAGTCAATATGTAGCAATATTGTGAGCTAAAGCTCTATTTGTTTGTTGGGCATACTTTGCTAATTAGCCAAGTATAAGGGATATATATATATATACCTTCAGTTAAATGTGTAGTAAAATGGTAACACTTGGCCATACCCATATGGAAGAAAAGGTAGTATTTGCAATATATTTCTAAAAACATTCTTTGGAAACACATAAAATATTGTCAAAATTGTGACATTTCCTTGATATGTGTGAAATGCTAATAATCTTTCTTTGAAATATGTTTTACATCTATTTTTTTTCTATCTGACGACCAATTCCCCAATGTAATATTTTGTGGGTTTTTTCAGAGAATGTGGAGGTTCTATATAAACACTGTAGATTTGACTGCTATGATTTCGGAGTTAGCAGGAAAGGTGTATGGAATGTGATGGTGTTTACTAAAGGATCCCTTGTTGGAAGTGTGCATGTTTTTCCAATTCCGCCGGTTTTTGCCATTTTCTATGGGCGAGACAGCGGATTTGCAAGCGGTATTCAAAAAAAAATTGACCCAAAATCGCGCTGGCGAAATTTTTTGAGCCAATTTGACGTTGCGCATGCGCACATTCGCGAGTTCGCAGCTCGCGGCTGGAGGAGCTGTTTAACCTTTCCACACTTTCGCAGATATCTCTCTTTCTAAGTCAGTTTTTGAGATTTTTTAAACGCAAGTCATCTCCAAATTGACTTCCACACCTTCCACAGTGATTTGGGATTTTTGGGGGTACAGGGGAAAATTTGGCTAAACTTTAGTCGAGCTTTTAGCTGGCGTGGTTTTAAGTCGCGCTCTGACCATATTGCATCTTAATGAATCTCACACTAGGCGCTATTTTCCGCCCGCCGTTCTTTGAATGCCAATTTGACTTAAATAATCGCCGCTTCGCAAAATCACGCCGAAACGCCAATTCGCCGTACTATGAATCAGGCCCATAATGTGTGAGTAGCTCAGTAGCACTACATATATATATATACAGAAGAATTTTTCTTAATAAGCATTTTACATACACTTTTGTATCCGATTTCTTGTGAATGTGTCTTCCCGAGATTTTCTTCAGGTGCTGCAGGAACTATATGCTGTGTAGGATAGACGGATAATTTGAGTATATGGGCTGGAAAAACAACTAAATGGAAAGTAGTGATTTTAGTAAATGGTTTTATTTACTTGGGATCTGAGAATTCAATTCAAAGTCCAGAGAAGGGTCCAGGATATATCTAGCAGTGGGACCAATCTGAAAAGATATCAATTTGTTGTAGGTTTTTTGTTTTGTGCCAGTCCGCATGTGTGGTGATTTAACATAAGAATTGGTGACTTCCAACAAGGAAAAAGAAACGGCTGCAAAGGCCGTTGGTTCTGAGGAGGAGATAGGTTCAAGGAGAATCTTCTCCTCCAAAGAAAAACTTACAGTTTTGTAGGGTAGTAAGGGTTAAAGACGTCCGTCCGCAGCATAGAAGTCTCCAGGATGCTTCCTCTCCCTCGGTTGGAGAGAGACTGGAGTTCCTGGAGCGTTCCCCGGCCTTAAATAGGCTGTCACGCATGCGCATAAGCGCTGTGTGAAGCCTTGTGACAGCAACCGTGCACGGTCAGTGGCGCGCCTGCGTGTGTGACGCGGCGCATCCCTTGACGCCCTCCGGTCGTGACACTTAGGCCGCCGACACGGAGGAAGAAACCGAATGATCCTGTGGGGATCTGGGAGGATACCAAAGCATCGACCTTCGGTTCTATTAGCCCCGATCTCAAAGATTCGGGGCTTTCCGTGCCGGGAGCTCCTGAAGTTTCGGGAAGGGCACCAAGAAAGGGGATTTGACATAATAATTATTTTGTAATACAGAAAGAAAAATACATGAAAACAAAAAGGCAAAAAATGGTGGTGATACACATTAGTGGTCACCTAAGTCTCACTAAAAGCGATAATTAGCAGCAGTGAATTGTATAGAAGCAAGGGGCACAAAGTGTGCCGGGGTAGGGCCCGAGAGGGACACGTAGAGGGGAGAGGATCATTGTGTCAGGCATTCCAGGCATTCCAGAAAAAGGAGGGGGGTCAAAAAAATAAAAATAATAATAATAATAAAAAAATTAATATGCTGTATATAGTGTGTGTTGTGTCAGGTGCTGTAGGGGTTAATCGGGGGGGCGATCGGGGGTGAAATGTGCCTATCTAACTGTGTGTGGGTGTGCTTGGTGCAGTACTCACAGTAAGATGTGCTCTCCTCTCACGCTGGATCCAAAAAGACCGTTGTGGGGGGAGGGCACATCTCCTCTAAGCCTGTGTTTACATTTCACAGGCTTAGAGGATGATCTGATTGGGCAGGACCGATCAACAGGTCCAGGCCAAAAATCATTGGCCTGGACCTGATGACTGATCGGTTCTGAACCCAATCGAGCCATCGGTGTCGGCGGGCACGCGCGGGAGCGCGCATAGGACCGGCAGGAAGTAGCGACGTAGACCTACGTCACTCTGCCTGGCCGGGGCCGACTGCCGCAGTAAATATACTGTGCGCAGTCGGCAAGTGGTTAAGCCCTAGGATACAAACCTCCTTACTGTTGCCAACTGCCGAGTAGGGTAGTATTAAGGACTCTCCCTCAGTATCTTCCTAAAGTCAATAAACCATTTCATCGGAAAGAGAATATTGTTCTTCTGACAATGCAGAAGGATGAATCCAATCTGACACACAAATTTGATGTCAGATCTACCCTTAAATTATATATACAGAAAATGGCCTCCTTCAGAAAGGCAGAGAATTTGTTCGTCATCCCAGATGGGGTAAGGAAAGGGCTGGCAGCGTCCACCAGAATGGTCTGGTGGACGCTGCCAGCCCTTTGTGGCTGGTCAAGACCATTAAGAGAGCTTAGTTGAGGAGCTTGGAACCACCGAGGAGTGTGAGCGCTCACTTGACAAAAAGACTGGCAGTGTCATGGACAGAATTCAGGGGTGTATCCCTGGAAATAATATGCAGAGCTGCAACGTGGTCTACTTATAGCACATTTTTGACTCGCTTTAAAGTAGATCCAGCAGCCTTAACTACAATAGAGTTTGGTCGTTCTGTACTGGCCAGAGTAGGTGCCTAATAAATACTTCAGCATACCCTCCCTTCTAGTTTTTTTTTTGGCGTGCTACATCCTTATGTGTATGTTGTCATGCTTGTGTCAGGAAAATTGTATACTCACCTGACGATAATTTTCCTTTCCTAATGCATAAGCATGACAGCCTACAGGTCTCTCCTTTGGGGGCTTCCCATTTGAGTATAGTTACGAGAATGCTGCCTTAGGGGAGGCCACTCATTTAAATAGTATAACCAGTCCTGATTGGGCGAGAAGTTGAGCCTATACCCATACGTGTATGTTTTCATACTTATGCATCAGGAAAGGAATACAATTCAATTCAGGTAAGTATACAATTTTTCATTTCTTTGCTGGGATGTATGACTACTTTGTGTTCCATCTGGGATCTTCCACTCAGCTTGGCTAACCTTTTGCAGTTCTCTTAATTATAATAAAACTAATATGTGAAGTCTGCTGTATGTAAGGAAATACACATTAGGGCTCATTCACATAGGCGCAGAGGTCTGTACAGCATGAGGAACACATTTTGTTATGTGGCTGGGAGGTGCCTAGAAGTGATAGGTGTTGCCTATAGCCACCTTTATAATTCAATGACAGGCTGTGGTTCTACACTGGTGACTGCACATCCAAGCCTTAACATGGATGATTTTGCAGGGTTGGCTGAATGACCCTGGACACTGGACATTAAATGTGACCAGGGGTGCAATATCCATCCCTGTATGCATTATAACAATCAGATGTGTAGTTATTATCATACAGGTGTAGCCTGTCATTGATTTGTATAGATGATTGTAGGTCCCTCCCGCATGCCTACCAGCCTTGTAAACAAACTTCTTCTTTACACTGTGCGTGTTTATGTAAAACCCTTAGGGGTTACAGCATCCTTGAGCCAGCACTCTTCTCTGAACCATGCAAATTGCAAATTAGAGCCTAGAATCGGGCTCGCAATCCTCTACCTGGCCTGAAAACGTCCTAAGAAGGGAAATGTCTGGAAAGTGTGAATGTGTTATGCCTTTTTGGACTGTCAGAACGGATATATGTCACACAGAGTTCTCAATGGTGCTCCAAAGGACTCCAGGCTGGCTAATCTGAGTGGAGAAAACTAGTTTTACAGCTTTCTTCAGGATTGGTAACCTCTGGATTGGGTTCAGGAGTCGGAAAGCTTTGAAGAGTCTTGGGAAGGATGAAGCCTGTGTCCATATTTTACTGGTATTGGAACAGCAGCCTAATAGTGCAGGTGTGCACAGCCTCAAGGAGCTGTCTATAAATCAGGCGTCCTTCCCCTGGAGACAAACTGCTGCTGGAGTAGCATGTGTAGCAGAGGCAGCTGGTGCATATGGGGCGAGGGGCGCCGCCCCCCTATCCATGCGTCCAGCCCCCTAATGTACATGCGGGGCGCCGGACGCATGGAGTTCAATGGGGCTTTTATTTATTTTTTAACCGTGTGACTAGAGCCAGAGGCTCTCACAGGCTAAATAAAAGGGTGGGCTCTGCACCCCGAGCCCACCCAGTTGTGTGACAAAAGCGAATGAAAATTTGCTATTGTCACACAGATCCTCCTCCTGGCCAATCAGGAAGCTGGTCTTGAGACCCATTTCCCCGATTGGCCGTAAAAGAGAAGCCATGCCATTGGGCATGGAGGAGGAGGGAGGAGACGCAGAAGAAGGGGAAGAAGCCGCCGCCTGCTGCTGCAGATAGCCAGGCAGGGTGAGTGAGCGGGGGTCCTGCACTGTGTCCTGTCTCGCTGTGGTCGGGGAAGAGGGGGTATGGTGTGCGGCCTGTTGTGGTCCAGGGGGAGGGGGTATGGTGCAGTCCGTCTGCCCCCCCCCCCCCCGGCCCATGGAGCACCAGCCACCACTGATGTGTAGACACTAGGAGAGTATCTACCCTGGCCTCAAAGAGAAGTGGCCAGATCTGACCAGGCTGTGGCCTGAAAGAGATACTAAGGCAGGCCATAGATGAGTGGAAAACCAAATGAAAATTCTTGTCGATAGCCAGTTTGTTCGTTTTTTTTACATCATTAGTGTGCCTGCTGTGACATGTGATTTTTGAGCTACATCCGATAGTGCCTGATCCAACATGTTGGATTTTTTTTTTTTTTTTGTAAAAACATTTCTAATTGTTGATGAGGAGTCATATGAAAAAGTAAAATAAAAATGAACTGCTCATGAGCAAGGAAAGTATGAACTAGAAAGAAAAGAATGATCAATGCATATAAGTGCTAAAGAAAAGGCCTTCAAAAAATACAAGACTGAGGGGTCATTGGCAGCATTCAAGCATTACAAAGAGTGCAATAAGAAATGTAAAGACTAAATCAGGGCGGCTAAGTATATAAACAGTAAGAAAGCGAGGCCAGAACACATTGGCCCCATTAAAGATGACAAAGGAAATATGGCCACAGAGGACAGAGAAAAGGCGGAAGTGTTAAATAATTTCTTCTCTTCAGTCTTCACAATCGGGGGGCTACACTAACCCAGCTTGTAAGGCCAAACTAAATAATACACCTCAGGAAGTACTGCCATGGCTAACAGAAGATAAACCAAACTAGAGAAACTTAACATAAATAAATCACCGGGACTGGATGGCTTGCACCCGAGGGTTCTTAAAGAGCTCAGCCAGGTGATTGCCAGACAGTTATTCTTGATCTTTAACTACTTGCCTACTGTGCACTTAAACCCCCTTCCCATCCAGACCAATTTTTAGCTTTCAGTGCTCTCACACTTTGAATGACAATTGCGCGGTCATGCAACACTGAACCCATATAAATTTTTCTTCCTTTTTTTCATAGAAATAGAGCTTTCTTTTGATGGTATTTATTCACCGCTGGGCTTTTTATTTTGTGCGCTATAAATGAAAAAAGGCCGCAAATTTAAAAAAAAAAAAACGTTTTTTTTTAGTTTCTGTTATAAAATTTTGCAAATTAGTAATTTTTCTTCATAAATTTTGTCCAAAATTTATACTTCTACATATCTTTGGTAAAAATAACCCAAATAAGTGTATATTATTTGGTCTGCGTGAAAGTTAGAGAGTCTACAAGCTATTATGCTAATCATTGAATATTGATCACACCTAATGTACTGACAGCCTATCTCATTTCTTGAGACCCCAACAAGCCAGGAAAGTACAAATGACCCCTTTTTGGAAAGTAGACATTCCAAGGTATTTAATAAGAGGCATGGTGAGTTTTTTGAAGTTGTCATTTTTTCCCACAATTCTTTGCAAAATTAATTTTTTTTTTTTTTTTACAAAATTGTCATATTCAACAGGTTATTTCTCTCACATGGCATATGCATACTTACAACTACACCCCAAAACACATTCTGCTACTCCTCCTGAGTATGGTGATACCACATGTGTGAGACTTTTTTATAGCCAGGCCACATACAGAGGTCCAACATTGAAGTAGCACCTCCAGGCGTTCTCGGAGCATAAAATACACTTTTCATTTCTCAACCACCTATTACACTTTTGAAGGCCCTGGAGCACCAGCACAATGAAAAAGCCCACTAAATGACCCCATTTTGGAAAGCAAACACCCCAACGTATAATCTATGAGGCATAATGAGTCTTTTGAACATGTCATTTTTTTCCAGAATCTTTCGGAAAATGTGGGAAAAAAAATGAAAACGCATTTTTTTACACAAAGTTGTCAATTTATAAGATATTTCCAACACATAGCATGTACATAGCAAAAATGACACCCCAAAATACATTCTGCTACTCCTCCTGAGTATGGCGATACCACATGTGTGAGACTTTTTTACAGCCAGGCCACATACAGAGGTCCAACATTGAAGTAGCACCTCCAGGCGTTCTCGGAGCATAAAATACACTTTTCATTTCTCAACCACCTATTACACTTTTGAAGGCCCTGGAGCACCAGCACAATGAAAAAGCCCACTAAATGACCCCATTTTGGAAAGCAAACACCCCAACGTATAATCTATGAGGCATAATGAGTCTTTTGAACATGTCATTTTTTTCCAGAATCTTTCGGAAAATGTGGAAAAAAATGAAAACGCATTTTTTTTACACAAAGTTGTCCATTTATAAGATATTTCCAACACATAGCATGTACATAGCAAAAATGACACCCCAAAATACATTCTGCTACTCCTCCTGAGTATGGCGATACCACATTTGTGAGACTTTTTTACAGCCAGGCCACATACAGAGGTCCAACATTGAAGTAGCACCTCCAGGCGTTCTCGGAGCATAAAATACACTTTTCATTTCTCAACCACCTATTACAATTTTGAAGGCCCTGGAGCACCAGCACAATGAAAAAGCCCAGTAAATGACCCTATTTTGGAAAGCAAACACCCCAACGTATAATCTATGAGGCATAATGAGTCTTTTGAACATGTCATTTTTTTCCAGAATCTTTCGGAAAATGTGGAAAAAAATGAAAACGCATTTTTTTTACACAAAGTTGTCCATTTATAAGATATTTCCAACACATAGCATGTACATAGCAAAAATGACACCCCAAAATACATTCTGCTACTCCTCCTGAGTATGGCGATACCACATTTGTGAGACTTTTTTATAGCCAGGCCACATACAGAGGTCCAACATTGAAGTAGCACCTCCAGGCGTTCTCGGAGCATAAAATACACTTTTCATTTCTCAACCACCTATTACAATTTTGAAGGCCCTGGAGCACCAGCACAATGAAAAAGCCCACTAAATGACCCTATTTTGGAAAGCAAACACCCCAACGTATAATCTATGAGGCATAATGAGTCTTTTGAACATGTCATTTTTTTCCAGAATCTTTCGGAAAATGTGGAAAAAAATGAAAACGCATTTTTTTTACACAAAGTTGTCCATTTATAAGATATTTCCAACACATAGCATGTACATAGCAAAAATGACACCCCAAAATACATTCTGCTACTCCTCCTGAGTATGGCGATACCACATTTGTGAGACTTTTTTATAGCCAGGCCACATACAGAGGTCCAACATTGAAGTAGCACCTCCAGGCGTTCTCGGAGCATAAAATACACTTTTCATTTCTCAACCACCTATTACAATTATGAAGGCCCTGGAGCACCAGCACAATGAAAAAGCCCACTAAATGACCCCATTTTGGAAAGCAAACACCCCAACGTATAATCTATGAGGCATAATGAGTCTTTTGAACATGTCATTTTTTTCCAGAATCTTTCGGAAAATGTGGAAAAAAATGAAAACGCATTTTTTTACACAAAGTTGTCCATTTATAAGATATTTCCAACACATAGCATGTACATAGCAAAAATGACACCCCAAAATACATTCTGCTACTCCTCCTGAGTATGGCGATACCACATGTGTGAGACTTTTACGCAGTCAGGTCACATACAGAGGCCCAACATGCAAAGACACATAGCATGCACATACCATGAATTACCATGAATTACACCCCAAAATACATTCTGCTGAGCAAAGGGTAAACAAAAGCTTACCTGTAGTTTTAGAAGCGCAGTTGTCCACAGGAGTTGAGTCCAGGCAGCAGGCAGGGACTTGGTCAGCAACAATGCATGCAATTCTCCAGGCAAGGTTACCAGTCCAGTGTCAGTGCATGCGGCAGGCAGAGGCATGATGGTAGTAAGTCCTGCAGGCAGAAGTAGGGCCTCTGTCGGGATAGAATGGGGACAGGGGTAGAGGCTTCTCCCACCCAAATCGCTTTGAAGCCTCCGGGATCCAGACCCTAATCTGAGAAGAAGAAAAACAAAAAAAATTGTTTTCTTCATCCAGAAAACAATTATGGTCCCCTCACATATGCGAGACCCCTGTGGTATGAATCCCACTACTTCAAGAGGCAGGCAAAAATCGTGGTCAAACAGTCCAGGGTCAGTTCCAGAGCAGGCAGAGGTAGGTACAAAATCAGCAGGCAAAGGCGTGGTCAAATAACAGTCCAGGGTCAGTTCCAGATCAGGCAGAGGTATGAACAGAATCAGCAGGCAGAAGCATGGTCAAAAAACAGGCCAGGGTCAGTTCCGGAGCAGGCAGACATAGGTACAAAATCAGCAGGCAAAGGCGTCGTTGAATAACAGGCCAGGGTCATTTCAGGAGCATACAGTGGCGTAAGGGGTGAAGGCGGAGGACTACGTTTACCATACTAATAATTTAGACAAGTATGGTAACGGCAGAAACAGTCTTCTACACAGAGGCCTGGTTGGGAAGGACACTGGGGACAATAATAATGGGTGTCTTTTCTAATTCCTGTCTTGGTACACACCCTACATTTTTTCTGCCGTTTTTGGTCTGTTTGTGTGGGAGGGATTTTACTGGGAAAATGGCGTTAAGAAAGTCTACTGATTACGTCAGATCGAATGTTTTCTGGTGGGCCGTTTTGAAATATAAGGGTTGTGAAGATTTCCTCCAGGTAATAAAGGAAGGGTTGGGGGCTTTCGGTGGACTTGCGGTATAATATGTACGAATTGTATGTGGCCAAATGAAAAAGATAAATTGCTACTTTTTTGTACCAATGATATGTACGTCTTGTGGGTAGATAGGGTTCCATCATTTGGTCGTTGAAATCCACTCCCCCCATGAACAAGTTGTACTCATGTACACACGTTGGCTTTCGGATTGGGCCATTCCTTCTTCGGACTTCCACGTAGTTGTTATTGTGGATTGAAGACAACATGTACACGTCTCTTCTGTCCGTCCACTTCACAGCCAGAATTTCCTCATTTCTCAGACTCGCCGTCTCCCCTCTTCTCAGCTTGGTGTTAACGAGCTTTTGAGGAAAGCCTTTCCATTTTTTTCGGACCGTGCCACATGCAGGAGTCTTCTTTCTGTGAAGGTTTCGGGAACAGGGGCAAACTGGTGTAGAAGTTATCTACGTAAAGGTGGTAGCCTTTTTCAAGGAGAGGGTAAATGAGGTCCCAAACAACTTTCCCGCTTGATCCCAAGTAGTCTGGACATTCAGGGGGATGCAGCTGGGTGTCCTTCCCTTCGTACACCCTGAAGGCATATGTGTACCCTGTGGCTCGGTCACATAATTTGTACAGCTTCACCCCATAGCGGGCCCGTTTGCTGGGAATTAATTGTTTGATGCCCAGCCTGCCGGTAAATTTAACCAGGGACTCATCCACACATACATGTTGGTCTGGGGTAAATAATTGAGGGAATATTTCCGAAAAAGAATTTAGAAGTGGCTGAATTTTATATAGCTTGTCAAATGCTGGGGAATTTCGGGGAGGGCACTGGGTATTGTCATTAAAATGGAGGAACCTCATTATCATCAAATACCTGGCCCTGGGCATTACTGCAGAGTAGATGGGCATATGGTAGATAGGTTTAGTTGACCAATATGCTTGCAATTCATTTTTTTTATTGAGTCCCATGTTGAAGGTGAGGCCTAAAAAGATCTTGAACTCCTCCACCGTTAGGTCTCTCCACTCAAAGGGACGGGAATAAAATGACGTGGGGTTACTCCGAATAAATTATTGTGCATACAGGTTGCACTGGGCCACAATGGACGTCAGCAGGTCCTCCGTAAAAATTAAACCGAAGAAGTCTATTGGGGCAAAGTTCTCCGTGTTGACTTGGACTCCTGGCTGGGCAGTGAAAGGGGGGATGATGGCTTCTCCTGAGTTGGGAGGAAGCCACAAGGGGCTCTGAAGGGCATAGGGAAGGCTGGCGTTGGTCCTAACCCTTTGGGGGCGAGGTGACACCCCACTTGAACTTGGCCTTTCTTGCCGAGGCACTGTGGTGCTGGTGGATGGCACTGCGGAGCTGGTGGATGGCACTGCCTCCTCCTCACCAGAATACATTAGTTTGGCAGGCGCGCAGTATTCTTCCTCGTCTGAGTCGGTCTGCGTCCCGCTGCTTATGACTCTGACTCCGAAGAAGATTCCTAAGCAGAAAGCTCCCTGTTGATATCCATGTCCACACTGAGGATATTGAAGGCCTCCTCGGCTGAAAATTTTTTTTTGCCATCGTTGGTGATACTGATGGGCACGGTGACACTGATGGGCACGGTGACACTGATGGGCATACTGATGGGCACTGTGGGCACACTGATGAGCACACTGATGAGCACTGATGAGCACTGATGGGCACACTGATGGGCACGCTGATGGGCACTGTGGGCACACTGATGAGCACTGTGGGCACACTGATGAGCACTGTGGGCACACTGATGAGCGCTGTGGGCACACTGAGCACTGGGCACACTGATGAGCACTGGGCGGGCACTGATGAGCACTGGGCGGGCACTGATGGGCACACTGGTGGGCACTGGGCACACTGATGAGCACTGGACACACTGATATGCACTGGGCACACTGATGGGCACACTGGTGGGCACTGTGGGCAACTTGCGATCTCTCCTCTCCTTACACTGCAGTCTGTGTGTGAGGAAGGAGAGCTGGCAATGAGAGATGATCTCATATGTTTACATTTGAGATCATCTCTCATTGGATGCCTCGATCGAGTGACGAATGGCCGCTGTGATTGGCCATTCGCCACGATCTGTGATTGGCTGTGTCCAAGGGACACGGCCAACACAGATTATCCCCGGTGCGCGCTCGCGGGAGCGCGCGGGGAGACTGTTACTACGAGGCAATGAGAGATGATCTCATATGTTTCTCACATTGGATGCCTCGATCGAGTGAGGAATGGCTGCTGTGATTGGGACACGGCCAACACAGCTTTTCCCCGCTGTGATTGGCCATTCGCCACGATCTGTGATTGGCTGTGTCCAAGGGACACGGCCAACACAGATTATCCCCGGTGCGCGCTCGCGGGAGCGCGCGGGGAGACTGTTACTACGAGGCAATGAGAGATGATCTCATATGTTTCTCACATTGGATGCCTCGATCGAGTGAGGAATGGCTGCTGTGATTGGGACACGGCCAACACAGCTTTTCCCCGATGCGCGCTCGCGGGAGCGCGCGGGGGGCGTGTTACTGGGAGGCCGTTTAAAGACGGCCTCCCGAAAATTCAAGTCCGCGCTGCAGCCGTATATAGGCTATAGCGCGGACGGGAAGCGGTTAAGGATAGTTTACAGACGGGTATGGTGCCAGCTGATTGGAAAAAAGCCAACGTGGTACCAATATTTAAAAAAGGCCCGAGATATATCCCGGGTAACTATAGGCCGGTCAGCCTAACATCAGTAGTCTGCAAGATTTTGGAGGGGATGTTAAGGGACCACATACAAGACTTTAGTAATGAAAATGGTAGTATTAGTAGTAATCAGCATAGATTCATGAAAAATCGTTCTTGCCAAACCAATCTATTAACCTTCTATGATGAAGTGAGCTGCCACCTAGATAAAGGTAAGCCTGTGGATGTAGTGTATCTGGACTTTGCAAAGGCCTTTGACACCGTTCCCCACAAACGCTTACTGTTCAAACTAAGGAAGGTAGGTATGGACCATAAGGTGAGTACCTGGATAGAGAACTGGCTCGAGGGGATAGTGCAAAGGGTGGTGATTAATGGGGAGTACTCGGATTGGGCGGGTGTGGAAAGTGGGGTCCCCCAGGGTTCTGTCCTGGGACCAATCCTGTTTAATTTATTCATAAATGATCTAGAGGAGGGGATATCTAGTACAATCTCAGACGGAGGCTCTTTACCATGTGATCAGCCGTGTCCAATCACGGCTGGTCACATAGTAAAACAGGAACAGCCGTTGATCGGCTTTCCTTAGTTCGTGCCTGACAGGCACGAGTAAAGGAGCGCCGATCGGCGGCTCCCCTGACAGGGGGGGGGTCGGCACTGGTAATCAGATCATTGATTACCAGTGCAGACCCTCGGGGGGGGGATGCCACTAGATCCACCAGGGATGCCCACTATGACCCCAGGGATGCCCACTATGACCCCAGGGATGCCCACTATGGCCACCAGGGATGGCAATCAGGGCTCAGGGAGCCCCCCATTGCCCTCCCCATCAGTGATGCCCACCAGTGTCCTCCCTATCAGTGCTGCCCACAAGTGCCCATCATTGCCATCCTTTAGTGTTGCCCACCAGTGCCCATTATTGCCCACCAGTGCCGCCTATCAGTGCCCATTAGTGCCCATCAGTGCTGCCCGTCAGTGCCGATCAGTGCCGCCCATCAGTGCCCATCAGTGCCCACCAGTGCTGCCTATCAGTGCCCGTCAGTGCCACCTATCAGTGCCCGTCAGTGCCGCCTATCAGTGCCCATCAATGCCGCCTATCAGTGCCCAGCAGTGCCGCCTATCAGTGCCCACCAATGCTGCATATCAGTGCTACCTATCAGTGCCACCCCATCATTGCCTCCTCATCAGTGCCTGTCAGTGCAGTCTCATCAGTGCTCATCAGTGCAGGAAAAACTTATTTATTTACAAAATTGTATAACATAAACAAAAAAACTTTTTTTTTTTTCAAACTTTTCTGTCTTTTTTTATTTGTTTAGCAAAAAGTAAAAAACGCACAGGTGATCAAATACCACCAAAAGAAAGCTCTATTTGTGGGGGGAAAATGATCTAAATTTGGTGTAAGTACAGTGTTGCATGACCGCGCAATTGTCATTCAAAATGCAACAGCGCTAAAAGGGGAAAATTGGCCTGGGCGGGAAGGGAGGGAAGTGCCCTGTATTAAAGTGGTTAACAGCAAACACACACACACATCATAGGTTGAACTGGATGGACTGATGTCTTTTTTCAACCTCACTAACTATGTAACTATGTAATTCCCCCCAAAAAATTTACAAATCAAAATTTTTTAACATTTTAGTCCAATTTGTTTTCTGATACATATTTTTGGTAAATTTTTTGAGGGACTGCGACATTGCGGCGGACAGATCGGACCCCTAACTGACATTTTTGACACTTTTGGGGGGACCTGTAACATTACTACAATAATCAGTGCTATAAATATGCAATGTTACTGTAATAATGACACTGGCAGGGAAGGGGTTAACACTGTTGGTGATCTAGGGGTTAAATGTGTGCCTTATGCTTACTGATGTGTGTGGGTGGAGGGGATTGCTATGCTGAATCTTGTGATCTGTCCCTGCCTGTCACAGAGGAGATCTTTCCTCACTCTTTCCCGACGATCGGGGAAGAGAGGCGGTGATCACCGCCTCTCCTCCACTGGCCCGACTCCCGCTGTGTCTGAATACAGCGGGAGCGAGCCTCCGAGAGGGGGCGGAATCCAGCGAACAAGGTCTACGTCGCTGGACCCAGGAGGGCCACTCTGCCGCAGTTCCCCCCCATGTGAGCGGTCGACAAGTGGTTAATATCTAAACTGCTGGCAACAAAAGTGAGTACACCCCTAAATGGAAATGTCCAAATTGGGCCCAAAGTGTCAATATTTTGTGTGGCCACCATTATTTTCCAGCACTGCCTTAACCCTCTTGGGCATAGAGTTTACCAGAGCTTCACAGGTTGCCACTGGAGTCCTCTTCCACTCCTCCATGACGACATCACAGAGCTGGTGGATGTTAGAAACCTTGCACTCCTCCACCTTCCGTTTGAGGATGCCCCACAGATGCTCAATAGAGTTTAGGTCTGGGGACATGCTTGGCCAGTTCATCACCTTTATTCTCGGCTTCTTAAGCTCATGACACTCCCGCCACCATGCTTAACCGTAGGCTGAACAAAAAAAAAAAGAACATTGCATGTATGCCCATCATTAGAAGTGGGTGGATGCAGGGCGGTATTTTAATGGTGGGCATACCACCAATCGATCAGTGGAGGAATCTGTTAGGTTCTCTTTTTTCTCTTTGGGCTGAACAAAAAAAGAGACAGTGCATGGGTGCCACTTTTGCCTCTGAGGAAGAGGGTCCTCCCTCGAAACACATCAGCCAGACCATTCCGGATACCATCACATTATCCAACAGTTTAGGAGTATCCTCGAGACGATTGATCTCTAATTTCTACATGCGTTTATACATTCTACATTTGTGAGTACAATATATGCTACCTTTTTTGGATTTTAATAAACCCTTTTAATGGTAATGCATGAATTTTGGTGCACCCTTCTCTTGTTGTTGATGACCTCCTTCCCCCTGCTGCGCCTAGTGCTCCTCCAGCAGCTCTGACGGCTTCTTCTCCTTTTCCTCCTGCTGGCTGCTGCAGGGTAGGGGAGGATAGCCTCAGGATGAAAAGCAGGTCAGGTAGGCTGTATTGGGCCCCATGGTTTCTATTAGCAGCCCTGGCTGTGGTGGTGGTGGTGGTGGAGAGGAGGATGGTATCAGTGGCAGTGGTGAGGGGGATGGGATCAGTGGATGTGGTGAGGGGGGCGGGATCAGTGGCAGCAGTGGTGGTGGTGGTGAGGGGGGTGGAATCAGTGGCAGTGGGATCTTACTCACTTTATCAGTAGATTCCCCCCTCAGTGCCTCAGCGGCTCAGCCCCAAAGCCTCTGGGCGGTCCACAGTGACACTGCTCAGCCTTCCCCTGCAGTGAGCGGACAACAGAGGCCACCCCCATCACAACATGATGGAACAGGCCCCCTCTCAGCGGTAGAACGGGCGGGCAGACGGACGGGCCCCCTCACAGTAGCAGGTTGGGCATTCCTGACTAATGTGCGCTCTAGGCCGGTGCCTACCTTGCCTATAGGTAGCATCTTCCCTGACTACAAAGACAGTTGGCTACACCTCATGCAGGTTGCAGACCAGTTCCTTTCTGGGCTGACCAGTTCCCATGAGCGGCCATGATGCAAAACTTTCCTCATACTCACTGGTCCCCACTGCAGGCCACAAAGACTTCTTACCACTGTTGCCAGGGGCGACAACAGATATGCTTGGAGAAGATCCAAGGCTGGTACACTGATGCACACTTACGCTCTCCTTAGCCGTTGCTTGACTGGTGCTTTGACGTCCCAGTGATACCTCTCCCATTGCTAAGGGTGACAACCTTCCTTTGCTGGAGGGTTGCTTGCATTCCCATTCACACTGGAATATTTCCACAAGCAGAATCTCAACTTTGTACTGGTCATAATTGTTTCAACTTGGACCCATCTGTTGGTAGGATACCCAGAACCGATTCAGCAGCAAGGGCTGAAGCAACTCTGGACACTAGTCTCTAGGCCATGTTGCAACTTTAGCATACTCCATTAAGAAATCTTTAGCCTCCTCTGTACACAGCAATGGTCGTATGAAGTTAAACGTCATTATGTCGTTGTCCCACTCTGCAGCCAGGGACACTGGTCAGCACTTTCCTCCTATGTGGTTGTAAAGGCACAAGGTTTTTTACCTTAATGCATTCTATGCTTGAAGGTATAAAACCTGTGTGCAGCAGCCCCCCCAAACCCCCCTAATGCTTACCTGAGCCCCCTCTTGATCCAGGGACTCACACTCCTGATTTGCTTTTGGCAGCAGCAGGAACCATTGGCCTCCAGCTGCTGTCAATCACAGCCAGTGAGCCAATCAGGAGATGGAGGGGGCGGGGCCACACCACAGCTCCATGTGTGACACACAGAGCCACTGATCAGAAGAGTGTCTGCTTGGATGCCCCCATTGCAAGCTGCTTGCTGTGGGGGCACCTGGCAGGAGGGAGGAGCCAGGAGCACTGTTGAGGCATCCGAGAAGAGGAGGATCCGGGGGGGTGCTCTGTGCTAAACCATTACACAGAGCAGGTAAGTATAACTTGTTTGTTATTTTTTAAAACTAAGACTTTACAATCCTTTTAACTGACAATTGTGCGGTCATGAAATCCAGTACCCAAAAAAAATCAAATTTTTTTTTTTCACACAAATAGAGCTTTCTTTTGGTGGTATTTGATCCCCTCTGGGTGTTTTATTTTAGAAACTAAAAACGATCGACAATTTGTCAGTGTAAATTGATTGGTTTGCATGAAAGTTATAGCATCTACAAACTATAGGATATATACTGGAATTTTTATTTATTTATTTATTTTTATACTATTAAAATCGGTGATAGTGCGGAAAAAAATCTGACACTAACTGACGCAGGGGGGAGCTAACTAACTGCCTCTGACATCACCAGTGCAATTATTACAGTAATTAGTACTAATAGTATGCACTGTCACTGTACTAATCACACAGGGCAGGAAGGGGTTAATGTCTAGGGCAGTCATGGGGTTAAATATGTGCCTAACAAGTGTTTATGTGTGTAATTTGTGCTGCTTTTACTGAGAATGTAGTTGTTTCCTTTCCCTGCTAAGCAGGGAATAAAAAAACAACGCGATCCCCTGTCACTGAACACAGCTCTGTGTTGTTTACACTCACAGAGCTGTGTTCGGGGAAGATCAGAGTAGATCAGTGGGTGCCAGCAGTCAATCATTGCCCAGGACCTGGTGATCGGCATGTGCTGTGGCGCGTGCCCCTACCCGGAAAAGAAGAATTGCGTATATTTACTTGATTCTGCACAGCTGGTCTACACTGTAGCAGTAAAGCTACAGTGCGCATTTGGCAAGTGGGGTAAATGAAACATACAGGGTTCAACAGAGACTAATTACTACTTGACTTAAAGCGATTCTAAAGGTTGTAATTTAAAAAAACAAAAAACAAACATGTTATACTTAACTGCTTTGTGCAATGGTTTTGCACAGAGCAGCACCAATCCTCTTCTTTTTGGGTCCCCTGCCAGTGGTCCTAGCCCCTCGCTCCTGCTGAGTACCCCCGCAATCTTGCTATGGGAGCACTTGAGCAGGCTTGCTCCCGAGTAATGCTCCTGTGAATAGACATTGTCCATTCACACACAAAGCGTGGCTTGGCTCCTTCCCCACTCTCTCCTCATTGGCACACTGGCTCCCGTTGCTGTTTGAACCAATGAGGAGAGAGAGATCCAGGAGAGTCGCTGCTCTCATGCACATCGTTGGATCAAGGTAGGACTCAGGTAAGTATAGGGGGGGGGGCTGGGGAGGGAGCTGCACCCAGAGGGTTTTTAATAGAATGCATTAAGGTAAAAAACCTTCTGCCTTTACAACCACTTTAAACAATTGGAGAGATCAAAAACCAAAATCGAGGAGTATCAAAACATAGCAAGAATCTCACACATAGTATAATAGATTTTGCCTAATATATGACAAGAGATCCCAGTTAGAACAACAATGTGCTGCACTAAAATAAATAAAGAAATATAAAAATAAAAACCCTAAGTGCCGGTTCACACTACCGCGGCACGACTTCGGGGGCGACCTGTGAAGTCGCGTGCACCGCGACTTTGGCGCGACTTGCATGGACTTCATATAATGAATGTCAATGCAAGTCGCTCCTATGCCGCCCCGAAGTAGTACAGGAACTATTTTCTAAGTCGGAGCGACTTGAGTCGCTCCTATTAGAACGGTTCCCGTAGCACTGCATGGACCGCAACTTGTCAGGCTGACCAGTCGCCTGACAAGTCGTGGTAGTGTGAATGGGCACTAAACGTGCTTATGGTACAAACACCAAACAAAATAAATCATATGAAAACAAGTCCACTAATAAAAGTCCACTTGTGGTTTATTATGATGATCCACTTCCATGTTGGTACATTGCTTCCCACACCAGTGAAAAAAGGGGACCTCCACCAGGACAATGTTTATAAAGGCTTCCTAGAACTATATGACCTTCTAATTTAATATAGAATGGTCATATATTGCATGATTTGGCTTCCATGGTATGTATCAAAGCTCATCACCTGGCAGTGGACTGGACCTAGGGTAACTTCAGGTGTTTCATGGTTGCCACACAAATCCAGCAAGAAAACACCAATCTTGATCCAACAGGACACTCCCAAAGATCAAATCTGACTACCAACATCTCTACCCCTGCTCTCAAAGAAAGCATAAATGGAGACCCATACTCCACATAGTCCTCCTGATGATGTCTTTGGTCTGACAAACAATGTATGCATAGGGCCAGGAATCCGCCCACACAGAGCCCCCTTTACATCAGAGACCCCCCACACAAAGCCCCCCCACACAGAGCCCCCCATCACATCAGAGACCCCCCACACAGAGCCCCCCTCACATCAGAAACCCCCCACACACAGAGCCCCCTTACATCAGAGACCCCCCACACAAAGCCCCCCTTACATCAGAGACCCCACATACAGAGCCCCCTTACATCAGAGACACCACACACAGAGCCCCCTCACATCAGGGACCCCCCACACAAAGCCCCCCTTACATCAGAGACCCCACATACAGAGCCCCCTTACATCAGAGACCCCACTCACAGAGCCCCCTTACATCAGAGACCCCCACACAAAGCCCCCTTACATCAGAGACCCCCCACACATCAGAGACCCCCCACACACAGAGCCCCCCTAACATCAGAGACCCCCCACACAAAGCCCCCCTTACATCAGACCCCCCCTCCCCACGCAGCCCCCCACATCAGAGAGCCCCGTCACATCAGAGACCCCCACACAAAGCCCCCCTAAAATCAGAGACCCCCTACACACACAAAGCCCCCCTCACATCAGAGACCCCCTACACACACACAAAGCCCCCCTCACATCCTCACATCAGAGACCCCCCCACACAAAGCCCCCCTTACATCAGACCCCCCCATCAGAGAGCCCCCCTTACATCACAGACCCCCCACACAAAGCCCCCCTCACCACACATAGCCCCCCACATCAGAGAGCCCCCCCTTACATCACAGAGCCCCCCCCCTTACATTTTTTGAAGGAGAGACCTCACTTACCTTACGTTGTCTGCAGCTTTTTTTTTCTTTAAACTTCCCGCCCACACATCCCCGGGAGTGTGGGCGGGCGGAAGGAGGAGGAGAAGGGGCGGGCGAGGAGGAGCTGACGATCTCTCCTCCCTCCCTGCACTGACGCCAGAGGAGAGATCGTCAGCTCCTCCTCGCCCCACCCCTTCTCCTCCTCCCGCCCGCCCACACTCCCAGGGAAGTGTGGGCGGGAAGTCAGCGTGGAAGGATCGGAGGCTGAGCTGTGTGAGAGATACACAGCTCGCCTCACTGCAACAATAGGTGACCGAGGCAGGGCCGCACAGCGGGAGGTAAGCGGCGGCCTGTGTTAGCCCTGTCCAGGCCGCGGTCGCAGCTCACCTCCCGCTGTGCGGCCTGAATCACCTGATCTTCTGCGAGCTGTGATGGCCGCACAGCTCGCACACCCCAAAGGCCGGCCCTGGCCGCTTCTGTGGACTGGAACACACACTGGTTCCCGCATGTGGAATTTTTTTTTGCTTTTTTTTCTGCTTGGAAGTCACTTGCTTACAGCTTGCTACGGTCACATACACACACAGAAGCCTGGCTTCTGTGTGTAGACGTGACAGCCTCCTCATCCAACGGTGCATGCTCTGTTCTATTCTAATAGAGCAGAGGAGGAGGCAGGGGATGTGCACAGCTCAAGTGCAGTTAGAGAAGGTGGACCAACTGACAGTCGAGTTCGGACCGTTAGGCAGCCATTCTGCTGCTCTGAATCCTCAGGAACCTGCTAGGTTGCTAGTTGCTAGTTAGCTAGGAACCTTGAACTGGTTGCTAGGACCGCCAGCGTCAAAGCAGCAAATGACTTTACGTCCTGCAGCACGCTTCTCCTAGGCAAAGCCTCCCAGCTCCTGCCGCCTACCTGCCCCGCGCTAAGGAGTCTAAAGGTATATAGTGAGACTCTAATGAGGGAATCTGATGTGAGGGGGGCTCTGATTGGGGAATCTGATGTATGGGGGCGCTGATGGGGGAAACTGATGTAAGGGGGCTCTGACAGAGGAATCTGGTATATGCGGGCTCTGATGGAGGAATCCGATGAGGTAATCTGGTGTATGGGGGCTTTAATGGGGGAATCTGATATAATGGGGTTCTGATGTGGGAACCTGATGTAAGGGGGCACTCTGATGGAAGGATCTGGTACATGGGGGCACTCTGATGGGGCAAATTAATGTTTGGGGGCACACTGATGAGGACACTAGATGTAAGGGAGTACTGTGATGGGTGTAACTGATCTAAGAGGGTACTCCAGGGGGGACAACTGATTTAGGGGGGCACTCTGATAAGGACACCTGATGTATGGAAGCAAATGAAGAGAGTAAAATTCCAGCACCAAGACTTCTTGGCAATAAAAATTGATATCTTTATTTCATCCATCAAACCATAAAAAAGCATCAATTCCTAAAAATTGATGCGTTTGAGCCTTCTACATAGGCCTTAGTCATAATATTATTTATGATTAGGACGATCACTAAGGCCTATATAGGAGGTTGAAATGCGTAAATTTTTAAGAATTGATTCCTTTTTATGGATTAAAGAAAGATATTAATTTTTAATTGCAAGACATCCTGGTGCTGGATTTTTAATCTCTTAGATTTTTGTTTGGGCGTTCAATGCTACATGAGTACGGGCACAGATATGTTGATCCCTTCCCATCTATCCTTATGGAATTTTGGGGTTGTAGCACTTCCTTTAATGCTCTATACTTGATGTAAGAGAGCACTCTGATGGGGACACCTGATGTAAGGGGGCACTCTGATGGGGACATCTTGAATGTAAGGAGATACTCTGATGGGGCAACTGATCTAAGAGTTACTCTGATGGGGACACCTTATGTAAGGTGGTTCTATTTTCTTTTATTTGAAATGTGAATGTGGTTGGCTTACTTTTATGTTTTATTAAAGAGAGATTTGGAGCTCGGCTGGAAGAAAATTTTAGCGACCAGACCTCCTTACAGCCTGCACACTGCTTCTGTAAGTTTTAGCTGCCCTTCGGCAACAACCCTTCCCTCCTATCTCCAGTATTCTTTAGGTGAAGTAGAGAGGATTTGCAGTGAAAGCACAGCTCTGTAGTAGAAGTAGAGGTTGGGTTTGGGGGGAGAGCTCTGTACTGGGTGGTGGTAAACTGGCCTGTGAGATATGCATTCCTTAAGTTTGCATTTTCTACATAGCATACTTCTGAGCAGTGCACCCCGTAAAAAGCACACCCTTTACTCTGAAACCCGTACATGGCGTACTCTTGAGCCCTGTGTCCTGTACATAGAACACTCTTAAGCCCTGTACTCTGTACATAGTGCACTTTTTATCTCTCTACCCTGTACATAGTGCACTTTTTTTTAAACTTTTTAACTCTGCACCCTGTATATAACGCACTTCTTAACTCTTTACCCTGTATATAACGCAATTCTTAACTCTTTACACTGTATATAACGCATTTCTTAACTCTTTACCCTGTATATAACGCACTTCTTAGCACTGCACCCTGTACATAGTGCAGTTCTTAACTCTGTACCCTGTATATAGCTCACTTAACTCTGCACCCTGTATATAGCTCACTTAACTCTGCACCCTGTATATAGCTCACTTAACTCAGCACCCTGTATATAGCTCACTTCTTAACTCTACATCCTGTATATAGAGCAGGAGGGTGGAAGCTGCAGGGGCCCCCAATGCACGAAAGGCCCCTGGGCACTGCCCAGGGGTGCCCATGCATAAGTCCGCCCTGTGAAGAGGAGAATATAAATGTAATCACATTTAGGAGCTGAAGAAATGGCATTGCTAATAACATCCAGCAGATGGTGACCTCGTATCCATACTTGATGTTAGTAGTAAGCACAGAAAAGTTGCTGGTGGATATCTTCGTCAGTGGGTGGGGTTACACAAAGAGAGCGTTTTTTCCATTCGAAGTGTAGTATTATTATTGTAAACAATACAAACAAAAGTAAAAACCGTATTGCACTCACTCTAGAAATACATAGATAAGCATTATGCACTAATACCAGCAGATAGTGCCATTTCATAGAATCCAATGGAAGGCACATGGATGGCACATGTCCAATGACCATAGGTGTATGGGTCTGTCTGGAAGTGGAGCAGGCCAACCATAGGCTAGAAATCAGGAAGAATCAACGCTGATAGTGTGCAGTCAGATGGGCTATTTGTGTATGTGAGTGCAATACTTACCTTTCTGACTTGTTTTTACCTGTATCTTCACATATACTATGCTTAGACAGTGGCTCTCTCTCTCCTCTTCCATTCACACCATGCAGGTTCAAAAAAGTGCATGCGCATTCCCGCACATCACGTGTAAGCCTAGTCATTTCAGTGAGCTGCCCAACATGCGATAAAGGCAGAAAAGAAGTACCTGACCCTTTTTAAAAATTGCGCTGCACCCTACTGCATGGTGCTGCAGCACCATGTGTTTAGGCATGGGCAAAAATGTGTGCATTAGCAGATGTATGGGGGTGCCATTATGAGTGAATGCTAAAGGACAGTGCGTTTCTATTTCTCCTCCCCCAGCTCTTATGCAACTGAGAACAGAAGGAAAGTGATCACTTATAAAAAAAAAGGGGGGAAACAAGGTATCTATAAAGTTTTTTTTTTTTTATGTCTATACACAAATGTTTTGCCTTTCATTTCTATTTTGAACTGAATTGGTTGTTTTACAAGGTGAGTATTTACATACCCTTTTATAATCGCTTCTTACATAAAGCTTGTATTATTTCTATACTGGTGTGCAGTCCGCAGTAGCTCCCAATTATTTTGTTTAGATTACTGCTTAACTTCCCAAGAAGGATTTCCCCTCTGTTCGCAGAGGTCCTGTCCTGTGTGGTGCCACTGCCAACAGTATTATCAACATTATTATCAATTCCACTCTTCCACTTAAGGATGGTACACACTAGGAGCGGGTTAAATGGAAAAAACACTGTCAGCTCTGGTCAGAGCCACTGTACTAACTATGCATATTAGGTATAGCGATCTCCGCTGTTGAGCTGTTGTGTTCTGACAGGAGGACGGCCCCCCCACCAGAACACTCCGATCAATGCTCTCCCCTATTGGCTGAGAGCGCTGATTGGGAGTCGGTTGGCTGCTGGTTTTCCAGCATGTTTGTCTGACAGAAGCCACCCAAATGGCTGGCTTATGTCTGACAGGGTGGCATACACATGGGCCAAATATCGGACGTTTTTTCTTTAACCGGCCGATGTCTCTAGACATTAGGCCTGTTTGTACGCGACTTTAGTGAAGGTTTTGGTTCTCCTATTTACCATGAGGTTTAGCACAGTGTCCTGTTTGGGAAGAGCCATTTCTCAAAACCGCACCCCAGGAGAGGGTTACAGTTGCATTAAACATATTATTGTAATTTTGGTGTTAGACTACGGTGCGGTTTATGCAAAAGTGCCTCCTAGGGGTCCTTTATCAAACTGCAATATAAAATTGCATTATTAGTTGGAGGTGGTATACCTGAATTCAGTTGGAGTTTGGGGCATGTCCACCAAATATTCAACATGGTGCCTACGGTGTAAGACTCCTGAAAGCGTTCTAACAGGTAAATAGGTTACATCTATCAATTCTAGCCTGGGTGACATCATAAGAAATTTCCAGATTGTCCGGTATGATTAAGGGATTCTAAAATATTTTGAAAAGATTTAAGATTTAATTTGTTTGCAGGTACAGGTAAAGCCATTGTCATTCTAGCACTTTAACATTTGAGGTTCTTCTTGGCCTTGAGATAATACCTGGCATTCAATCAGGCTTACCAAGGGTAAGTGGAGAGACATAAGAAAGTCAGAATATCTGACTCCATCTACAGTAAATATGTAGTGAATGTGAAAATGCAAAAGTATTATTTTGGACCTTTCTACAGACAGGTTCCAGAGGACAGAGTGTATGGAGATTGGATAGGAGTGTGCTGCATCTATCATTGTCCACAGTGGCAACTTTGTAGCATGAAATAAAATCTGTATGGCTGAATTCACATCATGCAGGCTGCGCATGTGATTTTCACAGCAGTGCGGTGCGAATCACATGCGATGTTTTCCATCGCACCAATGTGAACCGAGCCTTAGTCCAGGTGACTATTTTAGTTGATGATACAGCTGGTGTAATTGCCTCTATTACATATTCAATCCCCTACACTCTATCAGACAAAAATATCTGACAGAGTATGGTATATATCGTATATCTTAGTACATCTTTAGAATACATGCACTTTTCCCATGTTATTTCTCTTTAAACACATTACACAAGTTAATAAAAATAACTGTTATTGTTCTTAAAATATAGTGTGCTCCTGCTCACATTTTTGATATAACAACACGGCTCTGAATTCCCAAGCACTTAGGGTCAGCCCTGCCTACTTTAAGTGGTTATGAAGGCTTCAGGTTTTTTACCTTTAAAGCATTCTCTGCATAAGGCCCCTTTCACATATACGGTCCGTTCAGATCCGCCTGTCAGTTTTTCAGGCGGATCTGGACGGATGCCCCATGCATCTCTATGGGACAGCGGATGTCAGCGTAGACATGTCCGCTGACATCCGATCCGATCCTGTCCGTCAAATCTGTCTGGCGGATTGGATCGGATGAGAACGGACAGGCAGTCCATTCTCATCTGATTCCCCCATAGAGTACAGCGAGGATCTGACACCTCCATCTCAGCACACAGATCGATCCCTACTGAGAAAAACGGAGTCCGTCGGCGGAATGGACATGTGTGAGAGGGGCCTTAAGGTACAAAACCTTTTATGTGCAGCTCCCCAGCCCCCTGAATACTTACCTGAGCATGAACTTGAATTAGCTCTCTGCGAGAGAACTAAGTGAATGCTGTGGGAGCAGGGCCACCAATAGGGGGTACCACCAGGCCTCCTGTAGGGGGCCCGGGCACACAGCGGGGCCCAGACATCAGGGGGATTGGTGTGGAGGGATGGGAGGACAATCACAGAACAATGCACTGTGTCTGTGTCTCTCCCTCCAGCAGTTAAAAGTCAGTTTCTCCCTTCCGCCGGCTTTCAGCTGCTGGTGAGAGTCACAGTGCATTGTTTTGTGATTATCCTCCTGTCCAGCTGCACTGATTCGCCTCCCTGTGCTGCCCACATCTGATTCCCTGTTGTGTGCCAGGGCCCCCCCTCATCCTCCTGCTGCGCCGCCGGCTTCCTCTCCCGACGGCTGCTGCTGGTGCACAGGCAAATGGAGAGTGGGGAAAAGGACCAGTAAATGTGTCATTTAACGGTCACTTTTTTCTAAATCGGACGCAGTGAGTGATCAGTAAACTGTGTTTACTATGCTTCAGTTATGATGAATGAACAGAAGCCTCTGTCTCCTATTCATTCTTCTTTAGCGCATCTTAGGCTACAGAGAAAGGAATTAAAGAATCTGTTGTAAAAAAAAATGTAAGTTACAAAACGTTGACAACAATAGAGAATGAGTCAAGATGAATGTGAATAATTACTACTTGCTATCCATGACCCGGAGAATTTAGAACCTTCTTAGACAAGGATCACTCTCCTCAGCTTTCCATCTCCTAACCTCCATCTCCTTGTGTACAGACAGAGAGCGTTCTCAGCTTACAGGATGAGATCTCTATCTCTGTGCACAGGTAGAGAGCACATCAAGTTATCTGAGGTTTATTTGTGCACTTATCGGACAGATATAACAAAATGCTTTCAAAAGTACATTTAGCAGACCAAAAGAGAGCAAATAAATAGAGTTATTTGTCAGACTTTACATACAATTTAACATACAGCATATCTTTAACAGACTCTTTCTTCTAAGTTTAATTACCTCCCATGTCCTAAAATGACAAGAAGTATGTATAATGCATTTATCCACACATTCAGCTTTTTATAGATTGAGTACCAATGGCAAGTAGTTCCATAAAAGAAAAAGAAACTCAATTTCCAAAATGTATTGGGAGGTCAAATCTGTATTTTATTTGACTGGAACACTAGACATATTGATTGGAGAAGTCACTTACTTTTCAAATGCCATTGTCAAACAGCAGAGGTGTAACTAGGACCTTCAGGCCCCCAGTGCAAGAAACTATGAAGGGCCCATCGGACTCCTGGCAGGGGCCCTTCCCTTCCAGCCCAGGGCTCTGCCCACTGATCCTGGGGCCACTTTTCTCTCATTGCGGGGCCCTTTATTAGGGTCCCGCAGAGGGACCCTTTCACAAGTTCTGCAGTGGTCCCTCTTCCTGCCAAGTGTGACCTTTGCGATCCTGGAAGTTCACCCACTGGTGTCTGTAGTTTTTTTTTTTTTTTGGGTATTTTAATTGTATTTTTTTATCATTTTACTTTATTTATTTACAATGTCACTGACTATGACTCTGTCCATGCAGAAAAGGAAGGAGCTGGTAAATGACATATTTACTGACCCCCCCTTCCTGTTTCTCTATTGTGACACATCACCTGCAGCAGTCGCCAGGAGAGGGAAGAGAGCACAGAGGGGGGGGGACCAGGGGAGCACACAGGGGCCCAGAGACAGCAGAACACAAGTGAACTGGATAGGAGGAGTGGTGGGGGCAGCATACAGAGGAACCAATCTATTCCATTTTCCTCCTGCAGCTACAGGAGCAGAAAGGAGGACAGTGATTTCTCTACATGCTGCCCCTCCTATCTAGGTGTACAGGGGAGCCACACAGGTCCCCTGGAGCATGGGGCCCGGTTGCAATTGCAACCCCCGTAGTTAGGCCCCTGTCAAACAGATTCAAGGAATATGAAGGAGAAAGAAAGTTTGGGACTTTATATGAGACATATAGTAAGGAAGTCTTCATCCCTGGATCAATATGAAAACAAGGGGAAAATTTTGGGACTTTAATTGAGGCAAGATGGCATTGGAAGATTAATCATGGTTAAGAACCATATGTTTATTAGATAATAACAAATAGAAAACATATATCGATGGCAGCATCCATATGCACTACCACATGTATAACACCCAGCAGTACAGTAGACAATCAAGGTAAAATAGTACATTATATAATCATAGGGATACATAATTAGAGCCCATTTGGTAATAACAGAGACATAACATATTCCAGAGTTGACATCTAATGCTGTTTATACATGCATAACGTAGAGCATAGCAGTGTGCCATCGTGATAGCAACTAGTATAGTATAGTAAAATTCAAATGCATCATAAGGCCCTACGCGTTTCGTAATCATCATCACTTCTTCAGGGGCGAATGCATCATAGATCTAAAATAAAACATGTAAGAATAACTGATAGGTCCACACTTAGGGGAAAGGGGAGGTAACAGGGTAACCAGAGAGGGAACGGGTGAACCTTCCCTGTGTAGTACTTACATAGCCACTGTATATGGGACGGTAACCCGTCACAAAAGAGGGGATGCCCATGTAGTCTGCACCGGGAGCTGTAGTAAATTCAAGGAATAATTACTTACTTATTAAGTACTTACTAAGTAAAGGTATGGTCATTTATTCATATAGCAAAGTGTTATATTTTATTTAACTATTTTTTTATTTTTATATTTTGTAAGGAAGATCTGATCACATTTTTGGGGTCATTCATGGAGAAACCTGAACAATTTCTAAAGGCTCACAAGCTGTATAGAAGTCCTTTGTGTCTGGAAAAGTATTAAATATCATCCATTTTCTGATTATTTGTGCTGATCTGGATAATACAGGTTTCATAGTATAGTATGCAAATATAAAGCAGAATAAAAAGTATATACTTGGGTTATTGACAAGTAGAATGCAAGAATTATGTTCCGTGGTATTTTGTTTCCAAAATTCAGATGCATTATGCTCAAGGGAATATGTCTGTGCTGTGGTAGCGTGCGAGCAAGCTATAAAATTGTGGGTAATACATCTCCGAGGTGCAGTTTATCACATGAATCAAGTCATTTCACTTGGCCCAGGCTCCGGCAAGTCTCGGACACAGCTGATGTGTGATACAGAGCTCTAGCAGCCAACAGAAACAGGGCCCTTGGAAGGGGGTCTGTTTACTTTATTTGTAGGTTTTTTTTCACTCTTCACCTCATTCTTGACAAGAGGACAAAGGTTATTTGGCTCTCCATTTGCACATACTCAGTGCCCAGTCTGGAATAAACCAGAGGAAACAAATACAGTGTATTTATGTCATGTGGACTGGGCTGCATTGCTTCATTTTAATAAAATGTAACTAGAAAAGGAAATGAATATCTTAAAGATAATAAGTATTCATGATCTAAACTGCCTAGCGTACATGCCAGCGTAAACAATACATCTACCAAAACCACTGAATCAATAAATGGACAGAGCTCATTTTTAAATATTATAAAGTTTAGGAGGACTACTTACTGAATACAGTCAGGGAAAATCCCTATTAAGTATACATACTAAAAAGGCAGAGTGTAGTTTCTAGTTCATATGTTCCATAAGGCGCCGTTCACACTAGTGCGATTTGTCAAGGGACTTTGGACAAACAAAGTGGCATGACAAGTCACAGTCCATTGATTTCAATGGTACCCATTCTAATTTATGTGACGTAAAGTCACAGCGACTTGGTAAAGGTTCCTGCACTACTTTAGTGCCAGAAAGTGTAAAGATGCCAGTGTGAATGGAGTCTTACGGCTCGTTTCCACTGAGCTTTCTGGTACGGTTCGGTACGGTACGCTATTTATGCCGTTTCAAGTTTGCATAGGGTGCTGATTTCCGTGAAAGACCTCCTAATGGGTAAATGTGTATATATAGTAGAAACATATTTTTTTTTTTTGCTTTCAATAGAGTAGTCAAGGATTGAAATCTCTGTCAACTTTTATGACTGTCCATTTCTCCAATAGATGCACCCTCATGATTTGGACTCCTAACTACTAAAAGGCAAAGTTTGGTTTGTAATTTTACATTTTTTTTTATTTTTTAAGTGTCATTAAACCCACATTTCTAACATGTGTCGGTACATGCTGTATTGCATGCTGTTCATAGTGCAAAAAACCTTGTTGATCCTGCTGTTCACTGTCCCTTCCTCCTCGTCTGTGTCCCCACTGCAGCCTGAGATTGTGTAGACTGGTCATTGCCGCTTCTACTGAGCAGTGGCGGCTGGTGCATTGGGGGCGCATGGGCGCCGCCCCCTTTCCATGTGTCCACCCCCCTAATCTACATGCGGGGCACCGGAGGCATGGACTTCAATGGGGCTTTTTTTTTAGCCATGTAATTAGAGCCACAGGCTCTAATAGACTAATCTGTCAGTCCGCTGGATGTGCGGTAATACTATATGCACCATAGGACTTTTTAGCCATTACGGACTTACCAGTACCTGTTGTTCTGATGTTACATCTTTAGCGTTTTATTTGTATACCTGGGTTTTAACATTTGATGCTTCCTATTGCAAACTTGCACTTTTTAATGATTTTCACTTTTTAAAGATCTCACAGTTCACGTATGTTATAATATATGATTTTAGGTTGATTCAATATTTTTACCAATCCTTCCCGGGTTGGCTTACTTAGTTTAAGGTTCATTCACCTAGGAACTATTTCATTTATTTATATTTGGAGCTTGCACCAGTAAAACTGTACATTTTTCACAGAATTGGATCACCCATTCCTTGCACTTAACCCCATTTTTCTAGCACCCGACACTTTATTTCATATTCAATATTTATTTTTGAAGCACAACACACTTTATCAATTTTACATTTTAACATTTATTTTAGCATCATCAGAAAGCAAACGGATTAGCAGGTATATACTGGCAGCGCCATCAACCTGGTCTTGCATTTTTTAATACTATATGCACCATAGCTTCGGCTACATACAGTAAACCGCGCTGAGCCAATCACGGTGAGTGATGTATTCCATCAATGAATGCTCAGATTGGCGGAGTCAGAGAGGCGGGCTGATAATGTTACAAACTCTGACTAAGCCAATCCCAGCTGGCTTTGTATTGTTTGAAGAATGATCAAACATTCCCATAGACACACTCCTAAACCTTGTGGACAGCCTTCCCAGGAGAGTTGAAGCTGTTTTAGCTGCAAAGGGTGGGCCAACACAATATTGAACCCTACGGACTAAGACTGGGATGCCATTAAAGTTCATGTGCGTGTAAAGGCAGGTGTCCCAATACTTTTGGTAATATAGTATATATATATATATATATATATATATATATATATATATATATATATATATATATATATGTATATATATATATATATATATATATATTGTAGAGAGGCAGCCTGGGGCAGAGTTACGAGAGGGTTAACTGAAGAGGGCAGGTGCTTTCCCTTCAGACCTGGTTATTAGTCAGCTGGTCTGAGAGTTTGTGTGAAGCTGTTTGCCAGCAGTGAGGAAGAGACCTGCATGCTGTCTGGAAGGCTCCACAAGTAACCTGCTGGGTGAGCTGGCCTGTAACTGGGACTTTGCAGTGTTTGTTTGGCTGGGATGCTAAAATTTAAAGGTTTAAATTTGATTTAAAGGTCTGTGTTACAACTGATGTGCAGAGCACCTTGTGTTGTTTTGAGCTGCCCATGAAGACAAAGTCTGTACTTATTTTTCTGTTTTGCTGAAAACTGCCATTTTTAAGTTGACGGGACTGTCTCACAGCTGCCTGTTAACTCATTGGATCCGGAGTATATATACTGTATATACGGGTATATATACTGTATATACGGGTATATATATATATATATATATATATATATATATATATATATACACACACACACAGGTGCATCTCAAAAAATGATGTCATGTCTGTGAATGTCAGAGTTTTACAATGCCTCATGAAATGTGTAGTTCCGCAACAGCTGGAGGGCTGTAGTTTGAGGATCCCTGATGAACAGTATAGTATGCACTCAATACTTGGTCGGGGCTCTTTTTCATGAATTACTGCATCAATGCGGCGTGGCATGGAGACGATCAGCCTGTGGCACTGCTGAGGTTTTATGGAATCCCAGGTTGCTTTGATAGCAGCCTTCAGCTTGTCTACATTGTTGGGTCTGGTGTCTCTCATCTTCCTCTTGACAATACCCCACAGATTCTCTATGGGATTTAGGTCAGAGGAGCTTGCTTACCAATTAAGCACAGTGATATCATGATCATTAAACCAAGTATAGGCACTTTTGGCAGTGTGGGCAGGTGCCAAGTCCTGCTGGAAAATGAAATCAGCACCTCCATAAAGCTGGTTAGCAGGGGGAAGCATTAAGTGCTCAAGAGTTACCGATAGAGGGCTGCGCTGACTGTAGACTTGATAAAACACAGCGGACCAACACCAGCAGATGACATGGCTCCCCAAATCATCACTGACTGTGGAAACTTCACAGTGGACCTCATGCAACTTGAATGCTGTGCCTCTTCACTCTTCTTCCAGACTCTGGGACCTTAAATTCCAAATGGAATGCACATTTTTCCACAGTCTGTGATTCAGACAAGTTGAAGGCCACTATCAAAGCAACCTGGGCTTCCATAACCCCCTTAGTAGTGCCGCAGGCTGATCGCCTCCATGCCACGCCGCATTGATGCAGTAATTCATGTAAAAGAGCCCCCACCAAGTATTGAGTGCATACTATACTGAACATGGACATACAGTGCCTTGCAAAAGTATTCGGCCCCCTTGAACTTTTTGACCTTTTGCCACATTTCAGGCTTCAAACATAAAGATATAAAACTGTAATTTTTTGTGAAGAATCAACAACAAGTGGGACATGATCATGAAGTGGAACGAAATTTATTGGATATTTCAAACTTGGTTGACAAATAAAAGACTGAAAAATTTGGGCGTGCAAAATTATTCAGCCCCTTTACTTTCAGTGCAGCAAACTCTCTCCAGAATTTCAGTGAGGATCTCTGAATGATCCAATGTTGACCTAAATGACTAATAATGATAAATAGAATCCACCTTTGTGTAATCAAGTCTCCGTATAAATGCACCTGCACTGTGATAGTCTCAGAGGTCTGTTTAAAGCGCAGAGAGCATCATGAAGAACACACCAGGCAGATCTGAGATACTGTTGTGGAGAAGTTTAAAGCCGGATTTGGATACAAAAAGATTTCCCAAGCTTTAAACATCCCAAGGAGCACTGTGCAAGCGATAATATTGAAATGGAAGTAGTATCAGACCACTGCAAATCTACGAAGACCTGGCTGTCCCTCTAAACCTTCAGCTCATACAAGGAGAAGACTGATCAGAGATGCAGCCAAGAGGCCCATGATCACTCTGGATGAACTGCAGAGATCTACAGCTGAGGTGGGAGACTCTGTCCATAGGACAATAATCAGTCGTATACTGCACAAATCTGGCCTTTATGGAAGAGTGGCAAGCCATTTCTTAAAGATATCCATAAAAAGTGTTGTTTAAAGTTTGCCACAAGCCACCTGGGAGACACACCAAACATGTGGAAGAAGGTGCTCTGGTCAGATGAAACCAAAATTGAACTTTTTGGCAACAATGCAAAACGTTATGTTTGGCGTAAAAGCAACACAGCTCATCACCCTGAACACACCATCCCCAATGTCAAACATGGTGGGGGCAGCATCATGGTTTGGGCCTGCTTTTCTTCAGCAGGGACAGGGAAGATGGTTAAAATTGATTGGAAGATGGATGGAGCCAAATACAGGACCATTCTGGAAGAAAACCTGATGGAGTCTGCAAAGGCGTGAGACTGGGACGGAGATTTGTCTTCCAACAAGACAATGATCCAAAACATAAAGCAAAATCTACAATGGAATGGTTCACAAATAAACATATCCAGGTGTTAAAATGGCCAAGTCAAAGTCCAGACCTGAATCCAATCGAGAATCTGTAGAAAGAACTGAAAACTGCTGTTCACAAACATCCAACCTCACTGAGCTCGAGTTGTTTTGCAAGGAAAATTGGGCAAAAATGCCTCTCGATGTGCAAAACTGATGGAGACATACCCCAAGCAACTTACAGCTGTAATCAGGGCTGGACTGAGCTACCGGGATACCGGGAAATTTCCCGGTGGGCCGCCGGCCCTGGGGCCGCTTTAAGATGCGACTGCTTTAAGCATTGGGACCGCGCTGCGGCCGCGCTGTGATGTCCGCTGCAGCCCCGGCCCCCGCTGTGCTCCAGTGACGGTGACGGATCTTTCCTACGTCAGCCGCTATGAGCGGCATGACGTCACATCCAGTGGGAGCGGCTGCGCGGCGGCGGTTCATTCATCTGACTGCAACTCTGCAAGACGGTCACGGGGGTCACGGCGCCTCCCACAGCACACAGACGCAATCAGCAGCAGCAGGAGTCTGACTGAGACTGACTGAAGGAGCGGAGGTGAAGTGGAGCAGAGCCTGAGACAGCCAGCTGAGCCAGGCAAGAGTAAATGGGCTGAGGCCTGGGGGACCTCACATCTCCTGTACCATGGCCGCCCAGCCTCTGACATCTCCTGTACCATGTCTATAGCCCCTGACATCTCCTGTACCATGTCCGCACAGCCTTTGACATCTCCTGTACCATGTCCGCACAGCCCCTGACATCTCCTGTACCATGGCGGCCCAGCCTCTGACATCTCCTGTACCATGTCTATAGCCCCTGACATCTCCTGTACCATGTCCGCACAGCCCCTGACATCTCCTGTACCATGTCCGCACTGCCCCTGACATCTCCTGTACCATGTCCGCACAGCCCCTGACATCTCCTGTACCATGGCCGCCCAGCCTCTGACATCTCCTGTACCATGTCTATAGCCTCTGACATCTCCTGTACCATGTCCACACAGCCCCTGACATCTCCTGTACCATGTCCACACAGCCCCTGACATCTCCTGTACCATGTCCACACAGCCCCTGACATCTCCTGTACCATGGCCGCCCAGCCTCTGACATCTCCTGTACCATGTCTATAGCCCCTGACATCTCCTGTACCATGTCCACACAGCCCCTGACATCTCCTGTACCATGTCTGCACAGCCTCTGACATCTCCTGTACCATGTCCGCACAGCCTCTGACATCTCGTGTACCATGTCCGCACAGCCTCTGACATCTCCTGTACTATGTCCGCACAGCCTCTGACATCTCCTGTACCATGGCCGTCCAGCCCCTGACATCTCCTGTACCATGTCCACAGCCCCTGACATCTCCTGTACCATGTCCACACAGCCCCTGATATCTCCTGTACCATGTCCACACAGCCCCTGATATCTCCTGTACCATGTCCGCACAGCCTCAGACATTTCCTTTACCATGTCCGCACAGCCCCTGACATCTCCTGTATCATGTCCACACAGCCCCTGATATCTCCTGTACCATTTCCACACAGCCCCTGATATCTCCTGTACCATGTCCACACAGCCCCTGACATCTCCTGTACCATGTCCACACAGCTCCTGACATCTCCTGTACCATGTCCAAGGCCCCTGACATCTCCTGTACCATGTCCGCACAGCCCCTGACATCTCCTGTACCATGTCCGCACAGCCCCTGACATCTCCTGTACCATGTCCGCACAGCCCCTGACATCTCTTGTACCATGTCCTCAGCCCCTGACATCTCCTGTACCATGTCCGCACAGCCCCTGACATCTCTTGTACCATGTCCTCAGCCCCTGACAGCTCCTGTACAATGTCCACACAGCCTCTGATGTCCTGTACCATGTCCACACAGCCTCTGATGTCCTGCACCATGTCCACACAGCCTCTGATGTCCTGTACCATGTCCACACAGCCTCTGATGTCCTGTACCATGTCCACACAGCCTCTGACGTCCTGTATCATGTCTGCACAGCCTATGACATCTCCTTTACCATGTCTGCACTTTTAACTAGAATTTGCTCTTTTATATATATTGCCCTATATGCTTTCATATCTATCTTATCTATGTATAGTACACTCTTCAAATTTGCTTTAAAATGCATGGTTTTCCCTTTTATGAACAAGAAAATAATGGCGTTATGCTGTTGGGCCGGTATAATAATGCTGTGGGGCTGGTATGAAATTTTTTCCAGGGCTGAATTTTATTCCCAGTTTGGCCCTGGCTGTAATTGCAGCAAAAGGTGGCGCTACAAAGTATTAACTTAAGGGGGCTGAATAATTTTGCACGCCCAATTTTTCAGTTTTTATTTGTTAAAAAAGTTTGAAATATCCAATAAATTTCGTTCCACTTCATGATTGTGTCCCACTTGTTGTTGATTCTTCACCAAAAATTACAGTTTTAAACTTTATGTTTGAAGCCTGAAATGTGGCAAAAGGTCGAAAAGTTCAAGGGGGCCGAATACTTTTGCAAGGCACTGTATATTTCATTAAGCCAACATTTCTGGATTAAAAATCTAATTTTTATTGGTCTTCTGTAATCTAATTTTCTGAAATAATGAATTTTGGGTTTTCACTAGCTGTAAGCCATAATCATAAAAACAAAACAAAAAAAAATGCTTGATATATATCACTCATCTATATAAAATATATAAGTTTCACTTTTTAAATTGAATTACTGAAATAAATTAACTTTTTGATGATATTCTAATTGCATATAATACACACACACGTATGTGTATATATAATTTAATGTTTACTTCAGGCACACAGCTAAATGGTTTGTGTACTGAACATAATTAAATTGTAAATTGTATGGTGTATGTAATTGTAAATTGTATTGCATAATTAAAACCTTTAAGTTCAGATATAGCATGTTTATGAGAGAAGGTGGACTTTGTAGACAAGCAAAAAAGAGCATACAACCTAACTGTCAAGTAGTAAGAGCCATGATTTACGATAACCTGCTGGTTATATTTTTGCATGTTTTATTTGTTTCCTATATTTATAAAAACAGGTTATAAAATATTCACTTTCCACTAGGGAACTATACATCTATTTCTGTTGTCAAGTGTTTCATTTTTCTAATCTATGTGGGATCAGCAGGTTCATAGTCATATTGGAGCTTTTCCATTTGGCAGAGACCCTGGCTCTTTGCATTTATACAGATCTGGTTGCAGTAGTATGAGCTGAGTGTTCCAACCTGACCACAGGCATTGAACTATTCACAAATCCCAAAGCTGATATCTGAACTTGGCACAATATAGCCATGTGGATCTGAATTGATTTAAACTCTAGGTTAATATAACATTACAGTAAATTGGTGCTCCAGTTGTGGTCTTTCTTTTGCCAAAGACATGAATAATATAGTGTGATTGTATGTGCATTATAAAACTCGGTACTAGTTATACATTGTTATCAATAATAAAGTCTTCCAGCCCGCACAAAAAAACATGGTCTATGGCATGATCTCATAAATTGGATGACATTTTCTATTTTGTGCCAAAGAAGAATGGGAATGTTCTGGCAGCCATTATGTACTGTAGCTCATGTCTACAACTTTTCTTCTAAGGATGAGTTATACAGTATATTTTGTGAAGTTTAGAGCACAGAAAGGGAAACAAAAGGATTTCTCTGTACATACAAGCAACAGCCATTGTTATTTTCATAGTTTTCGAGATATATTTTTCAGCCACATTTTCATGTGAATAATCTTAGAGCCGGTTCACACTATGGCGATCCGACTTAGGGGGCGACCTGTGAAGTCGCGTGCACCACGACTTCGGCGCGACTTGCACGGACTTCATAAAATGAATGTCTATGCAAGTCGCTGCAGGTCGCCCCAAAGTAGTACAGGAACCTTTTTCTAAGTCGGAGCGACTTGTGTCTCTCCTATTAGAACCGTTCCTGTATTACACAATGGACCGCGACGGTCCGCGACTTGTCAGGCTGACAAGTCGCCTGACAAGTCGTATTGGTGTAAACGGGCTCTTAATCTGCACAGGGGGTAACTTGACAGATGTGGCTCAAAATTCTGTTCCTATTATTATTATTATTCATATTATTATGCACAAACCAACACCCATCACTTGTAAGGCTTCAGGCACATGGGCATAAAAAATGCCACTGCTAAGGGCGTCTGGAGCATTTATTTATTTATTTTTATGACCATGAGCACAGCTGCATCTTATTTACCACTTCCATACAGAACAGTTACACCCCCTTCCTGTCCAGACCAATTTTCAGCTTTCAGCGCTCTCACACTTTGAATGATATTTACTCAGTCATGCAACGCTGTACCCAATCACATTTTTTATCATTTTTTTCACACAAATGGAGCTTTCTTTTGGTAGTATTTAATCACCACTGGGTTTTTTATTTTTTGCAATATAAGTGAAAAAATAACGAAAGTTTTGAAAAAGAAAAAACATTTGGTTTTAGTTTCTATTATAAAATTTTGCAAATAAGTAATTTTTGGGCCAAAATTTATACTGCTATATATCTTTGGTAAAAATAACACAAATTAGTATATATTATTTAGTCTGTGTGAGAGTGATAGTCTACAAGCTATGGTGCCAATCATTGAAAATTGATCCCACCTAATCACACCTGTACCGACGGCCTATCTAATTTCTTGAGGCCCTGAAATGTCAGGACAGTACAAATACCCCCCAAATGACCCCTTTTTGAAAAGTGGACAGTCCAGGGTATTTATTAAGAGGCATGGTGAGTTTTTTAAAAGTCGTAATTTTTCCCACACTTCTTGGAAATATTAAGACATTTTTTTTTTTTTTTTTATTTACACAAAATTGTCAAAATAACAAGTTATTTCTCACACACAGTATATGCATACTTGCAATTACACCCCAAAATACATTCTGCTACTCCTCCTGAGTATGGCGATACCATGTATGAGATTTTTACACAGCCTGGCCACATACAGAGGGCCAACATGCAAGGAGCACCGTCAGGTGTTCTACGAGCATAAATTACACATATAATTTCCTAACGACCTATCACACTTTTGAAGGCCCTGGAGCACCAGGATAATGGAATTGCCCATAAAATGACCCCATGGGGACGCGCACGAATGGCGTGCGCGAGGACAGTGCATGTGGCCGGCTGTGAATTGGACACAGCCGGTCACATGGTAAAGAGACATTATTTAATGGCTCTTTACACCGATTGCGGATGGGCTGTGTCCCGAGGGAACCGGCGCATCCCCGATCGCCGCGCTGCACGCCCTCAGGGGCGTGGGAGAGCGCCGAGAACTGGCGGACATCATATGATGTCCGCCCGGAGGGAGAGAGTGTTCCTGTCTGCGTCATTTCCCTATATGCTAGTAGGGAAGTGGTTATTGTGGTCATGCTTGCGTTTATGTGTATATTTGCATACAGTGTTCAGGGGCATAAAAAAAAAACCTAAACCTGTATTTGTAGTGCAGGTTTTCATGTTTTGTACGTGCATATGCACGTAAACCTGTCTAGGTGTGCGTATATTCACATGCATTTATTTCTATGTCCAGAATTAAATTAACATTCTGGCCAGTAGAATTATTTCCTTTCCCAATCTGTCAACCTATCTCGTACTCTGTTTGCTTTTAGACGATCCCTGAAAACCCTCCTCTTCACAGAAGCCTATTCTGCCCCTACTCAACAACTATACTTTTATTTTCTACACCATCTCATGCCCCATAGCTATTACCTTTTTGTATCACTTGACCCTCCCTCCTAAACACTAACAATTAGGGCCCTCTGATTCCTCCTGCACTGAATTGTATTGTAACTGTACTGTCTGCACTCATGTTGTAAAGAGCTGCGCAAACTGTTAGTACTATACAAATCCTGTATAACAATAATAATAATTTACGCTGAACGCACTATGCATAGTTACATAGTTACATAGTTACATAGTAGGTGAGGTTGAATAAAGACAATAGTCCATCCAGTTCAACCTGTGTAGGTGTGTGTGACTGTAATCATCTAACATAGCCCTCAATCTCCTGATCCTTGAGATGTAAGTCTAAGAGTCTTTTGAAAGTCACCATACTACCCGCAGAAACCACCTCTTGTGGTAGACAATTCCACAATCTTGTAGCCCTAACAGTAAAGAACCCCCCACGTTGCCTGAGGTTAAAACGCTTCTCCTCTAATCGCATTGTATGTCCTCGAGTCCTCATGCAATTCCTTCGAATGAACAGCTTTTCTTCTAAGCTGAGATCCCCATTAAGATATTTAGAAATTGCTATCATGTCCCCTCTCAGACGTCTTTTCTCCAGGGAAAATAAATCGAGCGATTGCAGCCGCTCTTCATAGGTAAGGTCCTCCAACCCCCTAATCAGTTTAGTTGCCCTTCTCTGGACTTTCTCCAGCTCCAACACATCCCTCCTGAGGACTGGCGACCAGAACTGGACAGAATACTCCAGATGCGGTCGGACCAGAGTTTTATAAAGTGGAAGGATTATAGTCTTATCTCTGGAATACATCCCTTTCTTTATGCATGCTAATATTCTGTTGGCTTTGGAAGCTGCCGCTTGGCATTGCATGCTGTTGCCTAATCTATCATCAACTAAGACTCCCAGATCCTTCTCCATTTTTGATTCCCCCAAGGGTTCCCCTCCTAACGTGTATTGTGTTTTTATGTTTTTGGTCCCCAAGTGCAAAACCTTACACTTCTCCACATTAAACCTCATTTGCCATGTCGTTGCCCACTCCGTAATTTTGTCCAGGTCATTCTGTAGGA
Organism: Pelophylax lessonae; assembly: GCF_965119305.1. Lineage (NCBI taxonomy): Eukaryota > Metazoa > Chordata > Amphibia > Anura > Ranidae > Pelophylax > Pelophylax lessonae. The sequence continues at coordinate 67,411,111 of NC_138780.1, forward strand.
TATCTGCTTCATGCTGTGCAGTTATTGCCCTGGCCAATTTTGTGTCATCTGCAAAAACTGATAACGAACTACTGATCCCGTCCTCAATGCTGTTTATGAATAAATTGAACAAGGTTGGTCCCAGGACTGAGCCCTGGGGCACCCCGCTTACTACCTCAGACCAGTCTGAGTATGCGCTGTTTATTACTACCCTTTGGACACGGCCTTTTAGCCAATTCCGTATCCAAGAGCAAACCCTGCTGTCGATACCTGCAGACCTTATTTTATAAATTAAGCGCTTGTGGGGAACTGTATCAAACGCCTTAGCGAAATCCAAGTACACCACATCCACTGGTCTCCCCCTATCTAGCTCACAGCTCACTTCCTCGTAGAATGCTAAGAGATTGGTTTGACAAGATCGCCCATTTGTAAACCCGTGCTGGTTACTACTGATGATGTTGTTATCTTTAGCATACTCTACGATATAGTCCCTTATCATCCCCTCCAAAAGTTTACATATTATTGATGTCAGACTGACAGGCCTATAATTTCCCGGGATATGTCTCTGGCCCTTTTTGAATATCGGAATCACGTTAGCCTTCCTCCAATCCCCTGGTACATCTCCTGTCCTAATACTGTCAGCAAAGATCAGGAACAGTGGTCTAGATATAACCATACTGAGTTCCTTGAGCACTCTCGGATGTACGCCATCCGGGCCTGGTGATTTGTTTGTGTTAAGTTTATCCAGTCTTTCCCTGATTTCCCCCTCTGTTAGCCATAGTGGCAAGTCCTGTGTATTACTACTAACCATACAGTCATGGTCAGTGTACCCTTCCTTTTCCTGCGTAAAGACTGACGAGAAAAAAGAATTCAGCACGGTTGCTTTTTCAGTGTCCTCTGTAACCATCCTCCCATCATCGCTAATTATGTGTGCAATATGCTCTGCCCTAGTTTTTTTGCTGTTGATATATTTAAAGAATTTCTTTGGGTTTTTTTTACTATCCTCCGCTATTTGTCTCTCAAAGTTGATTTTAGCCATCTTGATTTCGTGTTTACACTTCTTATTTTCCTCCTTGTATTGCTGGAAGGCCGATACAGTGCCCTCTGATTTATATTTCTTGAAGGCCAATTTTTTTCCCCTAATAAGTTTTTTAACGCTACGGTTTAGCCAGCCAGGTTTGGCTTTGTCTCTTCTAAATTTATTCCCCATAGGAATGCACTGCAAGATGCCTTTGCTTAATATTGTTCTAAAGCATTCCCATTTTTCCTCTGTGGTCAGTGATCCCAGGGTTTGGTCCCAGTTTACCCTTTCCATCAATGAGTACAATTTTGGAAAGTCTGCCCTTCTGAAGTTTAGGGTTCTTATGTTCCCCACTTGCCTTTTTATATTGTTATTTATACTAAATGTGATCATCCTGTGTTTCAAAAAGAAGCCTTGCAAGCTACCAAGTATGTTCACACGTGGATTTAATTCCAATAAAACCAAGCTGCTGACACTGGTAACACTCCCATATACAGTATCTCACAAAAGTGAGTACACCCCTCACATTTTTGTAAATATTTTATTATATCTTTTCATGTGACAACACTGAAGAAATGCCACTTTGCTACAATGTAAAGTAGTGAGTGTACAGCTTGTATAACAGTGTAAATTTGCTGTCCCCTCAAAATAACTCAACACACAGCCATTAATGTCTAAACCGCTGGCAACAAATGTGAGTACCCCCCTAAGCGAAAATGTCCAAATTGGGCCCAATTATCAATTTTCTCCCCCCAGTGTCATGTGACTCATTAGTTTTACAAGGTCTCAAGTGTAAATGAGGAACAGGTGTGTTAAATGTGTCTTAAATTTGGTGTTATCGCTCTCAATCTCTCATACTGGTCACTGGACGTTCAACATGGCATCTCATGGCAAAAAGAATTCTCTGAGGATCTGAAAAAAAAGAATTGTTGCTCTACAAAAAGATGGCCTAGGCTATAAGAAGATTGTCAAGACCCTGAAACTGAGCTGCAGCACAGTGACCAAGACCATACAGCGGTTTAACAGGACAGGTTCCACTCATAACGGGCCTCGCCATGATTGACCAAAGAAGTTAAGTGCACATGCTCAGCGTCATATCTAGAGATTGTTTTTGGTCAGGAAAAAGTCCACAATATTTTGAGCGTTATTGTGTGCAAAATATTGGTTTGACCCCACTAACGATTACAAAATTTAACAAATGTTGTTAAAACAAAATATTTCAAACAGAATTTTAGTGTATGGCCAGCTTTAGAAAGCTATATTGACACAATGGCTGTTGCCTAAAAAGAGGAAGCTCTGCTTATCTGCCTCCCGCCCCTTCCGGTGCCACATTTGGCACCTTTCGGTGGGTAGGGGGGAGCAAGTACCTTGTTTTTACAGGTACCCGCTTTCACTTCTGGGTTATCTCGCCACAGTGAAATCACCCAGAAGTTTGGACCCTCTCCTCCTTCACCCACCGCTGGGCCATTCCCAAAACGCAGCGCACTTTGCGCATGTGAAGTAGGCAATCGGCTGTGACAAGCAATGGCGGCGTCAGCATCTGAGAGCAGACTTTTCATTTTTTCTGAAGGAGCCTGGAACCTCAAACATTGGTGAATTATCAGAACATTTAATTGGTATTTAATTCCAATAGACATGCCTCTGGGGGGATAAAGCCCTTCATACCGCAAAATTCTTCAAATCTTGGTTTGCATACAGTACTTTAGTTACAAATTTACCAGAACCCAACTAATAGAACTAATGTCAGATTTTCACATCCTGGTATTCTATGGAAAAGTTACAGGTTACTCTGAACAGATTAGATGTCCTTTTATTGGTGCATGAGCAGAGACAGAGTAAGCCCGAGACATGATGAATGTTGGAGACTGGATAGCCTTCTTGTTATTCCACCTGGGGCTGGGATGACAGGGTGTTTGCTTGCTTGTGCAATGTGAAAGCTTATCGTTAGTTAAAAATAATAATAATAATAAAAAAGTTGGCTCAAGGGACATTACATACGTAGCAATATTTCCAGGCATTGGGCCTGAGGTGGGTCTGCCATGGTTACTGGAGACACTTCCAACACATTTAAGTTGAAAACCCAAGTGTGAGAACTGAGACAATGACCATTCCAGCATCTTTGGTTTGTGTTGTTTATTTTATAATGGGGATGGGAGAAGGGAATGAGTGGGATACTCCTCTGGCTCAACTAGGTTCAACTGGGACACTTTGTAGAAAAATGCCTATTAGCACTGTCCTGACGCCAGCTGAATGCCGACCAACGCTTCCTGGCGCTTTAAATACTGTTCTGCTGAAAGGGCTGAAACTTCGATTTTAACTCCTTGGTTAACTCAGAAGATCCATGTTACGGCACCCCGGACACAAAAGGGTTAAAACCGTTTAGGAGATCTTCCCCTTCCAGAGCTACAGGCACAGCTACTTGCAGGACACCAAACTCCCGAACTGGAAACCAAGGAATGATGCAAACAGTGTAGCTGGAACCTTATGAATGCTGCATACAGCTGAATAGGAAAAACCATATGAAGGGTTTACACTCCTAGCAGTCAAACTGGAACAGCATACAATAAATCCCCCCAATAACGAGACAAGGCTCCACGTTGAGGTTAAAACAGGAACAACATTTAGTGGAAGAACACAGCACACTTTTATACAGAGTTTGGAACATCCTTCCCCCAACAACCGCTTTCCCATTGGTCAATTGTACAGTACCTGCAGTTCCCCATAAGGTTCTCTCCAGCCATACAAATGAGGGCCTCTCCAGCCATCCAAATGAGGGCTTGAAAATGAGTCAGCAGTGATTGGTCAGATAGCGTGACCAGAAGGACTGTCATGTGCAAGGAGACAGAAGCCCCCAGGGGGTAATCAATGTACACAATGCCAGACACCGAACAATGGTTCCCTAACGAGCCCTGAATACACATTACTCTGAGTGTCAATACATCTCTTAGCACACCCGACAATAGGTGAATGGAGAGCCACCTCAGACAGTCCGTCTCCTCAGAACTTCCTGGAATGACCATATTAGGAGTGCACTTCCTGTGCCTTACCGTTTACAGGAATAAGGTTTAGCTTCCAGGATAGAGGCAAGACTCCATTAGCCACATGGTTAAAGAAACACAAAAAGACACAAAAATGCATAACTCCCAGTCTACTGAACAGAACCCCCACATTCAACCCATCCCCAGATAGCCTGGATCTGAGCGCTCAACATATCCAAACAGCGCTCAGATGCCACAAACACAGTCAAATCGCCATGGGGTTTATGTTTAGCATGGGCTGATGAGAGGGTCCATAGTCACATTGCAGGAGGCGAGCAACCAGGCTTCTCCAATGCCCAGTGGCGAGATTGGTCTCGTCACAATCCAGGACTGTAATGCTCCTTGACTCTTGACACTGTATAGCTCAAAAGTCCTGTGTATGACTCCCTCCAGCCCTTCACTGACTGTGGTAGTTTCTGCTAACTGCTTGTACTGCTGCAACTCTTAACACTGCACACTTAACTCTTCAGGGCCCAACTGATTGCGCCCCCTCTACACTTCCAGGGTCCTTTCACTAGGCAAACTCCCTTTACACTTCAAAGTCCTTTCACTAGGCAACCCCCTTTACACTTGCAGGCTCTAGGATCCCTGGGACCTTCACCGGAGTGGTCCTCTCTACACTAGGCAGGCCCCAGGGGCAGTTCATAATACTCACGACCTTGGAAGGCTTTCCTGGAACTGAATCCCTCTTTCTCCACTGTTCCTCGGCACACCGGATCCTCTCTGCAGTTCAGCTCTCTCTTCTGGATACTCAGGCAGCCACCAAAGACACCCGATCCTTCTGACAGGAGCAGAGACAGCTATACTCTCCCTCCTGGGACTCTGCTTCCCGCCATGCATTCCCCTCAAACTTATACCCACTGCCAGAATCCTCTGTGGCAGAATCTGCCTTCTGGGGTAGATACAAGCCCGAATGGGCCACTGATTGGATTTCCTCCACTGACCAATGAGAATCCAGAGCCAGTGGGGAGACTCCTCTCTCAGTAACCACACCTGGGAGACATGACAGTCCAGCTGAATTCATGGCCCTGCTGTTAGGCAGCCAAGGCCCATTATACTTTTACCTAGCACCTACCTGTAGGGTGCTACACATACATATAATGCAAAGTGTCCCTTGTTCTTATTGCTGGTCTCCTAGTTGAAATCTGAATTCCTTTGCTCCCCTCCACACTCCTACACCCCCTGGCTTAATGCAGTTGCTGGACCTGTCATAGGCACCTATCAGTTATGCCAACTATGCCCAAATAGCTTCCATCAATAAAAAGCATTCTATGAATAGAGAATGGGCAAATGAGAGGACTTTTGCTTTCAACTAAGCCAACAGCACATGGGACGCTTAGGTTTTATTTGTAACTAGTTGCTGTTATGTGTGCTTATTATTAACCATTCCCTTACAACTGTATAGCTCTATTTAGATTGTGTTTTAGGTAATAAGTGTAGCACCCTCCTAGATAGGTGCTAGAGAGTGAGTATAGTTTTTGGCTGCCTATCAGAGGAGCAGTGGGTAAATTCTATATTTCTTTCTGCTTAACAGGGAGCAGGATCTGTGAGTTAGTTCTGCTCAGTGTACTCAGTGTGTGATTCATGTGGTCTGAGGGAGAGTCCCCACTGGTCCAATGGGGAGGCACATTGCACAGTAGAGGAAACCTGACCAATGGGCACACAGGCTTTTATACAGCCCCAGTGATTGGCACAGACTGCTGTCTCGGTGCATTGTGGGGTGTAGTATAAAAACCCAATGGCACATGTACTCAAGGTCTTTGGCTGGTGAGCAGAGTCCCGGAAGGAGGGTGGCGGTTGCCTCCTCTTCTGCAGTGGTTGGTGTATGGTCACAGGCAGAGCCAGAATTGTGGAGCTGAACTCAGAGGTCCAAGAGAGATAACTGAGGGAGTTGAGGCACTGGAGAACCTGAAAAGCAGTATCGTGAGTACAGGGGATCATGTCTAAGGGCCTGACCAGGAAGGGGGCCACTCGGGAGTAGAGTAGTCAGCAAACAGGTGTCAGCTGGTGGATAGAAACGGGGTACTAGGTGTGTGCCCTGAAGATAAGTACTAAAATGAACATTACCTCAGATTCATCTAGTGGCAGGATGAAACAGCGGCCTTGCCGCATTCTCAGATAGAAGTCCTCAGCATTGTGAATAGTTCAAGTGTTGGAGTATCCCACTCATCCCTTTTCCCATCATAATATCAAATAAAACAACAAAACATCAACCCCTAGACTGTTCATTGACTGAGCCAAGGAAGTAAAGTGTTAGGGCTCTGCATGCAGTTGCTACAGGTAACCCAGGGAATCCAGAAGTGTGAAAAACCAGCAGCTCTTAAGGGGGCAGTGCTACATAATGTTAAAGTATTTGTACATACAGGAAAGACCGAAAAGTACAGCAATCTGTTAATTAAGTATATGCCACAAGGGTTTTATCAACATCACTGTTGCTGTTAAGTGCGGTTATGCTTCTGACTATAAAGTGTGACAGATGTGCATAAATCACAAAAATGGTTGAACAGAATCTAAACTATTTTAACAAGCAACACAGTTAACATGCTGTATATGTGCAATGTGTATTAAACTATTTGGCTGGAGATAGCTTTAACATGTATACAGATAAAGTCTTAGCAGGATGTATTACAGTCAGTCTGATAATTTACCTAATAATATAAACCTCTGTTTGTACAAAGATACAATCTTTAATATCCGCTAATAGAAATATTACTCAGATCTGAGGCATAGTCTGTCTTTTGTCAATAAGCTGCTCTTCAGTGACCGTGCTGTTCTGCTGTATAAGGTCCTATTGGATTTCATTTGGCAGGATTTTATCTGATGAAAATCTTCACATTTGGTACATTTGCAATAGCCAGAAACGTCATAAGCAGCTCAACATATAATAAAATAACAGTAAGATAAAGTGATATAAATCATTTCAATAAATGAAAGCATTTGAAGAATAAATAATGGGATGAATTAAATACCAAAACATCAAGTAACCCTCTTCTGTTCTCACAATAGGCAAACAAATACATGTTAAAAAGCTGCCCATACAGTGACCATTTTTTTCTGCTGGTTTCTGATGTACTGGACAAAATTTGCTTAGTAGATGACCCTGTCACCCTCCAACCCCCATTCCCCCTTTCCTTCGATTGCAAAAAATTGAAGGAGATGGATATAACAGCGACTGCAGCCAATCAGTTGAATATAAAATATAATAGCCTAGCACAGGGATTTTTCCATCTGTGTTTTATAGCATAGATGGGGAAAACTGTCAGATTTTTTTTGTTCAGTCAGCAGGCTGAATGAAAAGAAAATCAGTAGTGAATGGCCACCCATAGGCGCTACATACTAAAATCTGATTGTACAATCCCTTTACAATCTCATTTACATTTAAAAACGAGGACAAACCATTACTTTGTTTTTAGATTTAAAGTGGAGCTCCACCCAAAAGTGGAAGCTCTGCTTATCTGCCTCCCCCCCCTCCCCCCTCCTGTGCCACATTTGGCACCTTTCGGAGGGGAGGGGGGAATGGGTACCTGGTTTTGACAGGTACCCGCTCCAACTTTCAATTGATCTTGCCACGGCGAGATCACCCAAAAGTTCGGCCTGCCTTCTTTTTCCCCTGCCGCTGGGCCATTCAAGTCAATGAGTGTCCGAAATCGTAGGGATGCCCTTAAAAATTGGGTCCTACCTGAATAAAACCTTCAGTCCCAGATATTATGAAGCGTAAACAGGGTGGAGATATGTAAGCATAAGATTTCCCTTAGCTAAAGGTCTTACAGCTGGATGGTTCGGATATACATCTACAAAGCAAAACAATCAGGCTATTTAAGGTGGCCCTTCAAAATTCATCCTTGTGTCTATGGATGATTTTAATCACTATGGGCTTACCAGGTATTTTAGTCATTAGAGCAATCCCTCCATTAGGTCCGAGCCGGCAAGAGATGTAATTACCCTCAGTCTGGTTGTGACAATCTATGAGGAGAGAATCCCGGTCAGCGGAACATAATAAAAAGTATAAGGCCTGGGGATGAAAGGGCATTAATGCCAGATGTATACAAACAAGAGGCAGTCCAATCTGTTATAGATTACCTGATGTTGTCAAAAAGGGCTGTAAGGTAGTTTCGGTGAGCAGCAACAGCTGCCCTGATCGCCAGAGCCCTTATATAGTGCTGGAAGGAGGAAAAGTGCTCCTCAATTGGTCTCACCTTAAGGGTGACCTCCCACACCTCCTGAGCTGCCAGGCACGGCACTGCCCCCAACACCTACGGCTATGAGGCTGTCAGGGACTCAATACCCTGCGCAGGCGCACTGGCATCGCTAAGCGGCGAATGCCTATGCGCATGCGCCTGTGCTGAGGCTACCTTGGGTGGTTTGCGGCTATCTTGCATTGGCACGAACGCACATGCGCACGCAATCCGCTTTTGGCGCCAAACGGCCTATTTAAAGCCAGTGATCACTCTGAGTCATTGCTGTGTGATCATCAGCTCTCCTGTATCCTGTGCCTGTTTATATCTGCTGTTCCTGTTTACCTGACCCGGCTTGTCTTTGGATTCTGATTACCTGCTGCCTGCCCTGACCTTGGCTTGTCCTGACGATTCTCCTGCCTTGTCCTGTTCTGTTTACCTGCTACCGGCTATTGGTCCTGGACCTGCTCCTGGCTCACCCAGGGAATCCGGGGGACCGCGACCTGGTGTTAGCAAGCAGCCAAGTCCATCCCCACCATCTGGGGCCCTGGTGAAAACCGGCTAACACTTAGACTCCGCGCCTCTGGTGAATCTGTGCCACTCCTCTTAAGTCAGGCTCTGCCACGTTACCCCGTGACAGAGGCCAAGATGGCGGCTGGTGCAGTGAACGCTGAGCCCCGATGGCGTGCTGACATCATCGGTATGCACGGATGTCCCGTCCAACGAGAGGTAGCGTAGTCCCGTGTCGGCAGCTCACCGATGCACAAGTAATTCCATGGTAACCCGGGAAGCTTCCCGACCTGGAACATAAAAAGGCCGACCAGTGCAAAAAAAAAAAACTGCCACTGCTGGCCCCTGTGTGCCAGGTGGGAAGGGCAGACACAGGATTGGATCAGTGTCATCCAAAGGAGGATCCAGAAAGGGACAGGAAACAGCAAGCAAATAAGTAACAAAGAACACAAGGCTGTCAGCAACGTTCTGTCGGGGTTATTGGGGGTTGATTAAAATAATAATAGGTAAAAAGAAAAATGATTTTAAAAGCCATGTATATTTCATATTATGCATATAAGAGATTCTGAACAGGATGGCGTCCATCTTGTTTTTAAGGTGAAACAAAGTTCATATATATACTTGTTAAACAAAATGTCTCTCACAGGCTTACAAAGGGTCTATGGTTTCAACAGAGATCTTTGTATTTCTATGTAATCGTAAATAAGATTTCTTTTGACATCTCGATCAGATAAAACTTAGTCAGTCTGACGCTATGTTAAGGGGGGATATCTCAGTCTGTCTATAAGTATATAACAATGGACAATACCCCAGTATATTCTAGCAGACATTTAAAGATGAACCATATAAGTTTTTATAGAAAACATCATCATATGTAAGATGTATATTAACGATAATACATTGTATTCTTATTAATATAGAAGTGTGAACTTGATACTTATATAATATTAGATATATAATATATATATATATAAGTATACTTTTCTATGATGTGTAAGGACTTGTGCGTCTTAAAAACCAATTACTTCATTTTAAGGTATGTGGTAGGAGTGTTTATATAAGCGTTGTTTTAGAATAGACTAAGTAATAGATCTTCCAACCTAGACTAGATTTCTGACAGCCTTTGGCATGGTCAAATAAGTAATGGCTTCTTACTAGCCAGAGGTCAAGAGGTCATCAGATAAGAAGAGTGGTAATTGTTCTAATAAGTATGTTAAATACAAAATCTAATGAACGGTACGATACTGCCCTCTGGAGGCGAAATACCAGGTGCAGTCTTGAGATAATTTTAGATATTCCAATATAAAAATATTATATTGTGTTAAATAATATAATTATTGGAATGGCATTACTTGCACAGGTGAATTATGGAGATACAGGTGGACATTTATGTATGTACTGGGAGTCTAGACAAAGTTTTATGTTGTGTTATATGATTAATCTCACATATAGAGAAATCATTTAACTATATTAACGAAGTTTTGGGTTAATTATCAAAAGGGGTGTGTCTCTGACCTCACTAGTTTAGGTATAGAATATCCCGACCAATTGGGATAATGTTTCATCCCTCTGGGTTTTACTTATGGTAATTTTTATAGCTCTTTGTTCTTACCATATAAAAGACCAACCCAGATATGAGACACATCACTTTACACTACTGACAACACACCTCACACTTACACCACACACGCTATTACATTTTTCAATAGACTCATGCAGACATACTCCCTGATCCACATCATTCATCTGAAACTTGGAGGAAACTCCTCCCTCACTGGCATCCATCTTAGGACTCTGGTAACACCATCTTAAGTGTGGTAATTATGCCTTGCTGTATTATTTGATTTTATTCAACAATTGTTTATTCTTTCCTTATATGTTTTATATTGCATATTTAAGGGTAATAAGATTACAATCCCAGCCGTATAAGCCATAGTATATTTTTCTCTAAAAAGCTGATTTTTGTTTTTATACATTTTTATTAATATCAGATTAAGTGCATTATTTGCAATTTTAAGTCTTCCGTTTTGCATGGCTTATTCTCATTCCTTCTGCAGTGGAATGACTTTGGGCCCTGTGATTCGCAGACCATTGTAGTCTGTTTATATAGAACATTAATTTATGGCTTATACTATACCTGGGCAGAAATGGTAATCTTGCTTTCGTTTTGGTTTCACTTTGTTTCACTTTGTTTTAGTTTCACTTTCATTATTGAGCTAAACATCACATTGCATTGATTATTTGAAGTTAGTATTTTTCTGTAGAAGTTATCTTTTTGTGTCATTTCTTGTTTGATCATATATTGTGTTTACATGTCTGGCGAATAAATATTTTTATATATATTCCACACTGTAGACTGTACTCACTAAGATTGGTATATGCTTTTAAAAAGAAATTAATCAATTAAAAAGAATTCACGACATTGATTTATGGCAATAGGTGAAGACTCTCCTTTTTCACAGATCTTTGCTTATTAACCATAAATAAATACACTGCTATATTCAGAGCAGTATAAATATTCTGACATAAGTACGAGCGCAAGATATTTATTATTAAATATTCTTACATATAATGGAGGCCCCAGTGAGATAATTATTGATTTCTTACATATGCCAATCATAAATATTGATCAGGTGACATAATCAATAACTTTAAAAAAAAAAAATTTTTTTTTTTTTTTTTTTGAAATTTTTTTTTTTATTAATTGTGAATGTGATAGAAATGCCTTAATTAAAAATGTTTATAGCAGGTAATGTTCACGCTGCCAACTCTGGCAAGGTGTGAGTCCCTAGTGGTAATGCCACAACTCCAGTAGATTTGGCACAGATCATAAATGTGTGGAAACACCTCTCTGAGTCTGAAATGGTGTAATATGTAAATGCTGGTTAGAGTCATATATCAAAATCCTCAGAAAGTCGGGCCAATAAAGGGCATCTGACATGGGTAGAGGACAACCTGTATGTATGAACTCACCAATAAGCTTATCTAACACCAAAAGACGTCAGGAAGTGTAATTACATATTTTTTGGTCTTGGCCAATCTTACTGTATCTTTATGAGGAACTGCACCACAAGGCTCAGCAAAAAGGAGTTTAGTAAAGTTTCAATCTCCACTCCAAATAAATGAGAGAATGAGATAAGGAACCTCCTTGAGCAGGTGAAAGTAACCTCTATTGGGACACATAAGTTAAGAGAATGTAGCGTGAAACTGCAAAATGAAGTAGAACTGTGGCAGAAATTTTATCAAGGAAGTTGTAATGAAAGTAACCATTTGAAAGTGAAATGTAAATGATTAATGCAATAATTAGGAAGTTTTAAGCAAGGAAAAATGTTTTTCTAGCAAAAAGTTGCCGAGTAATCAGCAGTGGAAAATTTTGAAAAAAAAAAATAAAAATAAATAAAAATGTAACTGTTCATGTCATGACAGGAACTCATCAGTAAATACATAGCAGAGTTCCATAAGGTCATGGTGTCCATGTAAAAGGGCAATGCTTTAATTAGTCCTGCATTTTAAATATGATGTAATTATTCATAGACCCAGATATGACTCCCAGTCTGTTGGTTATGACCCAGACAAGAGCGGGATAGTCAGGCAAAGAGTCCATGTCCTACCCCAGCCATATTCCTAAAATAGGAGGGCAGAAATTGGGCAGCCATGCATAAATAGGTATGAGTCATATCAGGTCATTGCAAAAAGACACCATACACCTCCAGAATTTAAAAAGTTTTAAAAAGAGTACTGTCCTGATTTTTGCTAATAAAAAAGGTCCTTAGACATTATTGATAATCTTGAGGTCTATGAAAACAACTTTCTGTGTTGTGCCTGCAGGATGTCATTTAAAAGTCAGCCCATAACAAAACTTTACTGCTGCTAGAGCTGTTATCTACAATTTAAAATGTACACAGCACCAAAGCCATTGAATTTTTTTTTTGCTGTACTCAAAAGTGCCTAACACCCTTCAATGAAGGAAGCTGAGTACAACCACCTGGAATTTAAATCCCTGTGCTTTGAGGCATTGCCCATGCATATAAAAATAAAAAGTTTGGCAAAGGAACAAGATATGCCACCTAGGCCCTAAGGGGACACCGGATACCTTAAGGAGGACACCGGACATCCCATTAACAAGGGGGGGGGGGGACACCCACAAATAAATAGGGATTTGCCCCATCCTAGGGTTCCCCAAAATCCTCGGGAAAATCAAGAGCCATTTAGGCCCAGACCTCACGCCAGAACCGCGTAACTGGTTCTGATAGGGATCTGTCCCATATGTCTAAACCCGAGAGACATAGGCACCGCAGGAGGCGGAGCCAATAATTCAATTCTAAAAAGGTTTTCAGCAGAATAGATGCCAAATTGATCAGCTGGTCACTTGGTTCACTCAGGGCACTGTAGCCCAGAACTAAAATAATTCCTCTTTAGGAACAAATCCAATGGCCAGCCAAAGGCCACAAAATCTTTAAATGTCCAAGTGGTAAGGAATCAGAAGGATACACTGAATAGAGGTATAGGATACAGAGGTTCTAACACCATTTTATCCCCAGGTCACAGCATTGAGGATCCTGAAATCCCTGCCAGGGGGGGATCTTGGTTGTTAGATACTAACTACCCTCCTATTTTTCAGTGGTCACTTCATCCCTCTGACTCAAACAGGTCGCTTAAAGCGGGCACATTTTGAAAAATCGCCAATGACGGTGATACCAAGGAGGATTAAACCCTAATGACGTAATGCAGTCAAGAGGTTAAAGGTTGTATACGGTAACCAAGAAGGAATCCTCAATGCCAGGTAGTTTTATTGCCTACAATAAATTGCATTGATGCCCCATAGGGGGAGATATATATATATATTTTTTTTTTTCTCCCAAGTAGTAGGTAAAATTTTAACAAAATATTGTATCATTTTATTATTGTCCAATGCATAGTATCCATGGTGATAAATACATCCCCATGTTAATAAGCCCCAGAAGTCAGTCGTCCTAGGAAAGGTCACATATATAGTCTCACCTTCCCTGGTGTCATATAAAAGGGCTGATCACATGGTGGTCTAAAGGAGAACTCTGAGAAAGCTTAGGGTACCAACATCGCATTGAAATGTCAATTGATAAGAATGTATATTCATACTGTATGTTTCATCCAATAGGAAGAGATTAACCTTCCATGCCAGGTCGTTGATTGGTACAGACGATGATGTTTGCCAAAGACACAGCGATTGGATGGGTCATCTCTCCTTAGAGTCCAGTTCAGGACGGAACCCCTCATTGCATCAGGTCCCTCTTCAGGAATCAAGCTGCGAGACGCCCCAGATTCTTGTTGACGGAAAGGAAGATTTGTTTCAACAGATCTTTGTGCATTTGATCCGAGGAAATCCATTGAGTGAAATCGCATTACCTCCTGTTTTCAGTTGAAGGAGATGTGAGAATGGTGCATTGCACATGTGAGCAAACATCAGTCTAAGTGTATGACACTCTAGACCATGCTGAAACCATTCATTATCCAACCAACATCCTAGGTTGAATGTCCAAACCGATTTCTCTGATTCCTGATTGCAAACATTGTTTTACTGCGCTTTGAATGGTAATTGCCAATGCCATTGCAGCAGTTAATTTCTGTCTCCATTAACACTTTGCAAGCTGGAGATGCAGATTTCAAGGAACATTTGAGTTTCTTTACTAGGAGATCAGAAGTCAAAGAGACTAACAAGGAACAGTTGGTGACATAGCTAACATTGCAAAGTCGCTACGAACTGACATTTTGAACTGATTGTTTTTTTTTCTCTTCTCATTTTTTTTTTTATTTTACCGATTTACTTAAAAGTTATGAACAATTCCCAATATGAACTATTCTCTTACAAAAAGAGAACAAGACATTTTTTTTTTCCTTTTACTACTCCTTAAAAAGCTTTCTTTCCAGATAGGCCTAAGTTGCTCACTTGTCTACTGGGAAGAAAGGGGGGGATATGTCGGGGTTATTGGGGGTTGATTAAAATAATAATAGGTAAAAAGAAAAATGATTTTAAAAGCCATGTATATTTCATATTATTCATATAAGAGATTCTGAACAGGATGGCGTCCATCTTGTTTTTAAGGTGAAACAAAGTTCATATATATACTTGTTAAACAAAATGTCTCTCACAGGCTTACAAAGGGTCTATGGTTTCAACAGAGATCTTTGTATTTCTATGTAATCGTAAATAAGATTTCTTTTGACATCTCGATCAGATAAAACTTAGTCAGTCTGACGCTATGTTAAGGGGGGATATCTCAGTCTGTCTATAAGTATATAACAATGGACAATACCCCAGTATATTCTAGCAGACATTTAAAGATGAACCATATAAGTTTTTATAGAAAACATCATCATATGTAAGATGTATATTAACGATAATACATTGTATTCTTATTAATATAGAAGTGTGAACTTGATACTTATATAATATTAGATATATAATATATATATATATAAGTATACTTTTCTATGATGTGTAAGGACTTGTGCGTCTTAAAAACCAATTACTTCATTTTAAGGTATGTGGTAGGAGTGTTTATATAAGCGTTGTTTTAGAATAGACTAAGTAATAGATCTTCCAACCTAGACTAGATTTCTGACAGCCTTTGGCATGGTCAAATAAGTAATGGCTTCTTACTAGCCAGAGGTCAAGAGGTCATCAGATAAGAAGAGTGGTAATTGTTCTAATAAGTATGTTAAATACAAAATCTAATGAACGGTACGATACTGCCCTCTGGAGGCGAAATACCAGGTGCAGTCTTGAGATAATTTTAGATATTCCAATATAAAAATATTATATTGTGTTAAATAATATAATTATTGGAATGGCATTACTTGCACAGGTGAATTATGGAGATACAGGTGGACATTTATGTATGTACTGGGAGTCTAGACAAAGTTTTATGTTGTGTTATATGATTAATCTCACATATAGAGAAATCATTTAACTATATTAACGAAGTTTTGGGTTAATTATCAAAAGGGGTGTGTCTCTGACCTCACTAGTTTAGGTATAGAATATCCCGACCAATTGGGATAATGTTTCATCCCTCTGGGTTTTACTTATGGTAATTTTTATAGCTCTTTGTTCTTACCATATAAAAGACCAACCCAGATATGAGACACATCACTTTACACTACTGACAACACACCTCACACTTACACCACACACGCTATTACATTTTTCAATAGACTCATGCAGACATACTCCCTGATCCACATCATTCATCTGAAACTTGGAGGAAACTCCTCCCTCACTGGCATCCATCTTAGGACTCTGGTAACACCATCTTAAGTGTGGTAATTATGCCTTGCTGTATTATTTGATTTTATTCAACAATTGTTTATTCTTTCCTTATATGTTTTATATTGCATATTTAAGGGTAATAAGATTACAATCCCAGCCGTATAAGCCATAGTATATTTTTCTCTAAAAAGCTGATTTTTGTTTTTATACATTTTTATTAATATCAGATTAAGTGCATTATTTGCAATTTTAAGTCTTCCGTTTTGCATGGCTTATTCTCATTCCTTCTGCAGTGGAATGACTTTGGGCCCTGTGATTCGCAGACCATTGTAGTCTGTTTATATAGAACATTAATTTATGGCTTATACTATACCTGGGCAGAAATGGTAATCTTGCTTTCGTTTTGGTTTCACTTTGTTTCACTTTGTTTTAGTTTCACTTTCATTATTGAGCTAAACATCACATTGCATTGATTATTTGAAGTTAGTATTTTTCTGTAGAAGTTATCTTTTTGTGTCATTTCTTGTTTGATCATATATTGTGTTTACATGTCTGGCGAATAAATATTTTTATATATATTCCACACTGTAGACTGTACTCACTAAGATTGGTATATGCTTTTAAAAAGAAATTAATCAATTAAAAAGAATTCACGACATTGATTTATGGCAATAGGTGAAGACTCTCCTTTTTCACAGATCTTTGCTTATTAACCATAAATAAATACACTGCTATATTCAGAGCAGTATAAATATTCTGACATAAGTACGAGCGCAAGATATTTATTATTAAATATTCTTACAGTTCAGTAAATTAAAACATATTTAAATAAATAAGAGGTTTGACAAAACAAATTCAAATAGTAGTACGCAAAAAGTATACAGTCATTGTTCTTTAACCAAAGTCAATTGAAACAATCACAGATTACAATATTATCCATGGATGAGGAAATACGAAATCAGGAGAGCCCAAAGAAGAGGGGATACCAATATAAAAAAGTATCAAAAGTCTGAAATGGGTATTGCTCTAAACCCCTGATACAAAGTCTTCCAGAAATGGTTTAAAAAATAGTGATTCATTATGCCCTGGGGGGCAGGTAGCATTAAGTCTAAATATCCATCTCTGTTCTCGTTGTAGAATAATTTATATCTATTCCCCCCCACGTATGCCTGGATGTACTCGAGCTAGAATCAGAAACAATATTTTAGGAAAGATGCCATCATGTAGGGTGGCAACAAATGACGGTATGCTCGTTGCCAAAGTTCCATCATAGTGTTCCCTACATAGAAGCATGAGCAATCACAGTGAAGAAGGTAAGTCACTCCCTTTGTCTTACAGTTAGCAAAATGTTGCGGCACAAATTCCCCCCCCCCCCTTTGGTAGAGTAATGGATTTTGACACATCCATGTATCTACAATAATTACAGTCCCCACATTTAAAATTGCCCAAACGTTTACACCTCTCTGTTAGTTAGTTTTGGGGACACTCGTTCACTTCCAAGCATACAATATTATTTTTTACCTTCCCCTTTACTATTGGAACTTGACTGGCCTGCACAGAGCCCTGACCTCAACCCGATAGAACACCTTTGGAATGGATTTGAGCAGAGACTGCAAGCTAGGCCTTCTTTTCCACATCCGAGTCGGACCTCACAAATGCACTTCTGGAAGAATGGTCAAACATTCCCATAGACACACTGCTAAACCTTGTGGACAGCCTTCCCAGAGGAGCTGAAGCTGTTATAACTGTGTTCTGGACATTTTTTAAATAGACAACTCCTATCCTCATATTGATTAGTGGTTCCAAATGAATAACTACTGCAGTAGGGAACAGACACAAAAAGACACACTCCGCATCTTTCCAAAATAACTGTTCTGCTTTATTTGTTGCAATTGAAGACTTTCATACACATGATTAAGTAGGTATCACATTATTATTACAATTGTACTTTTATGGTAACAAGGGGCGTAACATAGGCAGGCTAATTCTAATCAGGACTCAAAGAAATGCAAACATATAATGAAAACATTATTAGTGCCGTGTGCACAATGAGTGCAGTGTGCAATACATACAAAACAAAATACAATAATATACAGGATGTATGAACTTCCTTTACAATCTTTCCTCTTTTGATCAATATTTTGAATACTATCTATACCTGTTATCAACTTTTAACCTTAGCTTAGATGGAGGTAGTCCCGGCCAAAGAGGCAAACTCCATTGTGGAGAATAATAGCTGAGAGCAGCTTTTTAATTTAAAAATGACTTTCCATTGTAAAAAATGATTGATAAAATATATTTACAGAGTAATTGGCTGTACACTCCTGTGGACTGAATGGCCTTCTAGCTTAAAGGGTAACTCCACTTTTGTGGGGGAAAAAATCAGCAAATAAAGAAAAAACAGTATAGCGTATACAATTGCGACACAAGTCATATTGTAATTTAATGTTATTAAAAATGACCTTTCCTTTTCAATCTGCAGCTGTTGTAATTTTCTGAAAATGCAATGCAATATGGCCACCTGGAGCTGTTCTGTACACAGAATGTGTACTGACCACACCCCCAGAAACATAATTTCCTGCTTTTGTGATTGGCTCACCAATTTTCCCAGAAGTCTGCCTAAGATACAAGTCAGATTTCTGGCATCCCCTGCAACAAAAATTTCATTTTTCGTGAGATGCTCCCAATAGGAACGCATCTAAAGGGATGCAGGCCCAGCAGCTTTCCTCATTAGAGCCCTGCAGCTGCACAGCTGATGGATAATTATGAAACCACTCCCATTTGACCCACTCAGCACAGAGGCACAGAGGAACAAACAGTGATATCTTCAGAATAGTAAAAGGTAGGAATCTGCAACAAAGTTCGTTAAAATCCTTGCAATGTTCAGAGATCACCCAGAGGGGAATGTTTTTTTCTCAACAAAAGTGGAGTTACGCTTTACCTGTGGACATGCTGACTTATTAGCATAGGTAAACACAGACAAATCTACATAAAATGGAAGATGTATAGAAGACAACATGACTTCAACATGACAGAACTACCGTATGTGCCCGTAATTGCAGCCTCGCCAGCGCCATTGACACTATGTGAATCACTTTTTTAAAAGTCCAGGAAGCAGCGCAGAGAGGTAGGGCGGGCGGGACTGAGGAGAAGGAAGGATGCACGCGCGGTCATCGGAAGTCCCAGGGCCTATGATAGACATCGGCATAGGAGGCGGGACTTCTGATGACAGCGCGTCCTTCCTTCTCCTTGGCCCCGCCCGCCGCCTTCTACCTAGCGGTGCTGCTTCCTGGACTTTTTTTTTTCATATCGGCGTATAACACACACTGCTACTTTTTCCTCCATTTTTAGGAGGAAAAAGTGTGTGTTACATGCCGATAAATACGGTACTTTTCAAATCACATTAAATATATATATTTATATTCGTTACAATTAAAACATTTGAATAAACAGTACTCCAAACTGTGATTCCAAGAGGAAAACAAATCAAACACAGAGATACTTTCATTTAGTCATTTTCCAGTGTCTGGTGTGGATCCAGATGACTTTTCCTTCAAGTTTTATAGACTGTACATGAAGTAGATGCTGTATTGTGTCTTCGCACATTTCCTTATATATAAATGTCTCCTAAAAATCCACAAGTCACCTGGCTTTAATTTATGAGATTCTTCCAATCTGGAATTGGGGAGAAAACACACAAATGCGTTTGTCAAAATCTTAAAAGATCAGTAACATTCTCTGTGAGATCTGAGTGGAGGTCTTCAGCTGCTGAGACTGTGAGCAATACGCTTCCTAACCAAATCTGATAGGGAGAGAGTCCAATATC
Source organism: Pelophylax lessonae (assembly GCF_965119305.1). Classification (NCBI taxonomy): domain Eukaryota; kingdom Metazoa; phylum Chordata; class Amphibia; order Anura; family Ranidae; genus Pelophylax; species Pelophylax lessonae. The sequence goes on from NC_138780.1 coordinate 67,430,909, forward strand.
CCTTTACGAGCTTAATAAAAAAAATATATGAAGACATTAAGGCAACAATTTTCTAGTTTCTTACTCTACTTTTTCCACTACATTCTAGATGGTAAGGGATGTAAAATAAAACCTCAAAACTTTTTGTAAGGACTCTCCCATATAAATAGTTCCTCTGTTACTCTCTCTAGCTTCTGGGACTCTTGTACTTACAAACTACTTCTGATAAAATGTTTTACTGTGGCCTTTGCAGTAGCATTTGCCACTGGCCAAACTTCTGGCCATCTAGAAAACATGTCCATATACAGTGGGTACGGAAAGTATTCAGACCCCCTTAAATTTTTCACTCTCTGTTATATTGCAGCCATTTGCTAAAATCATTTAAGTTCATTCTTCTTCCTCATGAATGTACACATAGCACCCCATACTGACAGAAAAACACAGAATTGTTGACATTGTTGCAGATTTATTAAAAAAGAAAAACTGAAATATCACATGGTCCTAAGTATTCAGACCCTTTGCTGTGACACTCATATATTTAACTCAGGTGCTTTCCATTTCTTCTGATCATCCTTGAGATGGTTCTACACCTTCATTTGAGTCCAGCTGTGTTTGATTATATTGATTGGACTTGATTAGGAAAGCCACACACCTGTCTATATAAGACCTTCCAGATCACAATGCATGTCAGAGCAAATGAGAATCATGAGGTCAAAGGAACTGCCTGAAGAGCTCAGAGACAGAATTGTGGCAAGGCACAGATCTGGCCAAGGTTACAAAAAGATTTCTGCTGCACTTAAGGTTCCTAAGAGCACAGTGGCCTCCATAATCCTCAAATGGAAGACGTTTGGGACGACCAGAACCCTTCCTACAGCTGGCCATCCGGCCAAACTGAGCTATCGGGGGAGAAGAGCCTTGGTGAGAGAGGTAAAGAAGAACCCAAAGATCACTGTGGCTGAGCTCCAGAGATGCTGTCAGGAGATGGGAGAAAGTTGTAGAAAGTCAACCATCACTGCAGCCCTCCACCAGTCGGGGCTTTGTGGCAGAGTGGCCCGACGGAAGCCTCTCCTCAGTGTAAGACACATGAAAGCCCGCATGGAGTTTGCTAAAAAACACCTGAAGGACTCCAAGATGGTGAGAAATAAGATTCTCTGGTCTGATGAGACCAAAATAGAACTTTTTGGCCTTAATTCTAAGCGGTATGTGTGGAGAAAACCAGGCACTGCTCATCACCTGTCCAATACAGTCCCAACAGTGAAGCATGGTGGTGGCAGCATCATGCTGTGGGGGTGTTTTTCAGCTGCAGGGACAGGACGACTGGTTGCAATCGAGGGAAAGATGAATGCGGCCAAGTACAGGGATATGCTGGACAAAAACCTTCTCCAGAGTGCTCTGGACCTCAGACTGGGCCGAAGGTTTAGCTTCCAACAAGACAATGACCCTAAGCACACAGCTAAAATAACGAAGGAGTGGCTTCACAACTCCGTGACTGTTCTTGAATGGCCCAGCCAGAGCCCTGACTTAAACCCAATTGAGCATCTCTGGAGAGACCTAAAAATGGCTGTCCACCAATGTTTACCATCCAACCTGACAGAACTGGAGAGGATCTGCAAGGAGGAATGGCAGAGAATCCCCAAATCCAGGTGTGAAGGACTTGTTGCATCTTTCCCAAAAAGACTCCTGGCTGTATTAGATCAAAAGGGGGCTTCTACTAAATACTGAGCAAAGGGTCTGAATACTTAGGACCATGTGATATTTCAGTTTTTCTTTTTTAATAAATCTGCAACAATGTCAACAATTCTGTGTTTTTCTGTCAGTATGGGGTGCTATGTGTACATTCATGAGGAAGAAGAATGAACTTAAATGATTTTAGCAAATGGCTGCAATATAACAAAGAGTGAAAAATGTTAGGGGGTCTGAATACTTTCCGTACCCACTGTAGATTACATGCATACTCGTAAGATCCTGACTTTGGCATCTGGAAATACTGTAACTTTCTGTAATCTCTGGAAGGGATATTCAGCTTTTGGTAACACCTTTGGTAACAGGTGAAGCAAGAAACGGTCATTATAACAACAACTGTGATGAACCCTTGCATTATCCAAAACTCATTTTCTAAGATGGCCATAACTGCTTTTTAGTTATGACATGGTCCATGTGGCAGACATAAAAGAGTGGCTGGCAAACATGAAAGATAACCTTTTTCCAAAGTCTTGTTTTATAAGAAGTTGCCACCTGTGGACCACTTGTTCTTCTCCTAATGGGGTCCTTAAAGTTTAACTCCTTCGAGGCATCAAGGTGGGTAATGAGGAACTGCGAACTGCCATGTTTGCGGACAACGTGCTGATTTTCACGTCGGATCCAAGCCATGACCTCCCCTTGATCCAAGATGTATTTGCTGAATACCGTCTGTGTTCGGGTCTTCGCATTAACTTCCACAATAGTGAGATCTTACCCTTGAACACCTCATGTACTCCACAATGGGCCAATTCCACGAACCTCCGTATAGCTACGCAACACATTACCTACCTTGGGGTCAAAATAGGCCGTTTCCCCTCCTCGCTATACCGACTCAATTACACACCGGTCCTTGACAAAATGATATCTGAATTAAAAGGCTGGTCCAAACTGCCTCTTAATATTGTTAAAAAAAAAAAAAAGTTGAACTCCTTTACGACCGCCCGGCGCAGATGTACTGCGGCAAGCAGCCGCTCCTGGGCGAATCACTGAACATGTACTGCGCTTGCTCTCAGGAAGCCGATGCGCGTGTCAGGCGGCTCCGATTCCCGCCTGACACCCGCGATCGCTCCCCGCTGAGAGAGAAGGACGGTCGGCTGTTGTAAACACATCGCTTCTCGGCCTTTTGGCTAAGATCAAGTGTAGTATCTGTTCTTATCAGTTGGTATGGGCCTTAGCTAGTACCAGTATGACCGAAACCCGGAGCGCTCAGAGTATTGAGGTATGGGGAGTAGGTCATCTGGGAAAGCATGTGGGGCCCGCCGCCTTCTGATTTGAATGGGTTGAACTGTCCTAACCAGTTTGAAGGGAGCAGGAAAGCCGGTCTGGAGGGTGAGCCCGGTGGAACTGCTCCTGGATGTAATGGGCTGAGGAACAGGATGGCGAGGGGAGGGCTTTCTCTCCTGGGTTTTGATCTGGCTTGGTGACGGGCCTGTCCCCAGTTGTAGGTAAGCTCTCTCTAAGCTGTCCAGGTTCTGATGTCTGCTGGTGGGGATAGGCTACACTCGGTCTGGCCGGGGGCTGAGATTGAAAAAGCCCGTAGTGTAAGTGCCCCTGGGGTGGCAGCCCAGGGGTGCCTTAATTTCTCACTGGTGAGGGGCAGCTCGCTGTGAGTTTTTTCGGCACCTTGGTCACTGCACTATGCACACCTTTTTCACACCTGCCTCTTGGGACAGGCCTTTTGGCTTGCACCAGAGGAATTTTTTATTCCGGCTGGAATGCCTGCCTTGGTTCCTCACATGGCACCATTGCACTTTCCCCACTTCCCTTTCCCCCACTTCTTTGTTTGTTTGTCCTTTTCTTTGGAGTTTGTCACTGCACTTTCACCTTTTTTCTTTATTTGCACGACTGGAGTGTGTGGGTCCTCGGGCCCAGCCTTGAGTCTTGGGAGGGGGTGGATATGGCCTTTTGGCTTAGTTCGCCCTCTCTCATGGGGTCTCCCTTCGGGGGAGCTCCACTTAGTACTTGGAGCAGGCTGTTTTGGCAGTCCCCCTGAAGAACGGGGTCAGTTTGGTTTCGGCCGACTGACCACAAGTACCTTTAATCCCTGTCAGGAGTCTTGCACCCCGGGGGATCGAGGTTTTGGGTCCTACCTCTTCGGAGGGAAGACCATACGTTTTCGCACACCCTGTGCTTTTTTGTGTTCTCACTTTGTGTGTGTGCACTTTTTTATGCACCGGGTGGAGTCTTTTGAGTGTGTTTCACACGCTACGGGCTTTAAAAAAAAAAAAAAACACAGCTGATCTTTCTTCTCTCTGGAATGATCACAGAGCACCTGTGATACTTCTATATAGGATCACATGTCTCTAGGGTCATCTCAGAAGCCACGACCCCCCCCCCCCCACAGTTGGAATCACTCCCCTAGGGTCACATTTAACTCCTTGATCACCCACAGGGTTAACCCCTTCCCTGCCAATGGAATTATTACAGTAACAATGCATATTTTTAGCACTGATTATTGTAGTAATGTCACTGGTCCCCCCCAAAAGTGTCAGAAATGTCAGTCAGGGGTCTGATCTGTCCACCGCAATGTCGCGGTCCCACAAAAAATCGCAGATCGCCGCCATTATTCGTAAAAAAACAAAAGAATAAAAATGACATAAATCTTTCCCATAGTTAGTAGACGCGATAACTTTAGTGCAAACCAATCAAAATACGCTTATTGTGATTTTTTTTTTTTACCAAAAATATTTAGCAGAAAATAAATTGGTCTAAAATGTTAAAAAATTTTGATTTTTAAATTTTTTTTTGGGAATGTCAGATAGCAGAATGTAAAGATTATTGTTTGATTTTTTCAAAATTGTCGCTCTTTTTTTGTTTATAAATAAAAACAACAGAAAAATCATCAGCCAGATCAAAAACTATAAAACAGCTTGTCTGCAGGTGGCATTGATCCTAACAGGGTGTGTGGGCTTGAAGTGATGGGTCTGTTATATTTTACATTTTATTTATTACTGGATTTCATCTTTTGTAGCAAATTCCAATGTATCCCATCCATCTTGGCTTTGTTCAGTGTTATGGCAGCTGTATTATAATTATCAACCTCATCTTAACCACTTTAGCCCCCCGGAGGATTTGGCTGCTCAATGACCAGGCCCTATTTTGCGATTCGGCATTGTGACTTTAACGGACAATTGCGCGGTTGTGCGACGCTGTACCCAAACAAAATTGACGCCCTTTTTTCCCACAAACAGAGCTTTCTTTTGGTGGTATTTTATCACCTGTGCGATTTTATTTTTTGCGCTATAAACAGAAAAAGAGTGACAATTTTGAAAAAATAACAATATTTTTCAAATTTTTTTATATGAAATTCTCAAAAAAAATTATTTACACCAGTCGGGGTTCTCTTGGGCACTATCACAAGGTTTGGGACAGATGGCTTCATGTTTCGGATACTTGCTCCCCTGGGTGATTGTTCGTTTCACCGTGACCACCCCCCTACTTGTGTTGCGCTGCTATGTACATCCCTGTTTTCTGCTTCATGTGGTGGGTCGGTGTGAGTCAGCATTGCATGATGGTTTGTGCTCCTCTCATTTAACGGTTATTGCACCTTCTTGCCTCAAATATGTTACTCTTTTCTTGTATGATGGCTTTGTTTTCCTTTTTCCTGTTGTCCTTATACTGCTGCCATATTGTGACTCGGTACATTAACTGTATGTGTATTTCTCTTTGTGAACCCAATAAACGTTTGTTCTTTAAAAAAAAAAATATTAGTGCTGCTGCGCTACAAAAAAAAAGAAAACCACTGCTGATTCAGCAGGAATAACACCTGTGATGCAGAAGGGGGACAGCAATTATGCCATAAATATTATTATTAGTGCTGCTGCGCTACAAAAAAAAGAAAACCACTGCTGATGCAGAATGAATAGCACCTGTGATCAGGGGAGGACTGGCAGCCTTGGGCCTGGGGGGCAAGTCCAGTCAAGTGGCCCATTGAACCACCGAGCTCACCATCTATGCCCACCTGGTTTATAACTGATATTGATGTTATAAAGCAAGACAAATATGATACAATGTGGTAACATAATTTAATGTTAATAGCAACAAAGGAGGTTTAACAAAAATAATGCATCAATGCAGCCTCACCAGTGCCCATCAGTCCAGCCTCATCAGTGCCCATTAATGCAGCCTCACCAGTGCCCATCAGTCCAGCCTCATCAGTGCCCATTAATGCAGCCTCACCAGTGCCCATTAATGCAGCCTCACCAGTGCCCATCAGTCCAGCCTCATCAGTGCCCATTAATGCAGCCTCACCTGTGCCCATCAAGGCATCCTGATTAGTGCCCATCAATGCAACCTGATCAGTGCCCATCAATGAAACCAGATCAGTGCCCATCAATGCAGCCTGATCAGTGCCCATCAATGCAGCCTGATCAGTGCCCATCAATTCAGCCTCACCAGTGCCCATCAATTCAGCCTCACCAGTGCCCATCAATTCAGCCTCACCAGTGCCCATCAATGCAGCCTCACCAGTGTCCATCAATGCAGCCTCTCCAGTGCCCATAAATGCAGCCTCACCAGTGCAGCCTTATCAGTTCCCATCAATGCAGCCTCACCAGTGCCCATCAATGCAGCCTCACCAGTGCCCATCAATGCAACCTGATCAGTGTCCATCAGCTCAGCCTCATCAGTGAAAGAAGATTATTGGTGAACCCAACAAAAACTGCGCAAAATGAATGTGATGTATAAATAAATAAACACTACTCATATCCATAAATGTGTTTAGGGTGAAATTGCTTCCACTCTGCGAGCTGCAAGATCAACGTGAATAACGTGACAAATGAAAAAGTGAAAAAATGTGGCGCTCAACAGTTTGATAAAACACAAAATAAATGATTCCAATGTGCAAACGTTCGTGCAAAAAAACTCACTAGTGTCCAAAAAATAAAATAAAAAAATGGGTTAAGCAAACAGCCAATGATGGAAACACAGACTTGATAGGAGTGAATCTCAAAAAAGCCTCCACCTCCACACGATCACCCAGTGAAATGTATAGGTACCGCTTACCAGAACCACTGGACCCCTTAGTTATAGGGGGTCAAACATGCTTATTGATCCACATCAGATCCGACCTTGCACATCCCCCCTCTCACACAGGCGAGATAGGAGATGCCGCTCCACGCCTGCGTTCCTTAGACCCTTAGATTGGGAACGTGAGACCGTAAACTTCCGGGTCTAAGGAACGCAGGCGTGGAGCGGCGTCTCCTATCCCCAGCAAACTGAAAATTATCCTTTGATGAGTAATACTGCACCATGAGAGCCTGTTTGTCATTTCTCTCCATCTATGACTTGGTTCTTTAATGCTCCATCGATTTGCCTACACACTGTCGATTCACTCCTATCAAGTCTGTGTTTCCATCATTGGCTGTTTGTTTAACCCTTTTTTTTTTTTTTTGGACACTAGAAACTGTTTTTTTGCACGAACGTTTGCACATTGGAATCATTTATTTTGTGTTTTATCAAGCTGTTGAGCGCCACATTTTTTCACTTTTTCAGCCTCATCAGTGTCCACCAGTGCAGCCTCATCAGTTTCCATCCATGCAGCCTCATCAGTCCCCATCAACGCAGCACCACCAGTGTCCATCAGTGCAGCCTCATCAGTCCTCATCAATGCAGCCTGATCATTGCCCATCAATGCAGCCTCACCAGTGCATATAAGCTCAGCCTCATCAGTGCAGCTTGATCAGTGCCACCTATCAGTGTCCATCAGTGCCACCTACTAGTGCTGCATATCAATCCAGCTTAATCATTGCTCCTGATCAGTGCTTACCATTGCCGCCACATTCTCTGCCCTGCTGACCACGTCCTATGTCCCACTGACCCCCATCCTCTGCCCTCATGTCCCAGGGTCTGATAAGGAAGCCGCAGCCATTCATTGTGAACAGCTGTGGCTTCCTCATCAGACCCTGAGACAAGAACAGTATACTGTGGCTGGGGGGGGGGGGATAAATTTAGATGGGGGGTGCCCGATATTCTTGCCTAGGGTAGCACAAAAATAAAATACACCACTGGACACTGATGCATTAGTGACTAGTGGCAGTCATTAACCCCTTTGTGCTGCATTAGTTGTACCAGTGTCAGTGTTTATTAACCATTTCATGCTGCACAATACAGGGGTTAATTAACACTGACACTGGTGCCACTGCCACTAATGCAGCACAAAGGGGTTAATTAACTGCCACTGGTCACTAATGCATCAGTGGCCAGTGGCAGTACATTAACCCCCTCCATGCTGCATTTTACAAACAGCATTGTAAATTAACTCCTCGCCTCAATGAGTTAATCACTTGAGCCATTTCACACAGCTACAACACTGACACAACATTGCCTTATGTAAGGTGTATTATCAGCCTCTGAAAACTCACTGTTGCACAGGGCTTCACTGGGCTGGCTCCTCGCAGTTCCTTGCAGAAGCAATCTCCTCCGTCCTTTCTTCCCGCCTCCTGGCCTCTGGATGACATCACGCTCGGCCCGGGACTAGAAAGCATCTGTCGGGTGGAGATCACTCCGCATGACAGGGAAGTGACCGGACTCACCAGTCAAAAAGGCCACTCGCTCCGCACCGATTCCACCCCTGCAGACAGGCATGACACCCGCCAGCCGCCGCTACATTATATTATACTTGCAGAGCTGCAGCAGAGCAGTGATGCTCCGCAAGTATAACACAATGTAGCGGCGGCTGGCGGGTGTCATGCCTGTCTGCAGGGGTGGAATCGGTGCGGAGCGAGTGGCCTTTTTAGGAAGCATCAGAGCGGCCTGGAGGGCAATTGCCTCCTTGCCTCCCGGCCCAGTCCGCCCCTGCCTGTGATGCAGAAGGGGGGACAGCAATTATGGTCTAAATATTATTAGTGCTGCTGTGCCACAAAAAAAAGAAAACCCACTGCTGATGCAGAAGGGATATTACCTGCGATGCAGAGGGGGGACTGCAATTATGCCCTAAATATTATTAGTGCTGCTGAACCACAAAAAAAAGAAAAAAAAAAACACCACTGCTGACTCAGAAGGAATAACACCTGCAACGCAGAAGGGGTGACTGCAATTATGCCCTAAATACTATAAATGCTGCTGTACCACAAAAAAACCCCACTGCTGACGCAGAAGGAATAGCACCTGCTGCAAGAAAAAAAAAGACACTGGATGTGATGAAACGTGTCAGGACGTGGACCGCACGACGTGACATCCATTTGGAACGCAAGCCGGATTTACCTCTGCTCGCCACTCTGCATGGTTATATCATTAGTCACGAACACTTCCGCAATACGATCCTTGCTGGATCTTGCTGGATAGTGCTACCTTGTACATCTTATGGAAATAAACCCCTTTTAAAACAATATCACACCATCTGGAGCATTTTTTATCTTCTTTCCAACATTTACATCATGAGCTGCCTTATGGAATGGTGAGGAGGAAAATCACCATTGGCACAACCAGGAGGATCTTAAAGGGGACCTGCCAATAAGCGTGATCAGTCTCAATATTGTAAGATATACAGTCAGGTCCATAAATATTGGGACACCAACACAATTCTAATCTTTTTGGTTCTATACACCACCACAATGGATTTAATATGAAACAAACAAGATGTGCTTTAACTGCAGACTTTCAGCTTTAATTTGAGGGTATTTACATCCAAATCAGGTGAACAGTGTAGGCATTACTGTTGCTTTTAGCTTATCTGATAAACTGCAGTTCACAAATAGGACAGTAGATGTCGCTAATGCTACGTGATATCCTATGCATTCTCTATGATGTGTTGTCATTTCCTGTACACTGCACTGAACTTGTTGGTTATCTCTTCCTGTCTGTGTTTCTCACCATGAGAAGGTAATCTGTGGTTATGTTCCAATAAAGAAGCCAGTTCCTGTTTACTCCACAATGTCTGATCTGAATGGACTCCGCTGCACACAGTGATCGCAGTCTGCAACAGGTTATGGGCCCAGGATCCGGATAAAGATCGACATAAGGAAGCTTTCCAGTGACATCTCCTATAGACAAGTAAGACTGTTTATATATAAAGGAGGGAAAAATGTCTGGAAACTCAGAACTTAAACTCTCAGTGACCAAGCTGAACAATGACAATTATCAGCTATGGAAGTTTAAAGTGGAAATGCTATTATCTAGAGATGACTTGTGGGAGGTTACCACTACAGAGAGGCCACATGACAGTAATCAGGACTGGGACAAGAAAAACAGACAGGCATGGGCCACCATAAGCTTACTAGTGGAGGATGATAAGCTCATACATATACGCCATGAGGACACAGCGAAAGGCATGTGGGATGTGCTAAAAAGACTGCATGAAAGATCCAGTTTAAAGCTGTTTCTACTGCGAAACTTTACAAAATGAGACTTAGCAGAGAACAGGACATGCAGGCGCATATAAACGCAATACTGGAACTGATTGCACAACTCAGATCAATCGGGAGAATATAACAGACAGCCACGCTGCAGCCATGTTGTTATGCAGTTTGCCCGATACATATACTGCACTGATCAATGCACTGGAGACACGTCCTGAGACAGATCTGACGCTAACATTTGTAAAAACCAGGCTCATAGATGAGTATCAGAGAAGAAAGGAATTAGTGCATGACTCCACAGAAACCGACACCAGAACCACTCTTAAAGCTACAGACGCAAGGTTACACAGGAAAGAGACCAGAGTGTGTTTCAGATGTCACAAACAGGGACACATAAAGAAAGACTGTACTATATGGAAAGCAGAGCAAAGAAGACAACGTCCCTCTTATGCTAAACAAAAGGTCAAAGCCACAATCAATGATCCATGCGACAGGCAACAATAAATGTCAATGCTGGTGCATCGATTCTGGGGCAACCAGTCACATGACGAGTGATAGAAGTTTTTTCACAGAACTTGATCTGAACAACAAAGAAACTATTTATCTTGCAGATGGAAGCAAAATACATGCAGAAGGATATGGGCGTGGAACCCTTGTATGCCCTGATGATGCGGGACACAACCTAGCCATACCAGTGAAAGATGTGCTTTATGTTCCTAATCTAGAAGGAGGACTGTTATCTGTGAAGCGTCTGACAGCCAGAGGACTAACTGTAACATTCCAAGGTGACAAGTGTTTAATCCTAAACGGCAACCAGACAGTAGCAAGTGCCAAGCTGGATGATCATCTGTATCACCTCGACACAGTGAAGGAAAAGGTGAGACTATGTGCACACAAGCACAATGACTGTATACATATATGGCACAGACGTCTAGGTCACAGACACCCAGAATGCATACAGGAACTACAGAGGAGGAATCTGACAAGGGATCTAACAATATCCCCTTGTCCAGTTACTGTTAAGTGTGAATGTTGCATTAAATCCAAAGCTACAAGAGCAACACTTCCCAAAGTCAGTCAGAAGAGAGCTTCAAGACCACTTGACTTAGTTCACAGTGACGTGTGTGGTCCCCTAAACCCACCTACACCTGGAGGCAAAAGGTACATAGTGACTTTCATAGACGACTATTCAAGATACACAGTCACCTACCTAATGCAACACAAGAGTGAAGTTTTTGACAAATTACAAGACTATATATTAAAGACCAGTAACAAGTTTCAGAGGAAGCCTCTCATACTTCGGAGTGACAATGGAGGTGAATTCACAGGATATAAGATACAAGAGTACTTAAAACAGAATGGAATAGAACATCAAAAGACAGTTCCATATACACCAGAACAAAATGGAGTAGCTGAAAGAAAGAACAGAACTCTGACTGAAATGATCAGATGTATGCTGACAGACTCTGGATTACCACAAAAATACTGGGGTGAAGCAGCAATGACAGCTACACATTTGCAGAACAGACTTCTTTCCAGAACAATAGAGAAAACTCCATATGAACTTTGGCACAATGAGAAGCCAAATGTAAAACACCTAAGAGTTTTTGGATGCAAAGCATTCATCTACATACCTGAAGAAAAACGCACCAAACTCCAAAACAGAGCATTTGAAGGTATCTTCGTTGGATATAGTGACAATGTCAAAGGTTACAGAATCCTTAATCCCAAAACAGACAAGGTTACCATTAGCAACAGCATAACTTTTGTTGAAGATTTCAGAGACAATGTAATGACTACAGTAGAAGCAAGAATAGGAGAGAAAACTGACATTGACCAGCCCATCTCTGTAACTTCTGAACAAACTCTACCAGTACTGAAGAGCAGACACAAGAAGGCTCAGACACAAAACTGAGACGTTCAACAAGAGAAAACAAAGGTAAACCACCTGTACGTCTCTCATACAAAGCAAGTACTGCCAGTATCAATGAACCTGCAACCTGGGAAGAAATATCTCAGCTTTCAGAACAAGAAGCAAGTAAATGGATAAAGGCTGCTGATGAAGAGATAAAGTCCATGCATGACACTAAAACATGGACACTTACAGAACTACCACCCGGAAGGAAAGCCATAGGCTGTAAATAGACTTTTAAAGTGAAATACAATGCAGATGGCACAATTGAGCAATAAAAAGCAAGACTAGTAGCCAAGGGCTATTCAAGACTATGACGAGACATTTGCACCAGTTGTCAAGCACACTACAATAAGGACTTTACTGACAATAGCCGTCACAAGGAAAATGCAAGTGAAACATTTTGATGTGAAAACCGCGTTTCTACATGGCAAGCTAGCAGAAGAGATTTACATGGAACAGCCGCCAGGGTTCAAAGATGAACAAAGGCCAGACCTAGTATGCAAACTTAGCAGGAGTATATATGGTCTAAAGCAAGCAGCCAGAGCGTGGAATATAAAAATAAATGAAGTGCTTACACATCAAAACTTTGAGAAGGTAATCTGTGGTTATGTTCCAATAAAGAAGCCAGTTCCTGTTTACTCCACAATGTCTGATCTGAATGGACTCCGCTGCACACAGTGATCGCAGTCTGCAACAGTTTGTATATGTGCCTCCCACTTTTTAAGGGACCAAAAGTAATGGGACAATTGGCTGCTCAGCTGTTCCATGGCCAGGTGTGTGTTATTCCCTCATTATCCCAGTTACAAGGAGCAGATAAAAGGTCCAGAGTTCATTTCAAGTGTGCTATTTGCATTTGGAATCTGTTGCTGTCAACTCTCAATATGAGATCCAAAGAGCTGTCACTATCAGTGAAGCAAGCCATCATTAGGCTGAAAAAAACAAAATAAACCCATCAGAGAGATGGCAAAAACATTAGGTGTGGCCAAATCAACTGTTTGGAACATCCTTGCAAAAAGAACGCACCGGTGAGCTCAAAAACACTAAAAGATCCGGAAGACCATGGAAAACAACTGTGGTGGATGACCGAAGAATTCTTTCCCTGGTGAAGAAAACACCCTTCACAACAGTTGGCCAGATCAAGAACACTCTCCAGGAGGTAGGTGTATATGTGTCAAAGTCAACAATCAGGAGAAGACTTCACCAGAGTGAATACAGAGGGTTCACCACAAGATGTAAACCATTGGTGAGCCTCAAAAACAGGAAGGCCAGCTTAGAGTTTGCCAAACAACATCTAAAAAAGGCTTCACAATTCTGGAACAACATCCTATGGACAGATGAGACCAAGATCAACTTGTACCAGAGTGGTGGTAGTGTCATTGCATGGGCATGTATGGCTGCCAATGGAAATGGTTCTCTTGTATTTATTGATGATATGACTGCTGACAAAAGCAGCAGGATGAATTCTGAAGTGTTTCGGGCAATATTATCTGCTAATATTCAGCCAAATGCTTCAGAACTCATTGGACGGCGCTTCACAGTGCAGATGGACAATGACCCGAAGCATACTACGAAAGCAACCAAAGAGTTTTTTAAGGGAAAGAAGTGGAATGTTATGCAATGGCCAAGTCAATCACCTGACCTGAATCCGATAGAGCATGCATTTCACTTGCTGAAGACAAAACTGAAGGGAAAATGCCCCAAGAACAAGCAGGAACTGAAGACAGTTGCAGTAGAGGCCTGGCAGAGCATCACCAGGGATGAAACCCAGCGTCTGGTGATGTCTATGCGTTCCAGACTTCAGGCTGTAATTGACTGCAAAGGATTTGCAACCAAGTATTAAAAAGCGAAAGTTTGATTTATGATTGTTAATTTGTCCCATTACTTTTGGTCCCTTAAAAAGTGGGAGGCACATATACAAACTGTTGTAATTCCTACACCTTTCACCTGATTGGATGTAAATACCCTCACATTAAAGCTGGAAGTCTGCAGTTAAAGCACATCTTGGTTGTTTCATTTCAAATCCATTGTGGTGGTGTATAGAGCCAAAAAGATTAGAATTGTGTCGATGTCCCAATATTTATGGACCTGACTGTATGAGACCCCTTCTTCACGGGAAGAAGGCATTCAGCACCTGCACTTTACCAGTCACTATTGGATTTATTATTATAGAGCACTTGCACAGTTCCCGGAAAAAGGAACAATCACAGAACTTTGGATTTTGTTATATATATATATTTTTTGTAATATGAGATGAATTTATTTATAGATTTATTTTTATAAGAAAATATAGATTTGCCTGCACTCACACTAGCAGCAAACTAGAGGGTGCTAAACACGCAGACCCCCAAACTTGCAAGGAACCTTTACCATACTTCCCTGTTTCTTACAGACACTGATTATTGTACCACTCTTCAACCCTTCAGCACCTGCTGTCATTGTTCTACACCCCAGTTTCTATGTTTTCAAGCAAAGTTGAGTCTCTTAGCCTTGTTTCCAAGTCCTATGCACGATCCATAAGATGATGAGGTACATAAATAGCCTATATAGTTTGTTTTTATATACAGATGCCCCTTATCTGCAGAGGCATTCTTTTGGAGATGTGAATTATGCCTTTAAAGCTGAACTCCAGCCTTCTCTTCAGTCTTGCATAGCTGTACAGGCTCCTCTCCTGTACTAAAATAACTTCCCACAATGTGCATTAGAAGCTGCAGCAAGTCACAGGGAGCCCACCTCGTCTCCTGGCTGGAAGATGTCCAGCATCACCTAGCCCTTTCCTCCACAGCATGAGCGTCCCTGGCCCACCCCTTTCATTTACTGAAATCCAGTTCTGTCATGGAGGCTCAGCATCACATGTAGGAATGCCTACTCCTCCAGACTGACATCCACCCATCAAAGCATTTTGATATTTGCATAAATCCTCCCAAGAGTCAGCCAACGGCTTGCATCAGGGCTGAGGGCTCTCAACAGGAGTACTTCTGCAGGGTGCTGGGATGTTTTCAGGAAACTATGTACAGCACCCTGCCACCCCTCCCACCAACTATGATCACAGGGACCCAGTGATGACATCCCTAGATTTAAAATAGGTATGTAATGAAATTAGGAAATGTTTCATTTTAAAATGTCAAAAGCATGTTGATGAGTGATGAGGGAAGGAACAGGGAAGGTAAAATATAAGATGATTAAACTTCAGCTTAAAAAAAAGAAAATACAGCGATACAGTGGGGATCGAAAGTTTGGGCACCCCAGGTAAAAATTTGTATTAATGTGCATAAATAAGCCAAGGAAAGATGGAAAAATCTCCAAAAGGCATCAAATTACAGATTAGACATTCTTATAATATGTCAACAAAAGTTAGATTTTATTTCCATCATTGACACTTTCATAATTACAGAAAACAAAAAAATGGCGTCTGCAAAAGTTTGGGCACCCTGCAGAATTTATAGCATGCACTGCCCCCTTTGTAAGGCTGCCAGTGTCATGGGTTGTTCTCAATCATCGTCTGGGAAAACCAGGTGATGTCAATCTCAAAGGTTTTAAATGCCCAGACTCATCTGACCTTGCCCCAACAATCAGCACCATGGGATAGTCTAAGAAGTTGTCTAGAAAACTGAAACTGAAAATAGTTGACGCTCACAAAGCTGGAGAAGGCTATAAGAAGATAGCAAAGCATTTTCAGATGTCAATATCCTCTGTTCGGAATGTAATTAAGAAATGGCAGTCATCAGGAACAGTGGAAGTTAAAGCAAGATCTGGAAGACCAAGAAAAATATCAGACAGAACAGCTTGCAGGAATGTGAGAAAAACAATTCAAAACCCACGTTTGACTGCACGATCCCTCCAGAAAGATCTGGCAGACACAGGAGTTGTACAAATATGGTCTTCATGGAAGAGTCATCAGAAGAAAACCTCTTCTACGTCCTCAACACAAAAATCAGCGTTTGAACTTTGCAAAAGAAAATATAGACAAGCCTGATGCATTTTGGAAACAAGTTCTGGGGACCGATGAGGTTAAAATTGAACTTTTTGGCCGGAATGAGCATAGGTACGTTTTGGAGAAGAAGGGGCACAGAATTTAATGAAAAGAACCTCTGTCCAACTGTTAAGCATGGGGGTGGATCAATGATGCTTTGGGGTTGTATTGCAGCCAGTGGCACAGGGAACATCTCACGAGTAGAAGGAAAAATGGATTCAATAAAATTTCAGCAAATTTTGGATGGTAACTTGATGCCATCTGTGAAAAAGCTGAAGTTAAAGAGAGGATGGCTTCTACAAATGGATAATGATCCTAAACACACCCCGAAATCCACAGGGGATTACATCAAGAGGCGTAAACTAAAGGTTTTGTCATGGCCTTCACAATCTCCTGACCTCAACATAATTGAAAATCTATGAAGAGACCTTAAAAGAGCAGTGCGTGACAGACAGCCCAGAAAATCCCAAAGAACTGGAAGACTTTTGTAAGGAAGAATGGGCAAAGATACCTCAAACAAGAATTAAAAGACTCTTGGCTGGCTACAAAAAGCGTTTACAAGCTGTGATACTTGCCAAAGGGGGCAGTACAAGATATTAACTCTGCAGGGTGCCCAAACTTTTGCAGGCGCCATTTTTTTGTTTTCTGTTATTTTGAAAGTGTAAATGATGGAAATAAAATCTAACTTTTGTTGACATATTATAAGAATGTCTAATCTGTAATTTGATGCCTTTTGGAGATTTTTCAATTTTTCCTTGGCTTCTTTATGCACATTAATACAAATTTTTACCTGGGGTGCCCAAACTTTCGATCCCCACTGTAATATAAACTCCAACCCAGTAGTTTACTTTTAAAGCATAAATCCACTTTCATACACGTTTATTGTTAAAGTTAAAGTAGATATACAGTACTGTAGGCAACATTGTTTTTTTTTAATTTTTGATAGAGCAAGGGTGGGTTATAACCGCTGTCAGTTTTTTTTTTTCTGTGTCCCATTGCAAAGATTTCCCTTCACTTCCTGTCCCAGAGAACAGGATTGAGAGAAAATCCCTGCAAATCAAGGGAAATCCTTGGGGACCCCCTCTATTCATTTTCTGGGGACAACCCAAAATGTTGGATTTTCTGATACTTTCAATGATAAAGATGAACAGAACAAATAGAGAGGTTGAATCTCCATAACGGGGGAACAGAGAGCAATAAAAACTGAAAAGCATTCTAATCCCTCTCTACTCTATCTATAAGTTTTTTTCCATTATTTTACTTTAATATTGTCAATCAGAGCTGCAAATTCATCATCTTTACAGTAATACAGGGTCTTGCTGTCTTCTTTGGGACCAGTTGAGACTCTTTAAATTATCCACTTGCCGACTGTCCACCGCATATATACTGCGGCAAGCTGGCTCGGCTGCACGAATCGATGTACTGGTACGTCGGTTCACGGGAGTGGTGCTGAGGGGCGATCGTGCGCCGCTGGCGGCCCGCTCCCCCCCCCACTAGGCAGTGGGGATGCTGATCCACGGGACCGGCGGCTGCGATTGCCACCTGGCACCCACGATCGCTCCCTACTGAGAGAGAAGGACGGGCAGCTGTTGTAAACACAGCAGACCGTTCTTCTCTCTGAAATGATCACAGAGCGCCTGTGATCCTTATATATAGGATCACAGGTCTCTATGATCATTTCACAAGTCCCTCCCCCCACAGTTAGAAAACACCCCCTATGCTCACAATTAACCCTTTGATCCCCCCTAGGTTAACCCCTTCCCTGCCAATGGCATTATTACAGTAACAGTGCATATCTTTAGCACTGATTACTGTAGTAATGTCACTGGTCCCCCCAAAAGTGTCAAAAATGGCAGTTAGGGGTCCGATCTGTCCGCCTCAATGTCGCAGTCCTGCTAAAAATCGCAGATTGCCACCATTACTAGTAAAAAAATAAATAAAATAAAAATGACATAAATCTTTCCCCTAGTTTGTAGACGCGATACCTTTTGCGCAAACCAATCAAAATAAGCTTATTGGGATTTTTTTACCAAAAATATGTAGCAGAATACAAATTAGCCTAGAAGGATGAAAATTTTAGATTTTTACATTTTTTGGGGGGGGGGGAATGTTATATAGCAAAATGTGAAAAAACAGAATTTTTGTAAAATCTTACCTTTAAAATTCCTTTCTCTGAGTCCTCCGACAGTCGCCGCCACCTCTAAGTCATCAATATTGGGTATTGACTTCCGCTCCGCAGGAGTAGCTAGGCATAAGACTTAGTCAAAAGAACAAAAGCATTTGCATATACACACCCATGGGGGCTGTCCCACTTAGTCAATACCCCACTGCAGTGACCACTCCCAACTCAGTTTGATAGCATAGCAGTAAGTGTACAAGAAAAAAAAACAAAAAGAGGGGCGGGGGCGGTGACTGTCAGAGGACTCAGAGAAAGGAATTTTACAGGTAAGATTTTACAAAAATTCAGTTTTCTCTTACGTCCTCCGACAGTCGCCGCCACCTCTAAGTCATCACTATTGGGATGTCCCAAAGCAGTATAGACATGAGGGGTGGGAGACGCAACCGTAGAAAAGGCAACGCAGTACCCACATCAGAGAAAGGAACCTTACACGCACTGTAAGAGAACCTTCTGGGCAACAGAAAAGGCTCAACAGGAGCAACAGCCCAGGAAAGCAAACAATCCAGGGGATAAACAACCCCAAACGTCAGGGACCAGAACTTTGCGGCCAAAGGAGGCATCAGCTGATGCTAGAACATCCACCTTATAGAATTTCGAAAAGGTGTGCACTGACGACCAAGTCGCAGCCTTATAGCGATTGGCTGAGCGGACCTGACGTCACTTCCGGCCGGTGAGACGCACGCTATGAGAGCAGCGAAACCACCGAGCCGTGCTTTATTGTTGCTCGTTTTGCATTTATGTTTGTGAGTATACTTCCTAAACCTCTTTAATAAACCTAAGTCTACGTACTTCACTATGTTTGGGCTTTTGTTTTTTACTTGAGGGGACTTGGAGGATACAATAAGAATCAGTTAAGGATCGTTTCCAACCCACCCATGTATTCAAGCTGGCAAAGAAAGCTGCTATCTTTTGATTGAATTGCAGATGACCTAGCGTTTTGTGGTGAGTACATTACCACAAGGGGAATGAGCACACGAATTAACCCAGCAGAAGCACTATTGGCACTTTGATGCATGTATATGGACTTTTTTATGAAATGATCACAGTTTATTTGAATGTTTTTATGATTAGCACAACATTGATGAAATTTTAGCAGGATGTTTTAATTGATTTTAACATCACTGTCTAGAACACAGTGTATGAATTATATATGTATTAGCACTTTATATATATTATTTACACAGTTCACATTTATATTAATAGCAGCGCTGCGACACCAGTATCACATCAGAGAAAGGAACCTTACACGCACTGTAAGAGAACCTTCTGGGCAACAGAAAAGGCTCAACAGGAGCAACAACCCAGGAAAGCAAACAATCCAGGGGATAAACAACCCCAAACGTCAGGGACCAGAACTTTGCGGCCAAAGGAGGCATCAGCTGATGCTAGAACACCCACCTTATAGAATTTCGAAAAGGTGTGCACTGACGACCAAGTCGCAGCCTTACACACCTGGGCCACCGAGGCTCGATACCAGTAGGCCCAGGACGCACTCAAAGATCTGGTAGAGTGCGCCTTAACAGGGAAGGGTGGAACCCGTTCCTTCAAAGCATAGGCCTGTTCAATGGTCTGTCTGATCCATTTGGCAATGGTCGCTGCAGACGCAGCCATGCCCTTCCGAGGTCCCTCAGGAAGAACAAAGAGGGAATCCGTCTTCCGAAAGGATTCAGTGGACGACAGGTAAACCCTGATCGCCCTGACAACATCCAAGGAATGCAATGCAACCTCCTTGGGATGCTTATGCTTCCTACAAAGCGAAGGCAGGACAATGTCCTCATTAAGGTGGAACTCAGAGACCACCTTAGGAAGAAAAGACGGTTGTGGTCGCAAGACCCCCTTATCCTTGTGAATTACCAAGTAAGGAGAGCAGCAAGACAACGCCGCCAGCTCCGATACTCTGTGAGCCGAAGTGATCGCCACTAAAAAGGCAACCTTCTTAGACAGCAGAGGCAACGGAATCTCCCGGATGTTCTCAAAGGGAGAACGCTGCAAAACGGACAGAACCAAGTTCAAGTCCCACGGAGGTAAAGGCTCCCTTCTGGGAGGAGCCAAACGTCACACACCCTGAATGAAGGTGCGAATTAAAGAATTAGACGCCACAGGGCGTTGAAAAAGAATAGCCAGTGCAGACACCTGGCCCTTTATCGTAGCCAGCGCCAGGCACTGGTCCACCCCCGATTGGAGGAAAGCCAACACTCTCGACACCGAGTACGAGCGAGGGGAGAACCCCCTGGACTCACACCAGGCGAAATAGGCTTTCCAGGTACGGTAATAAATCTTACCAGAGGAGGTTTTCCTAGCCTTGATCAGGGTAGGAATGACCTCAAGGGAGAGACCCCTGTCTCTCAGGACCTGGGTCTCAACAGCCAGGCTGTTAAAGCCAGCGACTGTAAAGCAGGATGGAAGATCGGTCCCTGAGACAGCAGATCTTCCCGCATTGGCAGCCGCCAGGGAGGCGCCACTGCCAGATGAACAACGTCGGCGTACCAGGACCGGCATGGCCAGTCCGGCGCTACCAGAATCACCAGGTGCGGTTCCGAGGCTAACCTGCGAAGGAACCTGGACAACAACTGAATCGGAGAAAAGGCATACATCAGACGATACTGATGCCAAGGGGCCACCAACGCATCCGAGGCGTCTGCCAGAGGATCGCGCGTTCTTGCCACTAACCTTTCCACCTTGTGGTTTAGCCGAGACGCGAACAGATCCACGTCCGGGGATCCCCACTTCGCACAAAGCATTTGGAAGACCTCCGGGTGTAGGGACCATTCCCCCTGGTCGGGGGTCTGGCGGCTCAGATAGTCGGCCTGCCAATTCTCCACACCCGGAATGCGAACTGCTGAGATTGCCTGGACATGAATCTCGGCCCAAGACAGAATGTCGGTCACCTCTCAGGCCGCCCTGGCACTCCTGGTGCCCCCTTGGTGGTTGATGTAAGCCACCGCGGTAGCATTGTCCATCTGTACCCGGACCGGATGGCCCCGAAGTCGATCCGATGTAACGCTCCGGCGTTTGTTTAGTGAACTGGATTTGCAGCTGCAGAATTTCCACTCAGTAGTCGTGTAGAGATGTGTTGAATTACCATATCCAACTCTCCAGACTCATCATTGTGGCCCAGCCTGCCTCACCATGCAAATATACAGACACTCAGATAAGATGTTCCTGGAGTGATAGGTTGTATACGATAGTATAGAGGTGATGTGCTGAAAGGACAGGCGTGAGTAGTCATAGCAATGATAGGCACTTAATAGTAATGTTCTGGAGTGTTAGCAGATGGTGATAGATAGTATGCAGATATGTTAGCAATCATGTACAATAACAGGTGGTAGGGGACAGCAGATGAAGTGTACAGGAATTGTTAACTCAGTGCAAGGATATAGATGGTAGTAGACTCAAGAGCTAGCAATCTATGTAACAGTGCAGATGATAGAAATAGTAATTCATAGGTAGCAACAGTCTTTAGTATGCAAGAGTAGATAGTGTAAGTTGATAGGAAGGAATCCCCTGTGGGGTACTTATCACTAGTTGGTTTAGAGAGATGAGGGGTCCGGTAATGAGATAAGGATCAGGTAGCGAGGTACAGGATCAGTAGCGAGATACAGGAAATAGCTGGAGGCTTCGGCAGCATCAGACAAGGCTGTGTAACAAGCGGTTTGCACGAACACCTTGTGAGTGAAAGCCGGCGATTGAAATAGCCGCTCAGAGCGGCGCCTAGTGATGACGTCATAAGATTTAAAGGGACAGGTAGCTATATGCGTTCCACCTAGCTGAAAAGGTGGGACGCAATGCAGAAGAAATGGGCTGGAAGGGTACCGAAGGTACCAGAATCTTACATCCGACCACTGGAAGAGACAGAGTTTGATCGCTCTCAATTCCAATATGTTGATCGGAAGGGAGGATTCCTCCCCCGACCAAGTGCCCTGGGCAGAGAGGTTGCCCAGGACTCCACCCCAGCCCGACAGGCTGGCATCCGTGGTAACCACCGTCCACAGCAACGGACGGAAGGACTTGCCTTCTGACACGGCCGGGGACTGAAGCCACCACAGAAGATCCATTCTGGTTTGGCGGCTCAATGAGACACTCAGATCCAAGGACTGAGGCAGTCTGTCCCACCTGGCCAGGATCTCCGCTCGAAGAGACCGTGTGTGAAACTGGGCAAAGGGTATCGCCTCGAAGGCCGATACCATCAACCCTAGGGACCGCATGCAGGTCCTGAGTGATGAGAATGGCTTGACCCGGAGGGACCTGATCTTGTCCTGTAAGGTCCGGAGCTTGTCCTCCGGCAAGAACACCTTTGCTTGAGCAGAGTCCAGAACCATTCCCAGATAGGGAAGACGAACCAAAGGAGACAAGGTCGACTTCTGTACGTTGATGGTCCATCCGAACTCCTGGAGCGTCTGTACCGCGGTGGACAGATCGCGCAGTAGGTCCTGGCGGACACTCGATTTTAAGAGGAGATCGTCCAGATATCCCAAGACCGCAATGCCCTGAGCCCTCAGCAGGCCTAGAACAGGTGCCAACACCTTTGTAAAGACCCTTGGAGCCGAAGCGAGACCGAAAGGTAACGCCACAAACTGATAGTGGTCCTCCGCTAGAGCGAACCGAAGGTACCTCTGGTGACCCCCGAAAATGGGGATGTGTAGGTACGCATCCTTCACGTCTATAGAGGCCAGGAATTCCCCTGGACTCAGGGAGGCCACCACCAAATGGAGAGATTCCATACGGAACTTCCGAACGCGCACAAAGCGGTTCAGAGCTTTCAGGTCCAGAATAGGATGCACCTTGCCCTCCTTTCTGGGCACAGTGAACAGATTGGAATAAAAACCCCGAAACCTATCCCGATGGGGCACCGGGACAATCACCCCCTGGGCAAGGAGGTCCTGCACCGCTTGATGCAGGTCCTGCAGGCGCCCTGGGGGCAAATGAAGATTTGAGGGAAAAAATCTGTCTGCCAGCCGGGAAAGGAATTCGATCTTGTACCCTGATCTAATGATTTCCTGAACCCACCTGTCCGGAATTTGGAGCAGCCAAGGTTGGAGAAAACCGCGCAAACGTCCCCCCACCCCTGAAATGGGTGAGGGCGCCCCTTCAGGCAGAGGCGGATTGACCCGCCGTACCGGCATTGCCGGACTTTTGCTTGCCCGCCCAGGGCTTCTTCTGGTTACTTTGGCCCTTGAAGGGCTTGCCCTTGGTCTGATTCCGAAAAGGCACAAAAGGACCCCTGGTTGGGTCGAGAGGCGGAACCCCGCTTGCCACGAAAGGACTTGTTCTTGGGGTTCTGGGGCAGCATGGTACTCTTGCCCCCCGTGACGCCTTTTACCAAGGTATCCAACGCCTCGCCAAAAAGACAAGAACCAGCATAGGGAAAATCAGCAACTGTTTTCCGTGATGTCTGATCAGCCGACCAGCTGTTCAGCCAGATCAGTTGACGGTTAAGCACCGCGACACTAGATAGGCGTGCT
Source organism: Pelophylax lessonae (assembly GCF_965119305.1). Taxonomy (NCBI): domain Eukaryota; kingdom Metazoa; phylum Chordata; class Amphibia; order Anura; family Ranidae; genus Pelophylax; species Pelophylax lessonae. The sequence goes on from NC_138780.1 coordinate 67,454,451, forward strand.
ACCAAAGGGGCCTCATTTAAGGCTGCATCGCACAAATACATGACTCCTTGGTGGATTTGATCCACCATATCCAGTCTGGCAGGTGGGGCAGAATCAGACACGAGGTTGCTCCTAAGCACCTTAGTCCAATCAGCCACCGCCTGAGCCACCAAAACGGACGCGAAGACAGGTATGAGCAAGGAACCCGCCACCATGTAGGAATGGCGGGCCAGGGACTCCAATCTCCTGTCCGTGGGATCCCGAAAAATGGGGTCTCCTCAGTAGGAATCAAGGTAGCCTTGTTCAACACGGCCACAGTGTGATCCACCTGTGGAGGCACACACCATTGCGATTCCATAGCCGGTGCAAAGGGATAAAGTAACTTAAACCGACTAGGTACCAGGAATGGACGTTTTAAAGTGCGCCACAGTTCATTAACAGTGTAATGAAACTCAGCGGGGCAGGGAAATACCTGCGCCGACTTGCGGGTCCTGTGCGTCCCAAACGAGGACACAATGCCCGGAGGACTGGGCTCATCCTCCAAATGTAGAGTTTCCTTTACAGAAACAATCAACTCATCCATGGTCGCGCGTTCTTCAGGCGACCCCGGGGGAGAAACATCAAGGGGCCCCCACACAGATACACAGCACGGCAGCGCATGTATAGAGAAGACCCCCACAGGGATCTCAATAGGGAGCCCCACACCGGCACAGACATGGGGGACACACAGCAACACAGGACTGCCACCCCATACAGAGGCCCCACACAGAAGTACTTACCTGTACCAGATGGTGTGGGGTGCCTCTCAGAACTGAAGGCCGCTGTCCTCAACTGACAGGGAATGCCGTTTGCCAAGTACAGTACACTGCATATTGCAGATGTGTCCAGTGAGGTAGCCACCTCACAGCTGCATCCCTGCGGCGAGCAGGGATGGGCCGTTCATAATGCCAGGACGAACCATGGCTGAACGCTCGATGGCGGGCTGGGGGTCCATCTGACCCTCTGCCCTGGAGAACCAGGGCGGTAAGTCTGAATCCCAGCTCCGCATGATCCATCTTCTACCGAAGAGTCGACTAAAACTAAAGCTGACAAAATAAACAGCTAGTATAAGAAGAAAAAACGGACATTCTTCAAAAGAAATCAAATAAAAAGATTAGAAGGCTGAGACTGTAGCCCCAGCACAGGGAAAGCCTAACTACTCCTGACGCTAGGCAGAAACAAACTGAGTTGGGAGTGGTCACTGAAGGGGGGTATTGACCAGTGGGACAGCCCCCATGGGTGTGTATATGCAAATGCTTTTGTTATTTTGACTAAGTCTTATGCCTAGCTACTCCTGCGGAGCGGAAGTCAATACCCAATAGTGATGATTTAGAGGTGGCGGCGACTGTCGGAGGACGTAAGAGAAATATTGTTTTTTTCAGAATTGTCGCTCTTTTTTTGTTTTTTAGCTCAAAAAAAAAATCGCAGATGTGATCAAATACCACCAAAAGAAAGCTCTATTTGTGGGAAAAAGTACATAAATTTTATTTCAGGACAGCGTAGCAGGACCGCGCAATTGTCAGTTAAAGTAATGCAGTGCTGAATCGCAAAAAATGGCCTGGTCATTAAGGGGGCAAATCCTTCGGGTCCAGAAGTGGTTATTCTTGTTTCCTGGATTAAGCTGTAGACACAATATTGGGGTTCAGTTAAGTACAGCAGTTACAACACATTTCAGCAGTAAAGCGCAATAAAAAAGGCCTGCGCCCCAATTCAGATTAGCCTTGCTACAGTTTTGTTTTGTCCTTCATTTTGCCACTTTAATAAATCAGTCGCTATGGCTGCATCAGATTCATAAAGAATTGCTGCCAGTTCTCAGATAAGCTGACAGCTTCCAGCACAGGGCTCCCTGGTTGCTATGAAGCTGGTGGCTGCTGGTGTCATATCGACCAGTGAAGCATTCCCAGCTGACAAGGTGAATGTAAACAAAGGGGTGGGGATGTTGTCTGACATCATTACCTAGACATGGCAGAGGCCATATTTGGATAAAGGTGCCAGCCAGCATCCCCAGCCTTTTGCTTTACCCTCAGCTGGGAAACTTCCTGCCTGGCAGCTGTATGAGACTGGCGATGCTTTACTGGTTGCCAGGATGCTTTCTGCTTCATAGACAACCGTGTCATAGATAGAAGGGGCTGAACATGCACTGAAGATGTAGTGTCTGTGTGGACACTCTGGCCTCATTGCCACCCCCACCATGTGACAGATCCATGTACCAGTTCCTGATAAGTACATGAATGCGTTGCAGGCGTAATGAAATTCTAAAGTGTATCTATGACTAGTGGCGGCTGGTGCTCCATGGGCCGGGGGGGGGGGGATTCAGATGGACCGCACCATACTACCCCCTCGAACCACCGAACCACACCAGGCCGCACACCATATCACCAACTACCCCCCCCGCCAGTTCACTCATCTTGCCTGTATATGTGGAGTGAGGGCAGGCAGCAGCAGCACACGGCGACGGCGGCTTCAGCTTCTTCCCCCTGTCTTCTGCGTCTCCTTCCTCCTCCTCTGTGGCCAATGGCATGGCTTCTCCTTTCGGCCAATCGGGAAAACGGGTCTCAGACCGCTTCCTGATTGGCCAGGAGGAGGATCTGTGTGACAATAGGGAATATTCATTCGCTATTGTCACACAACTGGGTGGGCTCTGCGCCCCGAGCGCACCCTTTTTTTTTAGCCTATTAAAGCCTCTAGCTCTAAGCACATGCTAAAAAAAAGCCCCATTGAACTCCAGGCGTCCAGCACCCCGCATGTAGATTAGGGGGCCGGACGCAATGCAGCACCTGCCACTGTCTATGACACTCTTTGCATTGCAGTGAGTGAGCAGTTGACTCTTCAAAACTGACACCATGTTTTTTTTAAATTTTTTTTATTTACAAATTGCGATAAGCAAGGATAAAATCACATTCAGCGGCGTCAGCAAATTTCAAGTCCAACAAGCTGCAGTAACATCACCGCCACTGCAATGCACGCTAATGTTCTTTACATGTGTTGGTGCAAGGGAGTGACATCATGTAGTGCCGGTTCACACTTGTGCGGCTGCGGAGATCGCATGTAATTCGGACCGCACTGCTCCTTCATTACATGCGATCTCATGTGCGGTGCGAATTTCAGCCATACACTTTGTATGGCTGAATTCCCACTGTATCCGCACCAAACACGAACAGGAGGCTTTTTTTTTGAGGAGGCCTGTCAGTCTGACATCAATAATATGTAAACTTTTGGAGGGGATGATAAGGGACTATATCGTAGAGTATGCTAAAGACAACAACATCATCAGTAGTAACCAGCACGGGTTTACAAATGGGCGTTCTTGTCAAACCAATCTCTTAGCATTCTACGAGGAAGTGAGCTGTGAGCTAGATAGGGGGAGACCAGTGGATGTGGTGTACTTGGATTTCGCTAAGGCGTTTGATACAGTTCCCCACAAGCGCTTAATTTATAAAATAAGGTCTGCAGGTATCGACAGCAGGGTTTGCTCTTGGATACGGAATTGGCTAAAAGGCCGTGTCCAAAGGGTAGTAATAAACAGCGCATACTCAGACTGGTCTGAGGTAGTAAGCGGGGTGCCCCAGGGCTCAGTCCTGGGACCAACCTTGTTCAATTTATTCATAAACAGCATTGAGGAAGGGATCAGTAGTTCGTTATCAGTTTTTGCAGATGACACAAAATTGGCCAGGGCAATAACTGCACAGCATGAAGCAGATATCCTACAGAATGACCTGGACAAAATTACAGAGTGGGCAACGACATGGCAAATGAGGTTTAATGTGGAGAAGTGTAAGGTTTTGCACTTGGGGACCAAAAACATAAAAACACAATACACGTTAGGAGGGGAACCCTTGGGGGAATCAAAAATGGAGAAAGATTTGGGAGTCTTAGTTGATGATAGATTAGGCAACAGCATGCAATGCCAAGCGGCAGCTTCCAAAGCCAACAGAATATTAGCATGCATAAAGAAAGGGATGTATTCCAGAGATAAGACTATAATCCTTCCACTTTATAAAACTCTGGTCCGACCGCATCTGGAGTATTCTGTCCAGTTCTGGTCGCCAGTCCTCAGGAGGGATGTGTTGGAGCTGGAGAAAGTCCAGAGAAGGGCAACTAAACTGATTAGGGGGTTGGAGGACCTTACCTATGAAGAGCGGCTGCAATCGCTCGATTTATTTTCCCTGGAGAAAAGACGTCTGAGAGGGGACATGATAGCAATTTATAAATATCTTAATGGGGATCTCAGCTTAGAAGAAAAGCTGTTCATTCGAAGGAATTGCATGAGGACTCGAGGACATACAATACGATTAGAGGAGAAGCGTTTTAACCTCAGGCAACGTGGGGGGTTCTTTACTGTTAGGGCTACAAGATTGTGGAATTGTCTACCACAAGAGGTGGTTTCTGCGGGTAGTATGGTGACTTTCAAAAGACTCTTAGACTTACATCTCAAGGATCAGGAGATTGAGGGCTATGTTAGATGATTACAGTCACACACACCTACACAGGTTGAACTGGATGGACTATTGTCTTTATTCAACCTCGCCTACTATGTAACTATGTAACTATGCATCAAAATCGGATCGCACAGTGGTTCACACTTGTGCGATCCGATTCTGTGCGTACTGTCAGATCGCACTGCGATATGCGATCAAACTGGGGGTGTCGTTAACTTTTAATTGACACCCCCAGCGTATCGCATATGGCAGTGTGAACTGCCAGATGTGCGGATGCGATGCGGGAACACGCTGCAAATTCGCAGCCTTCCCGCATCGCACAAGTGTGAACCGAGCCTAATGCCTCGTACACACGCAACGATTATCGGCCGTCTTTTATCCAGAGTGGTGTTTTGTTGGTTGGAATGTGCCTAGACTGCACACGAATTTTCTCGGCCAACAAAAAACAACTTCAGAAGTGATGTCATGTGCTGGTTTACTTTCCGTGTGTTTTTTCTTCTCTGAGCATGCCCAGTCTTGCTCATCAGATTTTTGTCTGCCGAACTCTGTACTGACTGACGGAAAATCGGCCGTTCTATTGACGGCCAACAAAAATTTTATAGCCTGCACACCAGATTTTATTCGGCCGAAAAGTCGGAGTCGGTTGTTGAAAGCATCATACTAACAACAAGCCGAAAATCGCGGCCAATAATCGATGCGTGTGTACGAGGCTTTAATGTGCTGCTAAAATGCTACATTTCAAGGGACTGTCCATGATTTGGAACAAAGTCCCTCTGTCCCTCATTTTGGTCTGACCTGTATAGTTGTACATAAAATGCCCTATTTATCTTTCAAATAGTATTTCCCAGTGCTAAACCTTTCATCCAATTTCTAAATGACTGAATTAATAAATGTCAAAAGCCAATATAAAGGAAAAATAGTGGTAGAAAAAAGCACTTATGGGCTTAACCACTTCTGGCCTGGAAGGATTTGCCCCCTTAATGACCAGGCCTTTTTTTGCCATTCAGCACTGCGTTATTTAACGGAAAATTGCGCGGTCGTGCGATGTTGTACCTAAATAAAATTGATGTCCTTTTCCCCCACAAATAGAGCTTTCTTTTGGTGGTATTTGTGAAAAGAGTGGAATAGATTGCGCTCAGCACTTAAAACACAACCAAAAAGTGCTTGTGTGCATAAATATGTGAATAAATGGTTATAAATAAATAAATAAATATAAAATCCTAAATGTGAAAAAAGTCCTTGGTAAAATAAATATATCAACAGTCCTTAAAGTGCCCAGTGCAATACAGATCTCTCAGCAATGACTGAATATCACTCTAACTTCAAGTGAGGGACCTCCACCTTAAGGGACTTTCTCCACCCAGTGCTCGGGGTAAATACTTCTTACCAAAGCTGGTGGACCCCTTAATTACAGGGGGTCTAAAGCAGCGTAAATGGTCCACAAATGCCTCCAAGCTATCCTTCAGGTCCCTTTATATACAGTGGGTACGGAAAGTATTCAGACCACCTTAAATTTTTCACTCTTTGTTATATTGCAGCCATTTGCTAAAATCATTTAGGTTCATTCTTCTTCCTCATGAATGTACACATAGCACCCCATACTGACAGAAAAACACAGAATTGTTGACATTGTTGCAGATTTATTAAAAAAGAAAAACTGAAATATCACATGGTCCTAAGTATTCAGACCCTTTGCTCAGTATTTAGTAGAAGCCCCCTTTTGATCTAATACAGCCAAGAGTCTTTTTGGGAAAGATGCAACAAGTCTTTCACACCTGGATTTGGGGATCCTCTGCCATTCCTCCTTGCAGATCCTCTCCAGTTCAGTCAGGTTGGATGGTAAACGTTGGTGGACAGCCATTTTTAGGTCTCTCCAGAGATGCTCAATTGGGTTTAAGTCAGGGCTCTGGCTGGGCCATTCAAGAACAGTCACGGAGTTGTTGTGAAGCCACTCCTTCGTTATTTTAGCTGTGTGCTTAGGGTCATTGTCTTGTTGGAAGGTAAACCTTCGGCCCAGTCTGAGGTCCAGAGCACTCTGGAGAAGGTTTTTGTCCAGGATATCCCTGTACTTGGCCGCATTCATCTTTCCCTCGATTGCAACCAGTCGTCCTGTCCCTGCAGCTGAAAAACACCCCCACAGCATGATGCTGCCACCACCATGCTTCACTGTTGGGACTGTATTGGACAGGTGATGAGCAGTGCCTGGTTTTCTCCACACATACCGCTTAGAATTAAGGCCAAAAAGTTCTATTTTGGTCTCATCAGACCAGAGAATCTTATTTCTCACCATCTTGGAGTACTTCAGGTGTTTTATAGCAAACTCCATGCGGGCTTTCATGTGTCTTACACTGAGGAGAGGCTTCCGTCGGGCCACTCTGCCATAAAGCCCCGACTGGTGGAGGGCTGCAGTGATGGTTGACTTTCTACAACTTTCTCCCATCTCCTGACTGCATCTCTGGAGCTCAGCCACAGTTATCTTTGGGTTTTTCTTTACCTCTCTCACCAAGGCTCTTCTCCCCCGATAGCTCAGTTTGGCCGGACGGCCAGCTCTAGGAAGGGTTCTGGTCGTCCCAAACGTCTTCCATTTGAGGATTATGGAGGCCACTGTGCTCTTAGGAACCTTAAGTGCAGCAGAAATCTTTTTGTAACCTTGGCCAGATCTGTGCCTTGCCACAATTCTGTCTCTGAGCTCTTCAGGCAGTTCCTTTGACCTCATGATTCTCATTTGCTCTGACATGCATCTCAAGGATGATCAGAAGAAATGGAAAGCACCTGAGTTAAATATATGAGTGTCACAGCAAAGGGTCTGAATACTTAGGACCATGTGATATTTCCGTTTTTCTTTTTTAATAAATCTGCAACAATGTCAACAATTCTGTGTTTTTCTGTCAGTATGGGGTGCTATGTGTACATTCATGAGGAAGAAGAATGAACTTAAATGATTTTAGCAAATGGCTGCAATATAACAAAGAGTGAAAAATTTAAGGGGGTCTGAATACTTTCCGTACCCACTGTATGGCTCAGCTCGCATAAGGAACTCCAAGTAATTCCAGGATGTTATGGGGAGAAAGATAAGGAAACTCCAATAGTGTAGTATGTTCTAATATTAGGGTTTATTAATGAAATTGCACTTACTCAAACATTAGAAACAAAATGCCTTCATGCGGTAAATGCAGCATGGGTTCGGTGTACGGGACGCTTCTCTGCTCCTGCGTATCACCAACCCGGTGGTATTTGATCACCTGTGCGATTTTTTTTATTTTTTTGCACTATAAACAAAAAAAGAACGACAATTCTGAAAAAAAAAAAAAAACAATATTTTCACATTCTGCAATGTAACATTCCCAAAAAAATTAAAAATCTAAATTTTTCATCCTTTTAGGCCAATTTGTATTCTGCGACATATTTTTAGTAAAAAAAAAATCACAATAAGGGTATTTTGATTGGTATCGTGTCTACAAACTAGGGGATTTATGTAATTTTTATTTATTTTTTTTTTTTACTAGTAATGGCGGCGATCTGCGGTTTTTAGCAAGACTGCGACATTGCGGCGGACAGATCGGTCCCCTAATTGACATTTTTGGGGGTACCAGTGACATTACTACAGTAATCAGTGCTATACATATGCACTGATACTGTACTAATTACATTGGCAGGGAAGGGGTTAACCTAGGGGCGATGTAAGGGGTTAACCTAGGGTTAAATGTAAGCCATGGGGGGGTGTTTCTAACTGTGGGGGGAGGGACTTGTGAAATGACCATAGAGATCTGTAATCCTACATAGAAGGATCACAGGCGCTCTGTGATCATTGCAGAGAGAAGAACGACCATCTGTGTTTACAACATCTGCCCGTCCTTCTCTCTGAGTGGGCAGAGATCGCGGGTGGCCGGCGGCAATCGCGACCGCCGGTCCCGTGGATTGGCATCCCCGCTGCCTAGTGGGGGCTTGGGTGCGCCGCCGTTGAGGCGCGCTCACCGCCCAGCACCGCTCCCACGTATCTGATGCATTGTTTGTGCAGCGGAGTCGGCCTGCCGCAGTAAAACTGCAGTGGGCGGTCGGCAAGCGGTTAACTCATTTTATTTTTTATATAATTCTGGTGTAAAGGGGTGTGTCCTATGTTCTGGTATAAAGGGGTGTGTCCTATGTTCTGGTATAAAGGGGTGTGTCCTATGTTCTGGTGTAAAGGGGTGTGTCCTATGTTCTGGTGTAAAGGGGTGTGTCCTATGTTCTGGTGTAAAGGGGTGTGTCCTATGTTCTGGTATAAAGGGGTGTGTCCTATGTTCTGGTTTATAGGGGTGTGTCCTATGTTCTGGTGTAAAGGGGTGTGTCCTATGTTCTGGTATAAAGGGGTGTGTCCTAGGTTCTGGTATAAAGGGGTGTGTCCTATGTTCTGGTATAAAGGGGTGTGTCCTATGTTCTGGTGTAAAGGGGTGTGTCCTATGTTCTGGTGTAAAGGGGTGTGTCCTATGTTCTGGTGTAAAGGGGTGTGTCCTATGTTCTGGTATAAAGGGGTGTGTCCTATGTTCTGGTGTAAAGGGGTGTGTCCTATGTTCTGGTATAAAGGGGTGTGTCCTATGTTCTGGTATAAAGGGGTGTGTCCTATGTTCTGGTATAAAGGGGTGTGTCCTATGTTCTGGTATAAAGGGGTGTGTCCTATGTTCTGGTGTAAAGGGGTGTGTCCTATCCCTGCATACTTCTGCTGATAGGTGTCCCTCAGTCCCAAGCATGCATGTTTGCTCGGTCACAGCTTGTCAGGAGAATGTTATCTCATCATAACATGTGACTACAGCCATTCGATTTCCTGCCATAACTTCTCCTGAAGACTGAACTCCTTTGAATAAACGTCTATTCCTTTGCCTGGAGGTCTTCCTCTGAAAAGTGATCTGTGTTCAGGTGGCTTTTCAGAGGTGTCTGACAGATGGTGAGGGGTGATGGCTCAATGCCACCAGCTTTATTAACCCCATAACTGCTACATCTGTGAGCTGCCACCATGTGCATGGCATAGGGTTTGAGGGCCGTTTGTGGCATGTCCCCTGTCACTTGATATGAGGAAGAATTTTTGCCACAGGCGTGAAGCGTTGTCACCGTGACATGTGAACAAGCTGGGGCTCGGATCAGTCTGGATGGACAGAAATATATTCCTGATACAGACGCCATTCTATTCCTCTTTGTATCAGTCTGCTCGTATTTGTTTTACACATCTCTGACTAGAAATGTCCATCTATTGAAGGTCACTGACCGCAGAATCGCGGCCCTGAGGAGAGAGCCGCGCATGCGCAGTGCCCCGGCATGTGTACTAGGAGCCTGGGGAAGAGAATCGCGCATGCGCAGTGCCCCGGCATGTGTACCAGGCTTCTCTGATCTCCACTTCCGCAAGCTTCGGAGAGCAACCGAGGAGGAGGAGGAGGCGGTGGATAGGTCAGTGCTGGGGAGCGGGTAGTTGTCATTGCAGAGCTGGGCTCTCCATGGCTGTGTCATCCTTCACATGTGCCTGGGCTGTGATAGGGAGGTGACTCCATAGATGTTCTGTGCTCGGGGTGACACCATGTCCCTGTGCTTCTGGGACTGACAGTCTCTGTGTGTTTCCTGCCATCACTATTCACAACCATGTGAGAAGCTTTCTATCAGCGATTTTGTTATGTGAGAACTCTGATCCCTCCCTAGTAGCGTAGTGTGCCCTCCCTCGTAGCGCAGTGTGCCCTCCCTCGTAGTGTGCCCTCCCTCGTAGCGCAGTGTGCCCTCCCTCGTAGCGCAGTGTGCCCTCCCTCGTAGCGCAGAGCGCCCTCCCTCGTAGCGCAGTGTGCCCTCCCTCGTAGCGCAGAGCGCCCTCCCTCGTAGCGCAGAGAGCCCTCCCTCGTAGCGCAGAGCGCCCTCCCTCGTAGCGCAGAGCGCCCTCCCTCGTAGCGCAGTGTGCCCTCCCTCGTAGCGCAGTGTGCCCTCCCTCGTAGCGCAGTGTGCCCTCCCTCGTAGCGCAGTGTGCCCTCCCTCGTAGCGCAGTGTGCCCTCCCTCGTAGCGCAGTGTGCCCTCCCTCGTAGCGCAGAGAGCCCTCCCTCGTAGCGCAGAGAGCCCTCCCTCGTAGCGCAGAGAGCCCTCCCTCGTAGCGCAGAGAGCCCTCCCTCGTAGCGCAGAGAGCCCTCCCTCGTAGCGCAGAGAGCCCTCCCTCGTAGCGCAGAGAGCCCTCCCTCGTAGCGCAGTGTGCCCTCCCTCGTAGCGCAGTGTGCCCTCCCTCGTAGCGCAGTGTGCCCTCCCTCGTAGCGCAGTGTGCCCTCCCTCGTAGCGCAGTGTGCCCTCCCTCGTAGCGCAGTGTGCCCTCCCTCGTAGCGCAGTGTGCCCTCCCTCGTAGCGCAGAGCGCCCTCCCTCGTAGCGCAGAGAGCCCTCCCTCGTAGCGCAGAGAGCCCTCCCTCGTAGCGCAGAGAGCCCTCCCTCGTAGCGCAGAGAGCCCTCCCTCGTAGCGCAGAGAGCCCTCCCTCGTAGCGCAGAGAGCCCTCCCTCGTAGCGCAGAGAGCCCTCCCTCGTAGCGCAGTGTGCCCTCCCTCGTAGCGCAGTGTGCCCTCCCTCGTAGCGCAGTGTGCCCTCCCTCGTAGCGCAGTGTGCCCTCCCTCGTAGCGCAGTGTGCCCTCCCTCGTAGCGCAGAGCGCCCTCCCTCGTAGCGCAGAGCGCCCTCCCTCGTAGCGCAGAGCGCCCTCCCTCGTAGCGCAGAGCGCCCTCCCTCGTAGCGCAGAGCGCCCTCCCTCGTAGCGCAGAGCGCCCTCCCTCGTAGCGCAGAGCGCCCTCCCTCGTAGCGCAGAGCGCCCTCCCTCGTAGCGCAGTGCGCCCTCCCTCGTAGCGCAGTGCGCCCTCCCTCGTAGCCAACGGTCGGCTGTCTTGTAATGACAACCGATGCAGCTGAGAAGTCGCTCGGCTGTCATTCCAAGGAGTGGGAGTGGAAGCCCCCCCCTCCCTCCGCCTTCCACGGCTCGCCCGGGGCTTCCGTCCCCCTGGGAGACCCGGGCAACCAGCCTGCATGGCTGTTGAAGGCCCAATCAAAGCCGCATTCGGCTATGATCGGGTCTCCATGCAAAAACCCAGAAGTGATGTCACGACTTCACTTCCAGGTACTGTCTGGCGCCAGATTTCGGCGCGACTTGCAGGGACTTCACATAATATAAGTCTATGCACGTCGCTCCGAGGTCGCCCCAAAGTAGTACAGGACCCTTTTTCTAAGTCAGAGCGACTTGTATCGCTCCTATTAGAATGGGTCCTGTACTACTCAATGGACCGCAACATACCGCGACTTGTCAGGCTGACAAGTCGCCTGACAAGTCGCGCTAGTGTGAATGGGCTCTAAACGTTTTAGGACTTGTTGTGCCGTCCTCCCCAGGGCTGGCGCTTACGCCAGGCAAACTAGGCAGCTGTCTAGAGCACACTGTTTCCTAGGGAAGGTGCATACCGGGCTGGCTTACTGAGACTCAGTGTCTCTGGCTGTGTGCGCGGATTGATAGATCATGCAGGTTGCTTGCCGGCACCACACCGCTGCTGAGTCCTCCAGGTCACTGTGCAACTAGTCTGCAGTGCGGGCCTCACGGTCACCTTTGCTGACTGTGTGAGCGAGTGCAACGCGGATTGATTGATGTTCACCGCCAATCCAGATCACAAATAGAATTAGGCTTCTGCCTGGCTGCCACTGCTAGCAGTGTCCCAGGCGCTTTCAGCCAATGAGGTGCGGCGCACCTCCACGTGACATAATTTCCTCCTTCCACCTACAGAGCAGAATAGCCTGCTGCAGTCAGTCCCTGTCTGTCCCACACGGAGCTGAGAAGAGAAAGTAAGAGAGAGGAGATGGGGACCAGACCAGTGTCCCCAATATTATATCAGCAGTAAATTGTAATATTTATACAAAGCAGAAGAAAGTCTCATGTGATCCCCAGGCCATTCCCCAATATTACTTATCAGAAGTAAATATTATTTAAACAAAAGCAGCAGTCTTGTGTGATCCCTAATATTATATATCCCTCACATTTTTGAAAATATTTTATTGTACCCTTTTCATGTGACAACACTGAAGAAATGTCACTTTGCTACAATTTAAAGTAGTGAGTGTACAGCTTGTATAACAGTGTAAATTTGCTGTCCCCTCAAAATAACTCAACACACAGCCATTATTGTCTAAACCTCTGGCAACAAAAGTGAGTACACCCCCAAATTGGGCCCACTTAGCCATTTTCCCTCCCCGGTGTCATGTGACTCGTTAGTGTTACAATGTCTCAGGTGTGAATGGGGAGCAGGTGTGTTAAATTTGGTGTTATCGCTCTCACTCTCTCATACTGTTCACTGGAAGTTCAACATGGCACCTCATGGCAAAGAACTCTCTGAGGATCTGAAAAAAAGAATTGCTGTTCCACACAGATGGCCTAGGCTATAAGAATATTGCCAATATCCTGAAACTGAGCTGCAGCAAGGTGACCAAGACCATACAGCTATTTAACAGGACAGGTTTCACTCAGAACAGGCCTTGCAATGGTTGACATAAGAAGTTGAGTGCATGTGCTCAGCGTCATATCCAGAGGTTGCCTTTGGGAAATAGACATATGAGTGCTGCCAGCATTGCTGCAGAGGTTGAAGGGGTGGGGGGTCAGCATGTCAGTGCTCAGACCACACACACTGCACCAAATTGGTCTGCATGGCTGTTGTCCCAGAAGGAAGCCTCTTCTGAAAATGATGCACAAGAAAGCCCGCAAACAGTTTGCTGAAGACAAGCAGACTAAGGACATGGATTACTGGAACCATGTCCTGTGGTCTGATGAGACCAAGATAAACTTATTTGGTTCAGATGGTATCAAGCGTGTGTGGCGGCAACCAGGTGAGGAGTATAGTGTGGTGGTGGGAATATCATGGTCTGGGACTGCATGAGTGCTGCCGGCACTGAGGAGCTACAGTTCATTGAGGGAACCATGAATGCCAACATGTACTGTGACATACTGAAGCAGAGTATGATCCCCTCCCTTCCAAGACTGGGCCACAGGGGAGTATTCCAACATAACGACCCCAAACAAGGCAGATGACAACTGCCTTGCTAAAGAAGCTGAGGGTAAAGGTGATGGACTGGCCAAGCATGTCTCCAGACCTAAACCCTATTGAGCATCTGTGGGGCATCCTCAAATGGAAAGTGGAGGAGCGCAAGGTCTCTAACATCCACCAGCTCAGTGGTGGCATCATGGAGGAGTGGAAGAGGACTCCAGTGGCAACCTGTGAAGCTCTGGTGAACTCCATGCCCAAGAGGGTTAAGGCAGTGCTGAAAAATAATGGTGGCCACACAAAATATTTACACTTTGGGCCAAATCTTTACATTTTCACTTAGGGGTGTACTCACTTTTGTTGCCAGCGGTTTAGACATTAATGGCTGTGTGTTGAGTTAGTTTGAGGGGACAGCAAATTTACACTGTTATACAAGCTGTACACTCACTACTTTACATTGTAGCAAAGTGTCATTTCTTCAGTGTTGTCACATGAAAAGATATAATAAAATATTTTCACAAATGTGAGGGGTGTACTCACTTTTGTGAGATAGGGTCCTTTCACACGGCTGCTCCGTGTGTCCGCAAATCATCCAATCCGTTTGCGGATGATTTGCGGACATAATGTAAGTGAATGGCACTGCGGGTGTCAGCGGAATACCATCCGCTGACACCCGATTTTCCTCCTTTCAGTTCTGTTCCGTTTTTACGAATGGAACAGAACCCCATTTTTCCTTCCGTGTTAAAAACGGAAAGGAAGGAAAATCGGATGTCAGCGGTGTCATCCGCAGACATCCGCAGTGCCATATACTTACATTATGTCCGCATATCATCCACAAACGGATGGGATGATATGCGGGCACACGGAGCGGATGACAGAAATGTCATCCGCTCCGTGGAAAAAAAAAAAAAAGTCCCGCAGCGGACCTTTCACACGGAGCGGCCGTGTGAAAGGAGCCTTACTGTATAATATTTAGTGCTGATATATAATATTGGGGATCACACAAGACTGCTGCTTTTGTTTAAATAATATTTACTTCTGATAAGTAATATTGGGGAACGGCCTGGAGATCACATGAGACTTTCTTCTGGTTTGTATAAATATTACAATTTACTGCTGATATAATATTGGGGACACTGGTCTGGTGTTGCTTTCAATGGACCTGTATGCAGTTATGACTACAAGCATTAAACTTATTCTTCATGGAGAAGAGAGAAATGCTTGAAAGGGGATATGATAGCGATTCTAGATGGGGACTCTGGCAAAGGAAAAAACGATTCAAATGCAGGGAGTTTAAATAGACACGTGGCCATTCATTGAAACTAGAAAAGAAGTAGCTTAACCTTAAACAGCAGAGAGGGTTCTTTACTGTCAAAGCAGTAAGGATGTAGAACTCGCCTTTTTAAGCAGTGGTGTCAAGGGAGAGTGTCAATAGTTTAAAGAAAACCTAGATGGGCATTTTAATGAGCACAATATACAGGGATATGGGAATTTTTACTGACATAAACTCATGCACACACCCACACCACACAGGTTGAACTGGATGGACTGGTGTCTTCTTACCGACTATGCAACTATGTTTAGATCCGTACCAAAAAAAAATATAAATTCGGTGTTACAAGTCAGTATTTTATATGTGTACACATGTAAATCACACCTCCCCACTTGAGTAATAGATTATAGTGTTTCAATAATTGTCATTTTGTCAGAAATTGTAAGCACAAATACAGGTATATTTGTGTGTGAATGGGCTCACTGTAATGCCATACTCGTGTTTCTGCACAGGGACTTTGTCTGTTCATACAGAAGTTCTGTGTGTAAGGAACATGAGCAATAGAGGTTTGTTTAAGTTAAACATGGTTATCCATATAAGGCTCTGTTCACATGTCAGCGTATGGATCGCGGGCAGAATCGCCGCGATTCCGCCCGCGATCCGGAGATTATTGCAAATCGTGGGACGCCTGTGCGTTGCCCGTTGATTTGCAATAGCCCCCCAAACGCTGAGCGATGTTGCCGTGATTTCCGCCTGCCAAATCGCGGTAACATCGCGCAAAAAAAAATCGCGGGACGCAATACGCTCCAAAGAAGCTCTTGTACTTTTTTGGGCGTAATGCGTCCCGCGATGTTACTGCGATTCGGCAGGCGGAAATCGCGGCAACATCGCTCATCGTTTGGGGGGCTATTGCAAATCACGGGCAACGCACAGGCGTCCCGCGATTTGCAATAATCTCCGGATCCCGGCGGAATCGCGCCGCGATCCATACGCTGACATGTGAACGGAGCCTTAGGAACATTTATTCCCATTTAAAAGTTAAATGTTTAAAAATACTGCCCAGCGTTTTTCAACTGTTTTTCAAGTGTTTTGGCATTCACAAAAAAAACGCTACTAAAATACCGCATGAGTTATTTTATGAAGTCATGCGGTATTTTAGTAATGAAAACGTGGTAATTTAACACCTGGCACTAGTCGGCGTATATATTTATAATAATAAATAGGCGTTGTTAACAAGCGGGCGGCCGCCGCGTCCTCATTGACCAGTGAGTCATCAGCTGTCAGCGTGGTTCCCCACTGACAGCTGAATGTAGAAAAATAATTGCCGGCAATAAATAAAAAAAAAAAAATGGCCAAAAATTTAAATTGCTGTGGTGCCCCCCCTAAAATCCATACCAGACCCCTATCGGAGCATGCAGCCTGACAGGTCAGGAAAATGAGGGGATGAGCAAGCGCCCCCTCCTGAACCATACCAGGCCACATGCCATCGACATTGGGGGTGCTTTGGGGCAGGGGGGCTCCCCCCCCCCCCAAAAAAGCACCTTGTCCCCATGTTGATGGAGACAAGGGTGTCTTCCCCACAACCCTGACAGGTTGGTTTGGGGGTCTGCAGGTGGGGGGCTTCTTGGAATCTAGAAGCCCCCTTTGGCCCTACTCATTCACCAAAAATGTGAGGAGGGGAGGAGGTAGAGCTGGAATTCTTAGCACTAATGAGTAAAGTGGCAAAATTGGGATCAGTCGTCATATTGGGGGACTTCAATTATCCCGACATTGACTGGGACGAGGGGACTGCACACTCAAAGAAGGCCCGCCTATTCACGGAAACCTTACTGGATAATTACATGTCACAGTTGGTGGATTCTCCGACTAGAGAAAATGCAGTCCTGGATCTATTGATCACTAATGACCCAGACCTAATCTCGCAGGTAGGAGTCCAGGACAATCTGGGCTCTAGCGATCACAGGATGATCACATTTGGTATAAATAACAATATAACAAGGCAAGTGGGGAACATAAGAACCCTAAACTTCAGAAGGGCAAACTTTCCAAAATTGTACTCATTGATGGAAAGGGTAAACTGGGACCAAACCCTGGGATCACTGACCACAGAGGAAAAATGGGAATGCTTTAGGAACATATTAAGCAAAGGCATCTTGCAGTGCATTCCTATGGGAAATAAATTTAGAAGAGACAAAGCCAAACCTGGCTGGCTAAACCGTAATGTTAAAAAACTTATTAGGGGAAAAAAAATGGCCTTCAAGAAGTATAAATCAGAGGGCACAGTATTGGCTTTCGAGCAATACAAGGAGGCAAATAAGAAAAGTAAACAAGAAATCAAGATGGCTAAAATCAACTTTGAGAGACAAATAGCGGAGGATAGTAAAAAAAACCCAAAGAAATTCTTTAAATATATCAACAGCAAAAAAACTAGGGCAGAGCATATTGCACACATAATTAGCGATGATGGGGGGATGGTTACAGAGGGCACTGAAAAAGCAACCGTGCTGAATGCTTTTTTCTCGTCAGTCTTTACACAGGAAACGGAGGGGTACACTGACCATGACTGTATGGTTAGTAGTAATACACAGGACTTGCCACTATGGCTAACAGAGGGTGAAATCAGGGAAAGGCTGGATAAACTCAACACAAACAAATCACCAGGCCCGGATGGCGTACATCCGAGAGTACTCAAGGAACTCAGTAAGGTTATATCCAGACCACTGTTCCTGATCTTTGCTGACAGTATTAGGACAGGAGATGTACCAGGGGATTGGAAGAAAGCTAACGTGATTCCGATATTCAAAAAGGGCCAGAGGCATATCCCGGGAAATTATAGGCCTGTCAGTTTGACATCAATAGTATGTAAACTTCTGGAGGGGATGATAAGGGACTATATCGTAGAGTTTGCTAAAGACAACAACATCATCAGCAGTAATCAGCACGGGTTTACAAATGGGCGTTCTTGTCAAACCAATCTATTAACATTTTACGAGGAGGTGAGCTGTGAGCTAGATAGGGGGAGACCAGTGGATGTGGTGTACTTGGATTTCGCTAAGGCGTTTGATACAGTTCGCACAAGCGCCTAATTTATAAAATAAGATCTGCAGGTATCGACAGCAGGGTTTGCTCTTGGATACGGAATTGGCTTAAAGGGCGTGTCCCAGTGGCGGCTGGTGCTCAAAATTTTTGGGGGGGCGCAAAAAGAAAAATGTAATAGGTATTGCTTCGCGTCAAAAAACGCAGTAAAAAATTGCGTGACTTTGAAGTCATGGTACAGGCATGGCACAGGTGATGGTACAGGCATGGCACAGGTGATGGTACAGGCATGGCACAGGTGATGGTATAGGCATGGCACAGGTGATGGTATAGGCATGGCACAGGTGATGGTATAGGCATGGCACAGGTGATGGTATAGGCATGGCATACGTGATGGTACAGGCATGGCACAGGTGATGGTACAGGCATTGTACAGGTGATGGTACAGGCATGGCATACATGATGGTACAGGCATGGCACAGGTGATGGTACAGGCATGGCACAGGTGATGGTATAGGCATGGCACAGGTGATGGTATAGGCATGGCACAGGTGATGGTATAGGCATGGCACAGGTGATGGTATAGGCATGGCACAGGTGATGGTATAGGCATGGCACAGATATGGTATAGGCATGTCACAGGTCATGGTACAGGAGATGGTATATGCCCCCTTTCAATGCAGTGACCAGCGTACATGCCCCCTTTCAATGCAGAGACCAGTGTACATGCCCCCTTCAATACAGAGTTCAGCGTGCGTGCCCCCTTCAATGCAATGAACATTGTGCTGTGCCCCCTTCAATGCAATAAACACTGTGCTATGCCCCCTTCAATTCAATGAACACTGTGCTGTGCCCCAACAATGCAGAGTTCAGCGTGCATGCCCCCTTCAATGCAACACTGTGCTGTGCCCCCTTCAATGCAATAAACACTGCGCTGTGCCCCCTTCAATGCAATAAACACTGCTCTGTGCCCCCACAATGCAATGAACACTGTGCTGTGCCCCCTTCAATGCAATAAACACTGTGCTGTGCCCCCTTCAATGCAATAAACACTGTGCTGTGCCCCCCTTCAATGCAATAAACACTGTGCTGTGCCCCCTTCAATGCAATAAACACTGTGCTGTGCCCCCTTCAATGCAATAAACACTGTGCCCCCACAATGCAATGAACACTGTGCTGTGCCCCCTTCAATGCAATAAACACTGTGCTGTGCCCCCTTCAATGCAATAAACACTGTGCTGTGCCCCCTTCAATGCAATAAACACTGTGCTGTGCCCCCTTCAATGCAATAAACACTGTGCCCCCTTCAATGCAATGAACTCTGTGCTGTGCCCCAACAATGCAGAGTTCAGCGTGCATGCCCCCTTCAATGCAACACTGTGCTGTGCCCCCTTCAATGCAATAAACACTGTGCTGTGCCCCCACAATGCAATGAACACTGTGCTGTGCCCCCTTCAATGCAATAAACACTGTGCTGTGCCCCCTTCAATGCAATAAACACTGTTCTGTGCCCCCTTCAATGCAATGAACACTGTGCTGTGCCCCAACAATGCAGAGTTCAGCGTGCATGCCCCCTTCAATGCAACTGTGCTGTGCCCCCTTCAATGCAATGAACAATGTGCTGTGCCCCCACAATGCAGAGTTCAGCGTGCATGCCCCCTTCAATGCAACTGTGCTGTGCCCCCTTCAATGCAATGAACACTGTGCTGTGCCCCCACAATGCAGAGTTCAGCGTGCATGCCCCCTTCAATGCAACTGTTCCGTGCCCCCATCAATGCAGAGTTCAGCGTGCGAGCCCCTTTCAATGCAGAGCGCCACAGCATTGTCCCCAATCACTGCAGAGCGCCACAGCATTGTCCCCAATGATTGCAGAGCGCCACAGCATTGTCCCCCAATGATTGCAGAGCGCCACAGCATTGTCCCCCAATGATTGCAGAGCGCCACAGCATTGTCCCCCAATGATTGCAGAGCGCCACAGCATTGTCCCCCAATGATTGCAGAGCGCCACAGCATTGTCCCCCAATGATTGCAGAGCGCCACAGCATTGTCCCCCAATGATTGCAGAGCGCCACAGCATTGTCCCCCAATGATTGCAGAGCGCCACAGCATTGTCCCCCAATGATTGCAGAGTGCCTACAGCATTGTCCCCCAATGATTGCAGAGCGCCACAGCATTGTCCCCCAATGATTGCAGAGTGTCAGCGTGCGTGCTCCGTTCAAACTTACCTGGCGGCGGCGCGGCTTAGCTTCTTCCTCCTCTTCTGCGGCGGGTCCTTCTCCCTCGTCGTCTCGGCGGCGGGAACCGGCGGGCGGCCTCTCCTCTTCTCTGAGCGGCGGTGACGGTGAGTGATTGACGCATGCACCGGCACCGCCCCCATTGCGACGTCAGCGATATCCTGGATGATGATTGGTCCAGGCTGTAGACTGGACCAATCACAGCCAGGATATCAGAAAGTGGGGGTGTCCAACCGCAAAGACTTGCGCCCAGGATACCCCCCTACCTCCCCAGAAGGCAGCCAATCGGCGCCTCTTCTGGGAGGTAACCCCACCCCCCCCCCAGCCACCAGTTCCTTGGGTTCAGGCCGGCGAACCCAATTTTTTTTTTTTGAACAACTTTATTTGTTCGTTTTGTTTTTTTTTTTTTTTTGTTTTTTTTTCGTTTTTTTTTTCTTTTTTTTTTTTTGGGGTAGGGGGGGCGGCGCCCTGGCGCCCCCTATGCACGGGCCGCCACTGGCGTGTCCAAAGAGTGGTAATAAACAGCGCATACTCAGACTGGTCTGAGGTAGTAACGGGGTGCCCCAGGGCTCAGTCCTGGGACCAACCTTGTTCAATTTATTCATAAACAACATTGAGGTCGGGATCAGTAGTTCGATATCAGTTTTTGCAGATGACACAAAATTGGCCAGGGCAATAACTGCACAGCATGAAGCAGATATCCTACAGAATGACCTGGACAAAATTACAGAGTGGGCAACGACATGGCAAATGAGGTTTAACGTGGAGAAGTGTAAGGTTTTGCACTTGGGGACTAAAAACATAAAAGCACAATACACGTTAGGAGGGGAACCCTTGGGGGAATCAAAAATGGAGAAGGATCTAGGAGTCTTGGTTGATGATAGATTAGGCAACAGCATGCAATGTCAAGCGGCAGCTGCCAAAGCCAGCAGAATATTGGCATGCATAAAGAAAGGGATGTATTTCAGAGATAAGACTATAATCCTTCCACTTTATAAAACTCTGGTCCGACCGCATCTGGAGTATTCTGTCCAGTTCTGGTCGCCAGTCCTGTTGGAGCTGGAGAGAGTCCAGAGAAGGGCAACTAAACTAATTAGGGGATTGGAGGACCTTGACTATGAAGAGCGTCTACAATCGCTCGATTTATTCTCCCTGGAGAAGAGACGTCTGAGGGGGGACATGATAGCAATTTATAAATATCTTAATGGGGATCCCAGCTTAGGAAAAAAGCTGTTCATTCGAAGGGATTGCATGAGGACTCGAGGGCATACAATGCGATTAGAGGAGAAGCGTTTTAACCTCAGGCAACGTGGGGGGTTCTTTACTGTTAGGGCTACAAGATTGTGGAATTCTCTACCACAAGAGGTGGTTTCTGCGGGTAGTATGGTGGCTTTCAAAAGACTCTTAGACTTACATCTCAAGGATCAGAACATTCAGGGGTATGTGAGATGATTACAGCCACACACACCTACACAGGTTGAACTGGATGGACTATTGTCTTTATTCAACCTCACCTACTATGTAACTATGTAACTATGTGTAGTGTAAAAAAAGGCAGACAGTTTTTGACAAGTCCTTTATTTAAAAAATAAAATGAAAAAAGTCCCCCGGTGCAGATCTGTCAGCAGACAGCGGGGGCTATTGGCTCGAGGAGACTTTTTTTTTTTTTTTTTTTATCTTTTTTTTTTTTTTTATCTTTTTTTTTTGTGTCGGCAGTGGCGACTGGCTTCTTGATTGCAATGGATCTACACCAGGGGTAATTTTTGCATTTATTTTTCTTAAATAAAGGACTTGTCAAAAACTGTATAATGTCTTTTTTTACACTTTTTTTGTGGGTGAATGAGTAGGGTTACTATGTACACCATACTCATTCACATGGCGGGGGCAGGATCTGGGGGTCCCAAAGACCCTTGTCCCTATCAACATGGGTGCTTTAGGAGAGTTTTTTTTTTTTTAATTGTCAGCAATTCTTCTTTTTTTCTTTTTTTTTTAACATTCAGCTGTCAGCAGGCAACGCTGCTGACAGCTGATGACCCATTGTGGCGGATGCCCGCTCCTTAACAACCATGTTGTTAGGGAGCAGGCGGCTGGCACCTCCTTAACAACCAGTACACATTCCACAAATACCCCATGCCTGGGCCACTACTTCATTTTCGCATACAATCATTATATCCTTCTGTGAATGGATTTTAATGCCTTTTCATGCTGTATTTACCAAACGGTTTCAGCGTTTCTCGGTATATTCCGCAAAGCGGTCTAGTGAATTGACAGTTTCAGGATCGCTGGTGATATTTAGGCAAAATGTGTCCTGACCCCTAAATATTTCTTGTGAGTTCATTCTGTGAATGAAGCCCATTTTTACATGACAGCAGGCAGATGATCCACTGTTTTATACACATAGGCCTGAAGGCTATTTCTGTCAGGATTACCACGTGAAATTAGAAGCTCTGAAGGACACAATAACAAATAGAAGGCACACGGGTTATATTGAAAGGAAGCCTCCTTAAAATAGATTTTGGGTTTAGATGCATTAATGTGTCTGAAAAACCCAGAAGTAAACATAAGTCCGCATCTCTGACAGTATTACAGCAGGTATCTGGCAGAGGTCCCATGTAGCACTCGATTGTAGAGATGACTATGGTTTTAGCTGAAGAATAGCCATCAGTGTGCTATCTTGTAGAAGGAAAAGTTTAGTGAAGAAGAAATAAAATAAAGCCTGCTGTAGTAATCTGGCACCATCTAGCGAAAAAGAAATTGCACAACGTTCCTGTTTCTTGCTGTTATATGTAAGTCATTTTGTACTACTGTAATCATTTGTAGCCATTATGTTTTCTTTTCAGGTAGACAGTATGTATAAACTTATTTTTACATACCGAATTGGATTAGGATTGATCACTGGTATCGCTGCTGGAGTTGTAGTTTACATGGTGTATCGGACACATCGGAAGCAGAATAACAAAGTTTTGTCAAAGCAAAATGGATATGGTATACATAGAAAATCTGATCATGAAAATGTGGCTTCATCATCAAATTATTCACAAGGTATTTATTTTATATTGTCCTTTATTTATATCACATTTTAAAAGCTACCTAAAAAATGTATTTCATTAGTGCTGTGTTATTTATATTGTATTTTGTGCTCAATTTTAGCACTATCAGGAAGGGCAGACGTTGTGGTTATATCTCACGGGGAACAGATGGAGCTGTTGAACCGCCTGGATTATGTTCTTGGCAGCATTACAGAAGTAAAGCAGGAGGTTGAATCTTTGCGGAACAGTCTTCATGGGTTAGCTGAAGATATTGTAGGAGAAGTTCGGTGAGTATTGTCATTTACATGAAAGCAGAGTTGTGATGTCTCAGACAGTAATTCTCCCGAGGTTTAAAGAGGTTGTAAACCCCTCTTGTTTACATTTACCTATAGGTAAGCCTACATTAAGGCTTACCTATAGGTGCTATAAATATCTCCTAAACTTGCACCGTTTAGGAGATATTTACAGTGCATGCAGCCGATGACGTCATCGGCACATGCGCTCTGAAGGAACGGCCACCCGTGCCGTTCCTTCATATTCCAGTGCCGTGAACGGCGGCTCCCGCGTGCATGCGCGGGAGTGATGTAATCGCGCACCCAGCCAATCAGATGGCCGGAGGACGAGATCCAGGAAGCCGGACAGCCAGACATGTCGGCCATCCTGTCAGCATTGTGGGGGCTTCGTTTTTAGGTAAGTACTTCATAATAAGCTAGTATGCGATGCATACTAGCTCGTTATGCCATTATGACAGGTTTTTTTTTTTTTTCAAATTTTTTAAACGGGTTTACTTCCTCTTTAAGTACAAGGCCATGGGTGCCATTCCCAATAAGGATCATTTTTGAGTCAAAGCTGTCAGGCAGGTTGCTATTAAAAAGAGTCATGATGGCTTATTCAGAGAAATTCAGATATGGAGTTCAGTCTGCTAAATTTCTTTCCATACTCGCCATCTTTTCATTAATTCACTATTGGCCAGCCACATGGCCAAATGCCTAAGCTTTTGGTCATGTGATTTCTTCTGGAGAAGAGTCGAAACTGCTTTGGTTAATCCTTCTGTTCTGAAAGTATTACATGATTAGCTAATCTATTGATGTCTGCAGAGAGGGCAAGTATTTTTGGGCTTTTATACGGGCTGGTTCTTATCAGAACGCGGTTCTACTTTTTGTGCAATTTTAGCCCATTCAAATGAATTGAATTGCACAGAAACGCAGTTCATAAGGACCAGTTCACATTGGTTTATAACATGGGTGTCCAAACTTTTGGCTTCTCTGGGCCACATTGAGTGTAGAGAAATTTTCTCGGGCCGCATATAAAATATATACTATAGTTAAGGTATATAAGTAATAAAATGCCGCTGCCGTGACCTTCCCACGCCGCCACGCCCCCCGCACTAATTTAACACAACTAGAGGATGATCACATGAAATGGAATCAGTATACAGAGGTTTACTTCTTCTGAGCGATAATAAAGGAACACTCGAACCACCATGACCACTTCAGTGATTTAAAGTGGCCATGGTGGTAGGAGTCAGAAACACTTCACATGCTCCCCTCCCCCTCCCCTCCCCTCCCCTCCCCTCTGAGGCAGACTCTGCCTACCATTAGTTGGCAGCTGCTGTGGCCATGCCCCCGACCTGACTTCCTTCCTCCCCAGCAAAAAAAAAATTGTCAGGGGGCAGTGGGCCGCATTGCCTGAGGTTCCGGGCCGCAGGTTGGACATGCCTGGTTTATAACATTCCTAAAGTGGAATAGCTATGGTCACAGGAGGAGCTTTATGTGACAATTGGTCCACTTTTCCCCCTCCACTTGAGCTGCAGAGCCATTTTTACTCTTAAAATATGCAACTGTTAATCTGGCATTAACATTGTACTGCTACCCCTGAGAGAACCACTTTTTAATTTTGGGTTCCCTGTTCTGGGCCTCCACTCCAAGAACACCATCAACCCCTCTGACACACCTGGTTGAATGAAAGTTACTGCAAACACTTATAAGAACACGAGGATAGACACCTATAACTCTGCTCTAAATTAGTACCAGGGAATAGACACAAGACCGTTTAGTGGTAGATTAACTCAAGGTATTGGTACGGGTTAGAATAAATGGTGATTTGAGGATAAATAAACGCACAAAAGGTAGGTTCAGACACAGACTTCTTGACAGTATGATCAGCATGCCAAGGAAACTTAGAATAGAGATCTGTACTGCTAGACTGGGAATTAGCAAAGTCAGCAATAAATAGTGCATATAGGCATTAACTGCAATGTGAATAATACTATATCTAGTCTAGAGTGCACTCCAGGAAAATGGCTGGGATATTAGCATAAGCAATAGGTGAAGGTCTCTGTGTAGCAGCTGTAAAGGAACAGTCTTTAGTCAGAACTCTTCAGCTGGCTAGCATTGGGGCCCAGTTGTATCATTATTACATATGAGAATAGAAGCAGTCAAGCCTGCAGGCAGCAGTAATGGTACTAGGTAGCTGTATGGGGAGTTCCTAAAGAGTTTATACTCTCTAGAATCCTTTCCAGTCTCTCTCTGTGGCAAGAGGAAGGTGTGGTCTGTACACCTTGAGAAAATGCAGCTCTTTCGCCTCCTTCTGGCAATTTCCTTCTGAGAAATGCAGTTCAAAAGCTCTTTATTACAGTAATCTCTCCTCTGGACTACAGTTCCCACAGTGCAGTGTTGCCTGACTTAGTCTATTGAACTATTCCTGCTCAGCACCTCCCTCCTCTTGCTGGTACAACTGTTAACCAGGTCAGCACTGCAGGGCAGCAGCTACACAGAGCAGCTGCAGCCAGTGTTTCTCTTACTGTCCATTTTTAGCCAAGCACCTGGCTACAATTTTTTTGGCCTCATGCACACAACTTCCGTTTATCAGCAGCAGTGTTCATGAGGCTCTAAAGTGATTGTGCGGTCTCATGTGTTTTTTATAAAAAAAATAAATAAAAAAAAATAACAAACAAGTTATACTTACCTCCTCCGTGCAGTTGGTTTTGCACAAAGAAGCCCGCATCCTCCTCTTCTCAGGTCCCTCTTTGGCTCTCCAGGCCCCCCCTCCCCTGCAAGCAGCTTGCTATGGGGGCACCCAAGCGGAGGCACAGCTCCATGTATCCATTCAGACACAGAGCTGTGGTTTGGCCCCACCCCTTCTCTCTCCTCATTGGCTAATAGACTTTGACAGCAGTGGGAGCCAATGGCGATGGCGCCGCTGCTGTGTCTTAGTCGATGAGGCGGGGAGTCCCGGATGGCTGAGACAGTCGTGGGCATCACTGGATCGAGAGGGGCTCAGGTAAGCATTAGGGGGGCTACTGCATACAGAAGGCTTTTTATCTTCATGCATTAAGATAAAAAACCTTCCGACTTTACAACCACTTTAAGTATTTTTTCATCAAACAAAAAGGTTGCATAGTAAATAGTTCAGAGCAGACGTTTAGGCTTGGTTCACACCTATGCAAGTTTTGGTGCTTTTTGCAGAAACGCACTGCAGTCCATTAAACATGGTTTCCTGCGGGACATGTTCGCATCTATGCTTTTTTTCAGCCACTGTGTTTTTAGAAAGGGTCAGGGACTTTTTTAAAAGCAAAACAGTCCTTTTTTTTTTTTTTTCTTTTTTGGTTCAATAGGCTTCAATGGAGAAGCTGGAGAAAACATGTAGTGCGTTTTTGCAGCGATTTTTGCCATGAATTGTGTTTCGTGTTTTTTTTTTTTTTTTCTGCCCTACAACAAACTGGGCCAAAAAAAATGTAAAATTGCGGTAAATCGCGTGTGAAAAAACACACAGCAAAAAGCACTGCAGAAACCATCAAAGCAAGCTGCATAGGTGTGAACACAGCCTTAGGCCTCATGCACACTGCTGCTCCTAAACTGAAGTTTTGGGGACTTTGGTCCCTAAACGTACCTCAATAAAAGACTTTGTGTCTATGCACACCCAGGCTTTTAGAGGAGTTTAGGAGCAGCAGAGTTTATAAGCAGTCAAAACTCCTTCTGAACGCAGAAGAATTGCATTCAGGAGAGGAGTTTTTGGGCATTAAAAACGCTAAACACGCCTAAGCGTGTTCTGACCAATGTAATAAATATACACCAAAAATGCTTAATGGTCTAGACACGTTTGAAAAAAACGTGGCTTGAGAGCGTTTTTAATTCTGATTTTCCCCTGTCTGGAAAAACAGCATTTACAATAAACCTGTGTGCATGAGGCCTTAGTCTGCTTTTGTTCTGGCATCCGTGGTTTTTTATTCCTCCCTGTGCTGCTCTTTGTAATGGAGGCAGTCGTGGCCACAGGCTAAATTATTGGATTAGTAGTGGTGGTAAATGTAGGTGTGCACTTACTTTTTCTCTGTGACAAATCTGTATTTTTGTTTGAGAATAAATACTGTTTCAGTTTTAGGTGTCTCATGTTAGTCACTATTTGAATGAAGCAATGATGTTTTCTAATATGTTGAAAACGTCAACAATTTCCTGGGGATGTACTTACATTTCACATGACTGTACACCTGGCTTTCATTTCTACAGAGTCCTTGAACCTAGATTAACATGAAGCTTTACTGATGTAGCACCCTCCTAGTCAGGTGCTAGGTAAAAGCATTTAATTGTAGTTCTGCTTATCAGGGAGCAGGATTTCTAGTTTTGCCTGTTACAGGTGTCCAGGTGTGATTCACTTGGCCTGAGGGAGTGTCCCCACTGTATCCAATAGGACAGCCTGTTGGACAGTGGAGGAAACCCAGCCAGCGACACACAGGCTTTTGTGGCTGTCCCAGTTGGAGGGCACTGCAGTGGTGCAGCCTGGGATTAGTCGTAAAAGTCAAGGGCACATGTGACAGAGCGTCTTTGGCCGGAAGCAGAGTCCCAGGAGGAGGGTGAGGGCTGTCTCTCCTCTCCTCCTGTCAGAGAGGAAGTGGTCACAGGCGGTCAGCCTAGTGGACCAGGAGAGTGGGGCTGAGCTGTAAGGTCCTGTGGAAGCTGACAGTGGAGCAGTGGCAGAGATTCCTGCGAAAAACAGTGGCGGTGAGTAACGGGGAGCTTGCCAGGGGTCTACCCAGGTAGGGGACCACTCTAGCGAGGTCAGTGAACGGAAGGCAGCACAAACAGTGGGTCAGAAAGGGGGTGCCAAGATAGACCCTGAAGAAAAGCCTAAAGTACTGTTCATCATTTAAAACCTTTACCTCGGTGGCAAAGTGAAGCAGCGGCCTTGCCGCACACACCACAGATAGTTGTCCTCAAGTTGTGCACAGTCGCTAGTTGGAGTATCCCACTCATCCCTTCTCCCATCCCGGTTACAAATAAAATACAAAAAAAACAAATCTCCTGGACTGTTTATTCACTGAGTCGAGGACTTAAAGCTGTTAGTTCAATTGTCCGTTGCTATGGGTAACCCAGGGGAATCCAGTTTAAGCAGCTTGCATGGGGGCAGTGCTACATTTGGGGGCTCGTCCGGGATGTCGTCCTGGGTTACTGGAACGGTTTCTAATGGCAACGGCCAAAGAAAATCTGTGAAAATGTAATTTTTGTCTCAAGGACTGTGTTCTAATGCTCAAGACAAGTGTGAGGCCTGCTCTATGGGAGATAGGGAGAGTGGGATGAAGAATAAAATGCACAGCGATGGTTGCCCACGGCAACGGAAGAATTTTTGCCAGGATTACAAAATATCTGATCAAGTGTTGTGCTGGAGAGCGGGAGAAATGCATCTTGCTGTACAAAAAGACTGTGTCTGCTTAACAGTAAATGGCGGCCCAGGGCACGTGGATCAGTGTGCCGGGGGCCGTGTGTGTTCCAGAGCTATGCAGGAAAATGTTGACCGTCCATCTGATGACAGTGAGAAATTTTTCAAATACAGTATGGCGAGTCTTGCTTGTACAAGTGCTAGGAAGAGAAATGTTGGCCGTGCATTCGACAGCGGGACAATTCTACGGACTAGCAAAGAGGGTCAGCTGGCTCAGAGTGATGGAGGCACAGTTGGAGCCCTGGTGCAAGCAAGGAGAGCGGATGCGTGCAAGCTGAGAGGCACGGTCCACTTTACAGTAACTTCCATGCAGGCTAAGCTGAGATGGAGGGTTACTGTACCGCGCGCTGGAAGATTCTGCCTAGCAGGAGGAGCCACCGCCAATCCAGAGTCGTGGGCAGGGATGCCGCTCATGCACAGCCAATCCGGAGAAGGAGGGAAAGTCTGTAAATTACTTCCGCATCTGGGTGTGGCTGAGAGGGAGACACGTGTGTAGAGGAGCAAGATGGCGGGTACCGGAGAGAGCCGGAGCGCAGTAGAGGCTGTCCCACGTGTTGGCGGAGAACCTGCAGAGCAGACCGGAGAGAGGACGACATCCACCCTGTGGGATACGGGGGTTGGGATTTTGCCCGACGGGAGACTGGCATTGTGCACCGGAGGAGGCATGGAGAATTTGGGCCTAGTATGTCCTCAGTGTCTGAATGTGACCATGCGCATGCAAGTGTGGGGCTTGCTGCGGGCGGAATTGAGTGGAGGTCGGCCCAGAAAGCTGAATGTATCCTGGGAGACCGGGAGACCCTGCCGGCTGTGGAGTCGGGGGCCTTACGTGGGCCTTACGTGGGCCAAGGAAGAGGAGTGCTCAGGCTGTTAATGCATCTGGAGTCCATGCAAGCTGTCGTGTCCAGGGTGCAAGTGGAAGGAAGCCCGAGTGTCCGAGCCGGGGTGCATGCAGGTAGGGAGCGGCCACCTGGTGCATCCAAAAGTTGCAGCAGTAGCGATAAAGTCTGCTCTACAAGCAGAAGGGAGAAGATGGCCAGTGGTGACCGAGGCTGCATGTGGAAGTGTGAGCAATGAGGAGGAGGCCTTTGATGTGGGGTCTCCCAGCTTTCTGCAGCGGTTCGGGTCCTTTGAGGAAGGACTAGAAGTTTAGAAGTCGGAGGAGGAGACTGAATGGGACTGGGGGTTCGAAGATCGGAGCGGTCCAGCCAGTCTTGATACACCTGATGAGGAGACTAGGGATTCTGTGGTGCGAGGAGAGTGCGCCAGGAATCTGGGGTTCTGTGAGGCCTATGTCAATCGGGTCCCAGACCTTACCCCACCTAAGAACTATGCCCCGGTTTGGGATCAAAATGAGGCCTACGCCTCCTTCATCAAGAGAGGAGACCCCATATTCCCCCGCTAAGAGAGGGAATAGGAAGACTCTTCCCAGATTTTCCAGGATGCAGAGGTGAATCCAGATGAAGGTGGCCTTTAGAGTATGGCTATGACTATCCCTATGCT
The DNA here is from genome assembly GCF_965119305.1 of Pelophylax lessonae. Classification (NCBI taxonomy): domain Eukaryota; kingdom Metazoa; phylum Chordata; class Amphibia; order Anura; family Ranidae; genus Pelophylax; species Pelophylax lessonae. Next base: position 67,484,688 of record NC_138780.1, read on the forward strand.
CCACGGGAGTTCATGCTGGAAATAGAGGCTAAAAGAGAGTCCTGGTGTGATGAAGCTGTATGGGACTTCCTCTTCATCCCCAAGCCACATCGTAACCAGTCGAAGATGGACTTATGGAAAACATTCCTTTCAGTCAAGACACAGTGGAACCATGGGTGAGCCATCTACTTGGACCAAGTGGAGGTCCGCCTCCCAGATGGATCTGGCCAGGCCTGGTCGATCAAGATTCAAGATAAAGAAGGGAATACAGTGCGAATTCCTCACCCAGACTTTTACTGTTTCAGAGGACATTCTACGCCCAATTGAGCCTGGCTAGCCTATATCTTTTGTTGACTGACAAGTTGCAGTTGCTATTGGGGCTTAGGCCCTATCCCCATCACCCTCCTTCCCCTTCTATTCTTGCAGAAGAGGTTGAGGGAAGTGCCGGCTGCCACTGGCTGGTGGGCTTACATTAGAGGGCCGACCCTCTCAGGAGAAGAAACTATCTCATACTACTCCGGAGATCCTTTGGGCCATCGGGCCGGGATCTTGTATTACAAGTTGCTCACAGTTCCAGTGGGACTACCTTTGGGCCACCGGGCCGATAGCGGAACTATGCAGTAGGGATCGACCGATTATCGGCAAGGCCGATATATCGAGGGCCGATATACACTTTCCCCGATATATCGTAATCTGCCCCGGAGGTTACCGATATTGCCGATATTCTCGTGACATCATTGCATATGTTGCGCCTCCGCGCACTGGGACAGCTTCTGCCTTCTTAGGCCGCCTCCCTCAGCCTCGTCTGGAGTCTGGGAGTCTCGGGACAGTGAGTAACAGTGCAGTGTACAGTGCACACAGTGTGTTTTAACACAGCCGCCATGCATACACCCACCCAGAGCTGCCCGGTGCCAGCCAGCCACCCACAGGCCTGTACCAGCCAGCCACCCACCACACAGGGTGCCAGCCAGCCAGCCACCCACCACGGGGTGCCAGCCTGCCAGCCACCCAGCACAGGTTGCCAGCCAGCCACCCACCAAAGTTAACTGGTGAACATGCTGAAATGTTATGCTTTCTCCACTATAATATTGTTCTACGTAAGTGGGAGTATTGAAAGTGTAGTAGTATAGTACTAGTGTCCACTCCAATCCATTCCACTATCTAGCTTTTGTCTAGCTTTTTTTTCTAACAGTCTTACCCTGGCTGCGCTGCGCTGCAGTCAGTGCAAAACTGCTAGAAAAAAAGCTAGACAGTGGATTGGAGTCAGTGGACTACTGCTGCAGTAGTGCACCACTCACTGCTGCAATAATTTTAAATCACTACTGCAGTCACTGCAGTAGTGATTTAAAATGATTGCAGTGAGTGAGTGTACTACTGCAGCAGTAGTCCAATGACTCCCCACTGTCTAGCTTTTTTTCTAGCAGTTTTGCGCTGACTGCACTGCAGTAGTGATTTAAAATTTATTGCAGTGAGTGAGTGCACTACTGCAGCAGTTTATGCATCATTTACAATCAGATGATGTGAAACTGATGTCCCTGCAAATGCGGTTTTCCTATCAGTTTTTATGCAGTTAAGGTGTGAAGAACGAGTCCTTAATGTTAAAAATGTTAATAAACAAACATTAACATGTTCAGTAACAGATTTGTGTTGAAAATTGTGTTTGTTTATTTTGCAAAACAAAAAATGTTCATAATATCGGCCCATATTGGCCGATACCGATATGCAATGGCCAAAATATCGGTATCGGCAACGAAAAACCGATATCGGTCGAAACCTACTATGCGGGGGACCGTTCGTGCAAGTGGGTGGTGCATCCTGAACGTTTTGGTGGGGGGGGGGGGGGTCCTGGTGCCAGGGACCAGAAGAAGTTACCCCTCACTTTTGCAGGACTGTGGGTTGCTCAGGCTTCTGCAACCAACCCTGCTTGAAAGGAAGAAGAGAGCGGACAGGTTGCAGTAAGAGACGCTTCACGCACCTTTTTTAGTGGCAGGGCCAAGGATCATCTTCAAGGAATGAGGCTGAGCATCATGTCAAAATAGTCAGGGTTGTTGGATGAGAAGGCCGCCTCCGCAGGGAGGGTCTTATCATCTTGAGTCAGATTTATATCATTTAAAGCAGAGGTCCTCAAACTACGGCCCGTGGGCCGCATCCGGCCCGCTAGGGTCCTGAACCCCGCCCGCCAGCAATTGCGGAATCAGGGGTTGGGCTGCGGGGCAGGGTGCAGATTTCCACGGCCGCTGTCTGCTGACATTACTTTTTTTTTTTTTTTTCTCTGTGCAGGAAATCGTCTGTGGCAGCCGCCAATTGGCTGTGTTACTGCCGCGCTGCATTCTGGGAGTTGTAGTCCTGACCGCACTCAAGTTCCTTGTGGCGGTGGGTGTGGAGAACTGAGCAGCGGTGCGCAGCAGAAAACTACAACTCCCGGAGACTTTGAAGGCAGGAAGAGGCGGGGCACACGTCGCAATAGGGAACAGGTTACGCACATCACATGACCCGCTCAGGCTCACCGCTGGATGGCTGCAACAGTGCAGCCTGAAGTTTTTAGAGTGAGAGCAGCTTACTTTGGACCGAAAGTCTGTGGATTGGAGGCAGGGATCGCCAGCCTGCCAGGGGACGCATGGTACTGGCTCAGGCTGGGCACTGGCTGCAGCTTGAAGTGGTCATCACCCCAGGAGGCCGAGCAAGGACCTGCTGAGCTGTCATCGGCATCGCTGAGGTGAGGCACTCTGACACCCCCAGCTGACCCCCTCATCCCATCTCACCCCCCCCATATACACCCCATTTACTCTGCCCACCTTGTAACCTCAAAACAGGAAATAGCCCCCAACACTGTCTGGCTGTCAGGTCCTGTGCTGGTTATGGCCTGTTGGTCCTGCTGGCCATGGCCTGTTGGTCCTGCTGGCCATGGCCTGTGGGTCCTGCTGGGAGCTGGCCATGGCCTGTGGGTCCTGCTGGGAGCTGGTCATGGCCTGTGGGTCCTGCTGGGAGCTGGCCATGGCCTGTGGGTCCCGCTGGCCATGGCCTGTGGGTCCCGCTGGCCATGGCCTGTGGGTCCCGCTGGCCATGGCCTGTGGGTCCCGCTGGGAGCTGGCCATGGCCTGTGGATCCTGCTGGCCACTGAGTCCTGCTGGCCTGTAGGTCCTGCTGGGAGCTGGCCATGGTTTTGGTGCTGCACCCCAAGCAGGGAGCTGGCCATGGTCAGCAGTACCCATAGGCTATGGCCAGTTTCTAGCAGGATCCACAGGCCATGGCCAGTTTCCAGCAGGATCCACAAGCCATGGCCAGTTTCCAGCAGAACCTTCAGGCCAGCAGCCAGCAGGACCAACAGGCAATGGCTAGCTCCCAGCAGAACTTACAGACCAGCGGCCAGCAGGACCCACAGGCCATGGCTAGCTCCCAGCAATACTTACATGCCAGCGGCCTGCAGGATCAACTGGTGAGGCTGCATTGATGGGCACTGATCAAGCTGCATTGATGGGCACTGATCAAGCTGCATTGATGGACACTGCTGAGGCTGCATTGATGAGCACTGAAGAGGCTGCTCTGATGGGCACTGGTAAGGCTCCATTGATGGGCACTGATCAAGCTGCATTGATGAGCACTGATGACGCTGCTCTGATGGGCACTGGTGACGCTGCATTGATCCTTAGATCTCAGTGGTTCATGCTGGGACTTGAAGTCCATTATTTTGGGAGGTATGATTTTCCTAAAAGTGAAGGACTGCAAGTTCCAGCATGAACCCCTGAGAGCTGAGGACATGACAGCCCCCTAACTAGTGAAGTCCCAGCATGAGCCCCTGAGATTTAAGAATGTGACCCCTTAGAGCTCGTGGGTTCATGCTGGGACTTGTAGTCATTCACTAGTTGGGGGGGGGCAGGTCTTCACCCCTGAAGGGTTCATACAGGGACTTGTCTACACTGCTTGCACTTTAGTTCCTGAGGCCATGGGTTTAAATATTGTACTGTTTTTTTTGTGCATTACAAATAAAATATGTGCATAGGAATTCGTTCATATTTTTTCAAACTATAGTCCGGTCCCCAACAGTGTCTGTAGGACAATGAACTGGCCCCCTGTTTAAAAAGTTTGAGGACCCCTGGTTTAAAGTATCGTTATGCAGAAGTGTCCAACTCCAGGTTGTTCCGGATGAGTAGTGCTAGTTAGTTAGGGTGTTATTTCACCCACCGAACAGAGCCTTGTTTGGTGGGGGGTGCATTCTTCTTAAATGCACCTGATGTGAATGTAAATTTTGTACAGCAGATATCTTTATTTTTTCACTTAAATTATTTCTGTATATTTGTTTTTTCCTTTTCCCCCCTTTCCAGGTTTGTGGAAATTTTGTAGGGGACGGCTGCCCCAGAGCCAATGGGGACATGGCTCGCTTTTGGTGGGGGGTGGATGTAGCACCCTCCTAGTCAGGTGCTAGGTAAAAGCATTTAATTGTTGTTCTGCTTATCAGGGAGCAGGATTTCTAGTTTTGCCTGTTACATGTGTCCAGGTGTGATTCACTTGGTCTGAGGGAATGTCCCCACTGTATCCAATAGGGGAGCCTGTTGGCCAGTGGAGGAATCCCAGCCAGTGACACACAGGCTTTTGTTGCTGTCCCAGTGGTGCATCCCAGGATTGGTCATAAAAGTCAAGGGCACATGTGACAGGGCGTCTTTGGCGGGAAGCAGAGTCCCAGGAGGAGGGTGACGGCTGTCTCTCCTCCTGTCAGAGAGGAAGTGGTCACAGGCGGTCGGCCTAGTGGACCAGGAGTGTGGGGCTGAGCTGTAAGGTCCTGTGGAAGCTGACAGTGGAGCAGTGGCAGAGGTTCCTGCGAAAAACAGTGCCCGTGAGTAACAGGGAGCTTGAAAGGGGTCTGCCCAGGAAGGGGACCACTACAGGGAGGTCAGTGGACGGAAGGCAGCACACACAGTGGGTCAGAAAGGGGGTGCCAAGATAGACCCTGAAGAAAAGCTTAAAGTACTGTTCATCACTTAATCATTTAAAACCTTCACCTCAGTGGCAAAGTGAAGCAGCGGCCTTGCCGCACACACCACGGATAGTTGTCCTTGGAGTATCCCAATCATTCCTTCTCTCATCCCAGTTACAAATAAAATACAAAATACCAAATCCCCTGGACTGTTCATAGACTGAGCCGAGGACTTAAATCTATAAGTTCAATTGTCCGTTGCTATGGGTAACCCAGGGGAATACAATCTAAGCAGCTCCCATGGGGGCAGTGCTACACTTATTAACCACTTGCCTACTGGGCACTTAAACCCCCCTTCCGCCCAGGCCAATTTTCAGCTTTTAGCGCTGTCGCACTTTGGCAATTGCGCGGTCATGCAACGCTGTACCCAAATATATATATATAGTTTGCTAAATTTTATAACAAACAGGGAATTTTTCTCCTTCATTGATGTGCGCTGATGAGGCGGCACTGATAGACAGCACTGATGGGTGGCACTGATGGCACTGATAAGGGGGAACAGATGGGTGGCACTGAAGGGCACTGGTAGGTGGCGCTAAAGGGCACTAATAGGCAGCACTCATGGGCACTGATGGGTGGCACTGATGGGCAATGATAGGCACTGGTAGGTGACACTTATGATGGGGCACTGTTTGGCACTGATAGGTGGCGCTGGTGGGCACTGGTAAGTGGCACTGGTGGGCACTGTTAGGTCACACTGGTGGGCACAATTTGCCCTCTCCTCTTCGGGACCGATGTCCCTCTGACAGCAGCCGGCGATCGTTTTATTTTTCTCCTCACACCGACAGTGTGAGGAGAAAAAAACAACTGATCGCCGGCTGCTGTTTACTTCACATGATCAGCTAATCGCCGGCTGCTGTTTACTTCACATGATCATTGGCTGACAGCTGATCACGTGGTAAGGGAGCGGGACCGCCCCCTTACTCCGATCTGTGATCAGCGGAGTCTCATGGATTCACTGATCACAGAGCGAGCCAGGCCACTCTGCAGGGAGCGCGCAGGCCACTCGTGCACGGGAGGACGTCAATGTACGCTCTCCCGGCAATTTAGGTCCGCGCTGTAGCCGTCATTTGGCTATAGTGTGGGTGGGGGGAGGTTAATCAGAATGGTTATGGAGCTATACTTACATTCATGAAGATTTAAAGTGTATTTCCACTTTTGTAGCTAAATTTGGATAGCACTTATTTTATAGTTATGTTCTTATTCACAGTGTGACTATGCGGTTAATTTTGTAAAACTGGAAGTTTTAGCCGCCTTCATTGTATGTTAATGAAAGGAAACTCAGCCTTCCCTAAGCTTTTCCATTAGAACACTGTCACCGTGAACTTGTTTAGAAATGCTTGCAGTTTGCCATGCTATCTTCTCTCAAACATCTAAAAGCTAAGAGATACTTCTTTTCTTAGGTATGTTGTGTAAATCCAAACACGTAAGAAACAGTTTTTTTTTTTTTTAAAGTGAAAATACATTTGAAACAAGTATGTGCAGGCTTCTGTTGATTTTTATATCTTACTGGCTGTGTCCAAATTCTTTTTTTTTTTTTTTAAACTTATGATAGTTTAGACTGGAGCTACCAAGAAATTAATAGTTTAGTTTAACCTTTTTTTTTTTTTTTTTTTATTTGATTTATTTTTTTCATATGTAAATAGAAAGATAATATTGCGCTTACTAAAAACAGTTACAAAATCAGCTGCAATACAACAATGTTGTTAAAATCACTATATATACAAAATTCCACGCTAAAATTGATATAAAGAGTTTAAACATGTTATAGTGTTAATCCTGCGAGCAAAAATGGGTAGTGTAATTCTATGTAATGCAGCGGGCACAGCATTCTCTCATAAGTGTAAAGCAGAATAAAACAAAAACAATGCAGTGGAAAACATATAATATGATGATAAATCGCGCACACCAAAATGATTGAATAAAAATGCAACTGAAAATATGTATACAGTAGCTACCCTGTATGCAATGATATAAAGTGCTGAGTGTGCAGAAGTAAACACAATAAGATATGACCGTATAGAACCAAGTGAAAATAAAGCAATTCTGACTAAGCAGATATAAACAATAATCGCTTAATAAAGCGCTGATGGCGTTTTCCTGTTATCAGAGAAATATTGCACTTTCCATTGGTGCACTCTAACAAGTCCACTATGAGTGATCCAATGGTATCCTTTTGTGGTGACAAGTGCCTTCACCTCTCCACCCTATGTGACTGGGTCCTCGCCTCCTCTCCTGGGACCTAGCGGCTAAGCATAGGTCTAAAATCGCAATAATGCCCCTCAAGGGCCACCTTTCCTGGAGCCAGGGAGTATGCGTCAGTCCCTCGGTAAAACGTCACTCTCCAGACAACATCCCTCATGGAAATCAGTGGTTGTAACATGAAAAGAAGGGGCACTTGAATAGTGCTTATACCTCTTTAAATTTATTCAATAATAAAAAACATGTAGACTGGTACTCACATTTAAAAGGTGCTTGAAGTGCACCAAACTAAAAGCAGCCTTTCTTAATCAGCATGTGTGATGGTAACCAGGCAGAAGTGGAAGATCTGTAAATGCTGCTCCTGTACTTCCTGGATACAGCAGAGAACCGTCCGGGCCCCTCCCCTACGCGTGGCGACACAGGGTCCCATGTCTTCCTCAGGGGGAAATGTGTTATACCCCATAATAAAATCATAATAAATGCAATATAAATCAGTATATAAATAACAAAAGTGCAAAGTTCAAAAAAGTTTGCAAAAGAGGTCACAAGACAGTCCAAAAATACTTCCACCATCTGGTAGAAGTCAGGAGAATGAAAAACCTTACAAACTAATTTAAAAATCAAAGTGTCTAAATCTGGATATATATCCATATGAAGGAAAAAGTTCTGTGTTCCAAGATGGAAAATGACACCACCAGTGCTCCAATCACCGAAGGGGAAAACTTGAGAGCACTTACCAGAAGTAATAGACTCTAATTACCATATGGCAAGAGAGTCGCATGGGCTTTAAGAGTATCGACTTGCTGAAGTTACCCTTGGTTTATGATCTCTCTCTCGCTGATTCAGATACTCAAAACTACTCAAAACCCTCAAACGTATTTTTTTTTTTTAAGCAGAAACCCTAGAAAATAAAAGGGCGATTGATTTTTCATTTTTTTTTGTCACATATATTCGCAGCAGTTTTTCAAACATAATTTTTTGGGGTGAAAAATACACTTTAACAAATTCTAATGCAAAAAGACACAATATATAACCCACATTTTTGGTAAGATATAAAAGCTGATGTAACGCCGAGTAAATAGAAACCTAACATTTTTTAAAAATGCACACAATGAATGGCGACAAACCGTGATACGTAGAAATCTCAATAGGTGACGCTTTAAAACATTTTTAGAGTTGCAGAGGAACTCTAGCACTAGAATTATTGCTCTCGCTCTAACATTCGGGGGGGGGGGGGGGTACCTCACACGTCTGCGTTCACTTCTGTGCGTGAACACAGAGGAGTGGGGGGGCACTTTACTTTTTTATATACTGTCTTATTTATTTATTTATTTATTTTTTTTATTTATTTAAATCACTGTTTTTATTGCCATTACAAGGACAGTAAACATCTCTTGTAATAGAAAATTTTGGAAAAAAAAAAAAAACTACATTTTTTTCCTTTCTACTATACTACTATAAAACATATCCAATTAAAAACTATTTAAAAAAATGTAATTTCTTCATAAATTTACGCCAATACGTATTCTGCTGTTTTTTTTGCTAAAAAAAAAAAAAAAATGCCAATAAGCGTGTATTGATTGGTTAACATGAACTTTATAGTGTCTACAAACTATGGTATATATTTATGGAATTTATTTTTCTTTTTAAATTCTAGTAATGGCAGTGATCAGCGACTTAAAGCTGGACTGTAATATTGTGGTGGACAATCGGACACTGACACATTGTGGGAACCAGTGACAGTGATCAGTGCTAAAAATATGCACTGTCACTGTACTAATGACACAGGTTGGAAAGGGGTTAAACATCTAGGACGATCAAAGGGTTAAATGTGCGCCTGTCAGAACGGAGATCTTCCTTGTTTACATAGTATGTCTGTGTTTTACTGACTTTCGGCGGGTGCCGGCAGACATCCAGTGCCTGGCACCTGCTGATCGGCTTCTGCTGTGATTAGTTTCACTGTGATTGATACCTAGATGAATTTTGTTTACTTCTGGCCTAGACCTTAAAGTGACGTCATGACGTCGCTCTGGTCCTCCCAAGATCAGAGGCGATCTGGTCTCTGTTCACCTCCATGGCCAGCCACGCGAACTGTCGGATTGTTTCCTGGGTTTGCTGGTAAAAGCGGTAAGCTCGGAAAAACTTGGAGAGTGGTGGGGTTGACCCCTTCCGCTGCTTCTGAAAACGATCCAGCGACCGATTAACCACTTGGAACACTTTTCTGAGGGAGCCAATCACTGGCTGAAAAAAAATACCAGCGTTATGGCTGATAGCTTCAGGCATAACCCCAGTAAACCACTTGCAACCTGCAACGTATATATACATATTGCTGTTAGCAAGTGGTTGAACAAGACACAGTTTTAAATGCAACTATTTATTTGAAGACTGTGTCACTTTTGAAGGTAATGTACTGTATGAAGATTGTTCTAAAATGTATTTTTATTTTGCTTTCAGTTTGTCATACTGATTCAGCATGTGACCATTGTTTTAACAGAATTAAATACCTTGTAAATGATTGGCAGAAGAAGAAATGCGTAACAGTGAAAGTCAACTTTGTATTTCTTCCGCAGGTCACATCTAGAAGAGAACCAGAAGACCAGTCGGCGGCGAAGAGTCTTTCCTCATAGAGAGAGGACAGATTCTACTGGTTCCAGCTCTATTTATTTTACTACTAGTTCTGGGGCTACACATACAGATGTGGAGAGTGAAGGAGGGTAAGTGCTAACAAAAAGCTATGTTAGGGAAGTCATTAATTTCTGGGATATAGTGTATGTAAAGGTAAAGGCAAATTGTCCACCCACTGGGGACATTCACCTCTCTATCTAGCCTGAGAACCATTGTTACTGTGACAAAACGTGAGGGGGAATCCACTTGCTTCACCAAAGCAAGATGTGAGTGAAAATAATATTACTTCTATTACAGATCACTTTCAGCAGGACTTTTTTCGAGCCTGACAGCTTAGGTTTAATCAGTTGTAATGGACAGTTAAAGCAATAATCTGTCTATTTGGGTTCACATAAAGTAGAACTCCAGAGTGGGGAAGGTTTAGGGCTTTAGTCGTAGTTTTTGTTGCTGTGTTCCCAATGGGGAGATTTCCATCCACTTGGTGGTTCAGCAAGAAGTAAGAACATTTTGACAGTGAGAACAGAGGCATTAACAAGGACAGAGGTTCTAACCCTTGCCAACACAACTTGCTTGTACTTCAGTGCTTTATTGCTCTCCATGTCTTTTTTTTTTTTTTTTACTTTATTTTTTGGTTGAGATGGACTAGTGTCTTTTTTTTTTTTTTTTTTTTTCTTTTCAACCTGACTAATCTACCGGTATTTGTTACTATGTGTTATCATGGGAAAGACATTCTTCTCTTTCTGCCCAGATGACACAACAGGAATTAAGCAAAATCTCTCCAGCGGGAATATACAGTGAATGTCAACAAAAGCCTAACATAGGTTTTAGTCCTTCCTCATTATCTGTCTAAATTTTCATGAGTTCTACTTTAGTGTTAAATAAAATAAAATGGTATAGGTTTGCCCTTCGCTAGTACTGCTAGACTGCAGGTCATTCTCAATAAATTCTCATTATATATTTGATCTTTTTACCTTTGAAGCTGAACACAAGACAAGCGGATAGAGTGATTGTAAAGGCGGAAGTTACCTTTTATACATTCTATGCGTGAAGATGAAAAAAACCTTTAGTATGAAGCTCCCCCCTCTAACCCCCTAATACTTGAGCCCAATCTCGATTCAGCGATGTGCAGCTGCTCTCCCAGCTCTCTGCCTTCTCATTGGCTCAGAGACAGCAGTGGGAGCCATTGGCCCCCGCTGCTGTCAATCACAGCCAGTAAGGAGGGAGCAGGGGGTGGGAGCAAGCCCACACGAGTGCCCCATAGCAAGCAGCTTGCTATTAACAGTCCAGAGGCAATGAGGGAGCAGGGAACAATTCTAACTTCTAACAGTCCAGAGGCAATGAGATTACAGCTAATTATCAGCTCATAAGAATTCTGTCTGGAGGAACAGCTATTTATTTGTAATTGTCAAACAGATATAGTAAAGTGCCTTCAATGCCATATTTAAAGGCCCAAAAGAAAGCAAATATATAATATATATGAGTACCACACTATTCGGAATACATGATGTTGGTGGCCATCGTCCCAATAATATGTATAGACCGAAAACCCCCTAAGTGGGTTTATTTTAAAGGCAATCCTACATCTCAAATATAATAAAATCATGTATTTATTCATGTTAAAGTCAAGTACAATGAATAGTAATGTGGTTGAACAGTACAAAACACAAAGGTATAAGTGTATAGGAAAAATAAAATTGTATCATGGCTTAAACTAGGGCATCATCGGATTGCGAGGAACATCTCCTCTATAAATCGATTTCTCCAAATGACTTGACGCATTTCAGGTAAAACCTTTCCTCAGGGGTATAGTAGATGGAGATAAGGATACTCCTACATTATATTAATAAAGGAACATATTTCAATCATATAACATATATATTACATATGACATCTTCATTACAATGTAATTGGTTGCATAGCAATAAAGATAGCCCTGGTGATCATAAGCCATGTGAATTAATCACTTACCGCAAATCAACGTAGACCTACGTCGGCTGCAATAAGTGGCTGTACCGGGGGGATGCCTGCAACTAGAGGCATCATCCCGGTACCATTTTTTAGAGCCGGCGGTCGGCTTTTAAGCGGTAATGACCGATGTGCTTGGGGAGCCACTCGATCGTTAACCCAGCGAGCGGGGAGGGGATGCCCCCCCCTCCCGCTGCCTTTCCGCAGCTCTGTCCGGGTCTCCCATCCCACCGGGAGACCCAAGCAACCAGCCGCCAGACGCTGGTTGGAGTTTCCCGATCAAAGCCGGATTTGGCTTCGTTTGGGTCTCCGATGACGTAACCCGGAGGCACTTGGCTGCTAAAGGCACCGAATTTAAAAAGTGACTATTCAAAAATGCAGTTTTCGGTATTTTAAATATATTGAAGTGTAGTGGAGGGGTCTAGGGTCTTTTAGACCCCCGATCCCTCCATAAAGAGTACCTGTCACTGCCTATTGCTGTCACAAGGGATGTTTACATTGCTTGGGATAGCAATAAAAGTGATCAGATTTAAAAAAAAAAAAAAAAAAACCTGTGCTAAAATTGAAAAAAATAGATAAAAAAAAAAAATAATTAACCACCCCCATCGCCGTGAGCTCGCGCACGAAATAAAACGTATACAGAAGTCGCGCTCGCAAATGAAATCGCTGTTCAAACCACACGTGCGCTATCGCCGTGATCGCCAGAGCGAGAGCAATAATAAAAAAAGAGCTACTCTGTAAATCTAAACTGGTAACTGTTAAAATTTTTTAAAGCGTCGCCTATGGAGATTTTTATCGATCGTAGTTTGTCCCTATTCCGCAGGTGTGCGCAATTTTAAACACAGCTGACTGTTATTTTTACAGTTCTGCATGGACAGAGTTAGAAAAGGGAGAAAGAGGGGACATAGGTCCAAAATTTGCCTTGATTCCCATAGACCTGTAAATCTATTTTGGGTACCCTTTTAGTTGAAGTTTTAACTAAAGTTTCAGTAATAACTACTTTTGTGTCTCAGTTTGGCAAGATTGAATCAAATGGCACACAGCTTTATGCCAGCATGCCTGAAGACCTTATTGTCCAATGTTATAGCTGTAGAAATGCAAAGGTCAAAAAGATTGCTTGACCTTTTAGCTGTTAGTTTTCCCTGGTTAAGGCAAATAGCTATTATCTGAATAGCAGTTACATAGTTACATAGTAGGTGAGGTTGAATAAAGACAATAGTCCATCCAGTTCAACCTGTGTAGGTGTGTGTGGCCGTAATCATCTCACATAGCCCTGAATGTTCTTCTCCTTTGAGATGTACGTCTAAGAGTCTTTTGAAAGCCACCATACTTCCCGCAGAAACCAACTCTTGTGGTAGAGAATTCCACAATCTTGTAGCCCTAACAGTAAAGAACCCCCCACGTTTCCTGAGGTTAAAACGCTTCTCCTCTAATCGCATTGTATGCCCTCGAGTCCTCATGCAATCCTTTCGACTGAATAGCTTTTTTCTATGCTGAGATCACCATTAAGATATTTATAAATTGCTATCATGTCCCCTCACAGGCGTCTCTTCTCCAGGGAGAATAAATCAAGCGATTGCAGACGCTCTTCATAATTAAGGTCCTCCAATCCCCTAATCAGTTTAGTTGCCCTTCTCTGGACTCTCTCCAGCTCCAACACATCACTCCTAAGGACTGGTGACCAGAACTGGACAGAATACTCCAGATGTGGTTGGACCAGAGATTTAAAAAGTGGAAGGATTATAGTTTTATCTCTGGAAAACATCCCCTTCTTTATGCATGCTAATATTCTGCCGACTTTGGCAGCTGCCGCTTGACATTGCATGCTATTGCCTAGTCTATCCTCTACCAAGACTCCCAGATCTTTCTCCATTTTTGATTCCCCCAAAGGTTCCCCCCCTAAAGTGTATTGTGCTTTTATGTTTTTAGTTCCCAAGTGCAAAACCTTATACTTCTCCACATTAAACCTCATTTGCCATGTCGTTGCCCACTCTGTTATTTTGTCCAGGTCATTCTGTAGGATATCTGCTTCATGCTGTGCAGTTATTGCCCTGCCCAATTTTGTGTCATCTGCAAAAACTGATATAGAACTACTGATCCCATCCTTGGGGGACCCCACTTACCACCTCAGACCAGTCTGAGTATGCGCTGTTTATTACCACCCTTTGGACATGCCCTTTTAGCCAGTTCGTATCCAAGAGCAAACCCTGCGGTCGATACCTGCAGACCTTATTTTATAAATTAAGCGCTTGTGGGGAACTGTATCAAACGCCTTGGCAAAATCCAGGTACACCACATCCACTGGTCTCCCCCCCTATCTAGCTCACAGCTCACCTCCTCGTAGAATGTTAAGAGATTGGTTTGACAAGAACACCCATTTGTAAACCCGTGCTGATTACTGCTGATGATGTTGTTGTCTTTGGCAAACTCTACGATATAGTCCCTTATCATCCCCTCCAGAAGTTTACATACTATCGATGTCAGACTGACAGGCATATAATTTCCGGGGACATGCCTCTGCCCTTTTTTGAATATCGGTACCACGTTAGCTTTCCTCCAATCCCCTGGTTAATTTCCTGTCATAATACTGTCAGCAAAGATCAGTAACAGTGGTCTAGATATAGTCTTACTAAGTTCTTTGAGTACTCTCGGATGTACGCCACCTGGGCCTGGTGATTTATTTGTGTTTATTTTATCCAGCCTTTCCCTGATTTCACCCTCTGTTAGCCATAGCGGCAAGTCCTGTATATTACTACTAACCATATAGTCGTGGTCAGTTGTACCCCTCCTTTTCCTGTCTAAAGACTGGCAAGAAAAAAGCGTTCAGCACGGTTGCTTTTTCAGTGTCCTCTGTAACCATCCTTCCATCATCAGCAGTGAAAGTTAGAAGGGGCTGTATAATGGTTGTCAACAAGAAAAGGACTGATGACTTCACTGTACTGTCTAGGTCTCCTTCTAGTTAGTTCCCATCCAATTTCTTTTCCTCTTACCTTTATGTATTGTACTCTTGTCGGGCTGATTGCATCTATTCAGACACACAGCATGGCTCAACCCAACCCAAAGGTTTTGACTGACCGCAGCCAATTTGGGAGAGGGCAGAGGAGCTGCTTTAGACGTGCATAGCGCTGGATCAAGAATGGGTTCAGGTGAGCATGGGGGGGGGGGGGGGGCGACGACGACTATGCACAGAATGCATTAAGGTAAAATAAACCGATTGCCTTTACAACCACTTTAATGCCAACTATGTCTACTGTAAATTTCCAGATTACAAGGTTTCAAAATCGGACAACCAAAAAGAGGAGAGGATGGGATGGGAGGCACATGCATTGGAATGTTGTGTTGCTTTAATGCAGAAAATGCATTACGGTAAAAAAAGGTTATCCTTTAGAACCACTTTAACTCTACGCAATTTATTTGTATTTCGGTATGGGTTACTATCCCAGTATGACAGATGTCTGACTAGGCTGTTTACTACTTTCCACAGCGCCATTAGGTGTCCCTTGCTAATGGAGGTTTACGACACCCTGCTTTGCTGTTAGCTTGAACTATTTTAGTGGGATTTAGGTTAACACTGCATTTTAGCAAATATCATTTTTGTCAATGTATCTTGAACCTGACTGTTCTCTTTTCTCAATGTGTACCTTCCTGGGTGCTTAGCACGGACATGAGATTTAAATCCGATGGCTCGGTTACTAACTTGCAGATTTTGTGGAAAATGATTGCGGCACTGCGTTCATTATATGATTTACATGGGTTCCTTTGCATCTATTTACCACTTAAAGCAGAGCTGTTTTGACAAGTACCTGCTCCCACTTCCGTTCCAGTCGTCTAGGCAGGTTGAGCATAAGTTCTCCTCTCTCATGTCACAGGTCCCAGAAGATTGCCCGATCAATGGGGAGCGATGCGCGGGTAGCGCATGTGCAGGGGGCTGTAAAGCTGAAAGCTGTCACAGCCGGGTGCCCATACTTGCAATGCCACACTTTTTGTAATTGCTGACTTTTAATAAACACAAAAATGAGTGGAACTCTGCTTTAACCACTTGCCGACCGCCGCACGACTATCTATGTCAGCCCCTCACAGGCAAAGTGACGTAGGTCTACGTCGCTAGCCTGTGATGGTCTAGGGAGCGAGCGCGCGCCGCTGGAGGCACGCTCCCGCGTGGTCACGGACACCCCCCCCCCCGCGCGTGTGACCGGCGGGGGAGAGGGAGAAAGTCAGGCGGCTAGTGTAAACAAGCCGCCTGTCATTCTCCCCAGTGTATGAATGATGATCATACGGTTCTACTATGTAGGACCGTTGATCACTGTTCATACATCTCAAGCCACAGCCAATCACAGTTAGAATCACGCCCCTAGGGACACACATAGCCCCTCCCTCTCAAAAAAAGTTAACCCCTTCACTGCCAGTGTATTTTTACAGTAACAGTGCATATGTATAGCACTGATTACTGTAGAAATGTCACTGGTAACCCCAAAAGTGTCAAAAATGTCAGTCAAGGGTCCGATCTGTCCGCCGCAATGTCGCAGTACCGCAAAAAAAATCGCAGATCGCCGCCATTACGCGTTAAAAAAAAAAAACAACAAAAATGACAAAAATCTTTCACAATAACTTTTGCGCAAACCAATCAAAATACGCTTTTTGCGATTTTTTTTTTTTTTTAACCAAACATAGGTAGCAGAAAACAAATTGGCTGAAAATGTTAAAAAAATTTTGATTTTTACATTTTTTTTTGGGGGGGGGGGAAATGTCATAAAAAAATGTGAAAAATATTGCTATTTTTGCAAAATTTATGCTAATTTTTTGTTTATAGCGCATGATCAAAAAATCGCACAGGTGATCAAATACCACCAAAAGAAAGCTCTGTTTGTGGGAAAAAAAAGGACGCCAAATTCGTTTAGATACAGCGTCGCATGACCGCGCAATTGTCCGTTAAAGTCACGCAGTGCCGAATCGCAAAATACCCCCTGGTCAGGAAGGGGGTAAAATCTTCCGGGGCTTAAGTGGTTAAGAACTGCATATAACAGATATATACTGTTACACCACAGCCATCCTATGCAGAATCATGTATATATACACTTGATTCTGCACTGCCTCCTAGGAGCACCAGCTCGTGCCGTCGGCGGGATGCTTCCGCTGTGATTGTTCTGCGGTCTGCCGGGCAATGCATTTTCACTAACACCGGCTGACCATTGGGCAGAGACACAGAGTGGAACTCTGCCTATGTAAACAAGGCAGAGCTCCGTTCTGACAGGGGGGTAAGTAATGGATTTTGATAAAATCTATCAGTTCCCTTAGTAAAAGCAGCACATAGTTTACGCAAACTGGCTAGGCACACAGTTAACCCTTTGATCGCCCTATCTGTTTAACCCCCTTCACATGCCAGTGTCATTAGTACAGTGACAGTGCCAATTTTTAGCACTGATCACTGTGTCGCTGGTTCCATTAAAGTGTCAGTTAGTGTCCGATTGTCTGCCGCAATATTGCAGTCTCGCTATAAATCGCTGATTGCAACCATTACTAGTATAAAAAAAAAAAAATATTTCAGTATATATACTATAGTTTCTAGACGCTAAAACTTTCGCACAAACCAATCAATATACGCTTGGGATTTTTACCAAAAATATGTAGCAGCATACATATTGGCCTAAATTTATGAAGACATTTTTCCATTTTTTTATTTGATATGTTTTATAGCCGTAAAAATGTTTTGTTTTTTTTTCCTGTTTCTGGTTTTATAGCGCAAAAAAAAGATAAAAAACAGTGTTGATCAAATACTACCAAAAGAAAAAGCTTTATTTGTGGGAACAAAACGGCATAAAATTTTTTGGGGTAAAATGTTACATGACCACCAAATTGTGAGTTAAAATAACGCTGTGCCGTATCGCAAAAAATGGCCTGGTTAACTAGCTGATTCGCTAAAGAAGAAAAAAGTTGAATGGGTGTACCTTGCACTTTCTACAGCTGACCACTTATGCTATATAGATCTTTTTGGCATCTGGCTTTTAGGAAGAACATTTTTATATATGGAAAATGTAAGACAAATGGGTAGTTGCTTACTTTTAGAGTAACTCCACTTTTGTTGAGGGAAAATAATCTCCTCTGGGTGATCAATATAGATTGCAAGGATTTTAGTAAACTTTGTTGCAGATTCCTACCTCTTCCTGCTCTGAAGAAATAGCTGTTTGTTGTGTGTAGAGTGAGTCTTAATTGGAGTGACTTTTTCATTATTAATCAGTTGATGCACTTGCAGTGTTCTAATGAAGAAAGTTGCAGGGTCTGCATCCCTTTAGAAGTAATTAGTCTGTTTGGAGTATCTCGACACAAGTGACATTTTTGTTGCAGAGGTTGTCTGAAATCTCTAACTTGTATCTTAGGGCAGACCTCTGGAGAAATCAGTGAGACAATCACACAAGCAGAAAAGTTGTCAAGTTGGGGAAGTTCTGTACACCAACTGAGTACAGAAGGCCTTCAATTTGCCATATTTAGAGACCAGCCGAAACATATCAGCCGAAAATGGTGTTAACCGCATTTTGCCGATAAGAGAAAAAAGTGCGTTTATGGTTTTTTTTCATAAGTCACGTGACTCAAAAACCGCATCAAATACGTAACACGGGTGCATTATTGATGCGTTCTTGCTGCATTTTTTTTATTGATGCTTTCAACGGGAAGATGCGTTTTTTTGGTGCTTTTTTTTTTTTTTTTTTTTTTGTTTTTTAAATGTGACCAAAAATGCAGCAAACAGGATTTTTAATACCACAATGGAAGTGCAACGGACCATTGTAAAGACATACATAGAATTTAAAGGGATACATTTTTCTTGAGCTTTTCCTTGGCTCAAGGTGCCAATAATGGCCAACAATAAATTCATATTCATTTTAAATTCATGACGTTAATTAAAAGTCGACTGTAATACAATTATACATTAAAAAATATATATATTTTTTAAAAAAACTGTAATTTTCGGTTTTCAGCACCAAAATTTTCATTTGGTGCTCCTCTATATTGCAAAGAATTTTACAGAAAATGACAGCACTGCAATTTAAAAAGGTAATGTTTTTTTTTATATAACATTAAATACCAGTATGGCTTGTGTGTCAATGGCGTATGCTATATTTTTTATTTGCTATTTATCTACTCTTTTTAAAGTTAAATTTAAGGCTGTTTTCTTTTGATTTTATACTTATATACAACGATATTGCACATTGCCGTCCCGTAGCTTCTTTTTGGCAGTCCCCTGCCATAGCTGTTCCCTCCCCAGGGTGCCTCATCAGCATACCGGGTGCTAAGCAGGCACCTGAGTGCACAAGCTCCTATGGCTCCCGCTGTTCTGGGTCTGTGAGGGGGTGGTGTAGCAGCAGACAGCGCTGGAGCTGTGACAGGAGTTTAGTAAGTGATTAGGGATGGGGGTGGGTAGGTCAGGTAGAGGGGCATTCGCCAGTGGTGGCTGGTCTGGGATGTAGTGTTCTTCCCAATGATGGGCTGGTTTTCTGTCTGTCCAGTACTGCTGGGTTGTCTGTGTAGATATGGATGGGGAATATGCACATCCAAATGCTGTACTCAAAAGTACTGTTGAGATGGTACATGGTGCCGGCCAGATTGGCTACCTATGTGTTTTCGAGGCTGTGGTCAGGAAGAGACAGCATATCACATATAGTGGTGAGACAATTTTGGATCAGAGTCTACAATTTCACTTTTACACTCACTCAAATCAATCTGACCAGGTCTCCCAAACATACTCTACTGGGATGCAAAGTGGAGGAAGCCTCAAAAAATCAGAGACGACTCCTTACTTTTATTTGAAAATCAGTATAGCCAGAAACTGGAAGTCTGCTGCCATACAATTTGACTAGCTCAAACACAAGCTTTGCTGGCTTATGATAAATGAACGGTTATCTTCAATTCTTAATGGCAAAATGAAGGTATTTGAAAGGGTCTGGGGTCTGTGGATTAGATACTTAACCAATGATCTCTGGACTATATACCTGACTAGTATGCCTTCTGGTGGCGAGTGCCAGAGAGCAGGGTCCCCCCACCCCCTTCTCTTCCTTATATTTCTTTTTCTTTCCTTTTACTTGTGTGATTAAAATATTCGTGTTGCGCAATTTTTACAGTCACGGAAGATATAACGTCCTTTCCCTATGGCGGAAGAGACTTGCACTTCCAAATGTAGAAGGCGTACCCTGAACTCTATCAATTCAAATGGCTTTCATGAAAATAACGTGATATGCTGAGATTATGGGGGTTTTACAATCTCTTGATAGGCTATAATTACCAGACTATAAATGTTTGAGGATAAATCTCAAGCTTGCAGTTATGTGTTTCGAATGTTATGAAGATAGGCATTCTAGAGGGGGAAACCCTTAGCTAGCGTGGAGCCTGGTTTTATACACTTTTCTGTTCTTCCATTGATTATAATTCAAACTTTTCTGCTCTTGTCCTTAATGCATTTCATGTCGTGGAAATTGCATATTGTTTTAAAATCTTTATTATTTCTTTGTCAAAAAAATTTTCAATTAAAAGTATTGAAACCAAATGCTGTACTTTTTTTGGCCCTTCACAAGGATTGGTCTGTTTGGGGCTGGAACACTACTGTATGTAAAAATGTGCTCATGCCTCTCCATGTCCTAAATAGAGGGGGATTTGCTTCCTGTAAAATAAACCACATTTTTTATTTAATTGGATCTTGCTATATCTTTTTTTTTTTTTAAGTGCTTTTTGTGCTTTGTTATGTGAGGAGGTAACATCCATTGTATTCAAATATGTTAAATTGTATGATTACACTGGATGGTGTGGAAATAAATACAATTATGTGTTTGTTCTTGCCACTCACTGGCGTTCTGCCTAGAGTGTAACTGCAGTACTTTAATTTTTCAGCATATTTAGGCCGTCATTTAACTCTCATGGCTATCAAAATCCGTTTTCCCATTTTCCACAATGTAAATGTTTATCAGTTGCAAGTTCTACCAATCTTTCTTTGGTTTATTCCTGAGCATGGTTTTAGGAGAACATCCACTGTATAATAATAATTATATATATATATATATTATAAATTAAACACATGGATAGTATTTCTGGGAATATTGCCAAACAAATATAGTTGGGAACCATGCATTGTGGTTTACGGTCATCTGGGGTTTTTCTGCTGACCTCACTAAGATTATTTACAGAAAGACAAAGGTGAAGGAAGAGAAGAAAAACAGTTAAGATAATAATGAAGGAAGACTAAAAAATATCTTGGCTCCAGAGGAAACTAGCGTGAACGTTTTCTTTGGCTGATGTTATGGCAGAGAGGTTAATTTTTCTCCTTGCCTGTTTTACAGGATGGTCCTAGAGGATCATTTTGACAGTTTTTAATTTTTTTTTTTGAAGCTTAGCAAAAGCCAAAATCCTAAAACACACATTGTTTTTAATTCCCAAATCCTAACTTGAATATGGTACAAGAAATGCTGCCGTTCAGCATTCTGCAGGCCAAATTGGCTGCCGGACAATGCAGCAAGTAAGCCGTTCCAGATTGTGCTTTTTTTGTCATTGCCTGGCACGTACTAGACTATACAGACAATAAACTTTGGGAACAAAGAGTGTGAGTAAGCATAAAGAATGTTGTGCCTCTTTCTTGGTGGCTTTTGGACAAAATACTGATCAGTAGAGCGCAATCGAGAAAACATAATCCTGCTTGGGAAGTCCATATTTTATATGATTCGTAAACCTTAACACAGAAATAATATTGAGAAATGTTGAATGCCTTTTCAGTTTTTACCACAGTAAAATTTAGAGCAAAGGCATTTTTGTTCATCTGTTGCAATCCTTGTCCCTAAACTTTGTGCCTTACCCTTTACATTAATCCTCTGCAATTCTTCGTATATTGCACAGTAAGTCTGTCTTGTTGGCAATTCCTAGTGGTAGCACTGCACTAGTAAAAGTCCATCCAGATGTTCCATAGCTTTCCATAACTATCTAGGATTAAATTGCAAAAGGAATCTGCCAGGATGCCAACTGTGTCCAGGGACCAGTAGCAGTATTAAGTGGGGACTAAGTGGCCAATTTAGTTGCAAAGGGGGTATATAAAGTGTTTGTTGACAAATTTCATCATCAATACTTCTTTTTAAAAGCTTTTAAACACGTACAGTAGAAATTTGCAAGGGTATACAAATAGTTTCTACAATTGCTTTTTAGCCAGGACTTTTAAAAAAGAGATCAGATAGTCTTCAAAGTTGCAAGCTCCTGGCATTTTAGTACACAGACAAAAATGTTTGTATCATAGTTACATAGTTTGCGAGGTTGAAAAACAACACCAGTCCATCCAGTTCAACCTATGATGTGTGTGTGTGTGTTTGCTGTTAACCGTACATTGTATACCCCTGTATGTTGTTGTCTTTAAGGTGCCCATCTAATAGTTTTTTGAAACTATCGATGCTCCCTGCTGATACCACTGCTTGTGGAAGAGAATTCCACATCCTTACTGCTCTGACAGTGAAGAACCCCCTACGTACTATAAGGACCAGAGTCTTGTAGAGTGGGAGAATAATCTCTTTATTTCTGGAGTGAATCCCCTTTTTTATACATCCCAGTATTCTGTTGGCTTTGCTTGCAGTGGCTTGGCATTGCATGCCACTCCCAAGCCTGTTGTCTACCAGTACCCCCAGATCCTTTTCCATCCTAGACTCACCCAGAGGTTCCCCCCCTAGTGAGTAGCTTGCTTTCGTGTTTCTGACGCCCAAGTGCATTACTTTACATTTTTCAACATTAAACCTCATCTGCCATGTAGTTGCCCACCCCATTATTTTGTTCAGGTCCGCTTGTAAGGTTTCCACATCCTGCATAGACGATATTGGCATGCTTATAGTATCATCCGCAAATACTGAGATTGTACTCGATATCCCCCTCCTCTAAATCATTTATGAATAAATTAAACAGGATTGGCCCCAGGACAGAACACCCGCCCAATCCGAGTACTCCCCATTAATCACCACCCTCTGTACTCTCCCCTGGAGCCAGTTCTCTATCCAGGTACTCACCCTATGGTCCATACCTACCTTCCTTAGTTTGTACAGTAAGCGTTTGTGGGGAACGGTGTCATAGGCCTTTGCGAAGTCCAGATACACCACATCCACTGGCTTACCTTTATCTAGGTGGCAGCTCACTTCATCATAGAAGGTTAATAGATTGGTGTGACAAGAACGATTTTTCATGAATCCATGCTGATTACTACTAATAATACTGTTTTCATTACTAAAGTCTTGTATGTTGTCCATTAACACCCCCTCCAAAATCTTGCAGACTAGTAGTACTGATGTTAGGCTGACCGGCCTATAGTTACCCGGGATATACAGTATTGTCATTTTTGTATCCTGAACATGGAGACCAAAATGCAAGATAAAGAAAAGGGATGTGTGTCAGAAAAAAATTCCCTGTATCAATAATTACATCCAATATACAGGAGGGTGGTAACCAGGCTTTGCAACCATACCAGGTCATGGGGGAATGGTACATATTGAACAAAAACAGGCCTTATATACATCATTTCTGAGTGGGCTGATGGCTTAGACACTTTACTTTGTGTACCAGGATAAGGTTGAAGGAATCTTAGTTTTCTGTGTGGACTCCCCATAACATTTAGGCTGGGTAAGGTTCTTTGCATAGCTTCCCCATCATCGCCCCTAAAATATCGAGAGGAAAAGTTAATGCTTGAACCAAAGGGGCCATTACTTTTGTTAAGTGCTTCTACCAAAGCAAATTATTCTAGATAGCTGCAAAATTTATTACACTGAGCTGTGTTTTTTTTTTTTTTTTTTTTTTTTTTTTAATAAAAGTGGTTGCTGTTATCAAACATACAACACTCACCCAGCGCTCAAAACCATTCGTATAACTACGGCTGGTCAAAGTGAAAATTAAACCAATACTATTTTAAAACACAATGAAATGTCCAGCTGCTGCTGTAATACCAAAAACATGCAAGAAAGGTGTCATTACCAAAATGAGTCCTTCTAGAACAAACTGTCCAACAACACTCAGCAGCGCTAATGTGTCCCTAAACACATAGTGCTCACTTCCCCGGTGGGGTCTGAGGATGAAAGAAGTGCACTATGCATGAAATTTGTCACAACAATAAATGTCCATATATCAAAGTGCACTATGTGTAAAGTTCGTCACACTGATTTACAAACAGTTTCTTAATTTATCAAGTTGGTGTTAATCCCGGTGTTTAAAATCACTAATCAGGTGAATAATGCTTTCCTCCACCACACCGCATGTGCTCCCCTCTAGGCAATGGGCACTCACCAGATAATATTGATAATAGAGCCTTATATGCATTCACATTATCTCAACTTCTCTCCGATTCCTCTCCACCAGACCTTTCCTTATGGGGACCCCCACAGACCAGGTATCTCTCACATGGACTTAGTAGTATGCCTCGGTCATAACTCAAATAGTCATTGTGGGTATGTAAGGGGAAGGCTTTACCTGAGAGTCCTGTCTTCATATACAGAAGGGCTCCAACTATTGGAGACAGAATAGTGAAAAAGGTATTGGATCCACCGAAAGTACCCACAATGTTTTTCGCGTGTAGGAGGTGCAAGGCCTGTTGTCAGGTCAACACACATTTTAGAGGTCTTACAACATTTGCATCTAATGCCTATGGAAAACCTTTTGAAATCAAGGATTTTATTTCCTGTGGGTCAACCCATGTGGTGTATGGACTTGAATGTCCATGTGGCCTTATCTATATAGTCCGCACAAAAAGAACCCTTGGCAAGCGAATATCAGAACATATTTACAAAATAACCATTGGGTTAAGGACCACAGTGTTCCCTTGCTTTTTAGGGAGAAACATGGGAGGGACCCTTCCGGTCTCAAGTTCTGGGGAATAGATAAGATGCCCCCAGCTTGGCGAGGATCTAATAGGGTCAGGGAATTGTCGAAGAGAGAGACCCAGTGGATCGATTTAACAAATTCCTTGGCTCCCAATGGGATGAACTTAGATCTGGATTTAAATTGTTTTTTAAACAATTATTGAGTCCATGTCGTCCCAACGTTTGGGTATATCCTGCTGGGTGGCCCTGTGGAAATAGAAAGTCATGCAGGGTGCCTGTTATACAGACGTGTGGGATGACCTGGATGGAGCTAGGGAATGGTATTAAAATCATTAAAGATTGAGTACCGGTCAATTTGACCTATAGTCCAGCACTGTCATTGTAGAATATTTAAGAATTAATAGTGTACAGTTCCAATTTGATATGTCTTTTATGAAGGAAGGCATATTTGTATATATACCGTATTTTCTGGCGTATAAGACGACTGGGCGTATAAGACGACCCCCCTAATTTTCAAGTTAAAACATAGTTTTTGGGCTATACTCGCCGTATAAGACTACCTCCCTTCCGAAGCAAGGCAACACCATTGAAAAACATCAGATTTCTCATAGATCTCCAAGGTACCCCAAGTACTGTAATACATGTAATCTCTCATAATATCTCCAAGGTACCCTAAGTATAAGTATTACCA
The DNA here is from genome assembly GCF_965119305.1 of Pelophylax lessonae. Taxonomy (NCBI): domain Eukaryota; kingdom Metazoa; phylum Chordata; class Amphibia; order Anura; family Ranidae; genus Pelophylax; species Pelophylax lessonae. The sequence goes on from NC_138780.1 coordinate 67,509,934, forward strand.
GTAGATGTAATCTCAAGACGCTGGCTGTGCGGGAATCCTGTACCAGTATACCGTATGTACCGTAGCTTCGGCTACATACAGTATACCGCGCTGAGCCAATCACGGAGAGCGATGTATTCTATTATTTAATGCAAAGCCTGCTCGGATTGGCAGAGTCAGAGAGGCTGGCTGATGTTACTCCGCCAATCCGAGCAGGCTTTGCATTCAATAATAGAATACATCGCTCTCCGTGATTGGCTCAGCACGGTATACTGTATGTAGCCGAAGCTACGGTACATACGGTATTCCGGCACAGGATTCCCACACAGCCAGCGTCTTGAGAGATTACATCTACCGGTAATACTTATACTTGGGGTACCTAGGAGATATTATACTCTACGTATAAGACGACTCCCCATTTTTGGAGGATTTTTTTGAAGTTCAAAAGTAGTCTTATACGCCAGAAAATACAGTATTTTATTGTACTGTGTAATTTACATAATATATTTAATTTTTTGTATTTATATTTGTTTTTCATAAGAGTGCTCGGAGGGTAACATTCACGATTGGGCATAATGCACATTGGCAATATAATGCTTAATTGTGGTGATTTACATATTCACAGATGTCCGTCTGTAATAAGGCTGGGATGTGTGCCCCTCTTTGTAATGTTTATAAGAGTGCCCATCTGAATGTTTACTGAATTTAATGTACACACTGTAATAATATGTAGTTGTAACTCGATAACTCTGTCTGAATGGACTTTGAGTATAATTTAGTTCCGGGTTGCACATATTCTATGGGGCAATGTAACTCTATTGCAAGTTCCTGTATCTGCTAGTGGAGTGGATGAAGGGTTAAATGCAGAAGTAGTCAATAGCAGTGTGTATTTAAGCTGAGCCGCCTCACTCCCCCGATTGTCGTGGAAACGGTGAGAAGACCCGCCTGCTTACAAAGCAGGCGGATCTTCTCAGTGACAGACAGGAGGAGATCACAGGATTCAGCATAGCTGAACCTGCGATCTCTGTCACAGAACCCCCTTGAGCACCAACAGTGTTAACCCCTCCCCTGCCAGTGTCATTATTACAGTAACGGTGCACATTTTTAGCACTGATTACTGGAGTAATGTCACTGGTCCCCCCCAAAAGTGTAAAAAATGTCAGGGGTCCGATCTGTCTGCCGCAATGTCGCAGCCCCGCAAAAAAATCACAGATCGCCACCATTACTAGTGAAAAAAACAAAAAAACCCAATAGAAATGACATAAATCTTTGCCGTAGTTAGTAAACGCAATAACTTTGCGCAAACCAATCAAAATACGCTTATTGTGATTTTTATTTTACCAAAAATATGTAACAGAAAACAAATTGGCCTAAAATGTTAAAAAATTTTGATTTTTACATTTTTTTGGGGAGGAATGTCATATAGCAGAATGTGATAAATATTAGGTTTTTTTTTCAAAATTGTCACTCTTTTTTTGTTTACAGCGCAAAAATTTAAAATCGCACAGGTGATCAAATGCCACCAAAAGAAAGCTCTATTTGTGGGGGAAAAAGGGACATTTGGGTACAGCCTCGCACAACCGCACAATTGTTCATTAAAGTAACGCAGTGCCGAATCGCAAAATAGGGCCTGGTCAGGAAGGGGGTAAAATCTTCCGGGGCTGAAGTGGTTAAACACTGGGATTAACACCAACTTGATAAATTAAGAGATTGTTTGTGCATCATTGTGACGAACTATACGCATAGTGCACTTTGATGTATGGACATTTATTGTTGTGACAAATTTTATGCATAGTGCACTTCTTTCATCCTCAGACCTCGCCGGGGAGTGAGCACAATGTGTTTAGGGACACATTAGCGCTGCTGAGTGTTATTGGACAGTTTGTTCTAGAAGGACTCATTTTGTTAATGACACTTTTGTTGCATGTGTTTTTTTTTTTTTTGTTTCCTTATTTTATTATTGATCACTGACCGATACATGCTCTAGAAACAAATGACCTATTGTGTATAAATCAGAGGATGACTGTACTCCTTACTGTGTTTGTCCATGCTAACAGATGGGTGCTCCAAACCACAAACCACAGAAATTTTTTTTTGAGATACTTGGGGTCCTTTCACACGGTCAGTTCAGTTTTTTTATCCATTCAGTTTTTTTTCTTTAAACGGACATGGATGCACTTTTGTAGGGTCCGTTCCATATGTCCGTTTTTCATCAATCCGTTGCGGATTAAAAACTGACATAATGTATGTCTATGGGATTGCGGACGTTAGCGGATGACATCCGCTGACATCCGTTTTTGCGTCCGTTCCGTTTTTTAAACGGAAGAAAAATAGGGTTCTCTTCCATATCAAAAAACGGAACTGAAGGGAAAGGACGCAAAACGGATGCCAGCGGATGGTCATCCGCTAACGTCCGCAACCCCATAGACCTACGTTATGTCTGTTTTTCATCCGCAAACGGATGGGAGGAAAAACGGACATACGGAACGCCCGTGGGAAAGGCCCCTCAAGTCATAGTAAAACAAATAAATGTCACCAGCACTATATGATGGTCTCATTCATCAGTGATGTCTCATCATTTTACTGTGACTTGTCCTCCATACTGTGCTTATTGTAATTTGTTCATTTAAAAATAAAGAATATAGAAAGGCAGAGAAGAAACAGGTTTCTAATACTCTTTTAAATACACGGGAGTGTCTACTTTTCCAAGTTGTCCTTTTTTGGATGGTTTTGACGTTTTCCATTGCTGGATAGTGCTGATGATAAAGAAATAAGTTCTGAAGATTAAAAAAAGAAAAAAGTTGCATGCTGAAAGCCAAAATGCTCACCATTAATATAACAATTTCTTGAGGGAAATGGAGGGAATCCCATTGTCTACCTCCTCTGGGAGGTATGGATACCTAATTGTTCTGTGGTGACCCTGTGACTTTAGAACTATTGGAAATCACTTAGCATGAACAAGCATGTAGATCAGGAAAGTCATTGTTCTGGTTCAGTGACAGCATAGTAAATGCAGTTCAAGAAGGAGAGACCAGTAATGTCAGCTTCCATGTTTTTTCATGACTGGTTTCTTATATAATCCCCAGAGAGAAAGGAGGGCACAAATTAAACTTCAGTAGAGCTGCAATCTTATGTTATACCACTATCATATTAATGGAAACTTGCTTAAGGAGGATGTCCTCAATGTCTGCATCAAAAGCTTTAATTAAGTACTATGCCGTAGTTTCCTGGAGTGGCTTTCATCCTGGCAACTGAGTCGCATCACTTCATTAGTATTCCACATTGCGGCTCTAAGATGTTTGGCTCAAACTGTTGTAATTCCTACACCTTTCACCTGATTTGGATATAAATACCCTCAAGTTAAAGCTGAAAGTCTGCAGTTAAAGCACATCTTGTTTGTTTCATTTCAAAGCCATTATAAAGCCAAAAAGATTAGAATTGTGTTGATGGTACATAATTTATGGACCTGACTGTATATCAATGTTGTTGGAATATGCTGACCAGTAGTAATAAATTATAATTGACAATTATAAACAACCAACTGCTGCCTCATTTTGGGATGGTAAGGTTCAAAGATGAGCAAGAGACCACGTAGAAGCCAAAGTAAAGGGTTACATCATAAGCCATTTGCCCTCCTTTTCTCTTTTTTTCCCCCTTCCTTTTGATGTTGGGTATCATGTTGTCATGTAAGGTTGTTTGGGGGGGGGGGGGTTGCGTGATCCCTGAGAGTGTTTGTTTGGGGTTTGGACTTGGGGGGACTTTTCCTGCTGTGGGGTATTGATATGGCTGGGTGGACTTTATGGTGGGAGGCGGATGTCGCCAGTGTTGGTTGGCATGAGTGCCTGCACGTGGTTGAGCTTCTGGCTAGCTGGAGGGGATGTGTCCTGGCTCTGGTCTTGCGGTGCGGATGCATGGTGGTGACGTCGCGGCTGCTCATTTGTGGCATGTGCTGAGGTGGTAAGTAAACATTGGACAGAGGGGTGGCTGTGGACATGGTCTACTTGGATTTTGCAAAAGCGTTTGATACAGTTCCCCACACATGGCTAATGTGTAAGGTAATGTCTGCAGGCTTGGAAAGATCAGTTTGGAAATTAATAGAAAACTGGCTAAAAGATAGAATTCAGAGAGTAGTGGTTAATGATTCTTACTCTAAATGATCTAAGGCTATCAGTGGTGTACCCCAAGGTTCAGTGTTGGGACCCTTACTTTTTAACCTATTTATAAATGATATAGGGTCTGGGATTAAAAGTACCATTTCAGTCTTTGCAGATGTCACCAAGCTATGCAGTGGAATAACGTCCTTACAGGATATCTCCAATTTACAAACCAACCTCAATGCACTGTTTCATTGGGCAACTATTTGGCAAATGCGGTTTAATGTTGATAAATGTAAAGTTATGCACATGGGGGCTAAGAATATGCATCCATCATACATACTAGGGGGAGTAGAACTGGGGGAATCCATAGTGGAGAAGGATCTGCATGTTCCGGGAGATCCTAAGCTTAATAATAGCATGCAATGCCAAGCTGGGGTTTCCAAAGCAAGCAAAGTCCTTTCTTGTAATAAGAGAGACATGGACTGTGGAGAGAGAGAGAAAGAGAGAGATCATTTTGCCCCTGTACAAATCATTAGTAAGACCTCATCTGGAATATGCAGTTCAGTTTTGGGCACCAGTTCTCAAAAATGATATCAGGGAACTGGTGAACGTGCAGAGAAGGGCAACCAAACTGATAAGAGGCATGGAGGAGCTCAGCTATAGGGAGAGATTAGAGAAACTGAATTTATTCTCTTGAGAAGAAGAGATTAAGGGGCATATGCTCAACATGTATAAATACATAAGGGGTCCATATAGTGAACTCGGAGTTGTTATTCACTTTAAGGTCATCACGAAGGACAAGGGGGCACTCTTTACGTCTAGAGGAAAAGAGGTTTTGTCTCCAAATACGGAAATGGTTCTTCACAGTAAGCACTTTGAAAATGTTGAATAGACTCTTTCCAGAGATGGTTCTAGCCAGCTCAGTAGATTGCTTTAAAAAAGGCCTGGAATCTTTCCAAGGTGTACATAATATAACTGGGTACTAACATTTATAGGTAAAGATGATCCAGGGAATATCCGATTGCCTCTCGTGGGTTCAAGAAGGAATTTTTTCCCTTGCTGTAGCAAATTGAATCATGCTTTACTGGGGTTTTTCGCCTTCCTCTGGATCAACTGTGGGTATAGGATTGTGGTGGCCAATAACTATGACCACCCCTGCTGTTGACTAACATTGATGACACCATAATTTGTGTCACGGTCGCGTGTGCGCGTTACGGTCTCGCGATTGCGGCCAGACAGGTGTAATCCGGATGGGCTGACACACAGGTGTAGCCCAGCAATCAGCAAATGGCATGGCGCCTCCCCACTCCCTGTCCCTTCCTATTTATCGACGAATAATGGTGGTAGCATAGTCACACATTGACGCTGACAGCAAAGGGAAAAAAAAATTCTCATTATGGGTTGTAGGGGTGTGGTTGGGAATGTATAGGGCTCTTTATCCTATACCATGTATCCTTGTACCTTCCTTTTTCATTTGAGACTCACAGATTGATAAGCTTCCTAGTGGATACCTCACTAGAATTATTACATCATATCCTTTGTTATAGGCCATTTACCGTAACATGCATATTGATGTTCAAAGTCCATCAACATGGGGCCCCCCTTTGGACTACCCCATCAATAAATGATGTTGGCAGCAGCTGGTCGTACGTTGACTATTTGAAATTGCCTATATGGATGTTTACATATACTGAGGTATGTGGAGCGCCCATGTCTGTGGCTGCACACAGTAGTCCACAATCACAGTATACATTTTGTTTATATATATATATATATATAATAACTATATATATAACTATAAATGTTCTAAATTTTATAGCTTGAGTGTAACTAGCTTTCCTGAAGAAGTGGGCAGGTACCCATGAAACGCAACTGCGTCTGAAGTCTCAGCAAACCAATTGTCACCAGATTTTGACAAGGGTTGACAATTTAGCGTCTATATTGTATAATTAGAAATACAATGGGAACATGAACGTTTGCACTATGTTATGTCTTTATTGTATGTGTTTATGATTTTAAATCGTGTATAATAAAAAAAGTTTTGATAATTTTTTAACCTACTGGTACCGTCAAAGTCTTTAACTAGTGTATAGGGTCCTTTTGTGCAATTTCTTTCAACAATTGCTTTCTTAATACCACTCTTGCATTAAGGCCAGATTTGTGGAGTGCACGACTAATAGTTCTCCTGTGGATAGATTCTCCTACCTGTGCTGTGGTTCTGTGCTGCTTCTCCAGGCCTCTTGGCTGCTTCTCTGATTAATGCTCTCCTTGCCTGGCCTGTCAGTTTAAGTGGACGGCCATGGCTTGGCAGGTTTGCAATTGTGCTATCCTCCTTTCCATTTTTGGATGATGGATTGAACAGTGCTCAGTGAGATGTTCAAAGCTTGGGAAATTTTTTTATAACCTAGCTCTACTTTAAAACTTCTCCACAACTTTATCCCTGTTTTATCCCTGGTGTGTTTCTTGGCCTTCATGATGCTGTTTGTTCACTGAGGTTCTCTAACAAACCTCTGAGGGCTTCACAGAACAGCCATATTTATACTAAGAATAGAATACACAAGTGGGCTCTATTTATGTGACTTCTGAAGGCAATTGGTTCGGCTAGATTTTAGTTAGGGGTATCAGAGTAAAGGGGGCTGAATACAAATGTACACCACACTTTTTAGTTATTTTATTTGTAAAAAAAAAAAAATCTTGAAAGCCATTTATCGTTTTTCTTTCCATTTCACAATTATGTGCCACTTTGTGTTGGTCTATCACATAAAATCCAAATAAAATACATTTGCGTTTTTGGTTGTAACATGATAAAATGTAGAACATTTCAAGGGGTATTAATGCTTTTTCAAGGCATTGTAGGTGGGGTTGCCCATTTATGAAAATAGTTGCTATAATTTTCATCCTTCCTAGATGCACATTATCTCTTTTTTTCCTTTTACTACCCACTCTGTTGTTTTGAAAAGTTGATGGCTGCGCTGGACTGACCTGTTTGATAGAGGGTCTGTGGGTGGGTGGTAGGGGAGAGAGGGCCACTTGGGGAAATTAACTCCCAATCAATCGGGCCTGACTGGATGAAAAAAGGCAGTGGACCCTTGTTAAGGTGTCTGGGCTGCTACCTTAAGATATGGCCTAGTGGTCGTTTCCAAAGTTTCTAGTGGTAGTCGGTTAAAGGAGAGCACAAAATCAGCAATAAGAATCCCACTTAGATCAAAAGATCATAGTTTTCTTGGTAGCAGAACATGTTAAAGCCAACGCGTTTCAGGGGAATAGAGACTCTCACACTCTGTTCAGCTGCATGGTGGGAGGAAAGGAAGCCCTGTGTAAGCTTTGAGTCTTTGTAATCAGAGCTTACACATGGCTGAAACTGTCTTTCTACCCTCTTGTGGCACTGCTTGATGACAGGCCCAGTGTGGTCACATTAGTCCTCAGCGCTGTAAAACTCTGACTAGGAAAGGAAGTCACATAATCTTCCGTACAAAGAAGTGCCTGGTATTTTATTTTTATTTTACTGCTGGGGAGGCTGGGTACAATAAAACAAACATCTTGCTTTGCCCTGGTTGGGAAAGACACATTTCCACTGAATTCCCCGGCTAAACTCTATGCATCCCAACCACTTACCTGCCTGGAGTTTGCATGTTTTCCCTGTGCTTGCATGGGTTTCCTCCACGTACTCTGGTTTTCCTGCCACATTTTTAAAACCTGCTGGTAGGTTAATTGGATTCTGTCTAAATTGGCCCTAGTATGTGTATGTGTGACTGAGTTAGGGAGCTTAGATTTTAAAGCGGAGTTACGCCACCCCCTCCAAAAATTTAAAAGTCAGCAGCTACACATACTGCAGCTGCTGGCTTTTAATATTAGGACATTTACCTGTCCTGGAGTCTAGTGATATCGGCACCGCAGCCGATGTTTCCATCGGCTGTCGGGTGCTGCCGCCGCCATTGCTGGTAAGGGGACCCGGCAGTGAACCAAAACAGGAAGGGGTTGAGGGTATGTACAGGTATCGCCTCAGAAGGGTTGCACACAATGGAGGCTCAACTCTGGTTTGTATTGAAAAATAAACAAATTTTATTGGCAGCTACAAATGACCTTCAAAGACCCGCACAGGCCACCAGATTACACAACCACGCTCAAAACCGAAACACACGCCAGGTACCCACTCATACACCAAAACCAAGATTGCACACCATCCGATGACTGGGAGTGACTTGTCAGAAAACCAACTATTGGTCACTGCTACCAGCACACGGGAAGGGTGCAGGCATGCCAGATAGCTGTACACATCTTCAGTCTATCCATATAGATTGTCCTACAGTATGTGTAGGAGAATGTTATACAATATTGGATCCTAGAGATGCCAGTAAAGCTCAATCACTGCAGATACCATTGAATGTGGATAGAAGAGACATCCTCCTAAACTTCTTGCAAGTACAGTTCATGAATCTTGGGGGAGGTAAAAGAAAGTCCTCTCAGCCACCTTAACAGGCGCATCTATTCAATTATGAAGAAATGGAGGGCTCTTTGAGGCAGGGTAGAGAGCTGGAGGCAGGTCCCTTATTGTGGATTGATTCTTGGTATTGGCTGGAGAACCAAATTATGGACACATATGATTTCGATCATGTCCAGTATTGGCAGTCCTATTTCTCAAATTACTCGGGTGGGTGTGGGGGCGGCTTACAAACAAAAAGAATAAATAGGCAAACAAAAAGAATAAACTATAACTTCTGTTATTCAAGGAACACTTTGACTTGACTAAAAATATCGAGGGGTAACCTCTAGGGATGCACCGAAATTTCGGCCACCAAAATTTTCTGACGAAAATGGGCCTATCCCATTTCGGCCGAAAATGGGTTAAAAATGCCGAAATTAATGGCCGCCGTGAGGAAGGAGGAGGGCGCAGCGCAGGTTTGAAAAGTCCCGCCTCTGGCCGACCGCCCGCCTCCCTGTGATGTCCCTACTACTACGATGTGTATGAATGAACTGACACGGCGGGGGGGCGGGCGAGCGGCTGCTAAAAGGCTATAACTATGTGAGCGCTTCACTTCCCTGTCATGCGGGTATCTCCTCTGACAGGGAAGTGAAGCGCTCACATAGTAATAGCTATTAGCGGCCGGCCGCCCGCCCGCCTGCCCGGTGTGCCAGAGGCGCGTCTTTTGAATGAAGGACACCGGAGGCGTAGAGTGACAGTAAGGACGCTGAGGGGGTGGGGGGAGAGCTGAGGCGAGCTTACCATTGGTATTAGTATTATGCAGCATGAGGGGGTTAATGTATTGCCACTGCTGGTCACTGATGCATTAGTGACCGACCAGTGGCAGTTAATTAACCCCTTTGTGCTGCATTAGTGCAACCAGTATCAGTGCAACCAGTGTTAATTAACCACTTGCCGACTGCCTAACGTAGATCTACGTCGGCAGTCAGCCCCTCACAGGCAAAGCGACGTAGGTGTGAGGCTCTGGGGAGCGAGCGTGCGCCGCTGGAGGCGCGCTCCCGCTCGCTCACGGACCCCCGCTAATGTAAACAAAGCCGCCTGTCATTCTCCCCTGTGTAAGAATGAAGATCATACGGTTCTACTATGTAGGACCGTTGATCTCTGTTCTTACACCAGTAGCCACATCCAATCACCCTTAGAAACACGCCCCTAGGGACACAATTAACCCCTCCCTCTCAAATAAAGTTAACCCCTTCCCTCCCAGTGTCATTTTTACAGTAACAGTGCATATGTATAGCACTGATTACTGTAGTAATGTCACTGGTAACCCCAAAGTGTCAAAAATGTCAGTCAAGGGTCCGATCTGTCCGCCGCAATGTCACAGTCCCGCAAAAAAAATCGCAGATCGCTGCCATTACTCGTTAAAAAAAAAAAACAACAAAAATTACAAAAATCTTTCCCTTAGTTAGTAAACGCAATAACTTTTGCGCAAACCAATCAAAATACGCTTATTGTGATTTTTTTTTTTTTTTACCAAACATATGTAGCATAAAACAAATTGGCCTAAAATGTTAAAAAAATTTAGATTTTTTTAATTTTTTTTTTTTTTGGGGGGAATTTCATATAAGAAAATGTGAAAAATATTGTTGTTTTTGCAAAATTTACGCTCTTTTTTTGTTTATAGCGCATGATCAAAAAATCGCACAGGTGATCAAATACCACCAAAAGAAAGCTCTGTTTGTGGGAAAAAAAGACATGAAATTCGTTTAGGTACAGCGTTGCACGACCGTGCAATTATCCGTTAAAGCAACGCAGTGCCGAATCGCAAAATAGGCACTGGTCAGGAAATGGGTAAAATCTTCCGGGGCTTAAGTGGTTAACACTGATACTGGTTGCACTAATGCAGCACAAAGGGGTTAATTAACTGCCACTGGTCGGTCACTAATGCAGCAGTGACCAGCAGTGGCAATACATTAACCCCCTCATGCTGCATAATACTAATACCAATGGTAATTAAATTAACCTCTTGCCAACCTCTCACAGTACATATACTGTGGCAGCGACAGGTGTAGGTCGCTGCATATTTTTGGTGTATGCCCCTGTTCTATCCATTTTAAAATTAAAAAGTGGGAAAAAGTCATTTTCGGTTTCGGTTTTCGGCCCAGAATTTTCATTTCGGTGCATTCCTAGTAACCTCTATTTCAGAGGTACAGAACTGGCAAAAAATGAAGGGGTCTGCATATGAAGAGCGATCTGAAAGTGTGTATGAGAGATATCACTGACAAGAACTGTGAATGTGCATAGTCATAATGGCTAGCGTTCCATAAGAATGCAGCAAACCATAAATCACATATGGGAGTATGTTGGAGGCCTCCTTTACATTAAGTATGAGGAGGAATCTCCTTTCCTTGCACAGATTGAAGTGGCTGGGAAGCAGGGTGATTGTTATGGATGATTTTATAAACCAGATATTGACTGGGCAAATGGAACTACAAATTTAGCAAATGCTTAACCTCGTATGTATTGCAGGACAGTTTTACAGATTAGATAGTGGAAGCCCACGCGAGGAAAAATGCTCTGTTGGATATATTGGCTCTGAAGACTTAATTAACAAAACCAATAATTTCTCTGTGATGCATAGTTTGCTGAAAAGTTCATTTCTACTGTTGAACATTTGCCTCCAAAGCACAGTAAGGCCTCATTCACACGGGGGTACTTATTTGTTCACCCATGCAGAGGGCTGTCTTTGCCTGCATGTGATGCACAGGTTTTTCCGGTGCATGTCCCCAAACACTGTGTCTGTGCATCCCAGTAGACCTGAATGGGACTGTTTGCGTGTGGCTGTATGAAACGTCTATGCATCTAATGTGGGTGAAGACGACCCTTCACACAGATATACAGATAGGTACGCCCATTTGAATGAGACCTAAAAATGGTTCCATTTAGAAGTAAAACTTAATGAGAATGTTAGCCTTCGTTGCATATGTGGTAACTCAAACATGTAGGCATGAATAGGTCCTTATATTTTCCTTTAGAATAATAATAAATTGCAGTGCATTGATGTGAACCAGACACCTAAGAATATATGGGGCTTTCCGTGAAGCAATTTGGTGCATGAAAACAGCAATGTTTGAATAGGCCTTTAAAGAGAATCTATCATATGGTCCACTTAGGGGAAAGTGGGAGCCCTCTGCAAGAACCTGGTCCTTTTGGTTATGGAGGAGTATATGACCTCTACCCAGACCCGATCACTGTCATGTGGGAGAAACAAGTTAACTCTGTGTAAGCTCCAATAGAATCCAACACTGAGCTTACACAAGTCTGACATAGGAAACTGGATTGCTGAACCAGTAAGATAGATTGATTAAGCAGGAACTACATATGGAAAATGTGTGTACATAAGATCTGAACAATCATATATACATATATTTGTTGCCTGTAGCATCTCCTTGTCTCTTTTACTGGGCATATACTATGTGAATTTCAGCTGGTTCCTAATTAACTGCCTGAAACCTTGTGGATGACCATGTTAGCATCCTGTCCTTCACATCCTTTGACTGAAAAATCAAAGGAACTAGGAAGAAAATTGTTGGCTTAACAGTGGCGGTATCTAATAAGATGCAGCTCCTTTTTGGTTATTATGGCATCCAGCACTGTTGGCTGTCAGAATATAATGACCCAGAAGAGGGATTTGTCTATTCAGACTGCATAGTTTGGATGAAGAAATCTATTACGGCTCGTGCCCACATGTGAAATGCACTATTTTAGCACATGGGCCGCTGTCCATTTTTTATTTGCACTGCCGTAGGTAGGCATCGCATCATTAACTTTTTTGTTCCCTTTCTTGTAAACTTTGAAGTGCCAGCGTGATGCCATGTGGTGCCTTTCATTGCACTGGTAAAATGCCACGTCTGTATTTTACTGCAGCTCCCCACTCCTGGCAGTGTGAACTGGGCACATAGAAAAACATTTGATTTCTTTGTGCCCTAATGGTGACTGGCATTTTACCAGTGCAGAAAAATGATAGTCTCTTAGATTTTATTTGCCTGCAGGCTGAACGAAAAAAAATTATCATTGTATGGTTTAAAGTGGAGTTCCACCCAAAAGTGGAACTTCCGCTTTAGGTATTCTAACCCCCCTGACATGCCACATTTGGCATGTCATTTTTTTTGGGGGGGGGAGCGGGTACCTAGTTTTGACAGGTACCCGCTCCCACTTCCGCTCGGAGCGCCGCGGCGCCCTGAACGGAAGTTCTCCTCTCCCCCTCCCTCCCTGCAATCTTCTGGGACATGTCAGAGGTCCCAGAAGATTGCCGGCCAATCAAGGCGCGCAGCGCGACTCGCGCATGCGCAGTGGGTACCCGGCTGTGAAGCCACAAACTGTCACAGCCGGGTGCCCACAGCAGTGATGCCGGCGCCAAGGGAGAGGATCGAGGCTTCGGGCGGCCGCATCGCTGGACCGTTGGACAGGTGAGTGAAATGGCTGGAACTCCGCTTTAACATAATTGTTACATTTTGACAATCTGCGGGTATAGGATTGTGTATATGGGATTGTATGGTTGTGTTTTCTTTACGGTCTTTCGCTTTTTTATTGGTTGAGCCAGTTGGACTTGTGTCTTTTTTTCAACCTAACTATGTAACTATACAATCTCTGTACAATAACGTGAGATCTACCAAAACTGTTATAAGAGCGATGACCTAAACTATTCAATCAGGTAGGCCCTTGCATAATATACTTGTTGGTAGATCTAACACTCTCCACACATTGGTCTTATTGTACAGTCTCCTTTAGAATTACAAAGTAGGTAGCGCTGGGCAAACTGATTGGAGAGTTTAGGTAGGTCCTAATATTACATTGACTTGGTAGATCTAAAGTTGATTGTACGGTGAGCTTTAGTCCCAACCAAACCCATTCCCTGAATTGTAATGAAGGCACACTCGCTCCCCTATAAGCTCTGATCTAAATTCTTATTACAAAAATTTGGACACATTTCTCGTTCTCTCTCTCTCACACCGTTTTATCAGAACAAAATTGACAAAAAAATAGCAGAAACATTGTATGGAAATGGCTTTGAAATGCAGAGGTAAAAATCTGGATGTGCTCAAAAATTGAGTTTGCAAAGAAAACCAGACCTGTGGTATAAAAGATATGAAATCACTTGCATATCTACACTCATTTTTGTATCTGGTGGTTTTGGTTGCGAGCACTGTGCCAGTTATAATCTTGATGCCATAATGCAATTAGTTGCTGCTCTGTGATCCTGACTGTTTGTTTAAGTGTTCTCATACTTGGCGAGGAGCTTGCGTTTTATGCTCCATTTTGATTTATGCTAACTTTTTATGCATGTCTCCTGTTTGTTTCTATCTCTGAGTTGTAGTAATCACTGTAGTCTGCATCTTGTTATATGGACTCCAGAGGTTTTTATAAGTGTCCAAATATGTTTTCTTTTTCCTGCTTTTCTAGCTACACTACAGCAAATGCCGAATCTGATTATGACCGCGAAAGTAGCAGAGCGAGTGAGGAAGAAGAGGAAGATGAAGTGAGCTGTGAAACTGTGAGAACAATGCGGAGAGAATCAGTTGACCTTGTGACAGATGATGAAGCAACGATATTGGCCACTGACCCTGTAGATGGAGAGTTAATACTTTTGCTACAGAGAGCTGACCAGTTGCATAGTGGTGATGCTGAGCAGAAGCGGGAAGGATTCCAGTTGCTGTGCAATAATAGATTACTGGTACATATTGTTTTTCTCACATTTGTAAAGTCATACTAAAGCTGTAAAGCTTTGCCTTGAAAAACAAGTATACAGTCCTATTGACTATTGTGTTGTAATTTAAGCTTTTTCAAACTTAAAGCATAACTAAAGTTCTGCAGTACAAAATCGCTAAGCAGGCAGGCTTTTATTGCAGAAGTAACATGCAATGTCTCTTCTGCAATAAAATGCCCCTACCTGCCTGCTCGCTGTCTCTTCCAGCACTGTAAATTGATCTGCACATGCACAGCTCAGCTTACAGCGCTATACCAGTCTCTGAGTGAGTCACAGAGTGAAGTCCTCCCGCACTGGGTCAACAAGGAGGCGCGAAGACTGCACTCAGAATGAAGATGCCAATGAGGGACCATTGGACAGGTAAGCATTAACCCTTTAATTTCACTGTAACACCCTTAAACTGGCCAAACATCAATCTAAGTGTGACTGTTCTAACTCAACAGACACTGATAATTATTGAACTGATGATTAGAATGGGAATGTTGGCAAACTTTTATGGACCAGCGCTGCAGCCAGTTACACCCTTGGAAGACTTTCTTCAATTCTAGAATTTCTGCAGGCTGGCACAGAAAAAGGTATTGCAATCAGTACTCTTAAAGTTCATTTGGCGGCTTTAGGAGTTTTCTTGGAAAGATCTATTGCCTCAGAGCCTTTAGTTGCATGATTTTTTAGGGCTCTGGCCAAGAACAGGCCAGTTCAGCTGAAGGGCTTTCCAAAATGGGATCTTTCGGTAGTTCTTCAGGCATTGACGAAAGAACCATTTGAGCCTTTGGATTCAATTTCACTGAAAAATCTTACACTCAAGACATTTTGTTTTAGTGGTCAATACTTCCACACGAAGGGTCGGCGAGCTTTACGCTCTATCGGTAAGGGAACCTTTTCTGTCCATTTTTACGGATAGGGTCATCCTCAAGACAGATCCAAAGTGTTTGCCAAAAGTGGTATCAGCCCGTTACCGTTCTCAAGACCTTGTCCTACCAACTTTCCGTTCAAATCACTCAGCGGATAAAGAGAGACTTTTTCACAATTTAGATGTAAGGAGAATTCTTGTGTTATCTGTAAGTAATAAAAGGTTTAGGGTCATCCGACTCGGTTTATTCTTTTTGCTGGTAAGAAAAAAGGTCACTGGGCATCTAAAGGATCGATGGTTTATTCTTTTTGCTGGTAAGAAAAAAGGTCACTGGGCATCTAAAGGATCGATAGCCAGGTGGCTCAGATTGGCAATCTCAAAATCATATTCCCACATGGAATTATCTCCTCTTTAGGGATCAGAGCACATTCTACTAGAGCTCTTGCAACCACCTTGGCAGAAAAAGCTGGTGCCACTCCCAAGAAAATCTGCAAGGCAACTTTTTTACGTTTGCGCCTCATTACAGATTGGACCTTTCATCAGCCAGCGGTCAGGCCTTCAGCAGAAAGGTCCTGCAAGCTGTTGTCCCACCCTAATGGGGTAAGTCTTGGTTATCTTCTCAGGTGTTGTCCTGAAAGACATTTAGGAAAAAATTGAAGTTAGACTTACCGGTAACTTGTTTTCCAAGAATCTTTCAAGAGAGAGAAACAACCCGCCCTTACGATATGTATAATGCTGTGATTACCTATGATATGCTTATGTGTTCCAGCCTGGGCTGGAGGTACTCTACTACGACTGACATGTGGGGTGGGGAGAAGCCTCCTTTTAAAACATTGGTGGAAGAGGTATTTTCCTAGACTGTGGGAGGAGCCACAATCGCTCAGTTGCTGTCCTGAAAGACTTTGGAAAACAAGTTTACCTGTAAGTCTAACTTGAATTTTTTAAAAAAAAGCATAATCTATCACCAACTTTAAAAAGGGGTTTAACTCCCCCACCCTGCATTTTTTTTGATTATTAACCCCTCCTACCTGTTGTGCAGAATTGTCCGCAATTCACATACTCAGCTGTCCGGGTCATCCAGCGTTGTCCAGTGAAAAGTCTGAGGGTCCGTCATGGTGAGGGTCTGATTTACATTGCCTGAAAATACTCTGGCAGTGGCAAGTGATGATGGAAGAAATCCGATCTCTTCCTTGGATAGCCCTGGAGAAGAGGATTGTGGATTCTGTTTTTAGTAAACCGCTTGCCTTGAAAGATTGCTCAGGCCCTGTTGTTAGGGAGGGTTTGCGTTTGGTCAGTCTAGGGAGAATCCCTTTGAATCCCTTTCAAGATCTGGCCTGGCTCTTGCTCCATTGCAGACTGTATGTAAGGAGAAACCTGGAGTATTGTTCTTTGGGTGACTATTGTTGTCTGAGAGTGGAATGTGCTTGGAAGGTGAAGCATATGGATCATTTCTTGCTTGGGTGCTTCTGCAACATAGAAGTCTAAAGGCAGAAGGGTTCTGGGTGTCCCCATTTCTTTTGTGGAATTGGTGTACAGGCCAATTCAGACTTGCTTGGATTTGAGACACGTTTTTTAGTTAGTTTATTCGTCCGTTTCCCTTTATGTCGAATGCAATGTGTCCGGTTTACCTGTCCTTTCTGTAGAAGTGATGGTACATGATATTTTGGGTTAGATTGGGAAAATTCAAGTTCTTAAGACAGGTGGCAGCAGAAGACATGGAGAAAGGTGTGGAGAATCATCAGGCATTTGTAGTGCAGCTTTTCCTTTGTGTATATAATAATATAATCTTAATAATTTAAAGATACGTTTGTTGTAAAATTTTCTTTTTTTTGGGGGGGGGGGGCAAAAATTTAGATTTTTTTCTACTTGCATGTAAAATCTATTTCTTGGAGTACATCACGGGACACAGAGCAGGCTATAAACATGACTACGAGGGTTATGCGCCACCTAATAGATGAATGGACACTGGCAGACTAATCAACAGGAAGTTCTCTCCTACATAACCCCTCACATATAGGAAGTACCTTAGATTTGT
The DNA here is from genome assembly GCF_965119305.1 of Pelophylax lessonae. Taxonomy (NCBI): domain Eukaryota; kingdom Metazoa; phylum Chordata; class Amphibia; order Anura; family Ranidae; genus Pelophylax; species Pelophylax lessonae. The sequence goes on from NC_138780.1 coordinate 67,527,085, forward strand.
AGCAAGCAATGAACCCCCAGAAAGAGGGGAGGGACCTCTGTGTTCCGTGATGTACTCCAATATATGGATTTTACAGGTAAAGAAGTAGAAAAAAAATCCAATTTTCTTTACCCTACATTACAGGACACAGCAGGCTATAAACATGACTATGTGGGATGTCCCAAAGCAGTATACTAGAGGGATGGGAAACATGGCACAAAATAGGGTTAACTATCCAAAAGGACCTATTCTGCCGCTCATAACACGCTGCGGCTGAAGTCAGTATTTTCTGTAGCTCTGACATCCACCTGGTAAAACCTTGTGACTGTAAACACTGAAGACAAAGTAGTGGCCTTACAAATCTGAGCCGATGTCATGGCTGATAGCCCAAGATGCCCCCCACACTTTTAGTAGAGTGCGCTCTCACCTAAAGGGGGGGGGGGGAATTTTACCCTTCAAGCCGTAGGCTTGAATGATAAAATGGCAGATCTATTGAGAGATAGTAGCTTTGGATGCCACCTGCCCAATCCTGGGCCCTTCTGGCCGTGCAAACAAGGAACCCGACTTTCTGATCTGCGCCAACATTCTCAAGTAGATCCTGCTAGTTCATACCAGATCCAAAGTATGCAGAGCTCTTTTACCCGCTGACTATTAGCAAAAGAAGAAGGCCACTTGGCCCATTCCGCGAAGACGTCTTGTTAATGACGAAATGCATCAGGGAGTGGCCTACCAGTGACATCACGCATGCCCCATCCCTTACCAGCGGTAGTGTTGGAACCTGACAGTCTGCTGCTCTTCTGTTATACAAAACAAATGCCTTTTATGTTTTGCATGATGGTAATTGTAGCCGTCTTTTAAAAAAAAAAAATAAATTTTATAACATGTTGGGCTTCTCTATGGAAGTTTTCATTTTATTTTTAATGTGAGTGTCCCCTATATGATCTGTGATCCATATGATGGTTACCCTCCTGAATAAACATGATGTCGCCTGTTTGACCATTATAATTTATGGTCCTGGACATCTGGTAAGAAGCCTAAGTGTGAAGGTGCTGCTGGAGACGGATCCGTTTACTTTAACTCTGCATGGATCATTCATTCATTGGATTGTTTTGCACTTATGGACTGTTTTTGATTTTTTGTGTTGCATTATTAAGATTGAGTTCTATTTTGCACATGGACACTTTTTCACTTTTTATTTACAACTGAATGTTCTATATTGTTGCACTGTTTGGAGTGCTGCTTCCCCCCCCCCTTTTTAAGATAATGTCTTAATGCAAATGAAAATTAGAAACCACTTTAGGCAAAAATTGATGAGGGTGCAGCATCACCCTATCATGATGTAAGATCAAGAACAGTTCTCTACAAAAAAGAGCGGCCATCTCCAAGCCCCTTCTTGCTGAAGTGATTGCCACCTTCTGAGTCAAAAGGACTAACAATATAGCCCAAATTGTCTCAAAGGCGGATTCTGCAACATTGTCAGTCCCAAGGAAACAAGGGTGGCCTGACAGGAGGGACTGTACACATCACTCCCTGCAAAAAGATATGAACCAAAGACTAAGACGCAATAGGCTAGAGCTGAAATCTGGCCCCTAATAGTACTAAAAGCCAACTTCATCTCCATTCCAGATTGGAAAAAAGACAATATTCTCACACCAGGAGATATATGTGCCTTCCAAGTCCTGTAATAGATGTTTCTTGAAGCCTGCTTCCTGACGTTCAACATTGTGGGGATAACTGGACCTGAAACTCCCTGATCCTTCAAGATTCATGTAAAGCAGCGTGCAATATTTGTCCCTGAGACAGTAGGTCTGGTCAGACCGGAATGACCAAGGACATTCCACAGCCAGATTCATTATGTCTGTGTATCAAGCCCTCCTGGGCCAAGCTGGGGCTACCAATATTACCGGAGTTGCTTGCTCCCGGAACCTGGGCAAGAGACGTGGCAGAAGTCAAATCGGGGAGAAGGGGTAGATTTGGGAGAACTGATACCAAAGTGTTACCAGAGCATCTATCCCTATCGCAAGTGGGTCCCTCGTTCTGGACACAAATTTGTCCAACTTGTTGTTGAACCTAGATGCCAATAGATCTACATCTGGGAAATCCCAACATTGGTAAATTGCAGAGAAAACCTCGGGATGCAAGGACCACTCCCCTGGAATCAACAGCTGGCAAGAAAATCTGCTTGCCAGTTCTCTACCCCTGTAATGCACTGTTGATAGAAATAGCACATGAAGCTCCACCCAAGACAGAATGTGGCTTTCTTGTACCTAAGCCGCCCGGCTCTTTTTACCACCCTGGTATTTGATATCTGCCACTGCTGTGGCATTGTCGGACTGAACCCTGACCAAGCACTTGTGCATCCTGACCTTTCCAAAACTGGGAGCAAGGCGCACTGCCCGAAGCGCTAAGGTATTGATGAGCAGAATCTTCTCTAGTCTAGGCTGCGTCCCTTAGACCGTGGCCCCCTCCAGAACATCCCCCCCCAACCAGAGAGACTGGTATTAGTGGCTACTATCCTCCATAGAAGGAAAGACCTCCCTTTCTCCAAGTTCTGAGCCACCAAACGCCAATTCAAACTCTTCCGTACCCTGGGGGGACAGAGACATGCAGCAGTCCATTGCTGGAATGTTCTTTTTCCAGACAGACAGAATGTGTCTCTGCAAAGGTCTGGAGTGGAACTGTGCATAAGAAACTGAAGGAACTGCCTCGAATGAAGATACCATTTTCCCTAGCAACCCTATGCAGTGATGAATCGAAGGATGTCTTCTGCTTCTTATATTCCGAACCTGATCACTCAGGGCGCAGCTCTTTCCTGGTGGTAGGAACACTTTCGCCTGAATGGTATCTAGGACCAACCCCTAGGTGTTCCTGAGTAGCCCAACATTTTGCTTCAAGCTTGAAACAGACTGGACCATCAGTGATAGATCGTCCAGATATCCCACGACCGATACACACTGAGTTCTCAGGAAAGCCAACACTGGAGCAAGAAACTTTTGTGAACACTCAGGGGGCTGCGCCAAGCCCAAAGGGTAGATCCATGAACTAAAAGTGGCGACATTCTACAGCAAACTGCAGATACCTTTGATGTGGCTGAAGAATTGCTACAGGAAGGTATACGCCATTGATGTCTATGAATGCTAGAAAATGTCTCTCTTGCAGTGAGGCTACCACTGAACGGACTGATTTAATCTGAAATGGGTGTACATTTAGAAATTGGTTTAATGCCTTGAGATCTAGGATAGGCCTTGCATCTCCATTTGATTTTGAAACCCTGAACAGGTTTGAGTAGAAACCCTTTAACCTCTCGATTGACGGTACCTCCTCAGTTACTCCCTTAGATAATAACCAATGGAGTGCCTGAAATGAGTAATTTTTTTTCATATGGTTTGTGGATAAATTTGACCTTAAGCAACATTTCAGTCTGTACACCTGGGAAACTGTGGAATTGACCCCACTTTTTCTAGATCACTTCATTCCAGTCACCTGAAAAATCCAAAAGCCCCCCCCCCCCCTGTCACAAGTGGGGGATTCCTTCATAAAGAAGAATTTTTTTGGGGTCTGACTTTAGGACTTTTGTATGTGTGTTTCGTTGGACTTCCTCTGTCCTTGGCCCTGAGACTTTCCTCTAGACCCAGATGTCTGTGGACGACAAAACAACTGTCAGGAGGAGCTAGCAGCCGAAGCATCAGATTCCTTAAAGGTTGTACCTTTCCTTTTACATTGAAGAGGAGAACTCTTCCCACCTGAGATTTTCTGGATATATTCATCCAAATCTTCACCAAGCAGGCATTCCCCATGAAAAGGGTATCTCGCTAGCAACTTCTTGCAAGGTAGTTTGGCTGACCACCTTTTTAATCACAAGACTCTGCTCATGTGCACTGACAATAGAGCCATGCATGAAATTTGTTGTATTAAATCCTTAAGGACATCCACTGCAAAACATAAAGCGTGGGGTAATCCGAATCTTCCCTCTGACCTGGAGCCTCCTTACTTACCCGCTCTACATGGTCTTTTGGACTCTGTCAACCCTTAAGGACCCGGTCCCCCTGCCAAGGGGTCCACTGCCTTGGACCTGTACAGCGTCCTGCCAGAATAAAACACCTTGGTTTAGAAATACACTACACGTTTTGATACAAGGGTCCCACAAGGCTTCATTACAGGCAATCCCAGAGGAGTCTTCTTATCCTATCCAACGAGGCTTGGGTACCATCCATTTAGCCAAGAGCCATCTGCATAGATCTGATTCCAGTCCATGAGTCCATGATTTACATCAGAATCATTCTGGACCTTTTAGTATACTCCAAAGAGCACATGCCGCACATCAGTTACCATCACCTTCAAGACACTGGAATGGAGGTAGGTACTTTCTGTATTGGAGGAGTTATGTAGGAGAGGACTTCCTGTTGATTGGTCTACCGGTGTCTATTCACCTATAGGTGGCGCATAACCCACGTAGTTATGTTTATAGCCTGCTCTGTGTCCCATGATGTACAAAAAGAGTAAGCATTTTTTTGTTTTTCTGATGTAAGCACATTTTTGTTTATTATGTATGTATTCTTTATTCTATATATGGTTTGAAAGAGCTGTTGATTCAAATACAATCCAGCAACATTTCAGGCATGAAGAAAAAGATAAAAAAGAGGGAAGCACCGACTTAGTGCATTACCACTAAAAACATTTATTAAAATGGAAAAAAGCATAAAATATACTCGCAAACAGAGTGTGATAATACACACATATCAACAATTCAATGTATAAATGAAAACGTCTCCAAGGAGGCCAGGCACTGCGTGGTGCTGGACGGCGTGCGGCAGAACCGCATAGAGCTGCTGTAGCTTAGGCTGGCTGACGCGTTTCGAGGGCGAACCCCCTTCCTCAGAGCCAAGAAATGCTGCTGCCGCACACTGTGCAGGTAGGGGGCTAAATGGTGACTGGCTCCATCCGCTCCGGACCTGGCTCTGAGGAAGGGGGTTCGCCCTCAAAATGCGTCAGCCAGCCTAAGCTACAGCAGCTCTGTGCATTTCTGCCGCACGCCATCCAGCACCACGCAGTGCCTGGCCTCCTTGGAGACGTTTTCATTTATACATTGAATTTTGATGTGTGTATTATCACACTCTGTGAGTATATTTTATGCTTTTTTCCATTTTAATAAATGTTTCTCTTACGTCCTCCGACAGTCGCCGCCTCTTCATATTCGTCACAATGGGGTATTAGACTTTGCTCCGTAGGAGTAGCTAGGCAACAGAATATGTCAATATTAAAGCTTTTAACATATCCCCACCCCAGGGGGTGGTCCCCTCAGTCTATACCCTCCTGCTTCCTGTTTCCTGCTTCAGTTTCAATGTCTAGCTTGTCAGGAGTAGCTGGATGTCTCTATGCTGGGGCATTTTGTCTCAGCCTTCTCTCTTTTTTGATTTTATTTGAGTTTTTTCTCTCTTTCTTTATTTAGCTGTTATTTTTACCAGCAATAGTTAGATCTTCGGATGAAGAGGATAATGCGGGCTGCGTCTCGGGCTGACTCCCCTGGTCACAGGTCGTGGGTCAGTGGCTTCTCAGCCCGCCATCGAGCGTTCAGTCAGGTACCGCTCCTGAATTTTCTGAACGACCCATCCCTGTTCCGTGCAGGGATGCTAGGGTGAGGTGGCTACCTCACTGGACGCTGTGCGGTTTCTCAACCCACCTTCTGCTGCGTCCTGGATGCGACTCTCCCTGTCTCATGTACAGCGGCTTGTTCGCCTGTGCGGGTCCCCCACGCCATGTAAGAGGTAAGTGTATTTATGTGGGGACCTGTCTGTCTGGGGGGTGTCAGTCTGGGACTGTGTTACCTGGCCCTGTGTTCACACTATTGATGTTTCCCTATCTCTCACACTGCATGCTGTGGGCTGCAAGGAGGGGGGGCTGTGCTGCACTTCTGTGTCAGTCTGAGTGTGTGAACGGCTGTGTGCTGTGGAACTTGATGCTATCATGTTTGGGGCACATTACAGCGCCGCTGCGGCGGTCCACCATGTTCTTTATAACTATGTGGTGTATTTTTATTCCACCTTCATGAGGTGGGGGAGCGGCGGTTTCGGCGCCAAACGGCGCCATTTTGGCTGTACTCGCTCCGGCCGCATGGTACACATGCATGGCGGCCATTTTCTTGTAGCCTCCCATAGGCTTTAATGGAGCGCCCTGAATATCAGCAATTCCTTTTCTACAGGAGCACCGATCTGGCCAGCAGCAGCAGCGGTCTCTCCAGGTTTTTTCCCTCTATTCTCTGTATCCTTGCCTGAGTATAACTTCTCCCTGTGGGGGTCCCTGGTGTGGGTGTGCTTGTGTGGCGGTGGGCTACGTTCGCAGCGCCTTATTTAAAGGGGCGGTCACCCATTTTATTTTACTCATTTTGGGGCATGGATTCTCAGGAAAGCAAATTTCCTGTCACATTGGTGGGAAGCCAGGGGACTGCGGTTTTCCCCCTCGGGGGGGGGGGGGGGGATTTGGCTGCGATTGTGGCTAGCCTTGCGACTCAGGTGCAAATGCTGATGGCTGCTCAATCCTCAAAAAGGCCCAGAGTTTTCAATTTCCTCTGATTCAGAGGGTGTTGGTGATGGGGCTGCTGTTGCTGGGGTCTCCTTGTCGGGGTCCCGTTCCTCCCTGGACCTTGTAGGGTCGGAAATGGAGGCTGAGGTTGAGGGGGTTGATATTTCTCCCCCTGGCTCGTCTGAAGAGCTTGCACTCATGGATGAATTGGTTGCTTCTAGCAAGCAAACACTGCGTTTACAGGATGAACCTTGTCCTCCTGCTGCCTTGGCGGCTTATGGGATGCAGAAAAGACGCAAAACATCGCAGGTATTTCCCTGCACTGATGATTTTCAATGCGCTGTAAAGGAACATTGGCGTAATATACGCAAGCCTTTTGCTATACCAAGTAGGTTTAAGCTGCGCTATCCTTTTACGCCCGCTACTGATGGGCGTTGGTGTGTCCCACCTCCGGTGGATCACGCGATAGCGGTTCTGAATAAGCCCACTGCGATTCCTGCTGAGCATATCCCGGTGTTCCGGGATGCCACGGACAAACGGACGGAGTCCCTTGCCCGTCATGCCTATTCTATTATGGGTTCTATGCTGAAAGCTTTATTTGCTTCACTTATAGCGGCCCAGGCTGTCGCGAGCTGGACGCAGGTGCTTCATCGCGTCCTGGTGGCTGATTCTGCCCTCCAGGCGACTTTGGATATGGTGGATCAAATCCACCAGGGTGTCATGTATTTGTGGGATGCGGACCTGGATATGGTTCCGTTGGCTGCACGTGTACATGGTGTGGCGGTATTGTCTCGCCGTTTTGGTTTGGTTGAAGTGTTGGTCGGTGGACCAATCTTCGCGTAAGACCTTGGCTAATCTGCCCTATGATGGTTCTCGCCTTTTTTGGTGAGTCCCTAGATACGTTAATTAGGGGGATCACGGGTGGTAAGAGCACGCTCTTACCCTAATCCCACAAGGCTAAGACTGCTCCTGGTAAGAAGCCGTGGACTGGTAAGCAAAAGTCCGGCCAGTCCGGTTCAGCGGCCCACAACAGTGCGGCCTGAAGGGGCGCCCTCACCCGACTCTGGGGTGGGAGGACGCTTGCTCGGTTTCCTTCAGCCATGGCTGTCCCGGGTTCGGGACAGGTGGGTTCAGGAAATCGTTCGATCTGGCTTTGAGATGGAGTTTCTCTATAGGCCGGAGCGCAGATTTTTTCCCTCCAATCTTCTACTGTCCCCGGAGCGTTTGCGGGATCTGCATCTAGCGGTGCAGGACCTGAGGGCTCAGGGAGTGGTGGTCCCGGTGCCTCATCGGGACAGGTTTCGGGGGTTCTATTCCAATCTGTTCACCGTGCCCGGGAAGGAGGGCAAGGTACGTCCGATTCTGGACTTAAAGGCGCTGAACCGCTTTGTGCGGGTGCGCAAGTTCCGCATGGAATCTCTGCGGTCGGTGGTGGCTGCCCTGGTTCCGGGGGAGTTCATGGCTTCCATCGACTTGAAGGATGCGTATCTTCACATCCCGAATTTCGAGGGTCACCAGAGGTACCTTCGATTCGCCATAGCGGAGGATCACTACCAATTTGTGGCGTTGCCCTTTGGTCTCGCCTCGGCTCCACGGGTGTTCACCAAGGTGCGGGCACCGGTTTTGGCTTTGTTGAGAGCCCAGGGCGTCTCTGTCCTAGGGTATCTGGACGATATTCTGGTTCGGTCTGCGACCAGCCAGGGTCTGGAGAAGGCTCTGTCCGTTACGATGCAGTCTCTGCAGGAGTTTGGTTGGACGATAACTTTTCCAAAGTCAGCACTGTGCCCATCGGTTTGTCTCCCTTACCTGGGAATGGTTCTGGACTCTGTCCAGGCGAAGGTCTTCCTACCGGACGACAAACTCAGGACTCTTCAGGAAGGAAGTCAGGTCCCTCAGGGACGCTCCGTCCTCGTCCACTCGGACGTGCATGAGATGTCTGGGATTGATGGTCTCGGCTTTCAAGGCGATTCCCTTCGCCCAGTTTCACACGCGGGGTCTCCAAGCGGAGATCCTGTCCAGGTGGGACGGGCGACCGCGATCTCTGGATCCGAATTTCGTTGGGCCATCGCACCAGAAGGGTTCTTCTGTGGTGGCTCCTGTCCCCGCCGGTGTCAGGGGGCAAGTCTTTTCGTCCTCTCTCATGGACGGTGGTCACCACGGATGCCAGCCTGTCGGGCTGGGGTGGTGTTCTGGGCGTTCTGTCCGCCCAGGGAACTTGGTCGGAGGGGGAATCCTCCCTTCCGGTCAGCATTCTGGAATTGCGTGCGATGATTCTCTGCCTTCAACGTTGGCCGGACAGGCTGCAGGGCTGTCCGGTTCGGGTACAGACGGACATTGCCACGGCGGTGGCTTACGTCATTCGCCAAGGGGACACCAAGAGGGCCCGGGTGGCTCGGGAAGTGGCCGACATTCTGTCTTGGGCCGAGACGCATGTCCCCGCGATATCGGCGGTTCACATTCCAGGGGTTGGAGAACTGGCGGGCGGATTATCTGATGCCGCCAGTCCCTGGACCAGGGGGAATGGCCCCTCCGTCCGGGTGTTCTCCAGATGTTGTGCGCGACATGGGGTCTTCCGGAGGTGGACCTGTTCGCGTCTCGTCTGTACAGCAAGGTGTACAGGTTTGTGGCAAGGCCACACGATCCTCGGGCAGACGCGTCAGACGCGTTGGTAGCTCCGTGGCATCAGTACCGACTGATGTATGCGTTTTCACCGTTTCAATTGCTGCCCAGGTTCCTTCGCAGGTTGGTCTCGGAACCAAAACACGGTGATTCTTGTGACACCAGACTGGCCTCGCCGGTCCTGGTACGCAGACCTCGTGCATTTGGCGGTCGACGCCCCGTGGCGTCTGCCTCTTCGGGAAGATCTCCGGTCTCAAGGGCTGATATTTCATCCTGCCTTGCAGTCGCTGGCTTTGCCGGCCTGGCTGTTGATACCGAGGCCCTGAGGGATAGGGGTCTCTCCCCTGAGGTCATTCACACTTTGATCGACGCGAGGAATTTTTTCCTCGGGGTAGGCCTTTTACCGTATTTCGGAGGCCTATTTTGCCTGGTGTGAGTTCAGGGGGTCTTGACCTCGCCCGTGGTCGGTGTTTGGGGTGTTGTCCTTCCTTCTAAAGGGTGTTGACAGTGTTTGGCGCTGGCTATGATCAAGGGTCAGGTGTCTGCGATGGCCGTTCTTTTTTCAACGTCCTATGGCATCTATCTCCTTGATTGGCACTTTTGTTCGGGGGCATCTGGTCCCTCCTAGGAGGGTGCCTCTGCCTCCTTGGGACTGGAATCTTGTTCTGTCCGTGTTACAACATGGTTCTTTTTTGAACGGATCGGGTAGATCTCGTTGTCTATGTTGTCCTAGAAGGTCCCCTTTTTTGGTGGCGATCAATTCGGCTCGCAGAGTGTCGGAGCTGGCAGCCTGTCCTGCCATTGTCCGTATCTGGTCAATCACTTGGTTAAGGTGGTCTTGCGACCTAACCCTTCTTTTTTTCCGAAGAGGGTTTCGGAATTTCACCTCAATGAGGACATTGTCTTGCCTTCGCCTTGCGCGAAGTCTAAACATTCGGAGGAGGTGGTGTTGCACTCCTTGGATGCTGTTCATGGCGATTAGGGTTTACCTAAAATCGTCTGAATCTTTTCATAAGTCGGTTTCTTTGTTTGTCCTTCCGGGGGTCCTCGGAAGGGCGTGGCGGCGTCGGCTTCTGCCGTCGCCAATTGGTTCAGACAGGCCGTTGAACAGGCCTATGCTTTGCGGGGAAAAGTTTCCCTTATGCCTGTGAGGGCGCACTCTACCAGATCTCTGAGTACGTCTTGGGCCTGTCGTCATGGGGCTTCTGTGGCCCAGGTGTGTAGGGCGGCGACTTGGTCGACCATGCACACCTTCACTCTGTTCCACAGAGTGGATGTTCAAGCATCGGCAGATGCTTCCTTTGGCCGCAAGGTTCTTAGTGCGGCGGTCCCTTAAGGTCCCTGGTTTTGGTCCTTTGGGCTGTTTGGGATTTCTTTGTATCCCTGGGTTATTTGTTTTTTTCCTGGGTTATTGCTCCCGTTGAGCGAATTTTTTCTCGTGTTGCCCAGCTGGTTTCCTTCCTTTGGTAAGGTTACTTTCTTGCTGTGGAGACTGCGTTGCCTTTAGGCGCGGCTGCGTTTCCCACCCCTCATGTTTGCACTGCTTTGGGACGTCCCCATTGTGACGAATATGAAGAGGCGGCGACTGTCGGAGGACGTAAGAGAAAACAGAATTTTTGTAAAATCTTACCTGTAAAATTCCTTTCTCTGAGTCCTCCGACAGTCGCCGCCCCCGCCCCTCTTTTGGGGTTTAGGTACTCTACTGCTATTCCACTGAAACTGAAGCAGGAAACAGGAAGCAGGAGGGTATTGACTGAGGGGACCACCCCCTGGGGTGGGGATATGTTAAAAGCTTTAATATTGACATATTCTGTTGCCTAGCTACTCCTACGGAGCAAAGTCTAATACCCCATTGTGACGAATATGAAGAGGCGGCGACTGTCGGAGGACTCGGAGAAAGGAATTGTACAGGTAAGATTTTACAAAAATTCCGTTTTTTAGTGGTAATGCACTAGGTCGGTGCGCCCCTCTTTTTTATCTTTTTCTTCAGTTTGTATCGGATACCCTTGGTCCTGAGGTGGCAGCAAGACCTTCAGTCCTACCCATATATATTTGTTGGAAACTCACCTCTTCCTTCCCATTATTGCACTAGAGCGCAGGAGAATTGAACAACATTTCAGGCATCCCTGACCTTTGTCACTTTATATAATTATATGGCATGTAAGGCATGAAAACCAGAAATGAAAAAGGCTACAATGATTTCATTGGGTAATAAAAGAAAATGCAAAGTAACAACATTATGCAGCGGCTGTGATGCTGATGCAAGAACAGAGACAATCTGGTATCCTTTTATCCAAAAGAAACTGCAATGAAAAAACAAATATATCTTAAAGAAATACCAATAAATCAAATCATGATTGAGGCCTTGCGGTGATAAATGATTCAGGTCAAAAATCTAGTAAACCTATTTTCATTTCTGCACAGTAAAGCGATCACCACCCATCTCAGTTTAGAGATGTAAACTATTATCATGAATGTGAGACCAGTGTCCCCATGTCCTACATCCTAATTTTTTTACACAGGTTACCTTATGTAATTAACCTGTGTAACTTCAGAAGTTCAGAGGAGCCAGCTTCACTGGGGAAAAGATTTCTACACTTCATTACAGCCAAGTTGTGATGGAAGCTGTACCCAGAAAAAAAGTTATCTAAACCTAAAGCCTATTACACACGCAACGATTATCGGCCGACCGATCGTCCGTCTTTTGTCCAGAGTGGTGTTTTGTTGGTTGGAATGTGCTCTAGACTGCACACGAATTTTCTCGCCCGACAAAATTCTACTTCAGAAGTGATGTCGTGTTGGTTTGCTTTCTTTGTGTTCTTTCTTCACTGAGCATGCCCAGTCTTGCTCATTAGATTTTTCCCTGTTGAAATCTGTACTGACTGCACAAAAATCAGCCATGTTTTGATGGCGGACAAAAATTTTATAGCCTGACACCAGATTTTTTTCGGCCGAAAAGTCGGAGTCGGTTGTCGGAAGCATCATACTAACAAGCCGAAAATCGGCAGATCGGTCGTCGGACGAAAATTCCCGGTCGATTTTCGACGTGTGTGTACGAGGCTTTAGCTTTAGGCCTTGTATTGGCATATTCTGAAATTCCTTAGTGTTCGAGAAAACTGTATTAATGTGTCCATGTTAGCTGATGTAAGCAAAGATTGTTAAGAAAATCCAAGAACCAAGAAACTGACATACAAATAGGATCCTTTTTTTTTTCTTTGTGTCACTACTTGTTTAATCCTTATCCACTGATTCCAGTTTAGCAGAAATAGCAGGTCGCAAGATATAACCTCTGTCAGTGTGCCCCCCCCCCCACCATTGTCTGCATCCTCACTTCAAGGCAATCAGAATCCTTAATGACTTGATTAAATTGAATAAACTTCATCTTGGCAAAAGATTTAAAAATGTAAAGTTTGTGAAAACAATCAAAAGGTAACCAATGATAGCGGTCAGATCGTTGTTTTACATGTAAATTTGTCACCAGGTTAGAGCCATCACATTGTAACCTAGTATAAAAAAATCCTTTATTCAAATCACTCAATACGGGGCACAGGGCTTGTATTCATATACCATGGATTGTATGTAGGCTACCTTCAGGTCATTGGACACTAACAAAAAAAAAAAACCTTGCTAGGGCCACCCGACTGCACGTTCACAAAGCCCCACCCACTCCACGAGACTTCAGGGTTTTTGTTGTCCTTAGCTAATGGACCTCTTCTCTTTTAGAAAAATGTTTGGTGTATAGAGTTTGTCAGTAGTGGATGAGCACTATTGATGTGTTTATCGATGCCAGGATGGATTCTATGTTGCCCAAACTTCATCGCACAGTTAGTGGTGAATGCCACTTTGGGAAAAAATAGATCAGGTCTCCTCACAAAGACACTGGCCTATGACAGGACAACATTTACTCTCCAAAACAAAACTTCTCAATTGTATTAGGAAGTCAATATTTACCTTAGTATAGTAGCTAAACCCCTGCAGTGACAGTCTACAAGCGCTGATACCATCAATGTCGGTAAAAGATGTATATAAGCGTTTAACATCCCAACTAACCAAATCTATTTCAGGGTCCAGCAACACCAGTGTATCCAATTTAAATATAAAGTCAGCAGTATCTTTAATGTATGTTCTTGTATTCTGGACTAAGGCCTCTTTCACATGGGGCGGATTCCGTTCCAATCAGCAGGGAATCAGCTTAAAGATCAGAGCAGAGCGGGTGGATGACACATCCATGTTTGCTTAATTTGCACAGAGCTGACATGGACAGAGCCCATTCTGCTGTATAGGCGGCCAGGATTAAAAGGACTTAGCTGTCTATTTACAACCGATTTCCCTCTGACCTGCTCCTCCTAAATGGAAGCACACAGATCCCCTTCCTTTTTTTTTTTTTTTTTTTGTGGACCTGGTGGGTGTAAATGGGCACAAGTATATGACATCCGGACCTGATCAGGATGACCATGTGAAAGTGGCCTTAACCACTTAAGCCCCGGAAGATTTTACCCCCTTCCTGACCAGGGCCTATTTTGCGATTTGGCACTGCGTGACTTTAACGGACAATTGCGCGGTCGTGCGACGCTGTACCCAAACAAAATTGACGTCCTTTTTTTCCCACAAACAGAGCTTTTTTTTAGTGGTATTTGATCACCTGTGCGATTTTTTTGATCATGCGCTATAAACAAAAAAAGAGCGTCAATTTTGCAAAAATAATATTTTTCACATTTTTTTTATATGAAATTCCCCCCAAAAAAATGTAAAAATCAAAATTTTTTAACATTTTCAGCCAATTTGTTTTATGCTACATATGTTTGGTAAAAGAAAATCGCAAAAAGCATATTTTGATTGGTTTGCGCAAAAGTTATTGCGTTTACTAACAAAGGGAAAGATTTTTGTCATTTTTGTTGTTTTTTTTTTAACATGTAATGGCGGCGATCTGCGTTTTTTTTTTTTTTTTTTTTTGCGGTGGACAGATCGGACCCTTGACTGACATTTTTGACACTTTTGGGGTTACCAGTGACATTTCTACAGTAATCAGTGCTATACATATGCACTGTTACTGTAAAATTACACTGGCAGTGAAGGGGTTAACTTTTTTTGAGAGGGAGGGGTTATGTGTGTCCCTAGGGGCGGGATTCTAACTGTGATTGGCTGTGGCTTGAGGTGTAGGAACAGTGATCAACGGTCCTACATAGTAGAACCGTATAATCACTATTCCTACACAGGGGAGAATGACAGGCGGCTTGTTTACATCAGCCGCCTGCCTTTCTCCCTCTGCACCGACGATCGCCGAGTTACATAGTTACATAGTTACATAGTTAGTGAGGTTGAAAAAAGACACAAGTCCATCCAGTTCAACCCATGATGCGTGTGTGTGTTTGCTTTTAACCGTACATTGTGTACCCCTGTATGTTGTGGTCTTTAAGGTGTACATCTAATAGTTTTTTGAAACTATCTATGCTCCCCGCTGATACGACTGCTTGTGGAAGAGAATTCCACATCCTTACCGCTCTTACAGTGAAGAACCCCTTACGCACTTTAAGGTTAAACCGCCTTTCCTCAAGTTTTAGTGAGTGGCCACGTGTCTTATTGTATTCCCTTTCTCTGAATAGTTTGCTCCTTATGCTAGGGTCGCCAGTACAGTATTTGTACATTGATATCATATCCCCCCTCAATCGTCTCTTCTCCAGAGAGAATAGGTTCAGTGCTTGTAGTCTTTCCTCATAGCCGATGTCCTCCATTCCCCTAATTATTTTTGTTGCCCTCCTCTGGACTTTCTCCAGTTCCAGCACATCCTTCCTGCGGACCGGTGCCCAGAACTGGACAGCATACTCCAGATGTGGCCGGACCAGAGTCTTGTAGAGCGGGAGAATAATCTCTTTATTTCTGGAGTGAATCCCCTTTTTTATACATCCCAGTATTCTGTTGGCTTTGCTTGCGGCGGCTTGGCATTGCATGCCACTGCCAAGCCTGTTGTCTACCAGTACCCCCAAGTCCTTTTCCATCCTAGACTCACCCAGAGGTTCACCCCCTAGTGAATAGCTTGCTTTCTGGTTTCTGGCACCCAAGTGCATTACTTTACATTTTTCTACATTAAACCTCATCTGCCATGTGGTTGCCCACCCCGTTATTTTGCTCAGGTCTGCTTGCAAGATTTCCACATCCTGCATAGAAGCATGCCTAATTTAGTATCATCTGCAAATACTGAGATTGTACTAGATATCCCCTCCTCTAGATCATTTATGAATAAATTAAACAGGATTGGTCCCAGGACAGAACCCTGGGGGACCCCACTTTCCACACCCGCCCAATCCGAGTACTCCCCATTAATCACCACCCTCTGTACTGGAGCCAGGTCTCTATCCAGGTACTCACCTTATGATCCATACCTACCTTCCTTAGTTTGTACAGTAAGCGTTTGTGAGGAACGGTGTCAAAGGCCTTTGCGAAGTCCAGATACACCACATCCACAGGCTTACCTTTATCTAGGTGGCAGCTCACTTCATCGTAGAAGGTTAACAGATTGGTTTGGCACGAACGATTTTGCATGAATCCATGCTGATTTCTACTTATAATACCATTTTCATTACTAAAGTCTTGTATGTGGTCCCTTATCATCCCCTCCAAAATTTTGCAGACTACTGATGTTAGGCTGACCGGCCTATAGTTACCCGGGATATATCTCGGCCCCTTTTTAAATATTGGTACCACGTTGGCTTTTTTCCAATCAGCTGGCACCATACCCGTCTGTAAACTATCCTTAAAGATCAAGAATAATGGTCTGGCAATCACCTGGCTGAGCTCATTAAGAACCCTCGGGTGCAAGCCATCCGGTCCCGGGGATTTATTTATGTTAAGTTTCTCTAGTTTAGCTCTAAGTCTATCCTCTGTTAGCCATGGCGGCACTTCCTGAGGTGTATTATTTAGTTCGGCCTTACAAGCGGGTTTCGTGTAGCCCCCCGATTCCTTTGTGAAGACTGAAGAAAAGAAATTATTTAACACTTCCGCCTTTTCTCTGTCCTCAGTGGCCATTTTTCCTTTATCATCTTTTATGGGGCCAATGTGCTCTGGCCTGGCTTTCTTACTGTTTATATACTTAAAGAACTTCTTGGGGTTCTTTTTGCTCTCCTCCGCTATATGTCTCTCGTGTTCTATTTTAGTCGCCCTGATTTCATCTTTACATTTCTTATTACACTCTTTGTAGTGCTTAAATGCTGCCAATGACCCCTCAGTCTTGTATTTTTTGAAGGCCTTTTCTTTAGCTCTAATATACATTTTAATGTTGGAGTTTAGCCACCCAGGGTTTAGTTTTGCTCTTTTAAATTTATTTCCCTGTGGAATGCACTGGCCCACTCCCTTGTTAAGTATGCTCTTGAAGCACTCCCATTTTTCCTCCGTGTTCTTTGTTCCCAGGGTTCTATCCCATTTGATATTTTCTAGCAGCGAGCGCAGTTTAGGGAAATTGGCTCTTGTGAAATTCAGCGTCCTTATATTACCCTTGTGTTTCCTATTACTGTAATTAATACTGAAACCAATTGACCTATGGTCACTGTTCCCTAAGTTGTCCCGTATTTCTATATCCGTGATCAGGTCTGTATTGTTGGTAATCAGTAGGTCAAGTACCGCATCGCTTCTTGTCGGTGCATTCACCATCTGACCCATGAAATTGTCCTGCAAAACATTTAGGAACTGCCGAGCCTTGGCTGAGTGTGCGGTTCCTTCTGCCCAGTCTATATCCGGATAATTAAAGTCCCCCATTATAATGACATTTCCCATCCTTGCTGCCAATCCTATCTGTAACATGAGGTCCGCCTCACCCTCCTCCCTCTGGTTGGGGGGCCTATAGCATACGCCCAATATTACCTTCCCCGCCGTGCCTTCCCTTTGAAGCTCTACCCATAGGGATTCTGCCTCGTCCATAGCTCCATTATTAATATCATCCCTCATATTTACCTGTATACTGTTCTTAATATACAAACATACCCCTCCCCCTTTTTTACTTTCTCTATCTCTGCGATAAAGGGAATACCCCTGAATGGTCGCCATCCAATCATGAGAGCTGTCAAACCAAGTCTCAGTTATCCCCACAAAATCTAAGTCCTCCTCAAATATCAGCAGCTCCAGCTCTCCCATCTTGTTGGCCAGGCTTCTGGCATTGGTATACAAACCTCGTAATTTTGATCGGTTATATTTATCCTCTTTTGATGTTTTTAGGCTGCTCTCTTGATTTTTCCCCATACCCACCCTGGGTATAGGAGCTCCGCACACCCTATCGCTAATGCCCCCATTTCTGCCCTCTGAAACTTGCTTTCCACTGGCTAATTCTACATCTGTACCCTCCCCCCCATTCCCTAGTTTAAAAGCCCCTCTAACTCTTTGGCCATCCTCGCACCCAGTACGGCTGCACCCACCCCATTTAGGTGCAATCCGTCCCTACCAAAGAGCCGGTGACCGACTGAGAAGTCGGCCCAGTTCTCCAGGAACCCGAAACCCTCCTTACTACACCAGCTCCTCAGCCACTCGTTAACTTCCCTAATCTCCCGCTGCCTCTCTGGTGTGGCTCGAGGTACAGGTAGTATTTCGGAAAATATTACCTTGGAGGTCCTAGTCCTCAACTTAGCGCCTAAGTCCCTGAAATCGTTTAGGACTCTCCGTCTTCCTCTGCCTATGTCATTGGTACCCACGTGTACCATGACAGCTGGGTCTTCCCCAGCCCCACCCAATAATCTGTCCACCCGATCCGCTATGTGCCGAACCCGAGCGCCCGGCAAACAACAGACTGTTCGGCGCACACGGTCTTGGTCACAGATTACACTGTCTGCCCTTCTAATAATTGAGTCCCCTACCACCAGCACCTGTCTTTGATTTCCCTTTCTCCCAGCCTCACTGGAGGAGTTCTTCCCCTGGCAGCTAGGGGCGCCGGTCACACACGCGGGGGGTCCGTGTCCGCGCCTCCGGGGGCGTGCGCTCGCTCCCTAGACCCTCACAGGCTAGCGAGGTAGTACTACGTCGCTCTGTCTGTGAGGGGCTGACTGACGACGTAAATAGTCGTGCGGCAGTCGGCAAGTGGTTAAGATGACAACACCCTGTCTGGTAGGGTAGCAGTTGGAACAAAAAGATCCCACCCCTGCCACAAAGGGACAGGATATTACAACATTCATAGGTCTTCTTTTCAAACTAAAATAATGTGGAACTTTCTGTACTGCTCTGAAACTAAACCTTTATTGTATTTTTGAATGTAATAATTTATCCCCTCAATCATGATTTTTATTCAAGATATGTTTATTTTTTCATTTCATGTTTCCTCTGGTTTAAGGGATGCCAGACTTGTACATCACCTGTCCCACCTGCTGCACACCATTATTACTTTGTATCTTCATTGTAAAATATAAAGAATACTTTGTAGCTCTTTTGTGACTTCTGGTTTTCATGTCTTACGTCATTCACTTGTATTGAGTGATTAGCATTACAAAGGGCAGGGATGCCTGAAATGTTGCTGGGTTCTATTGGAATTTAATTTTGTATAATTGTTTTTTGGTCAAGTTTTTCTGAAGTATTTTGATGTAGCACCCTCCTAGACAGGTGCTAGGTAAAAGCATGTATTTTTGCTCCTGCTGCTTATCAGGGGAGCTGATCTGTAAGTTTTGCCTGTCACATGTTTCCAGGTGTGATTCACTGGGTCTGAGGGAGTGTCCCCACTGTATTCAATGAGGGAGCTTGTTGGACAGTGGAGGAAACCCAGCCAGTGACACATCCGGATTCATGGAAGTCCCAGTGGGAAGGCATGTGGCAATGCATCCTGGGATTGGCCATAAATAGGGCGGGAGCATGTTACAGGGCGCTTTTGGTGGATGCAAAGTCGCAGGAGGAGGTGGATGGCTCTCTCTCTCCTCCTGCAGAGTGAGGAAGGTGGTTCAGGCGGTTGGCCTAGGGACCAGGAGTGGAGCTGGGCTGCAGAGGATCCAGTGTGCTGACCAATGGAGCTGTTGGGCAGAGGACTTTGGGAAAATCAGTGTCCTGAGTACCAGGGGATCTGCCTAGGGGTCTGCCTGGGGGAGGGGACCACTCCAGAGAGGTCAGGGGATCAGGGAGCCAGCTCACTTAGTGTGTTACAGTAAAGGGGGTGCCTTGTAGTGAACCCTGAAGATTAGGAACAAAGGGGGTGCCAGGAAGGGCCCTGAAGTTTTTAAGCAACTAGTTCAGTTGCCTCAGAGTACAGATTACCTCAGAGAATTACTTCAGTTGTGCGTCAGTTAGTGACAGACTGAAACCAGCGGCCTAGCCGTGACTAGCTCAATTTCAGTGTTACCCAGCGTTACTCAGCTTTAACCAGCATTTACTCAAGTTGTCCCTGCCTATTGTGCATCCTTTTGCTCAGTAGGAGTATCCCACTCATCCCTTCTCCTATCCAGGTTCCTAATAAAACATAAAAAACAAAGAAACTGGACTGTTTCTTGTCTGAGGTAAAAACACTTGGAAAAAACCAGATTGTTCTACTGTTGCCAATGGTAACCCAGGGGGACCCGTAACCAGCAGCTCCCTTGGGAGTAGTGCTACATTATATTAAGTTTGCCTTATTTTTCAACTCGGGTGGTACATTGGGCTCCTTTTCACAAATCTATTTTGATGTATTTACAGCCTATTGATAAAATTATAGTTTCTCTTTACCTTTGTTACAGTTTTATATGCATTTTTAGTTTCATTATGAGCCTTTAATTGTAGGTTTGTATGTATTTTTAAAATCATATATACGTTAAATTGAATTACAATACAACTAACTCACCTTTATTGGTATCAGTATCTATGTGTTTCATATTTTTACCAAAGATTCACCCAATTTTTTATTTATATGAAAACATTGATAAATAGACCACATAGTTTCCCTTTTAACCCTTCTTGCAACTCTTGACTACTTGTGTGTAATGAGCATTATTAGTTTAATTAAGACCCTTTAACAGTATGGTTGTATGTCTTTGTATCCATTAGTATGGGGAACAGCAAGACTTTCTGTGGAGACTGGCACGGTCCTACAGTGATATGAATGTGCTTACGGATGATTTAACAGAGAAGAAAACCTTTGCCTTAGATGGTGAGTTTTTTTTCACTTTATTTTTTGATAAAGTAATAATGCAGTATAAGGCATGCAAGCCAATACAACACTGTGAATACAGCAAAAAGTAAATATGATCACAGTCAAGAATAGCTGCCAAACCATTTACACATATGATTCATCCAACATATACAGTGCCTTGCAAAACTATTCACCCCCTTGGCATTTTTTATTGTGTTTTGTTGCCTCACAACCTCAAATTAACATGGACTGTTTGAGGATTTGCATAATTTAATTTACAGAACATGCCCTCAACTTTAAAGAGTTTTTTTTATATATTTTTTTATTGTGATGCAAACAACAAATGGGACAAAATAACAGAAAAAGTCTATGTGCATAACTATTCATCCCTAAATTCAATATTTGTAGAGCCACTTTTTGCGGCAATCACAGCTCCAAGTCGCTTTGGATAAATCTCTATGAGGTTGCCACATCTTACCACTGGGATTTTTGCCCATTCCTCCTTGCAAAACTGCTCCTTCAAGTTGGATGGTTTGCGCTTGTGTACAGCAATCTTTAAGTCTGACCACAGATTTTTTTATTGGATTGAGGACTGGGCTTTGACTAGGCCATTCCAACACATTTACAGGTTTCCCGTTAAACCACTCAAGTGTTGCTTTAGCAGTGTGTTGGGGTTCATTGTCCTGCTGGAAGGGGAACCTCCATCCTAGCCTCAAATCACACACAGAGTGGTACAGGTTTTGCTCAAGAATATCCCTGTATTTAGCACCATCCATTTTTCCCTCAACTCTGACCAGTTTCCCAGTCCTGGCTGCTGAAAAACATCCTCACAGCATGATGCTACCACCACCATGTTTGGTGTTCTTTGGGTGATGGGATGTGTTGAGTTTGCACCAGACATTGCGTTTTATTTGATGGCTGAAAAGTTCAATTATAGTCTCATCAGACCAGAGCACCTTCCTCCATACATTTTATGTCTCCCACATACCTTTTCGCAAACTCAAAACGTGCCATTTTGTTTTTTTGCTGAAAGTGATGGCTTTCTTCGGCCCCTCTACCATAAAGCCCAACTCTATGGAGCGTACTGCTCATTGTCCTCCTATGTACAAATACTCCAGTCTCTGCTGTGGAACTCTGTAGCTCCTCCCGGGTTATCTTAGGTCTCTGTGCTGCCTCTCTGAATAATGCCCTCCTTGCCCGGTCCGTGAGTTTTGATGGGCGGCCGTCTCTTGGCAGGTTTGCTGTTGTGCCATGTTCTTTCCATTTGGTTATGATAGATTTGATGGTGCTCCTGGGGATCATCAAAGATTTGGATATTTTTTTATAACCTAACCATGACTTGTACTTTTCAACAACATGGTCTCTTACTCGTTTGGAGAGTTCCTTGGTCTTCATGGCAGTGTTTGGTTAGTGGTGCCTCTTGCTTGGGTGTTGCAGCCTCTGAGGCCTTTCAGAAAAGGTGTGTATATGTAATGACAGATCATGTGACACTTAGATTGCACACAGGTGGGCATTGTTTCACTAATCATGCGACTTCTGAAGGTAATTGGTTGCACCAGAGCTTTATATGGGCTTCATAACAAAGGGGGTGAATACATACGCACATGCCAATTTTCTGTTTCTAAAAAAGTTTTATGTATATATTTTTCTCATTTCACTTTACCAACTTAGACTATTGTGTTCTGATCCATCACATAAAATTCAGATTCACAAAACATTGAACTCAAGGCTGTAAAGTAACAATATAGGTAAAAAGTCAAGGAGGGTTCTTCACCCTACTCTACTTCATAAGTTTTGGGAATGTCCCTCTATCTCTACCTTCTGGGATAAACTGATTCTCTTTGTCTCCCGCCTGGTGAACTGTACTCTCCCTAAGGATGTCTATGCTTTGCTCTTTGGCCACTTGGACATACAACTCAGTACTATACCTTCCCACCGCAGGGCCTCCCTGCTACACTTTAAACCCTGGCTCTCCACTTGTTATATGATTGCTCGCAGAGCCATATTAAAACACTGGATTGACGCCTCTCCACCCACTCTCGCGGAAATTAGAGCGGATCTTCTTGCACTCTGGAACATCTGGACGCGTCTATGTGCTCTCACCGGCACTCTTCCAAACATCTGAAAAAGTGGGATGGACTCAGACCAGACTCTGGCCTTTTTCTACCGCCCCCTGCCACAGGGGATCTACATACTCAGCTATCGTACTCGCTGCTCACTACCTAGCCCTTACACATTCCGATTGAAATGACTGGTTGATGCTTTTGACTGGGAACTACACACTACTTTGATGTTACCTTATTGCATGTATGTATTTTCCTAGTATTGACAGCGACATGACTCCATATATTGCTTTTAATATTGCTTTTAACATGTGTTACATCCTACTTAACATATTCCATACTCCTGGTCCTTTCAAGCACTTCTACCCCCCCTACCCTCCCCACCTCTCTTACCCTTGTCTACCCCCCCCTACCCCCCCCCCCACCCTTACTTGTGGTTGCATGTCTGGCCCTTTGGGGCCGGGCCCATGTACACTGTGGTACTTTTTGTTCTAGAAAAGAAATGTTTGAGACTTGTTCCTCACCTTGCTAAGTTTTTCAGGTGCTGGATTTCCTCTGCCATTTTTTGAGTTGTTGCACTGTATATTGCACTATCGTATCTCTGTATTGCATTTGATAAGTCTCAATAAAATGTTGTTAAAAAAAAAAAAAAAAAAAAAAGTCAAGGAGGGTGAATACTTTTTCAAGTCACTGTAAGAGTCAGCAAAAAAAAGTTAATTGGTATATTGCACTGACTTTCATACTGCAGGGGGTGACTTTGCTCTTCTTCTGTAAATCCTAGCCCACCACACTGTCACAATCTGTGCTAATATGGTTCCTGGCCATGCCCAGTTGCAGGTTGTGGGGCAGTAAAACTGCGGCTCAACTGCCTGTTTAATTGCCCCTCGCTTGCCTGTGTAAATGAGGCCTTTGACAGCTAAATTATTAATTTGCGACCATAGCTGCTGCAAATATAAATTTGATACATTGCATTTTTTTTTATAATGGATCTTATTGAGTAGATCAAGATACACATGCATATGTTGTCCAACATCAACATGTTAAAAAGACTGTACTAAATAGGTTGAAACATGATGTAGTAGTGTCATCACTTTAAGGTGTTTTCTGCTTTTCCTTTTTTAGTAATAAGGTGCATGAAATGAACAAGAAAAAAATAGGCAGCGGTTCGGTTCAGTTACAAAGTTGGTACAATGAACATCTTTGATTTAAATTAATACAATGTGAGAATTTTTTTTTTTTTTTTTTTCATTTAATATTTGACCGTGGCACCATATATAAAATTACATAAGGAAGAACAATATTTAGAGTTCTCGTATTCAAGCTTTAATTACTAAGGCTTCAGTAGATGTCCAATTTAGGACTATACTTTTTTGGGCTTAAAAAAAGTAGAAGGCATTTGAAAAAAGAACAGATTTATGAAAGCTGTCTTGGCAACACCAGAGTCCATATCACAAAAGATACCACCTTAGATTGCAGTTATTGATGAAAACGTTATTGGAAATAAATTTGGCGACACCTGAGCAGAATGGGTAGAGTTTGGAACATTCCTATGTAAAATGTCTCCATCAGATACTTTGCATTTATGACATTGAATGTGCCATTTGCCTATGTTGTGCAGGTGGGCAGAAATTAAATATGTCTTATAGAAGTACTGTGGTTGGATGAGTTGATCTCTCACAGATATAACTATGCTAAAATAAGAATTAGAAAATTATTTCCAGTCTTGGTCACTTGGGTCTGGAAAATCTGCAGTTCCATTGTTATTGTACTTGGGACAGGTTGGAGGGTTTAGCCTGCATTTGGATACCTTAGATAATGGAGATCAGTTGCCTATGATTTGGCTGGAGAAAAAACATAAAAGGTTGAAAGACTCCATAACATACGCCAAGTTGGAGATATTAAAAAGGCCAGGTGGCCAAGCATGTATCCAGACCTAAACCCTATTGAGCATCTGTGGGTTATCCTCAAACAGAAGGTGGAGGAGTGCAAGGTCTCTAACATCCACCAGCTCTGTGATGTCATCATGGAGAAGTGGAAGAGGACTCCAGTGGCAACCTGTGAAGCTCTGGTGAACTCCATGCCCAAGAGGGTTAGGGCAGTGCTGGAAAATAATGGTGGCCACACAAAATATTGACACTTTGGGTCCAATTTGGACATTTTAGCTTAGAGGTATACTCACTTTTGTTGCCAGCGGTTTAGACATGGCTGTGTGTTGAGTTATTTTGAGGGGACAGCAAATTTACACTGTTATACAAGCTGTACACTCACTACTTTACATTGTAGCAAAGTGTCATTTCTTCAGTGTTGTCACATGAAAATAAAATATTTACAAAAATGTGAGGGGTGTACTCACTTTTGTGAGATACTGTATGTATTTTATCCCTAACAAACCCTAGTTACCTTAATTTTACCAACATCATTTTTACACTGGATGCATGTTCGTATTTGTTCATTTTATGGTAACCTCTTCGCTTAAGTGTCACTAAAGGCAAAACTTTTTTTTATCATTTTGGATAGAGTAATGATGGATTATAACCCATCAGGTTTTTTTTTTTTTTTTTGCCATTTCTGATTCACTGGCGAGATTTCCCTTCCCTTCCAGTCCCATAGCCAAAATAGGAAATTATAGGAAATCCTTCTAAAGTAAGGGAATCCTGCTGTGACACCATGGTCACCACAACTAGTGTCCCTATTGGAAGATATCCCTGCTATTCCTATTCCGGGGACAACCCAAAATTTGGGTTTTTTTGTTTTTTTTTACGTTTATTTACCGTTATAACCGTAAACAAGACAAATAGAGCACAGATAACAATAAAAATTCACAAGTGTTCTATTCTCTCTCCAGATACATACATATTCGCCAGCACACCATGGATCTTGCACAGCAGTCCGAAGAAAGAAAGTTTTTATTGCAAAAGGATCACATCAGGATA
Organism: Pelophylax lessonae; assembly: GCF_965119305.1. Taxonomy (NCBI): domain Eukaryota; kingdom Metazoa; phylum Chordata; class Amphibia; order Anura; family Ranidae; genus Pelophylax; species Pelophylax lessonae. Next base: position 67,552,260 of record NC_138780.1, read on the forward strand.
GCATTTATCCTGATGTATGTATCTGCGATAGATCCAGTGTTCAGCTGGTGGTCGCTGCAGCACCCACAACAGATGTGCCTATTTCCAGGAAGGTGTGCAATGGGAATATGAACCTTTCTATTCTCTCTCCACTCTACAAAAAACTAAAGAAGATTTTTGCCTTTAGTGACAATTAAAAGGAGAAATATGGCCAAAGCTTGCTTTGGCTGTATTTCTGCTGTGAATTGGCTGAAAACGGGTCACAGGAGTGCAGAACGAACTACACTCCTGTGACCCATTTTCAGCCGATGGCTCTGCTCAGAGCGGAGAGGAGAACTGAGCAATCAGCAGTGTTTGATTGCTCATTCTCACTGCAGAGGCAGCGGGGGACAGATGCAGCATCGAATCGATGCTGCATCCACCTAGGTGAGTATAAGGTTTCTTTTTTTTTTAAAAACCCATACTTCTCTAACTTGTAAATAACTTTACCAGAAACATAATTGGTTGTGACGCCACTGTGGGCGGAGACTTTGCCAGATGGCCACTCCCCGGCTATATAAAAACGGGCAGAGAGTGGAGCTGGCACAGTGATGGGAGACAGTGCAGGAGGAGAACTGGGTCGGTGGCGGAGAAGACTGGAGGAAGAAGACTGAGGGGAGAAGACCGGAGTAGGATTTTTAATAAAATACTTGTCTAAACCGTCTCTTGTTTTGTACACTGCCTTTTTTTGGGGTGAATGGGTAGGTTACTACTCATTCACATTAGAGGTTTGGGATCTGGGGGCCTCCAGATTCCTTTAAGCACCCTGCCCACAGATCCCCACAACCACCACCCCGGGTTGTCTGGAGGAGGCCCTTATCCCCATCAACATGGGGATAAGGTACTTTGGGGTGGGGGGCACAGAGCCACCCCTGCCCCAAAGCTCCCACACCCCCCATGTTGAGGACATGTGGCCTGGTATAGTACAGGAAGGGGGGGGGCACTTACTCATCCCACTCCTTTTCCTGACCTGCCGGGCTGAATGCTTGGATAAGGGTCTGGTATGGATTATGGGGGGGACCCCACATCGTTTTTTATTTTTTAAATTTTGGTATGGGTTTCCCCTTCAAGATCCTCAAAGCCTAGGTCGCAGCACAAGTCGGATCATGATTTTCTGACTTGAATGCGACTTCTATTCAAATCAGTGGACTGAAATTCGGGTCAGTTAGGAAGGCTCTCATAGGGAACCATGGATTTTGACATGTCAAAAAAAACCGCTTGATGTGGCTTAATGCTGTATCTTAATTTTTACAAGCATTTGGCGTTGAAAATAAAATGCCGGTAAACTACAATCCTGAACACGATTTATCTGCTTTCAAAAAAACGTCAGGAAACTCAACTGCCTCTAAACTACAAAAAACGACTGAGTGTGCATGTACGCATTGAGGAGAGTTCAAGGGCTGCTGAAAAAATCACCCAACTACTACTAAACGTGAGTTTAGCAGCTGCAGTGTACATGAGGCCTTAGAGCTACAGGTCTTCAATTGGCAATGCTTGTTCTCCCTGCTAAGAAAAAAGAAATCAATCAAGCAATGCTTTAGGTTTCAAAGTTAAAAGTAATTTCTGTAATCAAAAAGTATGGTGAAATGCTTAGTTTATTTTTGTAAGATAATTCTTTTGTTAGAAAAAATGACCACTTTTGTAGATTAAATATTTTCCATGCAGTGTGTCAGCTTTTAATGGAGAGTTATCTGACTCTGTCTGCAGGGAAAGAAGAAGCTGAGCTTGCACTTCAGAAAGGAGGCCCGAGTGCTGAGTGCCACAAATGGTATGTGTCTTTTTGTGGGAGAGGAGATTCTTAGTGCTTTCCCTTCTTTAGACATAACACAGCCCTGCATACAAGACTATTCAAGTTCTGACCACACAGATTTCTTTATTTTTCTTTTTTCTAGGATTTACTAGTTGGTTAGCAGACAACACGTACAGATAGTGTGTTTTTACTTTTCTAGGTCACATTCTTTGTTGGTGTGTGCTGTAGATGAAAATATGTCTTTGTGATTACACAAGTGCTATACTTCAACCTAGTTGTTGGCATGGGTGCCTAATGCAAACAAGGAATTCTGTGCTTCAATCAGTTTACACATTTATCGAATGGCTCTGTTCTTTGGTTAATGACCAAACTGATTATTGGTCATGATCCATCTAATGTAGTTATAACTGGAGAATATCATATATTTTTTCCATAGCCATATAAAATAGCACGCTGATGTTTACTGTTTACTATTGTACCATATTCTTCAATACTTCACAGGGGTCAGTGTACCATTGCTAAATGCTTTCTGAGCTTAGTCCTGTGTTTTCTATACATGTTCTAGCCATTTGCATGGTGCTTTGGGGCACACAGAAATGAAGTGGATACATGTTCTTGGCTTTTTTTTAGTGAATTAATAAGCATTTTCTCTTTTGTTCATTGATGGACACAGCGCTTGATCTTCTTAATTATTCAGTTATACTGCCCCCTACACGAGTAGGACACTAGGCAGAAAAAGAACTTGACGATGCCTATGGGCAGATGGACCTATACTCCCCCCTCTCTGCTATATGTACCCAGTTTTTTTCTGCCTAGTCAGGAGTAAGGACCTAGTCCCTTGATGGGATCTCTGGTCCTAGCAATTTTTTCTTTTTAGATAGATTTTTTTCTCCTGGGGTTTTCCTGCGAGATCTACAATCAACTAACAGGCTGGATAATCTAGATCCATTGTTCACCCCAGTCTGGCCAGTGCGCGCGCAGACCTCCGCTCCATGCTAGGTCAGCCGCGACATAGCCTTACCAGATGGGGGCTGGCCTGCGAGTTAAACGCCTTGCGAGGTCACGGCCTGTGTCGCATCGTTACTCCTGGCCGACAGCCCCCCATTTCGATAGTGAGCAGGTTCTGTCTGAAGCAGTGCCCACCTTGTCCTGGTATGGTGAGTAGCTATCCTCCCTCTTCCCCTGGAGGGTTTTAGGGTGGACCCACGCCCCTCCCTGGGACAGTCGGACCCCCGGGTTCCCTTCTTTCCCGTTAGGGCCCCCTCTTGAGCCTAATGGTTCTGTGGGTCATCTATTCCCCCCCTCTCTGCCCCCCATCCCCCCTCCACCTATATTGGGGACGTATGGTGGGGTCTGGATACCTCCTGGGGTTGGTCCAGCTTGCTGTACTGGTGATGGTGGGGGGGGGGGGTGCGCTGACGGCGACCAGGTGATAGGCTGTGGGGGGGAGGCTGTACCTGGTGGGGGGCCCCTCTTCCTGCTCTGTGTCTTGCCTGGGCCCAGGGATCCCATTTTGTTGTAGCTTATTTTCTGTATAGGCTGGCCGCCATGTTTGTGTCGCCGCGGCTCCATTTTACATTAGTCCGACATTGAAATGAATGGCAACCATTACTGTGGATCCCTTCTGGGTGGCCATTTTAGCTGGGCAACCCCTCCTTATCCCCTGGTGCTGACTCTTTACTTTCTGGACGCTGCATGTGGGGTGCTTTAATCCTGGTACTGCCGGCGACTGCCTGGTGGGGTCCTCTCCCTTTCTCTTCTGCAGGATCGGGGGTTGCTGTGTGGCTGGCAGCCGGGTGGGGTTACCAGCATGGTGAGGTTGTCCTTTGGCAGTGTCTTTTTACACTTTTGTAGGGTACCCTTATTCCTCATGGGGTCCTTGGAGCACATTTCCCCACCTGCCCCCCTTTTAGAATCTGCGGGGCCCTCCGGGTCCCAACCATCTATTGATGCACTGACGACGGTCCTGGAGTCCTTTTTGTCCTGGGTGGAGGTGGATTTTGGGTGGCGGGGTAGTAGAAAGCCTCCCTCACCTTCCCCTGCTTCTGAATCTGATCTGGCCGCCTTGGACAGAGCCCACTTTGAGGGGTCTGCAGCCTTGCGCCCTGAGTTCTCAGATTGTGAGGATGATTCCTTACATAGTTACATATAGTTACATAGTAGGTGAGGTTGAATAAAGACCATAGTCCATCCAGTTCAACCTGTGTAGGTATGTGTGGCCGTAATCATCTCTCATAACCCTGAATGTTTTTCTCCTTGAGATGTACGTCTAAGAGTCTTTTAAAAGCCACCATACTTCCCACAGAAACCACCTCTTGTGGTAGAGAATTCCACAATCTTGTAGCCCTGAAAATAAAGAACCCCCCACGTTGCCTGAGGTTAAAACGCTTCTCCTCCAATCGCATTGTATGCCCCCGAGTCCTCATGCAATCCTTTCGACTGAATAGCTTTTTTTCTATGCTGAGATCACCATTGAGATATTTATAAATTGCTATCATGTCCCCTCTCAGGCGTCTCTTCTCCAGGGAGAATAAATCAAGCAATTGCAGCTGCTCTTCATAATTAAGGTCCTCCAATCCCCTAATTAGTTTAGTTGCCCTTCTCTGGACTCTCTCCAGCTCCAACACATCCCTCCTGAGGACTGGCAACCAGAACTGGACAGAATACCCCAGATGCGGTCGGACCAGAGTTTTATAAAGTGGAAGGATTATAGTCTTATCTCTGGAATACATCCCTTTTTTTATGCATGCTAATATTCTGCCGGCTTTGGCAGCTGCCGCTTGACATTGTATGCTATTGCCTAGTCTATCCTCTACCAAGACTCCCAGATCTTTTTCCATTTTTGATTCCCCCAAAGGTTCCCCCCCCCCCCTAAAGTGTATTGTGCTTTTATGTTTTTAGTCCCCAAGTGCAAAACCTTACACTTCATCTGCAAAAACTGATATAGAACTACTGATCCCGTCCTCAATGCTGTTTATGAATACATTGAACAAGGTTGGTCCCAGGACTGAGCCTTGGGTGACCCCACTTACCACCTCAGACCAGCCTGAGTATGCGCTATTTATTACCACCCTTTGGACACGCCCTTTAAGCCAGTTCCGTATCCAAGAGCAAACCCTGCGGTCGCTGCCTTTATTTTATAAATTAAGCGCTTGTGGGGAACTGTATCAAACGCCTTAGCGAAATCCAGGTACACCACATCCACTGGTCTCCCCCTATCTAGCTCACAGCTCACCTCCTCATAGAATGTTAAGAGATTGGTTTGACAAGAACGCCCATTTGTAAACCCGTGCTGATTACTGCTGATGATGTTGTCTTTTGCAAACTCTACGATAGAGTCCCTTATCATCCCCTCCAGAAGTTTACATACTATTGATGTTAGACTGACAGGCCTATAATTTCCCGGGACTTGCCTCTGCCCTTTTTTGAATATCGGTACCACATTTGCTTTCCTCCAATCCCCTGGTACATTTCCTGTCATAATACTGTCAGCAAAGATCACGAACAGTGATCTAGATATAACCTTACTAAGTTCTTTGAGTACTCTTGGATGTACGCCATCCGGGCCTGGTGATTTGTGTTAATTTTATCCAGCCTTTTCCTGATTTCACCCTCTGTTAGCCATAGCGGCAAGTCCTGTGTATTTCTACTAACCATACAATCATGGTCAGTGTACCCATCCTTTTCATGTGTAAAGACTGACGAGAAAAAAGCGTTCAGCACGGTTGCTTTTTCAGTGTCCTCTGTAACTATCCGCCCATCATCGTTAATTATGTGTGCAACATGCTCTGCCCTAGTTTTTTTGCTGTTGATATATTTAAAGAATTTCTTTGGGTTCTTTTTACTATCCTCCACTATTTGTCTCTCAAAGTTGATTTTAGCCATTTTGATTTCGTATTTACTTTTCTTATTTGCCTCCTTGTATTGCTCAAAAGCCGATACTGTGCCCTCTGATTTATATTTCTTGAAGGCCATTTTTTTTCCCCTAATAAGTTTTTTAACATTACGGTTTAGCCAGCCAGGTTTGGCTTTGTCTCTTCTAAACGTATTTCCCATAGGAATGCACTGCGAGATGCATTTGTTTAATATGTTCCTAAAGCATTCCCATTTCTCCTCCGTGGTCAGTGTTCCCAGGGTTTGGTCCCAGTTTACCCTTTCCATCATTGAGCACAATTTGGGAAAGTTTGCCCTTGTGAAGTTTAGGGTTCTTATGTTCCCCTCTTGCCTTGTTATATTGTTATTTAAGCTAAATGTGATCATCCTGTGATCGCTAGAGCCCAGGTTGTCCTGGACTCCTACCTCAGAGATTAGGTCTGGGTCATTAGTGATCAATAGATCCAGGACTGCATTTTCTCTAGTAGGAGAATCCACCAACTGAGACATGTAGTTGTCCTGTAACGTTTCCATGAATAGACTGGCCTTCTGTAAGTGTGTAGTCCCTTCTTCCCAATCAATGTCGGGATAATTGAAGTCCCCCAATATGATGACTGATCCCAGTTTTGCCACTTTACCCAACAGTGATATAAATTCCAGCTCTACCTCCTCCCTTTTGGTTGGGTGGCCTATAGCAAACCCCCTCTTATCCTGTAGCCGCGCACGAAAAATCACTGGTGGACCCACTAATTGTGTCTGTGCGTGAGACTTTATAAATGGAGGATGCAGCTGAAGCTGTGGTGTAGGCACCGGTTCCCTTTGGCATTCACAAGCCGTCTAGAGCAGCAAAGGTTTTCCGTTTCCTTCCTATTTTGACAGATTTGACGCAAAAAAATGGGAGCAGCCAAAACGTCCCTTTGTGGTCCCTAAGCGATTCGCAATGAGGTACCCCTCCTTAAGAAGTTAGCTTTTCCACCAGTGGTGGATCCCCCGGGTTCCAGGTTGAATAAGGCAACCGTGATTCTGGTTGAATAATCACCGGCTTTTAAGGATCCGGCTGACAGAAAGGCAGAAGCTGTGGCCCGCAGTATCACTGTGGCTGGCTCGGTACTCAGACTGGTCTTCACCATTGCCCCAGTGTCACAAACTCTGACCGAGTGGGCTAAGCTTTTACGCTGTCACCTGGAGGTTGAGCAGCTCCCCCCTCTTAAAAAAAAAAAAAAAAAAAAAAGCCCTAACTGATCTTCCATTTCAAGTTGATCACCTGTTTGGAGCATCTCTGGATGATATAATTAAGAGTCTCACAGGTGGGGAAGAGCACCTTTTTTCCGCAGGCTAGTAAGGGTAAGAAACCTTGTCACAGATGTGGCCCGTCCTTCTCGGCTCACAGGAAGTTTTTTCGTCCCTCAGGATCGGCTGAAAAAGGTTCAAGGCCTCTTCGGGAGGATCCAAGCGATCTTGGTCTGGCAAGTCCAAAGCGGATTTCTCCAGACCCACAGACAAAGCTCTTTCTGCATGAAGGTGTGCCCTCACCTGTGCCTAGGCTTGGGGGACGTCTTAGCTGGTTTCTGGACCCGTGGACCTCCTTGGTGCAAGACAAGTGGGTCTATGAAGTGATAGTCTGGCTACAAGATCGAGTTTTGTTCTTACCCTCTGGAGCGGTTCTTTCCTTCCAATGTGCGCCTGTCCCCGGACCGCTTGCAAGCCCTCTTCAGGGCGGCGCCAGGCCTGTTGCTTCAAGGGGTAATTGTTCCGGTTCCAAATCCGGAATGTTTTCAGGGGTTTTATTCAAACCTGTTCACGGTCCCGAAGAAAGAAGGCAAGGTGCGTCCAGAAATTGTGCTGGTACAGAAATTCAGAATGTAGTCTATTCGCACAGTAGTGGCATCCTTGCATCAGGGGGATATTCTTGCCTCTATCGACATCAAGGACGCTTTACATACACATTCCAAAATTTGTCTGTCACCAACTCTTCCTCCGCTTTGCCATGAGAAAGGAGCATTATCAGTTTGTGGCGTTACCCTTTGGTCTCGCCTCTGTTCCTCGGGTCTTCACAAAGGTGTTGGCTCCAGGGCTGGCGTTATGTCAGGGAGGGACCGCAGTGCTGGGCTACCTGGATGACCTTCTCTTGTGAGCAGAGACTCCTACTGCTTTGATTGACAACGTGGACATCACTATACATACTCTGAGGGAGTTCGGCTGCCCTCTGAATTACCAGAAGTCTGCTCTGGTTCCTTCCACAAAACTGGACTATCTGGGTCTGATTCCGCACTCTGCTGTAACCAGAGTGTTCCTTGCTCTGGACAAACTCCAGAAGTTGCATGCTGCAATTCATCTATTGCTGTTCAGCAGGTGGTCATCCCTCCGGATTTACTTGAGGGTGCTGGGCCTGATGGTTTCTACCTACGAAGCGGTCCTGTTTGCAAAGTTCCATACAAGGTCCCTGCAAAGGAAGATCTTGGCCAAATGGGACAAGTGTTCAAAGTCTCTGGACAATCAAATCCAGCTGAGCCGAAAAACAAAAGGGTCTCTGATCTGGTGGCTTCGCTCTCTAGTTTTTCGCCAGGGCAAATCTTTTCTCCCTGCTGTATTGGACAATGATCACCACGAATGCCTGTCTGTCCAGGTGGGGAGGTGTCCTGGGTCGGAACTCCGCTAAGGGAGCTTGGCCACTGGAGGAGTTCAGACTCCCGATCAATGTCCTGGAACTCTGAGCGATCATGCTGTGCCTAAATCACTGGTATGATTGCCTACACGGGTGTCCGGTGCAAATCCAATCGGACAATCTTACGGCCGTGGCTTATGTCAATCACCAGGGTGGAACAAAAAGTGTATTGGCAGCTCTGGAGGTAGCCGGCATTCTTCGTTGTGCAGAACGTTTTGTTCTGGCCCTCTCTGCCATACACATTCCAGGGGTGGAAAATTGGCAGGCGGATTATCTCTGTCGGCAGGCCCTGGACCAAGGGGAGTGGTCCCTTCATCCAGAGATGTTTCATCTGCTGTGTCTCCGGTGGATCTGTTGGCATCTCGGCTTAACCGGAAGGTGCACAGGTTTGTGGTACGGTCACAACAGACGCGCTGGTGGCCCCCTGGGGCTAGTATCGTCTGATTTACAACTGGTACGTCGACCTGGTGACCATCTCTCAGGGACGATCTGCTGTCCCAAGTGCCATTCTTCCCTCCTGTTTTACAGTCGCTGGCTTTGACGGCTTGGCTGTTGAAAGCCAGGTACTGAAGGATAGAGGTTTGTCTGGGTCGGTGATTCCTACACTACTTAAAGCTAGGAAGTCTACTTCTAGGAAGATCTAACATCGTACGTGGAAAGCATACGTTTCGTGGTGCGAGTCGCTTGGTGTTCACGCTCACTCTTTTTCTGTGGCTATGGTCTTGACCTTCCTTCAATGGGGGGTTGAGCAGAAATTGGCCTTGAGTACCATTAAGGACCAGGTGTCGGCCTTATTGGTCTTTTCAATGACCCTTGGCCGCACACTCCCTAGTGTGTACTTTTATTCAGGGGGTTTGACATTTGACTCCACCAGTGCGGTCCCCACTACCACCTTGGGATCTCAACTTGGTACTTTCAGTTCTTCAGACGCCTCCCTTTGAAAATATTCTGGAGATTCCCCTGCTTACGCTATCCCAGAAGGTGGCCTTTTTGGGGACAATCACCTCTGCGCGCAGGGTGTCGTAATTGGCGGGGTTGTCTTGTCGTTCCCCCTATTTGGTGGTTCACAAAGATAGATAAAATGGTACTTCGCCCCTGTCTGTCATTCCGTCCAAAGGTTGTCTCGGATTTCAATCTGAATGAGGACATTGTGTTGCCTTTCCTGTGTCCCAGGCCAAAACTTCCTAAGGAAATTGCGTGGCATTCCCTGGATGTGGTTCAGGCTCTCCGGGTGTACCTGGCAGCTACTTTTAGGAAGTAAACTCACTATTTGTACTCACGGATGGGCCTCGGAAAGGACTATCTGCTTCATCTACGACCATTTCTAGATAGATTAGACAGACGTTGACTCAGGCCTATTCGATTAAAGGACAGGTTCCCTCTTTCCCTGTGAAGGCGCACTCTACGCGGGCGCTCAGTGCTTCTTGGGCCTTCCATCAGCAGGCGTCAGTAACACAGGTGTGCAAGGTGGCTACTTGGTCGTCGGTGCACACTTCACAAAATGTTATAAAGTGGATGTGTTAGCATTTGTGAATGCCTCTTTTGGCCGCAAGGTTTTGCAGGCTGCTGTTTAGGGTGCTTGCTCCCTCTTTGGGGGTGTAATGTGGGCTCCAGTTATTTTGGTTGAGCTTCTGTTACCTGGTTGACTACGGTTTAGCCTTGGGAATTTTTTCTTGCTGTTCCCACCCCTCATGTTTGACACTGCTTTGGGACTTCCCAATGGTTAATAAGATCAGGAGCTGTGTCCGTCAGTGAACGAAAGAGAAAATGGGATTTCTCTTTCGTTCATTAACGGACACAGCGCTCCATAAATCATAACTTGTGGGTTTTATTGCATCCTCCAGGAGTAGGACTAGGCAGAAAAAAAACACCTTGCTACGCCCATGTGCCGTCCTCAGCTGGTATATAACCCCCCTCTCTGCTCTAGGTAATCAGTTTTAATCTGTCTAGTCAGGAATAAGGACCTAGGCTCCCGGCTGGGATCTCTGGTCCTAGCAATTTTCTCCTTACTTACATCTTTTTTTTTTTTATTTTCTCTACAATCAACTGCCGGTGACTGGCTAGATAACCTAGATTCAGTGCCCCCCCCCCCAGCCCAGCCAGCGAGCGCGTGCAGACCGCAGCTACACACTTGGTCGGCTGTGAAATAGCCTCACAGACAGCTGGCCGTGAGTTAAATGTCTTGCAGGGTCGCATACGACCAGGCTTGGGTCTGAGTCACAGCGGTCCCTTGGTCGACAGCTCCCCTACTCCGGTGCGAGGAGTTCTGTCTGTAGCATTACCCACACCATGGAAAGGTAAGTACAGCCCCCCCCCTCTCCCCTTTTGGTGTTTTTTTGGGGTGGACCTGGGTAACATCCAGGGACGGTTGGACCTGCCTTCAGGTTCCCTCCTCCCATCCTTAATTCCCTCACTGAGTTGGGCTTCCTTCACTCCCATTCCTTCCTGTCTGGACCTAGAGTCTATTGGGAGTCCCAGGGCAGAGAATGCAGCAGAGACCCCTGGGGTCTCACCCGCTATCCCTACTCTGTAAGAGTCCTGAGATGGTGTGTGTCCCACCCTGGTAGTCTGGAAGGGGTCAGAGTGTAGGAGAGCCCTAGGTGCATGCCCTGCTTTTTGGGTATAGTGAAGGGGGGGTCCTAGTGCAGAGGCCGGTGCAGAGTGCACAGCGGAGTCTCCTCTAAATGTGCATCCTACCTTCAGGAGGGGGGCCCCTTGCAGAGGGTGCAGAAAAGGTCCTGGCAGCATGCTTCAGTGTTTGTGGCTAATGGTGGCCATTTTACCTTAATCTGGCTGGTCTGCGATTGGCGACCATGTTTGTGTAGCCGGATAATGTCACGGGGGCCATTTTCCCTTAGTCTAGGAGATGCTGGAAACAACTAAAGCCTCGTGGGGATGCCAAAGCTACTCCTTCCTATTCCTCCTTCCTGTGCCCATGACATTTGAACAGCATTCATGATGATGCTGGGTTTGAATTATCGGCGCTCCTCTTGTCGGTAGGGTGAGTTTTTGGGGGTCCCTGTTATCTCTCTCTCTCTCTGCTGATAGGTACTCTGAGCCTTGAGAGGATCCTTTAGTGGTGCCAAAAGATAATTTTTTAACTGCAAGGTCCCCCTGATCCTTCTGATACTGAGGATGATTCCTCCATGGTCGCAGCAGCGAATGAAAAACCGCTGGTAGATGCACTTATCAATGCAGTGCGTGAGACTTTAAAGATGGAGGATGCGGCTGATGTAGCCACGGACGTGGCTGTGTTGTTTGGTACACATACGTCGTATCGTACTCCATAGGTGTTTCCTTGTATCCCTTATTTTGACAGTTTTTCCTGTAAGGAATGAGAACAACCAAAATTATCCTTTGTAGTCCCCAAATGTTTTGCTGTAGGTTACCCTTTTAAAGAGTCACTTTTAGAAAAGTGGACTAGTCCACCAGTGGTAGACCCTCCGGTTTCTAGGTTGAATAAAGCAAACATGACCCCTAGTAGAGTAATCTCCATCCTTTGAGGACCCGGCTGACAGGAAAACGGAGGCTGTGGCACGCAGCATGTTTACTATCGCTGGTTCCGAATTACGGCCGGGCTGTGCCAGGTGCCCCAAGCTCATTTTCTGCTTACAGCTTTGAGGCTGCTTGCAGCATGCCCACTGATGGTGCCCAAGTTGGCATTCTGGAGTCACATTTTCTGCTGTTGCAGTCTATTCAGTACTTAAAGTCTTCTTTAGCTCCGTCAGTGTGGCTGAATTATCTGCCCTTTTGGCTCAGGTCTATACAATGATCATTTAAGACTTTATGGCTGGCTGAAATGAGCCAGTTTACTTACTGTGATTGCAGATCTCACATGTGTTCTTCTTCCATGCCCTCTCCTGCAGATCCTATAGCTCAATTGTCCATGGCCTTAGTGACTCTTCTGAGCCATCAGCCTCAGAGACCTTGACTAATTTTGAGTCACTCCATTCTTTGAGCTTACCCCTGAGTAGTCGTGGTCTACTGCTTTTTTCCCAAATAAAAGCAAACAATTTTCGGCTCTTATTGATGCAGTGCATACAGTATCTCACAAAAGGTGAGTACACCTCTCCACATTTTTGTAAGTATTTTATTATATCTTTCCATTTGACAACACTGAAGAAATGACACTTTGCTACAATGTAAAGTAGTGAGTGTACAGCTTGTATAACAGTGTAAATTTGCTGTCCCCTCAAAATAACTCAACACACAGCCATTAATGTTTTTTAACCGCTGGCAACAAAAGTGAGTACACCCCTAAGTGGAAATGTCCAAATTGGGCCCAAAGTGTCAATATTTTGTGTGGCCACCATTATTTTCCAGCACTGCCTTAACCCTCTTGGGCATGGAGTTCACCAGAGCTTCACAGGTTGCCACTGGAGTCCTCTTCCACTCCTCCATGATGCCACCACTGAGCTGGTGGATGTTAGAGACCTTGCGCTCCTCTATCTTCCATTTGAGGATGCCCCACAGATGCTTAATAGGGTTTAGGTCTGGAGACATGCTTGGCCAGACCTTTTACCCTCAGCTTTTTTTGCAATGCAGTCGTCTTGGAGGTGTGTTTGGGGTCGTTATCATGTTGGAATACTGCCCTGCGGCCCAGTCTCCGAAGGGAAGGGGATCAAGCTCTGCTTCGGCATGTCACCGTACATGTTGGCGTTCATGGTTCCCTCAATGAACTGTAGCTTCCCAGTGTCGGCAGCACCCATGCAGCCCCAGACCATGACACTCCCACCACCATGCTTGACTGTAGGCAAGACTTACTTGTCCTTGTACTACTCACCTGGTTGCTGCCACACACGCATTGACACCATCTGAGCCATATACGTTTATCTTGGTCTCATCAGACCACAGCACATGGTTCCAGTAATCCAGTTTGTTTTTCTTCAGCAAACTGTTTGCGTGCTTTCTTATGCATGATCTTTAGAAGAGGCTTCCTTCTGGGATGACAGCCATGCAGACCAATTTGATGCAGTGTGCAGCATATGGTTTGAGCACTGACAAGCTGACCCCCACCCCTTTAACCTCTGCAACAATGCTGGCAGCACTCATATATCCATTTCCCAAAGACAACCTCTGGATATGACGCTGAGCACATGCACGCAACTTCTTTGGTCAACCATAGCAAGGCCTGTTCTGAGTGGAACCTGTCCTGTTAAACCACTGTATGGTCTTTGCCACGCGCTACAGCTCAGTTTCAGGACCTTGGCAATCTTCTTATAGCCTAGGTCATCTTTATGTAGAGCAACAATTCTTTTTTTCAGATCCTCAGAGAAGTCTTTGCCATGAGGTGCCATGGTGAACTTCCAGTGACCAGTATGAGAGAGGGAGAGCGATAACACCAAATTTAATACACCTGCTCTCCATGCGCACTTGAGACCTTGTAACACTAACGAGTCACGTGACACCAGGGAGGGAAAATGGCTAATTGGGCCCAATTTGGACATTTTCACTTAGGGGTGTACTCGCTTATGTTGCCAGCGGTTTAGACATTAATGTCTTTGTGTTGAGTTATTTTGCGGTGACAGCAAATTTACACTGTTATACAAGCTGTACACTCGCTACTTTACATTGTAGCAAAGTGTAATTTTTTCAGTGTTGTCATATGAAAAGAGAAAATAAAATATTTACAAAAATGTGAGGGGTGTACTCACTTTTGTGAGATACTGTATCTCCTGAATCTAGACCAAGAATGGGCAAACGGCGGCCCGGCGGACCTTTTAATCCGGCCCCCGGAGCGCTAGCTAATTTATTCATTTACAGTGGCGGCCGGTCCTAGGCTTGAGCAAAGGGTGGACCCGGGGCGCAGAGCAGTGCGCCCCGAGCCCACCCATTGTGTGACAATAGCGAATGAAAATTCGCTATTATCACATGGATTCTCTTCCTGGCCAATCAGGAAGCGGGTCTAATACCCGCTTCCTGATTGGCCGCAAGGCAAACCCCATGCCATTGGCCTAGGAGGAGGCGGGAGGACTCGAGGAGACGCCGGCGGACTGAGGAGAAGCCGCCGCTGCTGCTGCAGGTAAGTGCACTGGTCTCGGGGGTGGCACACTGCATTTAAGGGGGCACCCACTCCGTTCTCTGCATTGAAGGGGGCACGCACGCTGGTCTCTGCATTGAAGGGGGCACGCACGCTGGTCTCTGCATTGAAGGGGGCACGCACGCTGGTCTCTGCATTGAAGGGGGCACGCACGCTGGTCTCTGCATTGAAGGGGGCACACATGCTGTCTCTGCATTGAAGGGGGGCACACACGCTGGTCTCTGCATTGAAGGGGGCACGCACGCTGGTCTCTGCATTGAAGGGGGCACGCACGCTGGTCTCTGCATTGAAGGGGGCACGCACGCTGGTCTCTGCATTGAAGGGGGCACGCACGCTGGTCTCTGCATTGAAGGGGGCACGCATGCTGTCTCTGCATTGAAGGGGGGCAGGCACGCTGGTCTCTGCATTGAAGGGGGCACGCACGCTGGTCTCTGCATTGAAGGGGGCACGCACGCTGGTCTCTGCATTGAAGGGGGCACGCACGCTGGTCTCTGCATTGAAGGGGGCACGCACGCTGGTCTCTGCATTGAAGGGGGCACGCACGCTGGTCTCTGCATTGAAGGGGGCACGCATGCTGGTCTCTGCATTGAAGGGGGCTTGCACGCTGGTCTCTGCATTGAAGGGGGCACGCACGTTGGTCTCTGCAATGAAGGGGGCACGCACGCTGGTCTCTGCATTGAAGGGGGCACGCACGCTGGTCTCTGCATTGAAGAGGGCATGCACGCTGGTCTCTGCATTGAAAGGGGGCACGCACGCTGGTCTCTGCATTGAAAGGGGGCATGCACGATGGTCTCTGCATTGAAAGGGGGCATGCACGATGGTCTCTGCATTGAAAGGGGGCATGCACGATGGTCTCTGCATTGAAAGGGGGCACGCATGATGGTCTCTGCATTGAAAGGGGGCACGCACGATGGTCTCTGCATTGAAAGGGGGCACGCAGGTCACTGCATTGAAAGGGGGCACGCTGGTCACTGTGTATTGAAAGGGGGCACGCGGGTCACTGTGTATTGAAAGGGGGCACGCTGGTCACTATGTATTGAAAGGGGGCACGCTGGTCACTGTGTATTGAAAGGGGGCACGCTGGTCTCTCTGCATTGAAAGGGGGCACGCTGGTCTCTCTGCATTGAAAGGGGGCACGCTGGTCTTTCTGCATTGAAAGGGGGCAGGCTGGTCACTGCATTAAAAGGGGGCACACTGGTCACTGCATTGAAAGGGGGCACACTATACCTTAATTACTGAAGGCCCCTTTCACACTTTTGTGACCTCAAAGTCACGCAATTTTTTACAGCATTTTTTGCCATCTACTCTTGGTCCGGCCCCCGGGTCCAATATATGAACCCATTGCGGCCCTCGAGTCAAAAAGTTTGCCCACCCCTGATCTAGACGATAAGCCTTTTGCTTTTATCAGTGCTGTCTCCAACCTTCGGTTGTTTAAAACTCCTATAGCCACAAAGACTTTTCTTTTGCACTTACTTTTCCAACTTTCCTCTATGGAAATTGGAAGCATCCTAAGGTATTTTCTCTCCGCACCTCTGGGCTGCCAGCATTCTTGTTTGGAACAATTAGATCTGGGCTCTGGAAAGACTGATTAGTTTATCTTCAGGAACCAGAGCTGTTGACTCTGGAATCTGGCTGTGGATTTGGAAGTTCTTTCTTCCCATCTTTTGGAGGATTCCCTTTTGGGTTGGAGAAGAGCACTAGGCACCCTGTTGGTGTGGAGGACTTGGACATTGAAGGAGTCTCTTCCTCCTAATCAACATCTTGGAGCTTCAACTGATTTGGCTGATATTACAGCATTAAAGTATACTACTGGAGGGTCATTTGATCCAGGATTAGTTGAGGAGTGCCACTGTGGTAGTGTACATCCAATCGGGTAGAAATCAAAAGTCTTGCAGTGTCAAGAGAGAGGCAGATTAGATCCTTTCTAGGGCAGAACTTCATTTTCTAGCCTTGGCAGCCATGTACATTCAACGTGTAGACAATTGTCAGGCAGATTTCCTCAGCCAGCAGCTGAAACAGGCAAGTGGATGATGCTGAATGTGGACCCTCCACATTCCGCAATGATCTGGACGGGCTGGTCTCTGGGTCCGGAAGCCTTCCAGCAGAATCAGTGGATGCTCTGGTGGTTCCACAGTTTCAGTACACCCTCATTCCGGTGATCCTTATTGCGCTGGACTGTCCCAGGCAGATGTGGTACATAACCTGGGAACATTTCTGCAGGATGCTTTGTGAGCACTGCCAGATTGGGAGGATCTTCTATCCAAAGGACCAATATGCCGTTCTGCTTCAAAGACACTGGGTTTTTGTCAAATTTCTATTTTTTTAAGCCACACCAGAGATTCCAACCCCTTTAATTTACATTCGGTCATACGGAAAGATGAAATAACCTGATTCGACACCATAAGAAATGAATTAGATACCAGAGTTACAAGTACTAGACGTATTTAATAAAGGGTCAAAATTCAAGCCGTTAGCAGAGACCAGTGGACATTAAAAAAAACAGCCAGGGTGAAAGAGCATATGTTTAACTCTGATCAGAGGCAGTTGATGTAATGATGTAGAGGAAACTTATCTACCCCACACCTTATCAAATTTAGGGGCTGCTCCTCTTTTGAAGTAGGTGGCCTTAAAGAGGTGAAAGGCCTTTTTCACTAACAATTTCCAGTCAGCTAACGATGGTGCTGAAGTATTTTTCTACGTCACTGGCTTTACCAGCATGGCAGGTTACATAGTTACATAGTTAGTGAGGTTGAAAAAAGACATCAGTCCATCCAGTTCAACCTATGATGTGTGTGTGTGTTTGCTTTTAACCGTACATTGTATACCCCTGTATGTTGTGGTCTCTAAGGTGCCCATCTAATAGTTTTTTGAAACTATCAATGCTCCCTGCTGATACCACTGCTTGTGGAAGAGAATTCCACATCCTTACCGCTCTTACAGTGAAGAACCCCTTACGCATTTTAAGGTTAAACCGCCTTTCCTCTAGTTTTAGTGAGTGGCCACGTGCCTTATTGTATCTCCTTTCTCTGAATAGTTTGTTCCTTATGCTAGGGTCGCCAGTACAGTATTTGTACATTGATATCATATCCCCTCTCAAGCGTCTCTTCTCCAGAGAGAATAGGTTCAATGCTTGTAGTCTTTCCTCATAGCTGATGTCCTCCATTCCCCTAATTATTTTTGTTGCCCTTCTCTGGGCTCTTTCCAATTCCAGCACATCCTTCCTGAGGACCGGTGCCCAGAACTGGACAGCATACTCCAGATGTGGCCGGACCAGAGTCTTGTAGAGTGGGAGAATAATCTCTTTATTTCTGGAGTGAATCCCCTTTTTTATACATCCCAGTATTCTGTTGGCTTTGCTTGCAGCGGCTTGGCTTTGCATGCCACTGCCAAGCCTGTTGTCTACCAGTACCCCAAGTCTTTTTCCATCCTAGACTCACCTAGAGGTTCCCCCCCTAGTGAGTAGCTTGCTTTCTAGTTTCTGGCCCCCAAGTGCATTACTTTACATTTTTCAACATTAAACCTCATCTGCCAGGTAGTTGCCCACCCAATTATTTTGTTCAGGTCCACTTGTAAGGTTTCCACATCCTGCATAGAAGATATTGGCATGCTTAGTTTAGTATCATCCGCAAATACTGAGATTGTACTAGATATCCCCTCTTCTAGATCATTTATGAATAAATTAAACAGGATTGGTCCAAGGACAGAACCCTGGGGGACCCCACTTTCCACACCTGCCCAATCCGAGTACTCCCCATTAATCACCACCCTCTGGACTCTCCCCTGGAGCCAGTTCTCTATCCAGGTACTCACCTTATGGTCCATATCTACTTTCCTTAGTTTGTACAGTAAGCGTTTGTGGCGAACGGTGTCAAAGGCCTTTACAAAGTCCAGATACACCACATCCACAGACTTTCTTTATCTAGGTGGCAGCTCACTTCATCGTAGAAGGTTAATAGATTGGTTTGGCAAGAACGATTTTTCATGAATCCATGCTGATTACTACTAATAATACCCTTTTCATTACTAAAGTCTTGTATGTGGTCCCTTAACATCCCCTCCAAAATCTTGCAGACTACAGATGTTAGGCTGACCGGCCTATAGTTACCCAGGATATATCTCGACAGGGGCGTCTCTCAGTCTGTGATTTCCACAATGCTAAAAGCTAGGTCTCCTTTCCACAATGGTCCATCATCGGACATAGAAGGCATACTTTAACCACTTTACAACCGGAGGATTTTGCTGTCTTCCGTCCAGGCCACTTTTTGCGATTCGGCGCTGTGCGACTTCAACTGACAATTGCGCGGTCGTGCGACGCCGTACCCAAACGAAATTTACGTCCTTTTTTTCCCACAAACAGAGCTTTCTTTTGGTGGTATTTGATCACCTGTGCGATTTTTACTTTTTGCGCTATAAACAAAAAAAGAGCGTTTATTTTGAAAAAATAACAATATTTTTCACATTTTTTTATATGAAATTCCCCCCAAAAAAGATGTAAAAACCAATTTTTTTAAAAGTTTTTGGCCAATTTGTTTTATGCTACATATGTTTGGTAAAAAAAATCGCAATAAGCGTATTTTGATTGGTTTGCGCAAAAGTTATTGCGTTTACTAACAAAGGGAAAGATTTCTGTCATTTTTGGTGGTTTTTTTTTAACGCGTAATGGCGGCGATCTGCGATTTTTTTTTTGCGGGACTGCGACATTGCGGCGGACAGACCGGACCCCTGACTGACATTTTTGACACTTTTGGGGGTACCAGTGACATTACTGCAGTAATCAGTGCTATATATATGCACTGTTACTGTAAAAATGACACTGGCAACTATAGAAGATGATGAATGGGATGATGCTCTGGGGTCGTGCAAAACTGTGTCCCCCAGACTGTCGGATCGACTCACCCAACTTTTCATTCTCCACCGGGCATATCTAACCCCCATCGGCCTCCAGAGCTACAGGCCTGAAGTGTCACCCAGTTGCCCAATGTGCCGGTTGGCTGTGGGCACCTTTTTCCACCTCCTCTGGAGTTGTCCTCAGCTCCAGGGGTACTGGAAACAAATCGTTACTTTCCTTCACGACAAGATGGGCTCCCCGGTACAGCTGGTCCCCAAACAGTGCCTGCTGGGTATATACCCAGATGAGGATATGGACAAAGGCAAACTTATTTTTCTCCAGACCACATTGTTCATAGCTCGAAAGCTGATCGCCCGAAGGTGGATGCGAGATTCCCCGCCCACTTTCGGTGCCTGGAAGGCTGAGGTCAATGTGGTCCTACCGTACCATAAACTCATGTATAAGAACAGGGGAAATCCAGCCAAATTCACTAAGATATGGGATAGGTGGGTCCAGAGCCCGGACACGGGGAGCTGAGACGCCTCCTGCCCATGACTGTGACCCCCGCAAGTAGCAAATTCTACTCTATGTGTGCTCTGTGCAAGTAATGTTAACCACTGTGCCCAACTGAAGTGCCTTGCTTAAACTGTACCTACATGCATGGTCCTTGATGACATCTGTTGAATTTCTATGTTTATTGTTGTAAATCTTGTTTTAATTTTTTTTTCTTTTTTTTTCTCCAATAAACTCACTGATTTGTAAAAAAAAAATGACACTGGCAGGGAAGGGGTTAATTTTATTGGAGAGGGAGGGGTTAATGTATGCCTGGTGCTTACTGACGTGTAGGGGGGGAGGTGACTATGTGATTCATGGACAGATCGGATGTCCAGCTATGCTGAACAGTCCGATCTGTCACTCCCTGTCACTATGGAGATCCGCCCGCTGTGTTTACACACAGCGGGCGGATCTCCAGACTCGATCCCCGACGATCGGGTAAGAGCAGCGGCGATCGCCGCTGCTCCTCCCCTGGCCCGACTCCCGCTGTGAATGAAAACAGCGGGAGCGAGCCTCCGGCGGCGCGCAAGCGCCGCCCAGAAGGGGAGGAGTCCAGTCACGTTAATACTACGTGGCTGGACGATAACGAACCACTCTGCCGCAGTAGTATTACTGTGAGCGGTTGCAGAGTGGTTAATTTAGTGGGAGTCTCTGGACTTCTCCCCCAGGACTTTCTCCATGGGATGAATACTCTGCTTACTGCAGCTGGCTTTAGACCAGTATTTGGCTCTCAACACCATCAGACATCAGGTTTCTCTCCTTTCTGTTCTGTTTCAGAAACCGTTGGCCTCTCACTCTTTGATTAAGATGTACAGGGGCTGCATGAGTTTTTTCTTTTAGGCTTGCTTTCTTCTATTTCCATGTATTGATCCAGCCAGCAAGTCTGTCGTTTTTCAAAAGAACAAGCTCCTGCAGTTACAGGGATGAGACATTCATTCAACCCTGTAAGGGGTTCTTACAATGATCAGCTTTTATTTATGTAAAATGTTTATTTAAAAAAAAAAAACTGTTGCTGTAGCAGCTTTTTAAAGTATTAACTGAGGTTTGGCTTTTATGTGTTAGTGTACATAAATCTGCTAGTACATCTAACACTTCCCTCCCCCCAGACTGACAATTCTGCTGTCCAAATGTATCCCCTGTCATCATCCACAGTGGGGGCACTCCAATAAAGAGGGAAAAAAGTCTAATAAAACCAAAACTAATGCAACCACCACATCTAAGCATTGGTAAGTCACAATATATTCCATTTTTGGTTTTCGGGTTAATACTGCTTTATTTTCTGAATACCTTTGCCTTGCTTTGTACCAGAAAGGTAAATTTAGGTCGTCATGCACTTCTTTTTTTTTTTTAACGTAATTTTTGTCTTTTAGATTGTGAAGAAGAAAAACTAATTTGTTAGAAGCCTTACAAAAAGAAAGCCTTGTCTGTACTGAAAAGCTTGAACAGCTTCAGATACTTTGCATAGTTTTCATTTTCAAGGATATATTTTGGCTAGGGAATAAAGTCATAACAGGGTTTGTCTGTCTTACTAACTAATCAGCCAGACATGTTATGGTGAGGAAGGCTAAAAGAAGCCAACAAACCCCCCACTTAAAGCATAGGTTGACCTTTTGGGAACTTGTTACTTGTTGCACCTCTTTTTTGGGGTGAAACATGCAACATGTTCCCACAGTTGCAGCGTCTCTCAGTTACACTGCCTGTAGTAACTGTGAGCCGGGGATCTTCTCCCTGATCTCACCTGGCCAGAGTTCTGAGAAAGGGAGAACTACAAGTACCGACAGCCTTTGCAGCTGTTCATTGATGCTTCATGTCAGCATGTGACTGCCTGATCATACGAGGTACGAGCAGACAGTCTTACACAGGGAGTCTGAAGGAGTCCTGCATTGCACCCACTATCTGCTGATCGCAGGTGCAATGCTTTGCAGGCTCCTAGTAAAAAATATAATAAATGTACATTTTTTTTACCTGCAAAAAGATGTGAATTTATTTATTTTTTTACAGTGAACTTATCCTTTAATTAGTAATAAACCGAGTAGACCTTCTTAAAGCAGAATGCATCTGCAGGTCTCAATTCTAGCACAGATCCTAAAAATAGTTTTTTTTTTTTTTCCCTCAATTAGAATGGTGGGGGAGCCATACAAATCATTCTTTTATGCCCCTATGTGGCCAACTGCATGTACAAATCTTTTAATAAATACACCTCTTAACACCACTGTTACATATAATAGCCCAAAGTAGAGGAGAGATTTTAAAAATGAAACTGCTGGTTTACATTCACAAATTGATATCCTTTACTTTTATACATATGCTGATTATTAGTATCCTTTACTTTTATGCATACACAGATTGATTTCTATCCCTTTATACATGCACAGACTGATATACTGAACATTTATACCAATCCAAATTAATATATTTAAGTGAATGTAAATTAAATGTAAATGAAATCTGGAATTGAATAAATTGAATAATATTGCATTGGAATATAAATATTTCAGGGTACTGTACAGAATCCGCTAAAGAAAACCTTTGCAGAAAGGTTCAGTTCGACTCACACACAGGAATATTCACAGCTGCAATGTTTTCATTCTTGCAATAGAGCCACAAAACAGGAGACTGCTAATGTAGAGCAGATGTGAACACCCAACTACTGCATGCAGACCTGGCCTATATCCGATAAGAGCCAAATGTATATAATGCCTCTGAGATGTGGCATTTAGTTTGGCTTCTGGATGTACCAGTGAACCTACAATGGGGCTTTAAGTGCCATAGTGTGACCTGAGATTGATTCATTATAGAGATTCAGTTTTAAAGTGGCTGCATCTCTTTGATAACACTTGGTGTGACTGTTGCTTTCTTAAAGTTTAAACGGTATTAAACTGAAAACCAAGAATGTAATATACAGTGGTGATCGAAAGTTTGGGCACCCCAGGTAAAAATTTGTATTAATGTGCACAAAGAAGCCAAGGAAAGATGGAAAAATCTCCAAAAGGCATCAAATTACAGATTCGACATTCTTATAATATGTCAACAAAAGTTAGATTTTATTTCCATCATTTACACTTTCAAAATTACAGAAAACAAAAAAATGGCGTCTGCAAAAGTTTGGGCCTCTACAGAGTTAATATCTTGTACTGCCCCCTTTGGCAAATATCACAGCTTGTAAACGCTTTTTGTAGCCAGCCAAGAGTCTTTCAATTCTTGTTTGAGGTATCTTTGCCCATTCTTCCTTACAAAAGTCTTCCAGTTCTTTGAGATTTCTGGGCTGTCTGTCACGCACTGCTCTTTTAAGGTCAATCCATAGATTTTCAATTATGTTGAGGTCAGGAGATTGTGAAGGCCATGGCAAAACCTTCAGTTTACGCCTCTTGATGTAATCCCCCGTGGATTTTGAGGTGTGTTTAGGATCATTATCCATTTGTAGAAGCCATCCTCTCTTTAACTTCAGCTTTTTCACAGATGGCTTCAAGTTACATCCAAAACTTGCTGAAATTTTATTGAATCCATTTTTCCTTCTACTCGTGAGATGTTCCCTGTGCCACTGGCTGCAATACAACCCCAAAGCATGATTGATCCACCCCCATGCTTAACAGTTGGATAGAGGTTCTTTTCATTAAATTCTGTGCCCTTTCTTCTCCAAACGTACCTTTGCTCATTCCGGCCAAAAAGTTTGCTTTTAACCTCATCGGTCCACATCCCTGAGGAGACCCCCATACACCACCATGAATATATCACATCCCTGAGGAGACCCCCATACAGCACCATGTATATATCACATCCTGCACATCCCTGAGGAGACCCCCATACGCCATGTATATATCACATCCCTGAGGAGACCCCCATACACCGCCATGTATATCTCACGCATTAAAGACCCCCCAGCATTCAGGTCTGAAGCAGTATGGGTGGAAATGTACATGGGTGTGCATAATACAAAGATTATCATTGGAGTTTGTTATAGACCTCACAGTATTAATGAGGAAGTGGAGACTCAGCTCCTGGCACAGATAGAAAGGGCTGCTGCAAGGGCTGGAACAGTGATAATAATGGGGTATTTTAACTACCCAGACATTGACTGGAGTAATGGCACTGCTGGAACGGTTAAAGGGCAAAAATTGATGAACTTATTACAAGACAATTTTATGGTACAATTTACTGAGGCCCCCACTAGAAATGATGCGCTGTTGGACCTGGTAATCTCAAACCATGCAGAGCTTATTAATAATGTTCATATAAAAGAATATCTGGGTAGCGGTGACCATAATATTTAATTTAATGTTAGCTGTAAGCAAAAAATGCATACAGGAAATATAAAAACACTAAACTTTAAGAGAGCAAATTTTCCAAGGATGAGGGCTACTTTCCAGGATTTAGACTGAGAGGGAATATTGGCATCGATGAGCACAGAACAGAAATGGGAAATTTTCAAAATGACTGTATGCAAACTCACTGCAAAGTATTTTCCCATGGGCAATAAGTTTAAAGGCTAAAAATAAAACCTATGTGGCTCACGACCAAAGATAAAAAGGTATAAATAATAAGAAAAGAGCTTTTAAAAAAATTAGGGAACACTATCATTGTTTAATTGTTACAAGGTATATACGGAATATGTAAAAAGGAAATCAAGGACGCACAAATTCAAAATGAACGACAGATTGCAAAAGATAGTAGGACAAACCCCCAAAAATTCTTCAAATATATTAATAGTAAAAAAAGTTAGGTCTGAGCATGTAGGCCCTTTACAAAATAATCAGGAGTGGGTGACTGGGGACAAAGAGAAGGCAAATGTATTAAATACTTTCTTCAGCTCTGTGTATACAAAGGAGCATGTGGGAGCTCATGACCATAATGAGGATGGTATTGACACAGCCCCAAATGATCCACAATGGCTCAAAAGTGTTATGGTCCAGAAATATTTAGACAGAATAAGGGTGGATAAAGCGCCTGGGCCAGATGGCATCAACCCACTCATACAAAAAGAATTGAGCGCTATAATTTCAAAGCCTTTGTTTCTAATTTTTAGGGACTCGTTAAGGACTGGAATAGTACCACTGGATTGGCGTAGGGCCAATGTGGTGCCTATATTTAAAAAGGGATCAAAGTCTTTGCCAAGTAACTTTAGACCTGTTAGTTTAACTTCTATAGTCAGGAAGATACTGGAGAGTTTAATAATAGACCACATAGACGAGTTATTGCTGGAAAAAAATATTTTAAGCAACAGACAGCATGGATTCATGAAAGACAGAAGTTGTCAAACTGTAACGCTCTAGCGTTTGTTTAGAGAGTTGGATTTGCAGCTGCAGAATCTCCACTCAGTAGTCGTGTAGAAATGTGTTGAATCACCATGTCCAACTCTCCAGACTCATCATTGTGGCCAGCCTGCTTCAGCATACAATATACAAACACTCAATAAGATATTCCTGGAGTGATAGGTTGTATATGATAGTATAGAGGTGATGTGCTGAAAGGACAGGCGTGAGTTGTGATAGCAATGATGAGTACTCAATAGTAATGTTCAGGAGAGTAGTAGATGATGGTAGATAGGTTAGCAATCATGTGCAATAACAGGTGGTAGGGGACAGCAGATGGAGTGTACAAGAGAGTGTACAAGAGAAGAATATAGATGGTAGTAGACTCAAGAGCTAGCAATCTATGTAACAGTGCAGATGATAGAAATAGTAATGCATAGATAGTAACAGTCCTTAGTATGCAGAAGTAGATAGTGTAAGTTTGATAGGAAGGAATCCCCTGTGGGGTACTTATCACTAGTTAGATTAGTAAGCTGAAGGGTCCGGTAATGAGTGAATGATCGGGTAGCGAGATACGGGATCAATAGCGAGGTTCCGGTCTATCCAGGTATGGCAATAGCTGGAGGCTCCGGCAGCGTAAGACAAGGCTGTACATGCGGTTTGAACGAACAATTTGTGAGAGAGAAGCCGGCAATTGAAATAGCCGCTCAGAGCGGCGCTTAGTGATGACGTCATGCGGCTTAAAGGTATATGCGTTCCACCTAGCTGAAAAGGTGGGACGCAATATGAAGAAGGAAATGACCTATAAGGGTACCGAAGGTACCAGAATCTTACACAAACCTGATTTCTTTTTATGAGGAGGTAAGTAAAACCTTGGACAGAGGGGTGGCTGTTGACTTACTATACCCCATACATGGCTAATGTGTAAGGTAAAGCCTACAGGCTTGGAAAGATTAGTTTGTAAATGGATCGAAAATTGTCTAAAAGATAGAATTCAGAGAGTAGTGGTTAATGATTCTTACTCTGAACGGTTGAAGATTATCAGTGGTGTACTCCAAGATTCAGTTTTGGGACCCTTACTTTTTAATATCTTTATAAATGATATAGGTTCTTGGATTAAAAGTACCATTTCAGTCTTTTCAGATGACGCCATGCTTTGCAGTGGAATAACTTCCTTACAGGATGTCTCCAACTTACAAGCTGACCTCAATGCACTGTTTCATTGGGCAACTATGTGGCAAATGAGATTTAATGTTGTTAAATGTAAAGGTATGCACTTGGGGGGCTAAGAATATGCATGTATCATACATACTAGGGGGAATGGAACTGAGGGAATCCATAGCGGAGAAGAATCTGGGTGTTCTGATAGATCCTAAGCTTAATAATAGCATGCAATGCCAAGGTGCAGTTTCCAAAGCAAGCTAAGTCCTTTCTTGTATTAACAGAGGCATGGACTCCAGAGAGAGAGATATCATTTTGCCCGTGTACAAATCATTAGTAAGACCTCATCTGGAATATGCAGTTCAGTTTTGGGCACCAGTTCTTAAAAAAGATATTGGGTAACTGGAGAAAGTGCAGAGAAGGGCAACCAAACTAATAAGAGGCATGGAGGACCTCAGCTATGAGAAAAGATTAGAGGAACTGAATTTATTCTCTCTTGACAAGAGGAGATTAAGGGGGCATATGATCAACATGTATAAATACATAAGGGGTCCATATAGTGAACTTGGTGTTGAGTTATTCACTTTAAGGTCAACACAGAGGACAAGGGGGCACTCTTTATGTCTAGAGGAAAACAGATTTAGTCTCCAAATACGGAAAGGTTTCTTCAACGTAAGAGCTGTGAAAATGTGGAATAGACTCCATCCAGAGGGTCAGGTTCCTCCTTTACTGGTGAAGGCGCATTCTACTAGAGCGCTGATTGCCTCCTGGGATTTACGCCATCAGGCGTCAGTGATGCAAGTTTGCAAGGCGGCAACTTGGTCGTCACTGCACACCTTTACAAAATTCTACAAGGTCGATGTGTTGGCATCTTCCGATGCCTCTTTTGGCTGCAAGGTTTTGCAGGCTGCTGTTTTTTTCTCTTAGAGGGTGTGTTTTTTCTAGGTGAGCTCCAGTTGTTCCTGGTTGAGCTCCTTGTTACCTGGTTGGCTGTGTTTAGCCTTTGGGAAATTACGTTCTTCTTTGCTTTGTTTTTCCCACCCCTCATGAAATCACTGCTTTGGGATGTCCCAATGGCTAAGAAGATATGAAGCTGCATCTGTCAATGAACGATAGAGAAAACTGTATTTTTGACTTACTGTAAAATCCTTTTCTCTGAAGTTCATTGACAGACGCAGCACCCGCCCCTCAAATTTTGAGTGAAATGGGGTTGTTGTCTTCTAAACACTGCTTGCAATGAAACTAATGGAGGTAGCAGAGTGTGTGGGGTTATACCTGCAGGGACAGCCCCAAATGCGTGGTGAAAGTTTTTTCCTGCCTAGTGTCCTATTCCTGAAGGGAGGAGCATAACCCAATGGCTAAGATATGAAGCTGTGTCTGTCAATGAACTTCAGAGAAAAGGATGTTACGTTAAGTCAAAAATCCAGTTTTTCCTTCCGCGTCACAATTCTGTGCCACTTTGTGTTGGTCTATCACATAAAATCCCAATAAAACACATTTACGTTTTTGGTTGTAACATGACAAAATGTGGAGAATTTCAAGGGGTATGAATACTTTTTATCAGTTCACTGTATATGGCATTGAAAATACCCAGATGCTTTGTAATTCTTCTGTCTTTCAGCAGCTCATAAGCCTGTCTTGCACAGATATGGCTTTTGCTCCCAAAATGTATTGTCTGATTAGCTAGATAGACCATTTATTTAGTTTTGTTTTTTTGATGGGTGGATGGAGGTTTTGGAAGTGTTATGGTCTGATGTAT
The DNA here is from genome assembly GCF_965119305.1 of Pelophylax lessonae. Classification (NCBI taxonomy): domain Eukaryota; kingdom Metazoa; phylum Chordata; class Amphibia; order Anura; family Ranidae; genus Pelophylax; species Pelophylax lessonae. The sequence goes on from NC_138780.1 coordinate 67,580,158, forward strand.
ATTTGTAAGAAAAAAACTAATTGAGAGAATAAATTAAAGCAAAATCTTTAGCTATGCAGTAGTATACATGTCTCCGTATGTAATATATGCAACATAGTAGTAGTGTGTTTTAATTGAATGTACTGTTAGTAAAATACTGTGGAGTGGACATCTTTTGGATTTCTGAATTCAGTTACGCTACCCTAAAGCTATAAAGACTAAAATTAATAGAATAAGAGCCTGTTGAGAAATTTGCTTTACCAAACGGCTACCCCTAAAAGTTACATGTATCTTTATAAGAATTGTTCCTTGGGCTATTTGATTATCGAATAGGCATTCCAGCAAATTCATACTGCAGCAAGTTAAACAAAAGCCCCTGTGTCCTAGTTAATGTGTCGGTGTTCCATCACCTGTCGCCTCCAAACAGATGCTGAGTGTTTTGGGGATCCCTCATAAATTCAGCTAATACCACCCGCTCAAGAGTATGGTAACAGCATACACTTTATTACTAGCCTCTCAGCAGTTTTATGGTTACAAAGTCTGCATCTTGTGTTAATATAATGTCATGCAGTAACTTTACAATGTTTTTACCTTCTGGCTTTAGCTATTGTTGTAGAAGCCCACGTAAAGTACAGTGTGCTTTTCTAATTATTTATAATTACTCATTTAAATAAAAATGATTAATCCATTCAATCTAAAAATAATCCCTTACATATGCTACACAAAATATTGTTGTGACAAATGTTAAGATTCAGTTTTCTTAGATTCTAGGCAGGAGGTTTTTTTTACCCTAATACATTCTATGCATTAAGGTAAAAGACCTTCTGGGTGCATGCATCCCCCCCCCCCCCCATACTTACGTTAGCCACATCTCGATCCAGCGATGTGCATATGAGAGCAGGGGCTCTTTCAGGTCTCTCTTATTGACTCACACAGCAGTGTGAGCCATTGGCTGCTGTTGCTGTCAATCATGGCCAGTGAGCCAATAAGGTGAGAATGGGGGGCGAGACCGAGCCTGCTTGAGTGCCCCCATAGCAAGAGGCTTGCCATTGGGGGCACTCAGGTGGGGGAGGAGCCAGGCCCGCCAGCAGAGGACCCAAAAAGAAGAGGATGGGGGCTTCTCTGTGCAAAACCGTTGCACAGAGCCGGTAAGTAAAACTTATTTTTGTTTAACCTTTAAAACCACTCGAATTATAGTAATTTATTATATATTTAATTGTATGTGTATATTGTAGTTCTTGTCATACATGCTCTGCTATATAGACTTACAAATATATAAATATATAACCTCTACATACTGTTGTATATCAGTATGTGTTAGGCCTCATTCACATGGGTGTACTATAGCGTATGCCTGTGAGAGGGCCAGGTTTGCCCACATGGGAATGCACAGGATTTAAGTACATTCCTGTGCAGGCAGTCCCATTAATTTCATTTGGGACAGAGTAGCTGCACAGACACAGCCAGTGCTTCTGAATTTAAATCCATGTGGGTGCAGATACACTGCCCAGAATGTACACTGTCTGCATTCAAGGCTACGCACTCGCATTTGCACGGCTGTCAAAATGGGAACAGCGGCTGTGTGTGTGTAGCTGCTCCATCCAGTTTGAAATAAATTAAAAAAGAGAAATATGACCAAAGTTTTTTTATTTATTTTTTATTTTTTTTGGCCATACTTCTCTTTTGGGTCCCAGGAGTGCACTTAATTTTGCTTTCCAATGACACAGAGTCAGCTAACAGTGGGTTAAAGCCCACTGTCCGCTGACATCACGGAGCTGTTCCAGGCTTTGGAAGCATCCTGTACGGACCTTATTTCTCCTCCTGCTATAAGTTCATGGTCACTTCAATGACCATGAACTTATAACTGAATTGTTCAGCAGACTCTGCTGAACAATTCTATAACTCTAATCAGCTGATTACAATCCGCTGATCAGCGTTATTAACCTAAAATGTGACGTCCCAATGATGTTGCTTCCTTGTCCTCAGCCTCTCCACCTCCCGCCGATCCCTGTCACCTAAAATTACTCCCCTCCCACCTCCCTTCCTGCCCCCCCCCCCCCACGCAAACCTTATCTCCTGCAGCTACTTTTTGAAGCCGGCATCCCTCCTCTTCTGCTCCCGCCAGCTTCAGGTGCTGCTGGGGCTTGGGGGGATTACAGAATGTTGATCGGCCGGCCCCTGCACCCCCCATCCAGGCATCCCTCCCGCCACTTGCAGCTGCTGAATCGGCTCTTTGTCTGGCCGAGCGAGGGGGGTTGGGGTGTGCTGTTGAAGCTTTGGTTGAAGGCCTTGGGGGGACATGTGTTTGCCAGTCCCCTTCCTAAAGTGCAGAGGGCCGAGGCAGCCATCGCGAACAATGACTCCTGTGACAGCTCGGATGATCAGCTGATCACATAGTAAGCCGAGTGTTTACTATGTGTCAGACTGTCAGTTTATGAATGAATAAGGTCTCTATACAGATCCCTTATTTCATTCATGTAAAGTGCTGCAGAGAAAGGGACTTTAAGTCCCTTTCTCTGTGTCAAAAAAATAGATATGGGGGTCTGTTTATATCTCACCAAAGACCCCCAAAAAAAATAAAAAAAAAAAAAAATCAAAGAGCGGTCTCTGTCAAGCAGATCTGCCTGCTCAGTAAGGGATCTCTCTGCTGATCCCCGCTGAGCAGGCAGATGACAGCCCACTGTTCTCTATGGGGTGGTCAGATGGAAACGGGCAACCTGTTTTTCTCTTACGTCCTCCGACAGTCGCCGCCTCTTCATATTCGTCACATATGGGGTATTAGACTTTGCTCCGAAGGAGTAGCTAGGCAACAGAATATGTTAACATTAAAGCTTTTAACATATCCCACCCTCAAGGGGTGGTCCCCTCAGTCAATACCCTCCTACTTCCTGCAACCATATCTCAGTTTCAATGTCTAGCTTGTCAGGAGTGGCTGGCTCTCTCTGTGCTGGGGCTTTGTGCCCCAGACTCTTTCTTCTTTTTTGATTTTTTGTTTGAGTTTTCTCTCTACCTTTACTTAGCTGTTCTTTTTGTCAGCATTAGTTAGTTCTTCGGATGAAGAGGATCATGCGGGCTGGGTCTCGGGCTGATCCCCCTGGTCGCAGGTCGTGGGTCAGTGGCTTTCCAGCCTGCCATCGAGCGTTCAGCCAGGTAACGCTCCTGGCACAGTGAACGACCCATCCCTGTTCGGTGCAGGGATGATTGGTGAGGTGGCTACCTCACTGGACGCTGTGCGGTTTCATAACCCCATTCTGTGCGTCTTGTATGCGACTCTCCCTGCCTCATGTGCAGCGGCTTGTTCGCCTGTGCGGGTCCCCCACGCCATTGTGAGGTAAGTGTTATCTATGTGGGGACCTGTCTGTCTGGGGGGGTGTCAGTCTGGGACTGTGTAACCTGCCTCTGTTCACACTGTTTGTCTCCCTATCACTCGGCTGCATGCTGTGGGCTGCAAGGGGGGGGGGGGGAGCTGTGTGACACTGTGTGTGTCAGCCTTGTCAGTGTGAGAAGCTGTGTGCTGTGGGGCATGTTTTGGGCATGTTTGGGCACTATACAGCGATCGCTGCGGCGATCTGACATGTTTTTTTATACATGGATGACATGTGTGCATTACTGTACTGTGGAGCGGCGGTTTCGGTGCCAAACGGCGCCATTTTGCCTGCATTCGCTCCGGCCGCATGTTCTACATGCATGGCAGCCATTTTCTTGTAGCCTCCCATAGGCTTTCATAGAGCGCCCTGGCAGCATCACTTCCTCTTCTCCAGGAACACCGATCAAGGCAGCAGCAGCGGCGAGGGTCTCCTCAGGTTATATCCTTCTTATCCATTGCCTGTGTCAGTTTTATTGTCCCTGTGGGGGTCTCATTGTGCTTGTGTGTGGTGCGGTGGGCTGCGCTCGCCGCGCTTGTTAAAGGGGCAGTTAACCCTTTATTATCCGGCATTTGTAATAGAAGCAATGGATTCTCAGGATGGCAAATTTCCTACCGCCTTGGTGGAAAGCCAGGGGACCGCTGTTTCCCCCCCAGGGGGGGATTTAGCCACTATTGTGGCTGGCCTTGCTGCTCAGGTGCAGATGCTGGTGGCTGCTCAATCTACTAAAGACCCAGAGTTTCTCTTTCCTCTGATTCTGAGGGTGAAGGTGATGGGGCTGTTATGGCGGGGGCCTCCTTATCGGGGTCCCGCTCCTCCCTGGATCTTGTGGGGTCCGAGGTGGAGGCTGAAGTTGAAGGGGTTGATAATTCTCCCCCTGGCTCGCCTGAAGAGCTTGCAATCATGGATGAATTGATTGCTTCCATAAAACAAACGCTGCGTTTGCAGGATGAAGTGTGTCCCCCCCGCTGCCTTGGCGGCTTATGGGACGCAGAGAAAACGCAGGACGCCGCAGGTTTTTCCCTGCAATGATGATTTTCAGCGCGCTGTTAAGGTACAATGGCGCAATCTGCGCAAACCTTTTGCTGTACCAAGTAGGTTCAAGCTGCATTATCCTTTCTCGCCTTCCACTGACGAAAGGTGGTGTGTGCCACCCCCAGTGGATCACGCAATTGCGGTTTTAAACAAATCCACTGCGATTCCTGCAGAGGATTCCCCTGTGTTCCGTGATGCCACGGATAGGAGATTGGAGTCTCTTGCCCGTCATACTTATTCTGTTACGGGTTCTATGCTTAAGGCTCTGTTTGCCTCTCTCATGGCGGCCCAGGCGGTCGCAAGTTGGACGCAGATGCTTAGGCGCGTCCTAGTGGCCGATTCGGCCTCGCCGGCGACCCTGGATATGGTGGATCAAATCCACCAGGGTGTCATGTATCTGTGTGATGTGGACTTGGACCTAGTCCCGTTGGCTGCACGTGTGCACAGCGTGGCGGTGTTGTCTCGCCGCCTGGTTTGGTTGAAATGTTGGTCGGTGGACCAGTCTTCACGTAAGACCTTAGCCAATCTGCCTTATGATGGGTCTCGCCTTTTTGGGGAGTCCTTGGATGTGTTGATTTAGGGGATCACCGGAGGTAAGAGCACTCTCTTGCCCCATTTCCCCAAGGCTAAGGGGGCTTCTGGGAAGAAGCATGCTAATTTTCGGCCCCCTCAGGGGTCCTTTCGTGCCTTTCGGTCGCACTACAAGGGCAAACCGTTCAAAGGTCAAGGCTCTCAGAAGAAGCCCTGGTCTGGAAAACAGAAGTCCGGTCAATCCGGATCCACAGCCCATAACAGTGCGGCCTGAAGGGGCGCCCTCACCCAGTTTTGGGGTGGGGGGACGCTTGCTCGGTTTTCTTCAGCCCTGGTTGGCCCGCGTGCGGGACAGATGGGTTCAGGAGATCATTCGATCTGGTTACAAGATCGAGTTTCTCTCTCGACCGGAGAGCAGATTTTTTCCCTCAAATCTTCAACTGTCTCCAGAGCGTTTACGGGACCTGCACCTGGCGGTGCGGGACCTGAGGGCTCAGGGAGTGGTAGTTCCGCTGCCTCATCGGGACAGATTTCGGGGGTTTTATTCCAATCTGTTCACCGTGCCCAGAAAGGAGGGCAAGGTTCGTCCAATTCTGGACTTGAAGGCTCTGAACCGCTCTGTGCGGGTTCGCAAGTTCCGCATGGAATCCCTGCGGTCGGTGGTGGCTGCCCTGGTTCCGGGGGAATTCATGGCCTCCATCGATTTGAAGGATGCGTATCTTCACATCCCCATTTTCGAGGGTCACCAGAGGTACCTTCGATTTGCCATTGCGGAGGATCACTACCAGTTCGTGGCGTTGCCCTTTGGTCTCGCCTCGGCTCCGCGGGTCTTCACCAAGGTGCTTGCACCGGTTCTGGCATTATTGAGGGCCCAGGGCATTTCTGTCCTGGGGTATCTGGACGACATTCTGGTTCGGTCTGCGACCAGCCAGGGTCTGGAGAAGGACCTGTCTGTCACGATGCAAACTCTGCAGGAGTTTGGTTGGACGATAAATTTTCCAAAGTCGACACTGAGTCCGTCGGTTCGTCTTCCCTACCTGGGAATGATTCTGGACTCGGTGCAGGCGAAGGTCTTCCTGCCGGAAGACAAACTCAGAACTCTTCAGGAGGAAGTCGGGTCCCTCAGGGACGTTCCGCACTCGTCTCTGCGGACGTGCATGAGATGTCTGGGATTGATGGTCTCGGCCTTCGAGGCGATTCCCTTCGCCCAGTTTCACACGCGGGGTCTCCAAGCGGAGGTCCTGTCCATGTGGGACGGGCGACCTCAATCTCTGGATCTTCAAATCTCGTTGAGTCATCGCACCAGAAGAGACCTTCTGTGGTGGCTCCAGTCCCCGATGGTGTCCGCGGGCAAGTCGTTTCGTCCTATCTCGTGGACGGTAATCACCACGGATGCCAGCCTGTCGGGCTGGGGTGGTGTTCTGGGCGTTCTGTCCGCCCAGGGGACTTGGTCGGAGGGGGAGTCCTCCCTTCCGATCAACATTCTGGAATTGCGTGCGATAAGTCTCTGTCTTCATCGCTGGACGGACCGGCTGCAGGGCTGCCCGGTTCGGGTGCAGACGGACAATGCCACGGCGGTGGCCTACATCAACCACCAAGGGGGCACCAGGAGTGCCCGAGCGGCTCGAGAAGTGGCCGACATTCTGTCTTGGGCCGAGACTCATGTCCCGGCGATAACGGCGGTTCACATTCCGGGGGTGGAGAACTGGCAGGCGGACTATCTGAGTCGCCAGACCCTGGATCAGGGGGAATGGTCTCTCCACCCGGCTGTCTTCCAGATGTTGTGCGCGAAGTGGGGTCTTCCAGATGTGGACCTGTTCGCGTCTCGTCTCAACAACAAGGTGAGAAGGTTCGTGGCAAGGACGCGCGACCCTCGGGCAGACGCGTCGGACGCGTTAGTGGCCCCGTGGCATCAGTACAGGCTGATGTACGCGTTTCCACCGATTCAGTTGCTGTCCAGGTTCCTTCGCAAGTTACACTCGGAACGCAGCACGGTGATTCTTGTGGCACCGGACTGGCCTCGCCGGTCCTGGTACGCAGACTTCGTGAATCTGGCGGTCGACGCCCCGTGGTGTCTGCCTCTTCGAGACAATCTCCTGTTTTAAGGACCGATATACCATCCTGCTTTACAGTCGCTGGCTTTGACGGCCTGGCTGTTGAGATCGAGGTCCTGAAGGAGAAGGGTCTCTCCCCAGAGGTCGTTCATACCTTGATCAACGCGAGGAAGTCTTCCTCGGGGAAGGTTTATTACCATACTTGGAAGGCCTATTTTGCTTGGTGTGAGTCCAGGGGGTTTTCTCCCCGCACGTACTCGGTTTCCCGAGTGCTGTCCTTCCTTCAAACGGGTGTCGATCAGCGTTTGGCGCTGGCTACGATAAAGGGTCAGGTGTCTGCGCTGGCCGTTCTGTTTCAACGTCCCGTGGCTTCCAACTCCTTGGTTGGCACTTTTGTTCAGGGTGTGCGGCATCTGGTTCCTCCTAGGAGGGATCCTCTGCCCCCTTGGGACTTGAATCTCGTTCTATCTGTGTTACAACGTGCTCCTTTTGAACAGATCAGGGAGATCTCGTTGTCTATGTTGTCCAAAAAGGTCGCCTTTTTGGTTGCGATCACTTCGGCTCGCAGAGTGTCGGAGCTGGCGGCTTTGTCCTGCAAGTCTCCGTATCTGGTTGTTCATTTGGATAAGGTGGTCTTGTGACCTAATCCTTCTTTTCTTCCGAAACGAGTTTCGGAATTCCATCTTAATGAGGATGTTGTCTTGCCTTCGCTGTGCGCGAAGCCTAAACATCCAAAGGAGATGAGATTACATTCTTTGGATGTTGTTCGGGCGATAAGGGTTTACCTTAAATCGACTGAGTCTTTTCGAAAGACGGACTCCTTGTTTGTTCTTCCAGAGGGTCCTCGGAAGGGCATGGCGGCGTCGGCCTCTACCATCGCCGAATGGATCAGGCAGACCATTGAACAGGCGTATGCCTTGCAGGGGAAGGTTCCCCCTTTGCCTGTGAAGGCGCACTCTACTAGATCTCTGAGTACGTCTTGGGCCTGTCGTCATGGGGCTTCTGTAGCCCAGGTGTGTAAGGCGGCGACCTGGTCGACCGTGCACACTTTCACAAAATTCTACAAAGTAGATGATCAGGCATCGGCGGATGCTTCCTTTGGCCGCAAGGTTCTTAGTGCGGCAATTCCCTAGGGTCCCTTGTTGGGGACCTCTGGCTGTTGGGATAAGTTTTTTATCCCCTGGTTATTTGTCTTTTCCTGGGTTGTTGCTCCTGTTGAGCACTTGTTTTTCCTGTTGCCCAGCTGGTTTCCTTCCTTTGGTACGGTTCCTTTCTTTAATGCGGAGACTGCGTTGCCTTTCGGCGCGGATGCGTTTCCCACCCCTCATGTTTGCACTGCTTTGGGACGTCCCCATATGTGACGAATATGAAGAGGCGGCGACTGTCGGAGGACGTAAGAGAAAACGGAATTTTTGTAAAATCTTACCTCTAAAATTCCTTTCTCTGAGTCCTCCGACAGTCGCCGCCCCCGCCCCTCTTTTGGGGTTTGGTTGTATACTCTACTGCTATTCCACTGAAACTGAGATATGGTTGCAGGAAGTAGGAGGGTATTGACTGAGGGGACCACCCCTTGAGGGTGGGATATGTTAAAAGCTTTAATGTTAACATATTCTGTTGCCTAGCTACTCCTTCGGAGCAAAGTCTAATACCCCATATGTGACGAATATGAAGAGGCGGCGACTGTCGGAGGACTCAGAGAAAGGAATTTTACAGGTAAGATTTTACAAAAATTCCGTTATTTCCATCCCATCCGATCTGCTAAATGGATGGGGAATAGGATCCCCATCCCTCTGTTTTTAGTGGACCAGATCGGATGAAGGCAGGGTTAAACGGACACGTGCATTTACATTAGCCTCTCCATAAAAAACAATGGGTGGTCTGATTGGGCCTGCTTAAAAAACGGACAGGCAGGCCTGATCGGTCTGCTTGTGTAAAAGGGCCTAAGGCCTTGTTCACACCAGGGATATGCAGCGTACCTTTACAGGGATGCACAGATGTTCCATGCATCCCTGTGCAGGCAATCCCATTGATGACATTTGAGATGTAGCATGTAGGTCCGCATGCATTTCCCTGAGCTCACACTCTCTGTGTTTTGGTTCGTGCATCCACACCCACACGGATGTCAGATTGGGACAGTAGATATGCTTGTGCAGCTGTTGCATCCCAGTTGACATAAATGGGACTGCCTGTACAGGGATGCACTGAACACCTGTGAATCCTTGTGCGGGTAAACATGGCCCTCCATGGGCGTGCACTTTAGAATGCCACATGTGAGCAATGCTTTAGTAGTAATTTAGCAGGAAGTTTGCAAGTTATGCTGTGTTTATGTGCGCTATTAATGATTTTATTGTAAATAGCATTATGATGAACATTTGCGCAATTATTGCTGGGCCCAAAAAATCAGTAGGACTTCTTTTATTCTACAGGTCATGTGCTTTCAGAAAATGTCTGGTTTGAGGGCCGGTTCACACTGGTGGAATGCCAGACATCGCATGTGATTCGTATAGCATTGCTGTGCAGATCACATGCAATGTCTGTGCGATGCAAATTCAGCCATATAAACTGTATGGTTGAATTCGCATTGCATTCGGACCATACTCGTGCAGGACCCTTTTTTTTGTCCGCTCCAGAATCGGATCTCATGGGTGTTCACACCCATGCAAATCGATTCCTGTCCGAAATCGCAGTTCACACTGTGATCTGCAAACCAATCTGGGGGTGTCATTAGTTTTGTATTGATACCCGCAGCAGTTCGCAGTCTAAACGCATTGCCATTCAGGTGCAGTACGGGATTCGCAGGGTTTCCTGCATCGCACCAGTGTGAACCGTGCCTGAGTGGACTTTTCAAATTCTGAAAGCTGTAGGTGAAAAATGGTAACCCCTGGATTTTTTGAGTAAATTGTTTTTATTTAGTTTTGCATACATTCAGTTTTCACGATTTCACAAAAAGGTACAATTTAAAATGTACAAATATTTGTTATTTAATAACTTAATACAGTTTTAACCTTTATATTTAGTAGGAATTTTGTACATTTTGCCATGTATGAATCCACTATTAATGAATTTAGTGTAATTTTAGCGAAATTTTTGGTTTTATAAACATTTGTGCAAATATCGCCGTGTCTTAAAAATCAGTAGCACCTTTTTATTCTGCTGGCTATGTGCTTTCAGAAGTCTTTTATAAACTCTGAAATCTATAAGTGAAAAATGAAAACCTCCAGATTTTTAGAGAAATTTTAGTATGCGTCCGATTTTCTCAAAAAGGGGCAATTTAAAATGTACAAATATTTGTTATATAACTCAATACAGGTTTAGCTTTTATATTTAGGAGGAACTTTGCAGGGAATTTGTAAAATTTGCTGTGTTTTGTAGCTGCTAATAATGATTTTAGTGCATTTTTAGCGAAAATATTGATTTGGTAAACAGTTAAAAATCTATGCTTCCTTCCTTTTGTTCTACTGGTCCTGTGCTTTCAGAAACTATATGGTTTGGGGGGGGGGGGTAACAAACTCTGAAATCTGTAAGGGAACAATGGAAACCTTCAGATTTTTAGAGAAATGTGGGTTTTTACGTTTTTGCGTACGTTCAATTTTCTCCCTTTTACAAAAAAGCATAATTTAAAAATTACAAATATTTGTTTAATTCAATACAGGGTAAGCTTTTATATTTAGTAGGAATTTAGCAGGAATTTTGTGAAATTTGCTGTGTTTATATCCGCTAAAAGGAATTTAGAGATTATTTAGCAAATATATAGTTTTGATAAACATTTGCGCAAATATAGCAGGGCATTAAAATCAGTAGCACCTTCTTTTTTATTCTACTGGTAATGTGCTTTCAGAAAATATATGGTTTGAGGGGTCTTAAACTCTGAAAACTGTAAGGGAACAATGAAAACCTCCAGATTTTTTGAGCAATTTGGATATTTTAATTTTTGCGTATGTTTCTTTGATTTTCACCATTTCGCAAAAAGGCGCAAGCTAAAATGTATTTATTTATTATTATTTTATTTATTTATTACAGGTTAGCTTTTATATTTAGCAGGAATTTTGTAAAATGTGCTGTTTTTTTTCTGCTAATAAGGATTTTAGTGTATTTTTAGCAAAAATATTGATTTGATAAGCATTTACCCAAATATCATTGTGCCTTAAAAATTTGTAGCACCTTATTTGTATTCTACTGGTCATGTGCTTTCAGAAAGTATATGGTTTGGGGGTCTTTAACAAACTCTGAAAGTCGTAAGGGAAAAATAAAAAAGCAGTGGAAAAAGTGCAAAAAGTTTAAAAGTAGAGCACAGGGCCTGGCAGCGAAAGGGTTAAACAAACATTCTTTGCTTTTATGTTACAATTATTTTGTTCCAAAGTTGAGTGAGGCACTGGTAATGTAACCATGTCCTCACAGATGCTTCCTTGGAAGTGCCCCCCCTCAGATGATGTGTACTGTCACCCTGTCTGAGACCCAGTCAAAGCTCCAAGAAATAAACGGAAATGGATTCACTCTGAGAATAACGGGGAGGAACAGAAAAACAGGGAATGCAAAGGACAAAAGGCTTGCAATATTCTACAAGTATTAGTTTGTAAAATTTCTTGGATTATACTAGCAGGAACTTTCAAATATGCACTTTTTGTGGTAGAGAATTTTATTACTTTACCGTGGACTCTCTCTTCTTTTCCACGTGTGTCATTGCAAACAGCAGAAGCCAGCAGAGTCCATGTTAAATACTTATTCTTTTAAATAGTTACCTCTTTATACATAATCTGTAGTATCAACAGTTTAAAGCCGAACTTCAGGTATGATCTTAACTGCATACTTACATTGTGCAAGTTGGCATTACTGCAGCGATCACTGTGATCTTTGTGGTTGTGTGACTATGCCACTGCATACTGACTACAGTGGGTCGCCCTCTGCATTGCCGCCATTCACAAAGTATTTTGTATTTTTTCAATGAATACAAGGCCTTCTCTGATTAGGGTAGGGTGTATAGGTGGGGTGATAATGTCATGATTTCCACCTGTAGGACCAGGGAGATCACAGTGATTACTGTAGTAGCACCAGCTACTACTACTGATTATCAAAGCTGGAAAAATATTAAGTATGATATCAAGATCATAACTGGAGTTCAGCTTTAACAAAAAGCAGTTAAGAGTCAGCCACTAAGCTCTTGTTTTGTCTGTACATTGTACAGCATTGAGCAGAACTTCATGTACATAGTCTAATTGTATTATATTTAGCTTAAGATTGCTTCCTTGGTTTAATTTATGTAAACCTTTTGCATCAGTTAGTACACTGCTGAGAGTTTCATTGCGTGAGTACTTTATGGATAGTATTTGTTTGCATGTCAACTTATGACCGGATCCTCCCTCAGGAGTGCTGTGCAGGTTATGGGAAGAATAACTGTTCTATGGAGTTGGTTCAGTTATTTCCTATCTGTGTCAAACCTTCTAGAGGCCACTAACACAGAGTTCACTAGGGGGAACACATCACTTCAGGATATGTATATACTCCAATGTAGCAATGACATTTGTTAGTTAGGGTATCTGGAAAAGTAACTAGATTTCAATAGTTGTATCATACTGTCGGTACTCTCAAAAAATATAAATAGCAGTACAAGAAACAACAATGTACAAGGCACATCCAGTGCATGTGTTTTTTTTTTTCAGTGCATGTTTTTTATTCTGCTTTTTGTAAAAGACCATTTCCGTAATTCCATCAGATATCGAGTATCTAAAACAGAAAAAGAGTAAAGCCTGTGCTATTAGGCTGGCCAGTATCCAGCTAGTCCTGGCTTCCTTGAAAACTTTTGCATTAACGCAATATAAAATTCTTTACAGATACGTGGAGGGACTTATTTATAAAGCTATGTTATTTAACAATAATATTTATCAAAAGGGTTACATTTAAAGTAGATGGAAACCCTAACACCGCATTAACACTGAAGCGGCACGACTTCGGGGACGACCTGTGAAGTCGCGATCAGCGCGACTTCGGCACGGACTTCATAAAATGGATGTCTATGCAAGTCGCTCCAGGTCGCCCCAAAGTAGTACAGGACCCTTTTTCTATGTCGGAGCGACTTGTGTCGCTCCTATTAGAACCGGTCCTGTACTACACAATGGACCGCGATGGTGCACGACTTGTCAGGCTGACCAAGTCGCCTGACAAGTCGTATTAGTGTGAATGGACTGTTACTTGCTTACATTGTGTTGCTAAAGTACTGCATATTATAAATATAGTATCATTTCGAATTTAAAAAAAAAAAAACACCCCACTCAAATCTGCCTGCTGCGGTGGAAGATGGGACTTGTAGTTCATTCACAGATCTCAGTGAATGAATGATGCAACTGTTCAGGCAGAGCCCTGTACAGCCATGATGATTTTGAGTGACAGTTGCTGCGGGGAGGAATAGCACCTGCACGTTGTCATGGGGTTGGGAGGATTACAGTTGCTGAACTACATGTTACATGCTAAATAATGGTAATGTGTTGTTAAAGCTAGAGTTAGCCTTTAATTAGTATTGGTAGTTTTACACAGTAGAAACGTGGCTTTAAACAGACTGCAATTTAATTTTTTATAATATATATTTTTTAAATATTCATCTTTTGTGCTGTTATCTTACAATGTATTTATACTGTATGTTTTATGCTGGCACTAGAGTTAGTTGTCACATTTATTTGGTGAGCACAAAAAAAGTGTTTTCTTTTTTTCCCAGTATTTGATTATTAAAAATCAGGTTATAATACCCACTCCGCGATACTAATAAACTGTATATCCCCACACAAAACCCACACAAAACAATGTGCTTTACATACAATATGAATGAAGTGAAAAGATTTAAAAAAAATTTACTAATGCAAATTAATACATTAAAAATAACCATAAGTTCACCTTTTTGTAACATGTTACACCCATATTCAGGGTGTAACATGTTACAGATACACCACCCCACTCCCCCAAATCCCCCCTTTTCACAGCGGCCAGGGGATCTTCTGCCCCCTGCTCGCTGTCACAATCTAACAAAACCAGAGTTCATTGAATATGAAAACTACAGGTACCAACAGCATTTGCAGCTTTGTTGGCTTGTAGTTCTCAGTGGACTACCTGGGCGCTGTTGAGCGCTCTGATAGTTCATGGAGTTTTCCTGTCAGAGTGTAACTGCCTGCCCAATTGGGAGGTACGGACAGATAGCTACACAGACAGTCTACAGGACTGTGACATTGCACTCACAAACATGGGTGCAATTCTTTACAGGCTCCTAACTAAATAAATGCATTTTTTTTTACCTGCGAAAAAATGTGCATTTATTTATTTATTTATTGTAATTTTGTAAAGGTGAACTTATCCTTTAATACTCAACAGCTGTGTTAAGAAATGCCCCACAGATAATCGCTTAATTGCTGTGTATTAGGATTAGCCTAATTTTGATTATTTATTGCTGTTTAAATTTGATGTATATAATGTGTATAGTGCGTTGAGGTGGGTATAGCTTCGTATTTACAAATGCGTTCACTTTGTGAACTGCCTCAAAGGGAAAAAAACTCCAGAACCACCATTAAATAAACAAAAATGTTCATATTCTTGAATCACTTTAAAAGTGTATTGGATACAGTACTGTTCAAATGTTTTAAAACACTTATGAACCAAATCTAGTAAATGCTTGATAAAATAATGCAACAAATTGTCCAGGGAACACCTGGACATCACTGTGAGAACCCTTAAAGAACTTGGATGGAAATGTAATTTCCTAAAATCTGCTCAGGTTCCATCCACCAAGTTGGACTACCTGGGCCTGACCTTGGACTCGGCCTCAGCCCGGGTGTTTCTTCCAGGGAAAAAACTCCAGAAGTTGCAGGATGCAGTTCGGCTCCTGTTGTACAACAGTAGGTCATCTCTCAGGACTTGCATGCATGTGCTGGGCCCGATGGTCTCCACCTTTGAGGCGGTTTAGTTTGCACAGTTCCATACAAGACCTCTGCAAAGGGAGATTCTTGCCAAGGGGATCAAGAATTCACAGTCTCTAGACAATGTGATCCTGTTGAGCCGGGGTACGAGAAGGTCCCTGATTTGGGCACTGATTGTTCTCAGGGGTCTGGACTTTGGAGGAGTCCAGACTGCTGATCAATATCCTGGAAGTTCAGGCGATCAGGCTTTGCCTAATCCATTGGACGTATTGTCTGCAGGGGCGCCCGGTCAGGATTCAATCGGACAATGCCACGGCCGTGGCATATGTCAATCACCAAGGGGGCACAAAAAGTGTCCTAGTGGCCCGGGAAGTTGCCGGCATTCTACAGTGGGCAGAACGCTTTGTCCCAGCCCTCTCTGCTGTGCATATTCCAGGGGTAGAAAATTGGCAGGCAGACTACCTCAGTCGGCAGGCGCTGGACCAGGGAGAATCGTCCCTTCACCCAGAGGTGTTTCATCAACTCTGTCTCCGGTGGGGAACTCCCGATGTGGACTTGTTGGCCTCTCATCTCAACAGGAAAGCACACAGGTTTGTAGCAAGGTCTCGGGATCCTCTGGACAATGCCACAGAGGCTCTGGAGGCCCCTTGAGACCAGTATCGTCTGATATACGCTTTTTCCCCTCTAAAACCTTTGCCAAGACTTCTGTGAAGAATGGAGGGATTCCGGTCATCCTAGTGACCCCAGACTGGCCTCGCCGGTCTTGGTACTCCGATTTGGTACAGCTGGTCGCCGAAGTGCCTTGGAGATTCCCTCTCAGAGAAGATCTTCTGGCTCAAGGGCCGATCTTCCACCCTGCTTTACAGTCGCTGGCTTTAGCGGCGCGGATTTTGAAAAACAGGTACTGAGGAATAGAGGAGTGTCGGAATCGGTGATTCCCATGCTGTTAAAAGCTAGAAAATCTACTTCTAGGAAAATGTATCATTGCGTCTGAAACGCGTTCATTGCGTGGTGCGAGTCTCAGGGGGGGGGTCTCACCCCGTTCCTTTTCGGCTGCTAGAATTTGAGGACCTCCAAAAAGGGGTAGATCAACGCTTAGCCTTGGGAACCATCAAGGGCCAAGTTTCGGCCTTGACGATTTTCTTTCAAGCTATTTTGCTACACACTCCTTGATTCCTTCTTTTATTCAGGGAGTCTGCCACTTGGCTCCCCCGGTGAGGTCTCCGTTGCCTCCGTGGGACCTCAACTTGGTTCTGTCGGTTCTTCGAAAATCGCCTTTTGAAAACATGAGTGAGATTCCTCTGCTCACTTTTGACACAGAAGGTAGCCTTCTTGGTGGCTATTACTTCTGCGCGCAAGGTGTCTAAGTTGGCTGCGTTGTCTTGTTCTTTATATGGTGGTCCACAGAGACAAAGTGGTACTTCGTCCTTGTCAGTCGTTCCTTGCTAAGGTTGTTTCTGGTTTCCATTTAAATGAAGAAATTGTGTTGCCTTTGTGTCCTAAGCCTAAACACCCTAAGGAGATTGCCTTTCATTCCTTGGATGTGGTTCGAGCAATCAGGGTGTATCTGGCGGTGACTGAGTAGTTTAGGAAATCAGACTCACTATTAATTTTTCCTTATGGATGGACCTCATAAAGGGCTGGCTGCGTCTGCTGCGACCATTTCCAGAAGGATCAGGCAGATGGTGGTGCATGCTTATTCCATTAAGGGTCAGGATCCTCCTTTCCCTGTTAAGGCACATTCTACAGGGCACTTAGTGCCTCTTGGGCTTTTCGTCATCAGGCTTCCATGGTGCAGGTTTGTAAGGTGGCCACCTGGTTGTCTGTGCACACTTTAACAAAATTTTACAAGGTGGATGTGTTGGCGTCTGTGAATGCTGCCTTTGGCCGCAAGGTTTTGCAGGCTGCTGTTTGAGAGGACTAGCCCCCTTTTTGAGTGTGTTATTTTCAGATGAGCTCCAGTTGTTCCTGGTTGGCTAGGTTTAGCCTTTTGGGAATTTTTTTTTCTGCTGTGTTTTTCCGCCCCTTATGTTTGACACTGCTTTGGCATGTCCCAATGTTCAAGAAGATCTGGAGATGTGTCCGTCAATGAACGAAAGAGAAAATTTGATTTTTGTCTTACCGCAACAAAACTGAGTGCCTGTAGCAGGAAGTGGGAATATACCCCCTGGGACTGCCTAGTGTCCTACTCCTGTAGGGGCAGCATAACCCAAAGGTCAAGAAGATCTGGAGCTTTGTCTGTCAATAAACATCAGAGAAAAGGATTTTACGGTAAGACCTAAATCCAATTTTTTATGTGGTGGACCCCACTGTCTGTTTGCCTAATATGATAGAGGAACTGGTGGCTTATAGCTGGGTTTCAAATTTTAAGATCAATTACACCAAATCCAAAATGTTACCCATTACTAATATCTCCGACCCTGTCCTCCGCATTGAAAGGGGCTTTTTTATTTTATGTGGGCATCCTCCTCTAAGCGATACCTAGGCATCCAGCTCACTGGGAACCTTGACACTCTGTACGCACACAATTCTATTCCCTTACTTCAGAAGATTCCCCTGGTTTAACCCCGGTGAGCAGCTGGCTTCTCTTGGAACTTGGGCAAGTGATGGCATTGTCAGCTTAGCGCATTTTGTAGAAGGCCATGCCATAGTCCCACTGGTCCCGCTTAGGGAATGTTATGGCAGTTTCCCCTTTAATTTTTGGAGGCACCACCAGTTAGCAAATTTTATTGCTTCCAAACATCATGAATCGCAGATTAGATCCACACCCATGGAGTTTTAAACGCATATGGGCGGCACAAGATCCCCTGCCTCATATGATCTTGGCCCTATACAAACTATTAGATGCAGCCAAATCTACCCAGTGCTGTATCCTGGCCCAGGCCTAGGGCGGCACTTTGCAGGGGGGCAGCAAAAAAATATTTCATTACTTGTATAATGACTATGGACTTCCTATTTATTATACAAATAAGTGAAATAATCCTATAATTACAATCAGTGGCAGCAAACACAAGTCCAAATATCTTAAAAGAGTAATCTTACTAATCCCGTGACATAAGGCTGTACTAATGGGCACTGATAAGGCTGCACTGGTGTCCACTGATGAGGCCACACTGATATGCTGCACTGATGGGGAAGTAAAGAGGCGGCACTGATTAGGCTGCACTGATGAGGCTGAACTTATGGGAACTGATGAAGCTATGCTGATGGGCACTGATAGACTGTGGTTATGGTTTACAGATGACAGGGTGGGTCATAAACAGGAAGGGGTGTGGACTTTACAGGAAGGGGTGGGTCATATTTAAATTAGGGGGTGCACAAGTTTAGTCAGGCCTAGGGCAGCACAAAACCTAAATACACCACTGAATCTACCCCTAAACCATATTTCATCAGAGAATGGAAGCGTGACCTAAAGTGTGAGTTCACTAAAGAACAGCTGCAGCATTTGTATCATATGACACACTCTAGCTCAGTGGAGTCCAAAGCGCAGGAGAATAATTACAACTTTCTATCTAGATGGTATAGTGGTACCCATGACTCTTGCCAGAATATGTCCCTCGATCTCTGATCGGTGTTGGAGGGGATATGCCCATTAGTTCAGACCTTCCCAACTCTCCGGAACATTTTCTCCTCCACATCTCCCATATACCTGTCTCCCACTATAAACTTAGGGCTCTCCCTCACCTTCTTAGTGCTGCCAAGCATCTTATACCTATCCACTGGAAAAGCTCACATATCCGGAGTGAGGAGGAGTGACTCCGGAAGGTGAGATTATGGAAGCAGAGGACTAACTTGCCACTTGCAGGGATATCCAAAAAGGATTTGACTCCACTGGGCTCAATGGAAAAAAACACACATCAGGCTTGGCCCCAGTATCTTCTAGCTTAGATATGGCCCTACTAGCCCTGGCAAGACCTACCTTTAAACAGTCGGTCCAGGCAGACTGGAATTACTGCACCAAATTAGCTGTGAACCAAGTGTGAGCACTGTGACCATGACCTTATCAGGTGAAATGAGCCTAATCAGGAAGTGGTTTAATATAGTTGGAGCTTTGTTTGTTCTCTTAACTGTACACCCGAGCGGGAATGTATGCAGTTGTGTGGGCTCTCCACTCCTCTCCCAGCTGGGGTAGGAGTTGCATCCATTGGGGCCGAATGCCCGTGACCGAGGAAAACTCATTTATATTGTCCAGCTCCGACATGGCTCTAAGCACTCACCTGAAATGCGAACGACAACATTCCTTTTTCTTTTGTTCTTGTTTTTTCCCATTTTCTCCGCTTGTGTTCTTATCCAGTTGTTGTTACTTTGCAATTGTTCCATATTATGATGTTTCACGATTTCATACATCTCTTTGCACTATTTAGGTGATTTACAGAGTGTACTGTATCATATGTTTTTTGAAAATTGTTTTTTTTCTTTTGTTAATACGATGAAGAGTGTGTGCTCTAGATCATCTGGCTTCAGTTTTTGTATGTCTATATATGTTTGAAACTAAATAAACAAAGATTATACAAAACTAAAAAATGAACAAAAGAAATGCCTCACTGGTGTTCTCACAGCAAACATATAGTGCTTCAATACACTCCCCACTGGTGTTTGACACCACCACAATTGTACAGTAATCTTGGTTAGTACTTTTAGCACAAAGGGCTAAAAAGAACAGAGATAGATCCAACAGTATAGTATAAAAGATTATGGCTCAATTTAGTAAAGTATCGCACTTACAGTAGCAGAGCAACTCGGCATGTGTATCAAATGAACTGGCACAGCCCCATGGTATGTGTAAGGTTAGGTGTAGATCAGAAAGCCTTATATACTTTCAGATATAGTGCTGAACATCTTAGGAGAGCTAAAACCTGTTGCACTCTGTTATGCTGACCTTAGCTTGGGCCTTTCATCTCTCCCCCCTCAAAACCGAAATCAAGATTCATATATTAGATTTGTGGGTTCCAGACCTCCAGGCACATAGTGGAAGTTATCTAATAATATGCGTAGGCACCTCTAGGAGCCTGCTTTTCAGATCTGCTATCACTTTATTAGGTTTAAAGGAGACACGGGTTTACTAAAATGCTAAAATCCAGGCAGACCTTAAGCTACACAGTTGAAATGGGAAAATGTAAACCATTTTACCAGCTAAAACATTTGAAATTTTGTACAGCCACGGATGTGATTGACATGCTGTGTAGTCCTGTATCCCTGGCCAGTCAATTTAAAGGAGATCATCACACTCACACAAATATTTAAAACCTTTGTTTTTTGCTTTAAGTTCCGCTTTTTTGTTTTCAAATCCTAATTTAATTTTATGTTTATACTTTTAGAAGTACACTACCGTTCCAAAGTTTGGGGTCACTTAGAAATGTCCTTTTCTCTTACGTCCTCCGACAGTCGCCGCCTCTTCATATTCGTCACATATGGGGGTATTAGACTTTGCTCCGAAGGAGTAGCTAGGCAACAGAATATGTTAACATTAAAGCCTTTAACATATCCCACCCTCAAGGGGTGGTCCCCTCAGTCAATACCCTCCTACTTCCTGCAACCATATCTCAGTTTTAATGTCTAGCTTGTCAGGAGTGGCTGGCTTTTCCTGTGCTGGGGCTTTCTGCCCCAGACTCTTTCTTCTTTTTGAAATTTTGTTTGAGTTTTCTCTCTACCTTTACTTAGCTGTTATTTTTGTCAGCGTTAGTTAGTTCTTCTGATGAAGAGGATCACGCGGGCTGGGTCTCGGGCTGATCCCCCTGGTCGCAGGTCGTGGGTCAGTGGCTTCCCAGCCTGCCATCGAGCGTTCAGCCAGGTAACGCTCCTGGCACAGTGAACGACCCATCCCTGTTCGGTGCAGGGATGATTGGTGAGGTGGCTACCTCACTGGATGCTGTGCGGTTTCTTAACCCCCATTTTGTGCGTCTTGAATTGCGACTCTCCCTGCCTCATGTGCAGCGGCTTGTTCGCCTGTGCGGGTCCCCCACGCCATTGAGAGGTAAGTGTATCTATGTGGGGACCTGTCTGTCTGGGGGGGTGTCAGTCTGGGACTGTGTAACCTGCCTCTAATCACACTGCTTGTCTCCCTATCTCTCGGCTGCATGCTGTGGGCTGCAAGGGGGGGGGGGGAGCTGTGTGACACTGTGTGTGTCAGCCTGGTCAGTGTGAGAAGCTGTGTGCTGTGGGGCATGTTTTTTTGGCATGTTTGGGCATATACATCGATCGCTGCGGCGATCTGACATGTATTCCTATACAGGGATGTCACGTGTGCATTACTGCACTGTGGAGCGGCGGTTTCGGCGCCAAACGGCGCCATTTTGCCTACACTCGCTCCGGCCGCATGTTTTACATGCATGGCGGCCATTTTCTTGTAGCCTCCATAGGCTTTCATAGAGCGCCCTGGCAGCATCACTTCCTCTTTCCAGGAACACCGATCGCGGCAGCAGCAGCGGCGAGGGTCTCCTCAGGTTTTATCCTTCTGTTCTTGCTATCCATTGCCTGTGTTCAGTTTGCATATTCCCTGTGGGGGTCTCATTGTGCTTGAGTGTGGTGCGGTGGGCTGCGCTTGCTTAAAGGGGCAGTTAACCCTTTATTGTCTGGCATTACAGGGGCAATGGATTCTCAGGAGGGCAAATTTCCTACCGCCTTGGTGGAAAGCCAGGGGACCGCTGTTTCCCCCCCAGGGGGGGATTTAGCCACTATTGTGGCTGGCCTTGCTGCTCAGGTGCAGATGCTGGTGGCTGCTCAATCTACTAAAAGACCCAAAATTACTCTTTCCTCTGATTCTGAGGGTGAAGGTGATGGGGTTGTTATGGCGGGGGCCTCCTTATCGGGGTCCCGCTCCTCCCTAGATCTAGTGGGGTCCGAGGTGGTGGCTGAAGTTGAGGGGGTTGATAATTCTCCCCCTGGCTCGCCTGAAGAGCTTGCAATCATGGATGAATTGATTGCTTCCATAAAGCAAACACTGCGTTTGCAGGATGAAGTGTGTCCCCCCGCTGCCTTGGCGGCCTATGGGACGCAGAGAAAACGCAGGACGCCGCAGGTTTTTCCCTGCAATGATGATTTTCAGCGCGCTGTTAAGGAACAATGGCGCAATCTGCGCAAACCTTTTGCTGTACCAAGTAGGTTCAAGCTGCGTTATCCTTTCTCGCCTTCCACTGATGAAAGGTGGTGTGTGCCTCCCCCAGTGGATCACGCAATTGCGGTTTTAAACAAGGCCACTGCGATTCCTGCAGAGGATTCCCCTGTGTTCCGTGATGCCACGGATAGGAGATTGGAGTCTCTTGCCCGTCATACTTATTCTGTTACGGGTTCTATGCTTAAAGCTCTGTTTGCTTCTCTCATGGCGGCCCAGGCGATCGCAAGTTGGACGCAGATGCTTAGGCGCGTCCTAGTGGCCGACTCGGCCTCGCCGGCGACCCTGGATATGGTGGATCAAATCCACCAGGGTGTCATGTATCTGTGTGATGCGGACCTGGACCTGGTTCCATTGGCTGCACGTGTGCACAGCGTGGCGGTGTTGTCTCGCCGCCTGGTTTGGTTAAAATGTTGGTCGGTGGACCAATCTTCACGTAAGACCTTAGCCAATCTGCCTTATGATGGGTCTCGCCTTTTTGGGGAGTCCTTGGATGTGTTGATTAAGGGGATCACCGGGGGTAAGAGCACTCTCTTGCCCCATTTCCCCAAGGCTAAGGGGGCTTCTGGGAAGAAGCATGCTAATTTTCAGCCCCCTCAGGGGTCCTTTCGTGCCTTTCGGCCGCACTACAAGGGCAAGCCGTTCAAAGGTCAAGGCTCTCAGAAGAAGCCCTGGTCTGGGAAACAGAAGTCCGGCCAATCCGGATCTGCAGCCCATAACAGTTCGGCCTGAAGGGGCGCCCTCACCCAGTTTTGGGGTGGGGGGACGCTTGCTCGGTTTTCTTCAGCCCTGGTTGGCCCGTGTGCGGGACAGATGGGTTCAGGAGATCGTTCGATCTGGTTACAAGATCGAGTTTCTCTCTCGGCCGGAGAGCAGATTTTTTCCCTCAAATCTTCAACTGTCTCCAGAGCGTTTGCGGGACCTGCACCTGGCGGTGCGGGACCTGAGGGCTCAGGGAGTGGTGGTTCCGGTGCCTCATCGGGACAGTTTTCGGGGGTTTTAAGTCTCAGTCTTCATCGCTGGACGGACCGGCTGCAGGGCTGCCCGGTTCGGGTGCAGACGGACAATGCCACGGCGGTGGCCTACATCAACCACCAAGGGGGCACCAGGAGTGCCCGAGCGGCTCGAGAAGTGGCCGACATTCTGTCTTGGGCCGAGACTCATGTCCCGGCGATAACGGCGGTTCACATTCCGGGGGTGGAGAACTGGCAGGCGGACTATCTGAGTCGCCAGACCCTGGATCAGGGGGAATGGTCTCTCCACCCGGCTGTCTTCCAGATGTTGTGCGCGAAGTGGGGTCTTCCAGATGTGGACCTGTTCGCGTCTCGTCTCAACAACAAGGTGAAAAGGTTCGTGGCAAGGACGCGCGACCCTCGGGCAGACGCGTCGGACGCGTTAGTGGCCCCGTGGCATCAGTACAGGCTGATGTACGCGTTTCCACAGATTCAGTTGCTGTCCAGGTTCCTTCGCAGGTTACACTCGGAACGCAGCACGGTGATTCTTGTGGCACCGGACTGGCCTCGCCGGTCCTGGTACGCAGACCTCGTGAATCTGGCGGTCGACGCCCCGTGGCGTCTGCCTCTTCGAGACGATCTACTGTCTCAAGGATCGATATACCATCCTGCTTTACAGTCGCTGGCTTTGACGGCCTGGCTGTTGAGACCGAGGTCCTGAAGGAGAAGGGTCTCTCTCCAGAGGTCGTTCATACTTTGATCAACGCAAGGAAGTCTTCCTCGGGGAAGGTTTATTACCGTACTTGGAAGGCCTATTTTGCCTGGTGTGAGTCCAGGGGGTTTTCACCCCGCACGTACTCGGTTTCCCGTGTGCTGTCTTTCCTTCAAACGGGTGTTGATCAGCGTTTGGCGCTGGCTACGATAAAGGGTCAGGTGTCTGCTCTGGCCGTTCTGTTTCAACGTCCCGTGGCTTCCAACTCCTTGGTTGGCACTTTTGTTCAGGGTGTGCGGCATCTGGTTCCTCCTAGGAGGGATCCTTTGCCCCCTTGGGACTTGAATCTAGTTCTGTCTGTGTTGCAACGTGCTCCTTTTGAACAGATCAGGGAGATCTCGTTGTCTATGTTGTCCAAAAAGGTTGCCTTTTTGGTGGCGATCACTTCGGCTCGCAGGGTGTCGGAGCTGGCAGCTTTGTCCTGCAAGTCTCCGTACCTGGTTATTCATTTGGATAAGGTGGTCTTGCGACCTAATCCTTCTTTTCTTCCGAAACGAGTTTCGGAATTCCATCTTAATGAGGATATTGTCTTACCTTCGCTGTGCGCGAAGCCTAAACATCCAAAGGAGGTGAGATTGCATTCTCTGGATGTTGTTCGGGCGATAAGGGTTTACCTTAAATCGACTGAGTCTTTTCGAAAGACGGACTCCTTGTTTGTTCTTCCAGAGGGTCCTCGGAAGTGCATGGCGGCTTCGGCCTCTACAATCGCCAAATGGATCAGGCAGACCATTGAACAGGCCTATGCCTTGCAGGGGAAGGTTCCCCCTGTACCTGTGAAGGCACACTCTACTAGATCTTTGAGTACGTCTTGGGCCTGTCGTCATGGGGCTTCTGTAGCCCAGGTGTGTAAGGCGGCGACCTGGTCGACCGTACACACTTTCACAAGATTCTACAAAGTAGATGTTCAGGCATCGGCGGATGCTTCCTTTGGCCGCAAGGTTCTTAGTGCGGCAGTTCCCTAGGGTCCCTTGTTGGGGACCTCTGGCTGTTGGGATAAGTTTTGTATCCCCTGGTTTTTTGTCTTTTCCTGAGTTGTTGCTCCTGTTGAGCACTTGTTTTTCCTGTTGCCCAGCTGGTTTCCTTCCTTTGGTAAGGTTCCTTTCTTTGATGCGGAGACTGCGTTGCCTTTTCGGCGCGGATGCGTTTCCCACCCCTCATGTTTGCACTGCTTTGGGACGTCCCCATATGTGACGAATATGAAGAGGCGGCGACTGTCGGAGGACGTAAGAGAAAACGGAATTTTTGTAAAATCTTACCTGTAAAATTCCTTTCTCTGAGTCCTCCGACAGTCGCCGCCCCCGTCCCTCTTTTGGGGTTTGGTTGTATACTCTACTGCTATTCCACTAAAACTGAGATATGGTTGCAGGAAGTAGGAGGGTATTGACTGAGGGGACCACCCCTTGAGGGTGGGATATGTTAAAAGCTTTAATGTTAACATATTCTGTTGCCTAGCTACTCCTTCGGAGCAAAGTCTAATACCCCCATATGTGACGAATATGAAGAGGCGGCGACTGTCGGAGGACTCAGAGACAGGAATTTTACAGGTAAGATTTTACAAAAATTCCGTTATTATTTTAAAAAGAAAAGCACTGTTTTTTTCAATGAAGATAACATTAATTTAATCAGAAATACAGTCTAGACATTGTTAATTTGGTAAATGACCATTCTAGCTGGAAATGGTTGATTTTTAATGGAATATCTACATAGGTGTACAGAGACCCATTTCCAGCAACCATCACTCCTGTGTTCTTATGGTACATTGTGTTAGCTAATCATGTTAAAAGGCTAATTGATTACAAAACCCTTGTGCAATTATGTTAGCACAGCTAAAAACTGTTGTGCTGATTAGAGAAGCTATAAAACCGGCCTTCCTTTGAGCTAGTTGAGTATCTGACTCGAGCATTAGCATTTGTGGGTTTGATTATACTCTCAAAATGGCCAATAAAAGAGAACTTTCTTCTGAAACTTGACAGCCTATTCTTGTTCTGAGAAATGAAGGCTATTCCATGCGAGAAATTGCCAAGACACTGAAGATTTCCTACAATGGTGTGTACTACTCCCTTCAGAGAACAGCACAAATGGGCTCTAACCAAAATAGAAAGAGAAGTGGGATGTCCCGATGCACAACTAAGCAAGAGGACAAGTACATTAGAGTCTTTAGTTTGTGAAATAGACGCCTCACTGGTCCTCACCTTGCAGCTTAATTAAGTGGTACCCGCAAAATGCCAGTCTCTATGTCCACAGTGAAGAGGCGACTCTGGGATGCTGGCCTTCTAGGCAGAGTGGCAAAGAAAAATCCATATCTGAGACTGGCCAATAAAAGAAAAAGATTAAAATGGGCAAAAGAACATTGGACAGAGGAAGATTGTAAACAAAAGTATTATGGACAGATGAATCGAAGTTTGAGGTGTTTGGATCACACAGAATAACATTTGAGAGACGCAGAACAAGTGAACAGATGCTGGAGGAGTGCCTGACGCCATCTGTCAAGCATGGTTGAGGTAATGTGATGGTCTGGGGCTGCTTTGGTGCTGGTAAAGTGGGAGATTTTTACAAGGTAAAAGGGATTTTGAATAAGGAAGGCTATCACTCCATTTTGCAACGCCATGCCATACTCTGTGGACAGCGCTTGATTGGAGCCAATTTCCTCCTACAACAGGACAATGACCCAAAGCACACCTCCAAACTATGCAAGAACTATTTAGGGAAGAAGCAGTCATTCTGTCTGTAATGGAGTGGCCAGTGCAGTCACAAGATCTCAACCCTATTGAACTGTTGTGAGAGCAGCTTGCCTGTATGGTACGTAAGAAGTGCCCATCAAGCCAATCCAACTTGTGGGAGGTGCTCCAGGAAGCGTGGGGTGAAATTTCTTCAGATTACCTCAACAAATTGACAGAATGTGAAAAGTCTGCAAGGCTTTAATTGCTGCAAATGGAGAATTCTTTGATGAAAGCAAATTTAAAGGATACAATTATTATTTCAAATAAAAATCATCATTTCTAACCTTGTCAATGTCCTGACTATATTTTCTGTTCATTTTGCAACTCATTTGATGAATAAAAGTGTGAGTTTTGGTGACCCCAAACTTTGGAATGGTAGTGTATGTCTATGGG
This sequence comes from Pelophylax lessonae, assembly GCF_965119305.1. Classification (NCBI taxonomy): domain Eukaryota; kingdom Metazoa; phylum Chordata; class Amphibia; order Anura; family Ranidae; genus Pelophylax; species Pelophylax lessonae. The sequence goes on from NC_138780.1 coordinate 67,606,966, forward strand.
AATGTTTGACAATTCTTCCAGAAGCACATTTGTGAGGTCAGGCATTGATGTGGATGAGAAGATTAGAAGGCCTGGCTCACAGTCTCTGCTCTAATTGATCCCAAAGGTGTTCTATCAGGTTTAGGTCAGGACTGTGTGCAGGCCAGTCAAGTTCTTCCACCCCAAACTCGCTCATCCATGTCTTTATGGACCTTACTTCGTCCTAAACTGTTTCCACAAAGTTTGAATTTGTCAAAAATATCTTGGTATGCTGATGCCTTAAGAGTTCCCTTCACTGGAACCAAGGGGTCAAGCCCAACCCCCGAAAAACAACCCCACACCATAATCCCTCCTCCAGCAAATGATTTGGACAAGTGCGCAAAGCAAGGTCCATAAAGACATAGATGAGCGAGTTTGGGGTGGAGGAACTTGGCTGGCCTGGACAGAATCCTGACTTCAACCTGATAGAATGCCTTTGGAATGAAATAGAGTGGAGACTACATGCCAAGCCTTCTCGTCTACATCAGTGCCTGACCTCACAAATGCACTTTTTGGAAGAATGGTCAAACATTCCCATAGACACAATTCTAAACCTTGTGGACAGCCTTCCCAGAAGAGTTGAAGCTGTTATAGCTGCAAAGGGTGGTCCAACTCAATATTGAACCCTACAGACTAAGACTGGGATGGAAAAAAAAGTTCATGTGCGTGTAAAGGCAGGTGTCCCAATACTTTTGGCAATTATGTATGTATGTGTCTATATATATATATATATATATATATATATATATATATATATATATATATATATATATATATATAATATAGTGTGTGTGTGTGTGTGTGTTGAAGTGGATTATGGTTTCAGACATTGGGTAGGAAACCTGATCTCTACAGTATGGTTTAAAACATTATTTTACCAAGCTCCTTCGTTTCATTTTATTGCATTTGCGGGCAGGTGTATAGGGAGTTGTTTTGTAGAGCATTTTCACAACTGACATGCCAACATTCAGATGTGAGGGAAATCATAGGTTTGGTGTACTTTGGGTACATACCTGTCCAGCTTTCTGAGCCCAGGGAATAACCTTCCCTTAATCTATTTTCCTTAAGTGGGCTTCCCTTTACCCATCACTATGGAAAATAAATAATAATTTAAAGGGGGCCTGCAAATTTTGTCTGCCAGGAGCCTTTTTAAATCATTCTCCTGTATAGAGTAGTGTTTGTTAGTCAAGTAGAATGAATGGGGTGCTTCAGCCTAGCGCTTTATGTGTGCCACATCCCTAGTATTAGGACAAAGAAAGTGGGGTTCCCCTTGTGGGACTTTAAAGGCACATAAAATATATACTGTGTAGAAAATTATATGAAAAGAGTATTGAAAAATATAAATTTTATTGTAAACACAAATAATAATTAAAAACAGTACAGGCAAAGGAGAGACAGATATATCAACCGTAGTAGTCTGAACTAAAACCCAACATGTTTCGAAGCCAAAGGGAAGATTTTGCTTCTTCTTCAGGGGAAGGGTTCAAACGGTACTCTAATGAATAAAAAAGTATAAATAGTACAAAGACCATAAATTTTGGGAGGTTTCTTTAAGGAAGGAAGATATTTCAACATAACTTTATAGAGTTTTATACAGTTATTATAATAACAATAGTGACGAGTACTTACAGGGTTGAGAAAATAACTGTACTCGGGTAGCCTGCACGGTTAAAAACATCTGGTGGGTGCGAGTGTCCTTGCAGTCAAAAATGCAATAAGTAAGATGGTAAATGGTTATTCTAGCCAATGAACCAGCCGCTGTTGACATCAGGTGTGCAGCCCCCAATCAATGGACGTCTGAAGTCCTTAATTGGGAGAGGCCAGAGGTAGCCTTTAGGGCGTAGGTGAGTGGCAAAGGTGTAGGTAGCACCGGTCTGAAAAATGGACAGAACAGGGCTAAGTACATTGATATATGTAGCAAAATAAGCAAGGGAGAGGCTGATAAATGTCGGCATATAAGATAGCTGTATATCTATGAGTCATATGGTAAGTATATAAAGAGCATAATGACATAAAAATATATACCAAAGAGGTAGCCCAATATAAAATGGGCAATAAAATTATATTGCAATAGAATATAGCTAGAACAGCAAAGCCGATCAGAAAGAAGTATAAAGATTTTTTGGGAAACTAATTAACATGTATAAAATTGATACCTGAATGTAGATGGTAGTAAGGCAAACAGCGTCCTCTCAGCACCACAGCCAGCAAGTAAATGCGCTGGCTGTGTGTTGCGAGAGGTGCACTATAAAAGTGCTAGTTAATTAGTGCAAGACGTGACACAGCTGGCCTCAAGGGAAGGGCTTCCCGGAACGCCGGTGCCGAGCCCGCCCACAGAACCATGCGTCACCCCTGACGCGACGTGGGCGGGATCGGCATCTGCGCTCCACCGACACGGGGGTCAGAGCCGGAAGTGCAGATGCACTGAGGCTGCCGATTGGTCCGAGCTGAACCGCAAAGGGCACAGAGGATGGAAAATAGGACCAGGCTACCGCGATAACCGCGGTATATGTCTCCCCGTGCCGGGACGCACATTAAAGAAGGGGCGACGCCCGGGGTCAACATAAATTGCTGGAAAAAGATCTACAAGCCAAATTAATTAGAAACAATTGTGCAAAAGGAATGCATTACTATATCGATAGAACATGATTGAAGGTTGTAGTTCTTAAATATAAATATCAGCAAGGACACGACCCACAGATGTAAAACGGGTTACAGACACTGGAATACAAAATGACAAAATCAACATACAGGGAAGAGGAACATATATACACAACTTATGTCAATGACAGTACAACAAGTATCGAAGCATGTACATATATTTAAACATAATTATAATAGAGGAAATTATTTTTGTTATATAATTATTATACAAAGAAAATTAGCATGTTAACATAATATCGTACAATACAAAATATATTAAGGCCAGAGAAGTAAAGCATATAGATATATGGGTATTGGGACTAGTATGATGTTACAGGAGGCCCTAAAATATAATTAGAGGTGAATGGCCGTCTGGTTTGGGTAGGGGGAATTAGATCTCCATTCCTCCAGAGTTAAAACCCTCGAGAAAGGGCTTGAATGATAGAGATCCATTAAGTCCTGGGGGCTCAGTGGCCCTAAGACAATATATCCATTTTAGTTCAAGTTGGAGGAGGGACTTATTCCAGTCCCCTCCTCTAGGGGCTGGGTGGACTCGGTCGAGAATCAAAAATTTAACCTTAGGCATTTTGCCGGCATGTACAGTAGCCACATGTCTACCTAAGGGAAGCTCAGGGTCTGCTTTCCTCATGCTTAGAAGATGGCGGTATGCGCGTTGCCAAAACTCCTGCTTGGTCTTACCAATGTAAAAGCACTGGCAAGAACAAAGCAGGAGATAAACCACGCCTATCGTACGACAGTTGGCAAAATGCTTAGGTCGATGGACATCACCATTCGGTAATATGGGGGATTTTTGTATGAGCATATAGCCACAATATTTGCAACTGCCGCAGATGTATGTCCCTCTGTATTTGCAACAAGTGGACGTGACAGTATCGCGGAACTCACTACGGACTATTTTGTCTCGTAAAGCTGGGGCCCTTTTATAGGTAAAATTAGGTGTATCTGACACTGTGTCAGATACACCTAATTTTACCTATAAAAGGGCCCCAGCTTTACGAGACAAAATAGTCCGTAGTGAGTTCCGCGATACTGTCACGTCCACTTGTTGCAAATACAGAGGGACATACATCTGCGGCAGTTGCAAATATTGTGGCTATATGCTCATACAAAAATCCCCCATATTACCGAATGGTGATGTCCATCGACCTAAGCATTTTGCCAACTGTCGTACGATAGGCGTGGTTTATCTCCTGCTTTGTTCTTGCCAGTGCTTTTACATTGGTAAGACCAAGCAGGAGTTTTGGCAACGCGCATACCGCCATCTTCTAAGCATGAGGAAAGCAGACCCTGAGCTTCCCTTAGGTAGACATGTGGCTACTGTACATGCCGGCAAAATGCCTAAGGTTAAATTTTTGATTCTCGACCGAGTCCACCCAGCCCCTAGAGGAGGGGACTGGAATAAGTCCCTCCTCCAACTTGAACTAAAATGGATATATTGTCTTAGGGCCACTGAGCCCCCAGGACTTAATGGATCTCTATCATTCAAGCCCTTTCTCGAGGGTTTTAACTCTGGAGGAATGGAGATCTAATTCCCCCTACCCAAACCAGACGGCCATTCACCTCTAATTATATTTTAGGGCCTCCTGTAACATCATACTAGTCCCAATACCCATATATCTATATGCTTTACTTCTCTGGCCTTAATATATTTTGTATTGTACGATATTATGTTAACATGCTAATTTTCTTTGTATAATAATTATATAACAAAAATAATTTCCTCTATTATAATTATGTTTAAATATATGTACATGCTTCGATACTTGTTGTACTGTCATTGACATAAGTTGTGTATATATGTTCCTCTTCCCTGTATGTTGATTTTGTCATTTTGTATTCCAGTGTCTGTAACCCGTTTTACATCTGTGGGTCGTGTCCTTGCTGATATTTATATTTAAGAACTACAACCTTCAATCATGTTCTATCGATATAGTAATGCATTCCTTTTGCACAATTGTTTCTAATTAATTTGGCTTGTAGATCTTTTTCCAGCAATTTATGTTGACCCCGGGCGTCGCCCCTTCTTTAATGTGCGTCCCGGCACGGGGAGACATATACCGCGGTTATCGCGGTAGCCTGGTCCTATTTTCCATCCTCTGTGCCCTTTGCGGTTCAGCTCGGACCAATCGGCAGCCTCAGTGCATCTGCACTTCCGGCTCTGACCCCCGTGTCGGTGGAGCGCAGATGCCGATCCCGCCCACGTCGCGTCAGGGGTGACGCATGGTTCTGTGGGCGGGCTCGACACCGGCGTTCCGGGAAGCCCTTCCCTTGAGGCCAGCTGTGTCACGTCTTGCACTAATTAACTAGCACTTTTATAGTGCACCTCTCGCAACACACAGCCAGCGCATTTACTTGCTGGCTGTGGTGCTGAGAGGACGCTGTTTGCCTTACTACCATCTACATTCAGGTATCAATTTTATACATGTTAATTAGTTTCCCAAAAAATCTTTATACTTCTTTCTGATCGGCTTTGCTGTTCTAGCTATATTCTATTGCAATATAATTTTATTGCCCATTTTATATTGGGCTACCTCTTTGGTATATATTTTTATGTCATTATGCTCTTTATATACTTACCATATGACTCATAGATATACAGCTATCTTATATGCCGACATTTATCAGCCTCTCCCTTGCTTATTTTGCTACATATATCAATGTACTTAGCCCTGTTCTGTCCATTTTTCAGACCGGTGCTACCTACACCTTTGCCACTCACCTACGCCCTAAAGGCTACCTCTGGCCTCTCCCAATTAAGGACTTCAGACGTCCATTGATTGGGGGCTGCACACCTGATGTCAACAGCGGCTGGTTCATTGGCTAGAATAACCATTTACCATCTTACTTATTGCATTTTTGACTGCAAGGACACTCGCACCCACCAGATGTTTTTAACCGTGCAGGCTACCCGAGTACAGTTATTTTCTCAACCCTGTAAGTACTCGTCACTATTGTTATTATAATAACTGTATAAAACTCTATAAAGTTATGTTGAAATATCTTCCTTCCTTAAAGAAACCTCCCAAAATTTATGGTCTTTGTACTATTTATACTTTTTTATTCATTAGAGTACCGTTTGAACCCTTCCCCTGAAGAAGAAGCAAAATCTTCCCTTTGGCTTCGAAACATGTTGGGTTTTAGTTCAGACTACTACGGTTGATATATCTGTCTCTCCTTTGCCTGTACTGTTTTTAATTATTATTTGTGTTTACAATAAAATTTATATTTTTCAATACTCTTTTCATATAATTTTCTACACAGTATATATTTTATGTGCCTTTAAAGTCCCACAAGGGGAACCCCACTTTCTTTGTCCTTGTTAGTCAAGTAGTGTACTTGTTTCACAGAGCAAGTCTTGGTCAGGTCTGTCAGGAGACTAACCGTCCCTCCGGTTTCCTGACCGGTAGTCTTCTTATCCCAGTATCAGATGGAAGGCCGGTTGAGATCCTACAGCCAGAAATATGGGACCTCAATATAAAGTGCACACAGGCTATATCAAGGAACACCAAACAAGTATTCACGGTTAGTAGAAAGAGAAGTCGGTGATCCAAGATCAGAAAAAATCCAAAGGAGTAGTCCACGAGGCAAGGTCAGGAACAGGCAGAGTCGTCAACAGCAATCAACCAAATCCAAAGGAGTAGTCCAAGAGGCAAGGTCAGGAACAGGCAGAGTCGGCAACGGCAATCCACAAAATCCAAGTTTACCACCAACACCCAGGGAACAAGACCTATACTAGGGCAAAGACAGGAAGGGGAACTGAAGATTTATAAGATCACTAGATTAGATGACAGCCAACAGCTGGACACAGGGTGGGGCCAGCATCCAAACTCAAGGAGTAGAAAAACAAAGGTGTTACTCAAAGGAATTTCCCCAGTGGCACAGGCAATAGGGAACTGTCCAAGGAACACCAGGTCTCAGGATTGAATCCCAGACACGGCGTGACATTCTTGAATTAGTCCTTTTTTAGTGGTCCTAAGAAGTGGTACAGACATGATAGGCCACGATTGCTAGATGATTGAGTCAGTCAATCTTGGTAACCTACTGAATTCACAGGTTTTCTGATTCAATCTTTGAGATCCCACTCCATATAGGTCCTGCATCCGAAGCAGAGAAGGCAGAGACCTCAGAGGGGGCAAACTTGCTCTTCAGCCTCTTGATCCAAGATATCTTCGTCAGTCGTAATGGAATGGAGGTAAAACGCGCTGCAAAGCCTGGCATTTGGCAGGAAGCTCTTGAAGCCATTGGTCCCACCCTAAGTTAGGCCTACGGTTACTTGATTATCCTCTCCAGTTTAGCCGTCCTGGAAGGCGAAGGGAGAAAACCGACCGTTCGACTAACCAGTAACGGTGTTTCTATAAACCTTCCAGGACGGCAGGGCTACTTCCCGCGCAGTTAAAAGGGTGAGGAAAAAATGTAATAGGTGGTGAGTACCTAACTGAATGTTCGGTGGATCGGTTGGGAGAATTACTTTTTTACAACTGAGAGACTAGAAGAAGGGTGGGGCCTTTTAACAGCTGTGAACTGATTGTGCTTCCTGTAGGGTGGAGCCTCTCATCTCTCACGTGTTGCCCTCCTGGAAGGTTCATAGAAACACTGTTACCGGCAAGTCGAACTGTCTTTTTTTTTTTTTTTTTAATCATTTTAGGCCAATATGTATTCTGCTACGTTTTTGGGGGGGAAAATTCCCAGTAAGTGTATATTGATTGGTTACTGTATTAATGACACTGGCAGGGAAGGGGTTAACACCAGGGGCGATCAAACAGTTAAATGTGTCACTAGGGGGTGCTTCCTGTGTGGGGGATGGACTTGCTGGATGAACACAGAGACCTGTGTTCCTAAATAGGATCCTTGTGTTCATAACTCACAGATCAGCGGTGTGTGTGTATGTGTGTGTATATATATATATATATATATATATATATATATATATATACACACACACACAGTGCCTTGTAAAAGTATTCACCCCCCTTGACTTTTTACCTATTTTGTTACATTACAGCCTTAAGTTCAATGTTTTGTTAATCTGAATTTTATGTGATGGATCAGAACACAATAGTCTAAATTGGTGAAGTGAAATTAGAAAAATATATACATAAAAATATTTTTTAGAAGTAGAAAACAGGAAATTGTCATGTGTGTATGTATTCCACCCCCTTCGTTATGAAGCCCATAAAAAGCTCTGGTGCAACCAATTACCTTCAGAAGTCGCGTAATTAGTGAAATGATGTTCACCTGTGTGTAATCTAAGTGTCACATGATCTGTCATTACATATACACACCTTTTTTTTAAAGGCCTCAGAGGCTGCAACACCTAAGCAAGAGGCAACACTAACCACTGCCATGAAGACCAAGGAACTCTCCAAATAAGTAAGGAACAATGTTGTTGAGCAGTAAGGCTTAGGTTAGAAAAAAATATCCAAATCTTTGATGATCCCCAGAAGCACCATCAAATCTATTACCAAATGGAAAGAACGTGGCACAACAGCAAAAATAAATCAATATTGCTGCGCCAAGTGACTAAAATAAATAAACTAAATCAATAACAGTGATATCATAAGTAAGGATCATACAAATGAATCAAAAAATGTGCATGAATATAAACTAAATAATCACAATATAAATATACACAAGTGCAAATGCAATGAAAAGTGCAGGTGTAAAAATGATCAAAAAGTGCAATTGTCAAATGATCAGAAGAAAGTCCCAAACCCAATCCTGATCAAGGGGAGGGTCTTCCAAATATTCCAATGAGTGATCCAGTGGGGTAAAGTGAGATCTTGCTCCAAACACTTCAAACTAGTGCTCTCAGTGACTGGTGCTGGAATAGCAGCTCACCTCAGGGATAGACTCATAAGAGTCATACAAGCATCAGTGTAATTAACTGAACTGCCTGTCTTGTCCACTCCACATCTTCAACCTCCCCTGAGCCAGCTTACAGGGCGCGATGACACTCAGCAAAAGTAAGGGAGAGGAATCTAATGCTCTCAGTTTTTAAATGTTTATTGCAAGAACCAAAAGTAAAGCACTTACATATGCAGCCACTTCAGACAGTGCGGGCTGCAAACAGCTGATAGTCGTAACATGACGTAAGGCGTACGGGGGAGGAGCCTACTTGTTGGACGTCAGACCCAGGAAGGTACAGAGGTTTGTAGCAAGGTCTCAGGATCCTCTGGCTGATGCCGCAGACGCAGTGGTGGCTCCTTTGGGTCAGTATTGGCTGATCCATGCGTTTCCTCCGCTAAAACTTCTCCTGAGGCTTCTGTGCAGAATAGAGGTGGAAGAGATTCAGGTCATTCCGGTAGCTCTAGACTTGTATTGCCAGTCTTGATACGCCAATCTGGTAAGGTTGGTCGCCGATGTTCCTTGGAGACTTCCTCTCAGGGAAGATCTGCTGTCTCAAGGGCTGATTTTCCATCCTGCTTTAGTCGCTGGCTTTAACGGGGTGGCTGTTGAAAGCCAGGTATTGAAGGATAAGGGTCTTTCTGATTCCGTGATTCCAAAACTGTTGAAGGCTAGGAAATCTACCTCTAGGAAGATTTATCATCATACATTGAAAATGTACATCGCATGGTGTGAATCGATTTAAAGTGCATCCACGCTCATTTTCACTGGCTCGGATATTGGCCTTCTTCCAAAGAGGGGTTGAGCAGCGGTTGGCCTTGGGTACTGTTAAAGGCCAGGTGTCAGCCTTGGCAGTGTTTTTTCAACGTCCTTTAGCTACGCATTCTTTGATTGGCACCTTTATCCAAGGAGTTCCCTATATGGCTCCTCCGATACGGTCCCCATTACCTCCGTGGGTTCTTAACTTGCTACTTGCTTTTTCAGAAGCCTCCCTTTTAAAAACATTAGGAAGATTCCTCTGCTTACACGGTCACAGAAGATTGCCTTCTTGGTGGCTATTACTCTGCGCGCAGAGTGTCTGAATTGGCGGCGTTGTCCTGCCGTTCACCTTATCTGGTGGTCCACAGAGATAAAGTGGTACTTCAACCTAATCAGTCGTTTCTTCCTAAGGTGGTCTCAGATTTCCATTTGAATGAAGACATTGTGCTGCCTTCACTTTGCCCAAGCATCCTAAAGAAGTTGCTTTGCATTCATTGGATGTGGTTCGGGCAAATAGGGTTTACCTGGCGGCTACTGAGTCTTTCAGAAAATCAGACTTTTTGTCCTCACGGAAGGACCTTGGAAAGGATTGGCTGCGTCTGCTGCGACCATATCCAGATGGATCAGGCAGACCTTGGTACAGGCTTATTCACTTTAGGGTCAGGTCCCACCTTTCCCTGTACTAGGGTGTTGAGTGCCTCTTGGGACTTTCGCCATCAGGCGTCAGTAACGCAAGTTTGCAAGGCGGCAACTTGGTCGTCTGTGCACACGTTCACAAAATTCTACAAAGTAGATGTGTTTGCATCCTCGGATGCTTGTTTTGTCTACAAGGTTTTGCAGGCTGCTGTTTAAAAAGAGAACCTGTTCTCTTTTGAGGGTGTATGTTTTTTCTAGGTGAGCTCCAGTTGTTCCTGGTTGAGCTCCATGTTACCTGGTTGGCTAAGTTTAGTCTTTGGGAATTTTGTTATTTTCTGCATTGTTTTCCCACCCCTCATGTTGATACTGCTTTGGGACGTCCCAATGGTAAGAAGAATATTGAGCTGCGTCTGTCAATGAACGATAGAGAAAAATGGGTTTTTGACTTGCCATAAAATCCTTTTCTCTGAAGTTCATTAACAGACGCAGCACCCGCCCCTCTGTATGAGCTGGGTTTGGGTTATTTTCTTCTGACACTGCTTGCAAAAAAACTAGCAGAGTGAGTGGGTGTATACCCCCAGGGACTGTCCCATAGGCGTGGTAAAGATTTTTTCCTGCCTAGTGTCCTACTCCTGTAGGGGGCAGCATAACCCAATGGTAAGAAGAATATGAAGCCGTCAATGAACTTCAGAGAAAAGGATTTTGCGATAAATCAAAAATCCTGTTTTTAACCACTTGCCGACCAGCCGCCTTCCCTATACTGCGGCAGGTCGGCTCTGTACCTGTATGTCCATTCGCGGGACAGCTAGTGGAGGTGCACGCGACAATTGGCAACAGGGGGAGCCAATCAGCGGGTCCGGCAGACCTGGTGTCCGCCCGGCACCCACGATCGATCCCTGTGGACACAGAATGGCGGTCTGCCGATAAAAAACACAGCAGACCGCTGTTCTGTCAGTGATGAACACAAGGATCCTGTGTTCCTCCTATTTAGGAACACAGGTCTCTGTGTTCATCCAGCAAGTCCACCCCCCCACACAGAAAGCACCCCCTAGGGACAGATTTAACCATTTGATTGCCCCTGGTGTTAACCCCTTCCCTGCCAGTGTCAGTACAGTGACACTGCATATTTTTAGCACTGATTACAGTGGTCCCCCCAAAAGTGTCAAAAATGTCAGGTGTCCGATCTGTCCACTGCAATGTCACAGTCCCACTAAAAATCGATGATCGCCGCCATTACTTGTAAAAACAAAATTAAATTAATAAAAATTACATAAATCTTTCCCCCAGTTTGTAGACGCGATAACTTTTTTGCTAACCAATCAATATACAGTTATTGGGATTTTTTCCCCCAAAAATATGTAACCGAATACATATTGGCCTAAAATTATGAAAAAAAAACGACCTTTAGACTTACCGGTAACCGTGTTTTTAAAAACCTTCCAGGAGGGCAACACATGAGAGATGAGAGGCTCCACCCTACACTAAACACAATCAGTTCACAGCTGTTAAAAGGCCCCAGCCTTCCCCCTTGTCCCTCAGTTGTAAAAAAGTAATTCTCCCAACCGATCCACAAGGGGCATACATTCAGTTAGGTATTCACCACCTATTGTTTACATTCTTTCCGCACCCTTTTAACTGGGCGGTAAGTAGGCCTGCCATCCTGCAAGGTTAGTAGAAACACTGTTACCGGTAAGTCTAACGGTCGGTTTTCTCCCTACCAAGACAGCAACACATTCGAGGATAATCAAGTAACCGCAGGCCTACCTTAGGGTGGGACCACTGCCTTTAGGATCTTCCTGACAAATGCCAGGCTTTGCAGCGCGTTTTACCTCCACTCCATTATGACTGATGAAGATATCTTGGATCAAGAGGCTGAACAGCTAGTTTGCCCCTCCTATCTTCTCTGCTTTAGATGCAGGACCTATGTGGAGTGGGATGTTAAAGATGGAATCAGAAAACCTGTTAATTCAGTAGGTTAGCAAGATTGACTGTCTCAATCATCTAGCAATCATGGCCTATCATGTCTGTAACACTTCTTAGGACCACTAAAAAAGGACTAATTCAAGTCTTGCTCTGTGAAACAAGGACACTACTTGATTAAAAAAAGAGGATGTGGCTAAAAACACTACTCTGTCCAGGAGAATGATTTAAAAAGAGGCTCCCTGACAGACAAAACTTGCAGGCCCCCTTTAAATTATTATTTATTTTTCCATAGTGATGGGTAAAGGAAAGCCCACGTAAGGGAAATGGATTAAGGGTTGTTCCCTGGGCTCAGAAAGCTGGACAGGTATTATTATTATTATACAGGATTTATATAGCGCCAACAGTTTGCACAGTGCTTTACAATGTGAGGGAAGACAATACAGTTACGATACAATTCAATTCAGGAGGAATTAGAGGGCCCTGCTCGTTAGAGCTTAGGTATGTACCCAAAGTACACCAAACCTATGACTTCCCTCACATCTGAATGTTGGCATGTCAGTTGTGAAAATGCTCTATATACCAGAAAACTCCCTATACACCTGCCCGCAAATGCAATAAATATAAGCAGGAAAGGAGTTTGGTAAAATGTTTTTAACCATACCGTAGAGCTCAGGTAGGTGCCCTACCTGATGTCTGAAACCTTAATCCACTTCAACACCATTGTGTACCCTTTTCTACTGATGGATACATTAAACAGATCCCTACTTCAGCGCAGAACACTCACGTTGGCTTACTACTACCAGTTATGCCAATAGAATGATCTGAGGATACATATAGAACTGTAAACGTATTAAGTTAGGTATACAGGTCAGATGAATTCTGATAATGCATCTTTAGGCCATAATACTCCTATGAACAAAGTTCTTAAAAGAAAAAGGAGGATAATTTATAACCTTCTTCTAGTGTCCTACAACCTTATCAGATTTCAAGCAGAGGGAATGCCTCTGGTATGGCCGAATATAAGGAACTGAATTTTCTGACATCTGACATTTCTGCAGCCAGAACTCTTGGCCCCTCCATGTCCCTGGGAAAATAAAGGCTGAAATAAAAGTGATACATGTATAACTAATATCAGAAGATCATACATTGTGCGTTACTGACGCACAGCACCAAAAAATAGATGTAGACAAACTACATAAGCATAGACCACAATGTTGTGTGTTTCTGAAGTGCAGCTAGATATACCGACCCAGAAAAGACACAACATAAATTTCAATGTTGTGTATTTTAAAAGTGCAATAGGCTAGGGCTATATAATAATCATAAATAGCAAGACACAAACCTTCTTATCGTTTGAGTATTCAGATGTTTAGCCAAATGTAAAAACAGAAAGGACACAAAAAACATCAATGTTGTGTATTTCTGAAGTGTAGCAAGATCAGCAATATAACCAATATAAAGACAGAAGGGACACAAACTTCCGTGCTGTGTATTGCTGATGCCTGACAGGTAGTCATATAACCAATATGAAAACAGACTAGATACCAACAACCTTCCAAACTGTGAATTCCTAATGAGAAATAGGATACAGTCATATAATTAAAATTAACAGAAAAGACACAAAATAAACTTTAATGTATTTCTGAGGCTCAACAAGGCACAGTCACACCAGAAAAAAGACAGACAACTTAGTGTATTTCCGACGAGCAAAACAACCAGAAAAGACACAAATAAACTTCCACATTGTGTGTATCTGATATGCAGCCAGACAAGGCATAAAATCAGAGTCATAGGCATAAAATCAGAGTCATAGTGAATTCAACTAAGAAATAGCCCCCAGAGGGCAACATTTATCATAGGCATAGCTTGGACTCTAGATACTAAACCTTCATCCACCAGAGGAGAACCAAGGTAGTTCAAAATAATGGAAGTCTAAGCTGGCTGCATGCACCACAGTAGTAGTAACTGTTTCCCTACCATTGCATACATATAAGTAGGTGTAGTTAGCCCACACACAGGTGGGAGTCCAAGTCTCCCAGTATCTAAGGTCTTAATGAGCACAGACCTGGAGATCAATTAAGTCAGCCTCAGGAAGAGGTGGATACAATCTTAGCCTGAAGGCAATCAGACACCTGTAGGGCTTAACAAGCAAACATTAAATACAGGTATGTAGCTCTTGTATAGCGGTTTGCACCAAGAAACCATCAATCGAGGGTTACAGAAAAACATATTCGGTTTCTAATTCGAGGGGTGAGCTGTAGGCCAAACCATCAGAGGTCCCAATTAACTCTTACATACCAACAGATCTAACAGCAGTGTAAGGAGGAAATACTAGGATGGAGCTTGTTAAGATGTTACACATAGCAAGCAACCCCATAAGAAGAAAATGTTCCCCCCAAAGGTACTTCTTACTGTGCCTCTCCACCTATGTGGAAAATCTTAGGAGGTAGGCTTTTTAAAGAGTAAAAAGACACTAAATTAACCATCTTGGAGATACGTGCCAGAATTATAGCAGCTGGCCTAATATATTCAGATTATCTGATGTGCATTCCTGCAGGGAAAATATGTGGCATTACACAAGGAATCTCAAAGTTCCTGCAGACCACCTTACATGCCTTTCGATTAACCCTTTAGGAATGACTAACTTGTTCAGTGGCAGAAATAGCCTGTAAGAGACTCTGTGTCTACAGGTGTCGCCCCTTCACCTATGGCACGTGTGCCACAGCTGGCACGCAGAGCTCTCTCTGTGGGCATGCGAGAGCCGCCGCCACTGCCCGCACTGTGACAAGGGGAGAAGCGAGTGCGTGCTGTCAGTGTATTTCCCCCCTCGCCCCCCTTCTTTTGTCAATCAGCGCGGGACAGGGACAGAGCAGTGCTTGCAGGTATCTCCGCCGTTCCAGTTTAAGAACAAGACTTGGAGCGCACTGAGTCCTCCCCTCATCGCTGCTGCTGTTATGCGGCCGGCCATTCACTGCATGGCGCCCACTGTTTGCAGGGGAGGACAGGAGGAGACCTAAATGTGACAAGGGGAAGGATGGGGCCTTTTAGCAGCTGTGAACTGATTGTGTTTCCTGTCTGGTGGAGCCTCTCATCTCTCATGTGTTGCTGTCCTGGAAGATCCAGTGTACAGTCCCAGTAGTTTTATTTTTCAGCATGGGCCCAGGCAAATTCTAGGTGGGCTTTTTTTGTGCATGGGCTTTAGGAGAGGCTTCCTTCTTGGACGGAACCCATGCATTGCTATTTCTCAGCAGTGTAAGCCGCATTGTGTCATGGGAAACAATTACCCCAGTTTGGCGTTTTACTTCTTTAGCGAACTGCAGTAAAATTGCATGGTGATTTTCTTCAACCCTTCTCATCAGAAGACGCTCCTGTCGAGGTGGTAACTTCTATGGCCAGCCTGGACATCTCTGTGAGATGGTTGCAGTTCCATCTTTGGTAAATTTCTGTATCACTTTTACTAGAGTATTCTGACTGATAAAGCTTTGTGGGGCCTCAGTCGGCGGCCCCCCTTTGCGAGGCCCCAGTCAGCAGCCCCCTTTAGGGGTCTTCAGTTTGTGGCCTCATTTGGTGAGTCCTCAGTCATTGGCCCCCTTTGGCAGGGCCTCATTCTGCGGCCTCCTGTGTGGGGCCTCAGTCAGCGGTCCTCTGACCAGGCTTCGAGCGGGTGGCTTCCTTTTGCGGGGCTTCAAGCGGGCGGCTCCCTTTTGCGGGGCTTCAAGCGGGCAGCTCCCTTTTGCAGGGCTTCAAGCGGGCAGCTCCCTTTTGCGGGGTTTCAAGCGGGCGGGTCCCTTTTGCGGGGCTTCAAGCGGACAGCTCCCTTTTGCAGGGCCTCAAGCTGGCTGCTTCCTTTGCCAGGTCGCAACGCGTCGAGAGGAGCCGAGTGACGTCACCTCTGGTCTACGGCCGTGACCAGATGTTTGGAGTTTTACACGCCGCTTACTGCGGGGGCCGAGCAGTACATGCCCACATTCATCTTTTTTAACGGTTATGTAAGTTACCTATTGTTTTCTATTAAATATTTACTATATATACTACACCATGGAGCCCTTATTTCTTTGAGTGAATCACCAAGGGGATATATACTTCCAATACATTTGGCAATCTATCCACAACTCTATACCAGCTGAGCTATTACTACTATTGGAGCTTCACGGATGAGTATAATACTCATGATAAACGCCTTATTCATTCATCATTGAGGTGAGCAGCCACTGCACTCAATGGCGGATTTTGTGTGTGGATTTTCACATCGGTGACACTGTTTTATTAATATCACGTTTTGGATCACTATTTTTGCTTCATTAGCAATTATATTTTTCTGCACACTCACATGGACTTTTTTATGGTCTTCTGAATATTAATCACTATTTAATGAATATTTTAACAGGTATGTTATACCATTTTAATATGGTTTATAATTGTTTTTTTACACATTATTGGAATTAGCGCCGGTTTATACAGTTTTTAGTGATTAGGCTTGTGCGGTGGCTTAAGAATTATTCTGCAGACCAAGCCTCCAAGAAAGCCCTCATCAATCTGCCCTTTCAAGGCGATCGCCTATTTGGGGCTACTCTGCATCACACCAATAAGGGTCTCACGGGGGGGTAGAGTACCTTCCTGCCACAGTCTAGAAAAGGGAAGGAGCCTCGTTGCAAATGTGGGCCCTTCTGCTCTGCTCATAAAAAATTATTTTGTGCTCCCGGGGCTGCAGACAAGGGAAATAGATCTTTCAAGTCTTACATGGGAGGTTCCAAGCAACCTTGGTCTGGTAAGCCTCGAGCTGGCTTCTCCGGACCCGCAGTCAAGACCCCTTCAGCGTGAAGATCTGCCCTCACCCATGACTGGGGTGGGGGCACATCTTTGCAGGTTTCCGGCCTCGTGGACCTCCTTGAGCGACAAGGGGGTCCACGAAATGATCCTTTTGGGGTTCCAAAGAAAGGGGGCAGAGTTCTTCCATTTTGGGGGATTTAGACCCTGAGTCTCCTTGTGCGGATGTAATTCCTGCAAGGGTTCAGGTGATGTCCGAACGACCTAAGGCCCCTATATCCCCATCCAGGAAATTGAATTGCCTAGGTCTGGTTTTAATTCTGACCAAGGTGGTCCTTCTTCTGGACAAACTACAGGCTGCTGTCACACAGATGGTTTTCTCTCCCGACTTGCATAAGGGTTCTGTTTGCACAGTCCTGTATGCAGCTTCTTCAGCAGGTTCGGCTCTACAGGAGGATATCGAGGTTCAAGGCGAGGTCACAGGCTCCTCTGGCAAACACCGTTGGCGTCCTAGGGGCACTGTAAGGCCAGTATCATCGTCGGCTCAAGCTCCTTCTGCGGTTCCTGTGAAGAATCAAGGGCAAGAGTCTTCCAGTCATTCTGTTTGCCGTAAAAGTCCCTTGGGGGGGGGGGGTAGGGGTGCTACCTCTCAGAGAGGACCAGTTGTCCCAAGGGCTGATCTAGCATCCTGCTTTACAGTCGTTTTAATTAGGGATCCAATATATCGAGGGCCGATCTGCACTTTCCCCAATATATCGGAATCGGCCCCTGAGGTTACCGATATTGCCGATATTTTGAGAAAGTGCTGTACCGGAGTGATGCCTGCAGCTAGAGGCATCACCCCGGTACCGGCGTCCATAGCCGACGGTCAGCTGTCTTGTAATGACAACCTATGCGGCTGAGAAGCCGCTTGGCTGTCATTACAAGTAGCGGGAGGGGACCTCCCCCTACCGCCTTCCGCGGCTCGCCCGGGTCTCCCGTCCCACTGGGAGACCTGGCATCCTACCTGCACGGCCGCCAAAGACCCGATCAAAGCCGCATTCGGCTCTGATCGGGTCTCCATGTAAAAGCCCAGAAGTGAGGTCATGACACTTCCGGGTACGGCGCCAAATTCAAAAAAATTACAGCATTCAAAACAGTCAAACTTAGTGTTTTGAATGCTTTTAAGTGCAGAGGAGGGGTTTGGGGGTATTTTAGACCCCCAGATCCCTCCACAAGAGTACCTGTAAAAAAATTAAAAATAAGAAAAAATGTTTTAAATGTCCGAACATATCGGTGGATACAGATATGCGATGACCAAAATATCGGTATCGGCAATAAAAAAAACTATATCGGTGGATCACTAGATTTAATTGCTTAGCTATTAAAAGCCAGGTGCTGAGGGATAGAGGTTTGTCTGGATCAGTGATCCCTACTATGTTGAAGGAGAGGAAGTCAACTTCTAGCAAGAAATACCATTGTACATGGAAAAGCATACATTTCTTGGTGTGAGTCGATTGGCACTCATCCTCGCTCCTTTTCTGTGGCTCGGATCTTGGCATTTCTTCAATGGGGCGTTGAGCAGAAGTTGGCCTTGAGTACCATCAAGGGCCAGGTATTTGCCTTAGCAATCTTCTTTCAGCGACCCCTAGCCACGCACTCTCTTTAGTTCGTACCTTCATTCAGGTAGTTTGACATGTGATTCTGCCTATACGGTCTGTTTTGGCGCTGTGGGATTTAAACTTAGTGCTCTCGGTTCTTCAGAAACCTCCATTTGAGAATATTCGGGAGATTCCCTTGCCTACGTTGTCCCAGAAGGTGGCATTCCAGGTGGGAGTCGGAGTTGGCAGCATTATTCTGTCGTAGTCCCTATTTGGTGGTCCATAGAGGTAAGATAAAAGGTTATCCTCAGCCTAAGCCCCCTTAAAGGAGGAGGTGCCACATCCCAGATAAGCAAATACAACAAAAGAAAGGGGTTCCCCTAAGGGGTTGGGACTTTTAAGGCACTTAGATTGGTGTAATCTAAGTAAAGTAGTAGAGTATGTTTGAAAAAATATAACAAATACTTTATTGACAAAGGATCTAAAAACAGCAAAATAGATACATAGAATATACACATACAGAAAATACAATACAATGCAGCAACAGAGACGTGCAAGTAGGTTCACACCCAAATACCCAACGCGTTTCGAAGCTATTCGCTTCTTCTTCAGGGGTAATGTAAAATATTGCACATAACTTTCTATAATAGAAACATAAAAGTATGTTAGAAAAAATACATTTTAGGGTATAACTCAACCAAATTCTTCAAAAAACTTTCATATGATTTTTTATAATTTTTACATAGTGTTGGAAGGAAGATTCTGGAGAGATACATACTTGTAAGGTCTCTGTCTGTATTAGAAAAGATTCTGCATGTATGGATTTAAAATCAATTCGGCAGGCTCAGCACTCTCTCCATGTGTCCACTAGGGGGTATAGATCAGAAAACAGGTGCGTACAGGGTCACCGGGACCTGTATTTAGAGGGGTGAACCCCTTTCACAATCGTGTGTGGAGCTCACACAAACCCATCCAGGGGGAGCTGTGTGCGGCTGGAGTCCAAATCAAAAACAGGCTCAGGTGTGGAAAAGGATAAAGGGGCTGTTTCCTAAAAATTAAAAAATAATATTCTTGTAAAGAAACAGAATGTTTGGCCAGAACAAAAGACATATGTCCTTCAGGGTGAAATAGTATGAAAACCCAAGTGATATAGTATTAGGTTATAGCTGTGTTAACAATAGAGAGTGAACTAGAGAGGAAAAGCCAGAGTGCCAGTGATTAAAAAGAGGTGAACGGTGATGGGAGGTAGTGTATAGTAAATGCTGGTAAAAGGCAAGTAATGAGTGTGAATGTAACAAAGAAATTTGGAAGAACCAGAGAGTGATGTGTCGAGGCTGATGCAGAAATCAACCAAATGAGAAAAACATAGTGGTGCATGCCAAAAACCATGGCATGATTAAGCATGCAACAAGTGGTAGTGTTATAAAGTAAATAGAGTACTAATAATGTATGAGTAGGCTGATCCCAAATTAGGGCATCAGTCAGAGGGGAAAAAGCAGATATACATGAAACCAAAAGTAAAAATCGATTAAGAAGCCAGCCTCCTACTTACAATTTTGTTCAACGAGTCCAAGAAAAAGCCAGACCGAAGTGTTGCCGTGACAGAAGCACGGTGGAATGAGAAGCAAGGGAGAGGTGAATGCTTCTATATAGTTGATTGGGACCGAGTAGATTGTGAACAGCTGATCGCTTGTGAGGAGGAGCTGGGGAATAGATGCACCTGAGCCTAATTGGGCTCCCTGGGAGGTTGGGGCTCGGCGCCGCCTCCCCCTCTACATGACGTAGAGGGGCGGGGTCCAGTGTAACCCTCGCTCAAGGCAGAGGGGCGGGACCGCCACGAAACCGCGACCAGCCCACATCCTCCCACCGGCACGGGGAACTTCCCTCATCTGTACAGAGGACAGAGAGGGAAGGAGGCGTGTGCCAGTGCGAGGGCTGCAAGTGCCCCAGATGGACATGACACTAAGCAGACACCATGACAGCGCTCTGAATAGAGGCGGTCTCACCCGTGCCGGGTCGCAAACAGTAACCAAAGGATGGGCGATGTAAATGCTGTATAAACCAGCATGCAGTGTGAGCGAACATATGCTCATATAAAACAGAAGTATCTGTCATAACATGAATCAGGATATGCCTGGTACATTGGGACACATGGAGAGAGAATGCACAGCCATAGAATTGATGTACAAAATGTAATAAAATAGCAGAGACACCCAAATATATTGGTCAGATGGGAAAAACTACACAAGGGGAATTCAGATGACAAGAAAAAACGATTATATGTAACCATGGAGTCAAAATATCACAGAAATATATATGTATACAGTCTGAATAGGAAGTATATCATATCCTATTAACAATTAAACAAGCCCATTTTGTGCCGCACAGCAAGTGCAAGTGAATGGGTGCATGTGAGAACAGAAAATAGGAGAGGAAAAAAGAGAAGAAAAAGAAGGGAAGAAAAATTAGGAAACAGAGGGGGATGAAGAGAAGAAGGGAGGGGGGGGGGAAGGGGAAAGGGAAAAAAGGAGAAAGAAGAGATATGATCGAAGAGAAAACATAATCATAATACAGAATAATAGTTTATTTTTCCATGCCACCCGAGGAAAAACCTTCTAAGAAGGGCCTGAAAGAGATCATATCATTAAGACCTGGGGGCTGGGTGGCTTTGTTTTTGACTATCCACCTGAGCTCCATCTGGAGCAGGACCTTATTCCAGTCCCCTCCCCTGGAGCTCGGGTGGATACGATCAAGTATGAGAAACTTGATTTTGGGAAAATTTCCCCCATGGACTAGCGTAGTGTGGCGACCCAGAGGAAGATCTGGGTCACAAGTACGCATGCTCAGGATGTGTCTGTAAGCACGCCTCCAAAACTCCTGCTTCGTTTTCCCAATATAGAAACAACCGCAGGGACACAACAAAAGGTACACCACACCAAAAGTGCGGCAATTGGCAAAGTGTTTGGGTCGATATTTTTGACCGTATGGCAATATTACGTCACGCGTAGTATGCATGAACTTGCAATATTTGCAACTGCCGCACATGAAAGTGCCCTTATATTTGCAAGGGCAGTCCATGTTAGTGTTTTTGTACTCACTTTTCACTAGTCGGTCCTTCAGGGCGGGGACCTTTCTGAAAGTAAACTGTGGATTGGGAGGTACGTAGCAGCCTAGTGTGGGATCCATGGAAAGGAGGTGCCAATATTTATTGACTATTTGTCTAATTTTGGGGTGTTGGTCTGAGAATCTAGTGATGATCCTGATAATGTCAGTGTTGTCTTTTTCCTTACCGGAAGAAGGGTGAATTAGAACTGACCTGTTACTTGCAACAGCCTTCCTGTAGGCCTTCTTAAGCGAGGTTTTAGAGTAGCCTCTCCGCAGCAGTCTGTCCCGGAGTCCATCAGCGGCCATTTGAAAAGATGTTATATCCGAGCAATTACGTCTAATGCGTAAATACTGACTATACGGGATTGAATTAATCAATGATTTTGGATGAAAGCTCGAAGCATGCAATATAGTATTACCTGCCGTGGACTTCCGGAACAGGCCGCTGCGGAGAGAGCCATCCTCACCTTTCTGAATCTCCACATCAAGGAAGGAGACAAGGTTAGAATCTGCTTGGAATGTGAAAAAAAGATTAAATTCATTCTTATTGAGTCTATCCATGAATTGGTGTAGCAAGTCCAAAGGCCCCAGCCAGACAACAAAAATGTCATCGATATAACGATACCACATAAGAATGTGGTCCGTATATATCGATAAAGAGTCATCGGTGAGGACAGAGCGCTCCCACTCCCCCAGGTACAGATTGGCGTAGGATGGGGCACAACATGTGCCCACCGCTACGCCCTGTACCTGGAGGTAGTGGGAGCCGTTGAACGAGAAAACATTATGGAGAAGAATGAACTCCAACAGGGAGGTGATAAATTCACCATAGGCCCGTTGTTCAGGTCCTAGTTGTAGCAGAATGTGTCTAATAGCTGCAATCCCCCTGGAATGGGGGATAGAGCTATACAGAGCCTCTACATCTATTGTAACAAGTAGGGAATCGGTTGGAATGATAATGTCCTCTATAATTTGAAGCAGATGGATGGTATCGCGTATGTAGGATGGCAGTGAGATGACATGGGGGCGTAGAAACTCATCGACTAGCCTGCTGGCGTTTTCCGTCAGTGCACCCCGACCGGAGATAGTAGGTCTTCCGGGGGGATTGCGCTTGCATTTATGCACTTTAGGAAGAGCGTAAAAAGTTGGTATAATTGGGAATGTCGTCCTGATGAACTCCCATGTCTTTTTCAGAATTGTGCCATTATAGTATGCCAGATCTACTAGCTCATAGAAATCTTTTGTGTATTTTGCTATAAGGGCTGTTGTAATAGGTCTATACCAGCACACATTGTTAAGGATTTTCATACACATTTCAACATATTTTTGGGAGTCCATCAGGACAACATTACCGCCCTTGTCAGCAGGCTTAATTACGATGGAATCATTTTTCGAGAGTTTAGTGAGGATTTGTCTTTCTGATGATGAGATGTTGGGAGTTTTGGAGGGTAGTATTTTAAGTTTTTCCACATCCTTGCTCACTAGTTTTACGAAGGCACTAATGTTTGGGTTAAGATTAGTGTTGGGATATTTGTCTGATTTTTTTGCTAGTGAGGATGGTTTTGGGATACTTGGAGGATTATCATTATCGACTTCTTTTAGGAGACGAGGAAGATCGACGTGGTCGATCAAATCGTCGTTCTCCTCCAAAAGAGACATCAAAATATCGAGGGCGGAATCATTAACAGTGCTTTTTTTCTCTGAATCTTGATTTTTGTGAAACATTGTTTTGAAATTTAGTTTCCGCGCAAAGAGATGTATGTCTTTTAGAAATTCAAATTTATCCAAACCCTCATTAGGGCAGAAGCTCAAACCACGTGCCAAAACATTCATCTCTTCGACAGAAAGGGGATAGGAGGAAAGGTTCAGAATTGATAGATCAGTGGTGGTGGTGATGGTGGGTATGGTCTCAATTGAGAGAGAGGGTGAGGGGGACGTGAAGGACTGTTCAACTAGGTGTATAGGTGGGATAGTGATGGAGGGAGGTAAAACCCCAAAGGGGAATCAATGGAGGGGGGAATTTCAGAAGATGTGTTGGTAAGGGGTATAGTGATACCCTCTGTGGAATTATGTGGATAATCAAAAAACATCTGTGTGGAATCAGAAAGTGGGGCGCCATGGTCTTGCTGTGTGGAATCATCAGGTTTAAAGAGAGACAAACCGGCCTTGGGGGCTTTTACCGTATTAGATTTCTTTTTTTGACTTCCTGAAGAATCTTCAGGGAATTGACGTTTACCCTTAGACGGAATTTTCGAATTACTGGACACTTGGGAAGATACGGAGGACAGACTGGAAGAGGAATGGTAGAGATTCGCATAATGATCTTTTTTTTGCTCCCATTGATTGGGTCTCCTACTTTGTGTCCATTTATATGCTTTTTGATTTTGAAAGGCATTGATGTCTCTAACAAATTTCTTTTGTTTTTTGATCAATACATTTTTGTTAAAGGTATCAAGATGCTCCTTCAATTCTTTCTTGTTTTCAACAAACGAACTATGAGTTTTGTAGTTTTGAATTTTAGTATGAAGTAAGTTAATTTCAACATCGACCTTTTCAGATCTTAACTTGTATTCTTTGATCAAAAGAGTCATCAATGCCTTTGAGCAATCGCCCAAAGCTTTTTCCCAATCTCTCTTGAAATCAGTGCCCAAGTTCTCCATCATAGGGAAAATCTGGACCCTGAGGCCAAAGGGATTGATGTTTTCTTTAATATAGTCCTGGAATGACTGAACATGCCAGAAAAAAAGAGATTTCTTCTCCAGGAGTTTAGACATTCTAGAGAAAAGGGAGGATATATCTGAATCCACCATTTCATTCTTCCCAAAGTCTTTTAAATAGTTGGACATAAGCGTGTCCCATTCTTTGCCTGTGAATTCCGACATGATGACCAAGAAGAGGGGGGAAAAAGAAGTCTCTACTGATTTTAGGGGTATGTGATTTTTAGAAAAAAGTACAATGACATATTAAACCGAAACAAAAATAAAATTAAAAACGTTTTAGATGCAGCATGGATTGCTGCACAAAAATAGGTATCGGTAAAGGAATAGACATCAATTGGGGGAAAAGGTTGAGGATGAAGCGGGGAAATGGTATTTTCTACCTATCAATATGGACAAAAGGTTATCCTCAGCCTAAGCCCCCTTAAAGGAGGAGGTGCCACATCCCAGATAAGCAAATACAACAAAAGAAAGGGGTTCCCCTAAGGGGTTGGGACTTTTAAGGCACTTAGATTGGTGTAATATAAGTAAAGTAGTAGAGTATGTTTGAAAAAATATAACAAATACTTTATTGACAAAGGATCTAAAAACAGCAAAATAGATACATAGAATATACACATACAGAAAATACAATACAATGCAGCAACAGAGACGTGCAAGTAGGTTCACAACCAAATACCCAACGCGTTTCGAAGCTATTCGCTTCTTCTTCAGGGGTAATGTAAAATATTGCACATAACTTTCTATAATAGAAACATAAAAGTATGTTAGAAAAAATACATTTTAGGATATAACTCAACCAAATTCTTCAAAAAACTTTCATATGATGTTTTTATTAAAAGCCAGGTGCTGAGGGATAGAGGTTTGTCTGGATCAGTGATCCCTACTATGTTGAAGGAGAGGAAGTCAACTTCTAGCAAGAAATACCATTGTACATGGAAAAGCATACATTTCTTGGTGTGAGTCGATTGGCACTCATCCTCGCTCCTTTTCTGTGGCTCGGATCTTGGCCTTTCTTCAATGGGGCGTTGAGCAGAAGTTGGCCTTGAGTACCAAGGGCCAGGTATTTGCCTTAGCAATCTTCTTTCAGCGACCCCTAGCCACGCACTCTTTAGTTCGTACCTTCATTCAGGTAGTTTGACATGTGATTCCGCCTATACGGTCTGTTTTGGCGCTGTGGGATTTAAACTTAGTGCTCTCGGTTCTTCAGAAACCTCCCATTTGAGAATATTCGGGAGATTCCCTTGCCTACGTTGTCCCAGAAGGTGGCATTCTAGGTGGGAGTCGGAGTTGGCAGCATTATTCTGTCGTAGTCCCTATTTGGTGGTCCATAGAGGTAAGATGGTTCTTTCAAATGGGGCTCCTGTGTCCTGGTTGAGCTCCTGTGACCTGGTTAGGTCTCTTGCGTTTTAGCCTTGGGTTATTTTCCCCACCCCTTATTTTCCTTTTGACACTGCTTTTGGATGTTCCTTGAGTCATGATTAATGGAGCGATGTGTCCGTCAATGAACAAAAGAAAAATTTGGGATTTTTGTACTCACCGTAAAATCCATTTCTCAGACGAACACAGCACCCACCCATCTATGGAATTTTGATACTTCTAATACTGCTTTCTACTAAACTGAATACCTATAGCAGAGAGGGGGCTATATACCAGCTGAGGATGGCCCATGGGGGTAGCCAAGTTTTTTTTTTTTTTGTTTGTTCTGCCTTGTCCTACTCCTGCAGAAGGTGATATAACCCTATAGTAATGAATAATGGAGCACTGTGTCAATTGATGAACTCAAAGGATTGTGCAGTACAAAAATCCAATTTTTTGTGTCTCCCATTCCAGGAAGGTGGTGTCACTCTCTCACTTACCTGAGAATATTGCCCTGCCTTCCTCGTGGCTATAAAAACCAAAAAGAATCCTGCGCTAAATAAATAGTGATAATAATAATGATTGTGAGAGCAGCTGATACACTTGATCTATAGAAATAAAAAAAAACATAAAATACAAATAGTGCAGTGTTAACGTATTGTGATGTGAACAGTATAATGCATAAAATTAGACCGTGAATCATGCAATAAAGTAAATCCAACAATAATGCACAAATATATATTATAAATAGTGCAACACTAACGTGATATAGTGTGAACCATATAAGATTATAATCATCAAACGTGCATTAAAGTGAACAAAAGTCCATATTAGAATCCAACAAAAATGCACAGGTCCCAGGATGATAGAGAGGAGGCTTGAATCCCAAGGAAGTGATGTAGCAGGAATACACCCGTGACAGATATATAGATAGGCTGCTTACCAGAAGCCACGGCCTCCAAATTAATGGACAGGCCACACACGCTAAGATGTGAATATCGATATATTCCTTCCTATGGAAACCAGGGCAAAGGGATGTTTCTCCACCAAACCTTTTGTATCAAAGCTCCGGGCAAACAAACCACCATGTGTATGGAGAAGAAATAAAAGAACCCATAGCATAATCCAGTTTATTCCATATTGCACTTACATATTGTAGATAGAATGATCGCATCAGTAAAATCATTCAAAACCGCAGCGTCCCACGTGTAGGAAGGAAGCCAGGCGTCTAGGGGGCATGGTAGCTGTGCGTCCGATACCGCCCGACCAGTTTCATCATACGTGACGTCGTCCGAGGCGTGGCTATGTCTCTAATCCTAAGGATCTTGCACTACACACTTTTGGATGTGGTCTGTGTGGTCTGGTCTGGACCTTCCCTGCCACGTTTTTTTCTGTTCAGGCATTCACTCCGAAGGGCAGGTTCCTCCCTTGCCTGTTATGGCACGCTCCACCAGGGTGCTAGTGCCTCTGTTGCTTTTGGCATTTATATCTCAGGGTTGCAAGGCAGCTACTTGGTCTGTGCGTTCTCTTACAAAAATTCCACTGTTGATGGTTGCATCTTCATGTGTTTCTTTTGGGTGCAAGTTTTGCAGGCGGCTGTTTACGGTTCCTTTTTGGCCCTTTTAGGGGTTGTTTGGGTGGTTGGCATGTTTGCCTGGTGCTCCAATTGTTTTTTGTTTTTCCCACCCCTCATTGATGCACTGCTTTAGGACATCTCAGTGGTCAAGAATAAAGAAAAAGCTGTGTCTGTCAATGAAACCAGAAAGCAAGCTACTCACTAGGGGGGGGGAACCTCTGGGTGAGTCTAGGATGGAAAAAGACTTGGGGGTACTGGTAGACAACAGGCTTGGCAGTGGCATGCAATGCCAAGCCGCTGCAAGCAAAGCCAACAGAATACTGGGATGTATAAAAAAGGGGATTCACTCCAGAAATAAAGAGATTATTCTCCCGCTCTACAAGACTCTGGTCCGGCCACATCTGGAGTATGCTGTCCAGTTCTGGGCACCGGTCCTCAGGAAGGATGTGCTGAAATTGGAAAGAGTCCAGAGAAGGGCAACAAAAATAATTAGGGGAATGGAGGACATCAGCTATGAGGAAAGACTACAAGCACTGAACCTATTCTCTCTGGAGAAGAGACGATTGAGGGGGGATATGATATCATTGTACAAATACTGTACTGGCGACCCTAGCATAAGGAACAAACTATTCAGAGTAAGGGAATACAATAAGACACGTGGCCACTCACTAAAACTAGAGGAAAGTCGGTTTAACCTTAAAATGCGTAAGAGGTTCTTCACTGTAAGTGCGGTAAGGATGTGGAATTCTCAGTTACTCACTGTAAAATCCCTTTCCCTGAGTTTATTGATGGACACAGCACCCAACCCTCTTGTTTAATATGTACCCTTTTTTTTTTTTTTTTTCTACTTGTACTGCTTTGTTATAAAACTGAGCTGATTATGGCAGAGAGGAGATTGACTATCAGCTAGGACTGCCCATAGGCTGTGCTGAGTTTTTTTCTGCCTAGTGTCCTACTCCTGCAGGTGGCCAATAGTCAAGAATAAAGAAGAAGCTGTGTCCGTCAATGAACTCAGAGAAAGGGATTTTTATGGTGAGCTACAAACATTTTTTTTTTTTTTTTTTTTTTTCGTGTGCACATCAATACTTGCACATGCCAGAAGGTTTGCTATGTCTCCCACCACAGTTTTAAGAGTATGTAGGAGATTCCAGGAGACAGGCAGTTACCCTAGGAGAGTTGAACAAGGCAGTAGAAGGTCCTTTACCCATTAGCAGGACCGGTATCTGCTCCTTTGTGCAAGGAGGAACAGGATAAGCACTGCCAGAGCCCTACAAAATGACCTCCAGCAGGCTACTGGTCTGAATGTCTCTGACCAAGCAATCAGAAAGATACTTCATGAGGGTGGCCTGAGGGCCCAACATCCTCTAGTGGGCCCTGTGTTCACTGCCTGACTCCATGGAGCTCAATTGGCATTTGCCATTGAACACCAGAATTGGCAGGTCCGCCACTGGCGCATTGTGCTTTTCACAGATGAGAGCAGGTTCACCCTGAGCACATGTGACAGACGCAAAAGGGTCTAGAGAAGCCATGGAGAACGTTATGCTGCCTCTAACATTGTTCAGCATGACGGGTTTGGTGGTGGGTCAGTGATGGTCTGGGGAGGCATATCCCTGGAGGGGCACACATACCTCTACTGGCTAGGCAATGGCACCCTGACTGCAATTAGGTATTGGGATGAAATCTTTGGACCCGTTGTCAGACTAATGCAGTGGGTCCTGGGTTCCTCCTGCTGCACGACAATGCCTGGCATCATGTTGTGAGAGTATGCAGCCAGTTCCTGGAGGATGAAGGAATTGTTACCGTTGGATATGGCCCCCATGTTCACCTGACCTAAATCCAATGGACACCTCTGGGACATAATGTTTTGGTCCATTTGACACCACCAGGTTGCACCTCAGTCTGTTCAGGGGCTCAGTGATGGCCTGGTCCAGATCTGGGAGGAAATACCCCAGGACACCATCCATCATCTCAAAAGGAGCATGCCCTGACATTGTCAGGCATGCAGACAAGCACGTGGGGGCCATACAAACTACTTGGTACCATTTTGATAAGACAACACAGGGATAGTGGGGTCACCCTACTAAAAAGTGGGGTCCCGACTGTACCCATAGAAGAAGGGATGGCGAGGAGGGTGTCATACACCAGCAAGTCAGAGCATCAAAATGTAATAATTCAAAAATTAAGAAACAATATAGTATAAAAATTCATTTTATTTATTAATTTAGTAAAACATACATAACGACATAAAAATGGAGGCAAGTCCAAAACCCTGACATTATTGTCTTACACAAGGCAACAGGCACTTGTAATGTTAGCAACCGATGAGGATGGGTCTAACGCGTTTCGCAAGGGGTACGCTTTCTCAAAGACCGCTTGACAATCCTCAGTTGACTAGCACAGAAGAAACAATATAAGAAAAAACACAAAAGAGAGAATTGCATACAATGTTCATTCAAACAATGCATAAGTATAAACAGGCATTTATATCAAAATAAATCCTATAAAACAAAAACAAAAAATTGATGCTCACCAAAGTGCTAGTGCTGGAAATGCATGGACATGAAGCCAGAGGAAAAGGCTGTACTGAGCACCCTAAAAGGGGGCCATACGCAGGAAGGATGCAACCAAGTGGGAGCTACAGGGTAGACACCCCTAACACCTCACTTCACAGAGACAGGGAAAGTGCCGAGTCCCATATCCTCGGGCTGCAGACAGGGAGATACACCCTCTCACACCGGGGAACCTCACAAGGCAAAAGGGGAAGAAGGAGATCCCATCTGGGGAATAAACATAATGAGGAAAAATTCCTAATATCAAAGGGATAAATACAGCGCTTTTAAAGCAATTTGATATGGGAGATATAATATGAAAATATATATATATAATGAAATATAATAAAGGTAACCCCATGTATCAACTGCAGTCATATGGGCATTTAAACGACAAATGGCAAATGGGGGGGGGGGGAGAAAGGGGGGAGAGACTGCCATGAGGCAACTATCACACCAGCTTACAACTCCCACCCCTTCATCACGTTTCAAATATACAAGGCAAGACAAAGGCTTAAAGCATCCCTCTTGCACCATGGGGAGAAATAATGTCCAACTTACCCAATGTGTCTATAAGCAAGAGAGAGCGCGGCAATCGCTCTATCCTTGGGCTGAGCCCAAACTCAATTTCGTCCCCGAATGGATAGAGTTGTTCCCACAGGAGAGGGACCCCTCGTGCGTCCGAGGGGGGGAAAGAAAGACAGCCGCGTCTGAACGCCGGCTGCCCTCCCCCTAAAGTACGGGACTCCACCGGAAGTGACGCGAACCGGTACCATTTTGAGTTGCTGCAATGGAATTTCACTTTGATTTTTGGGGTGTCTTTGTATTCAGCCCTCTGTAGGTTGATCATTTTAATTTCCATTAAATGATGTGGCATACTTTCGTTCCTAACATATTACATAGTCCATGTCATTATAGATATCCAGCATGATATTTTTCCCTATTGAGATCTGATGTCATCTTTTAATTTTTTTGAGCAGTGTGTATGTATGTATACATGTATAGATCTTTACATATATATATATGTGTGTGTGTATATGTATATATACCTGGTACTTTGGCTTTTAACCATGCCTAAAGATAAAATTTACAGTACTAGAGAATTGTATGTTATTTATAGTGAGTGGTTTCTCTTTGACATTTTCACCTTCTCTACCTGCATGTTTATTTTTGGCAAATGTAATGCAATACTTTTTCTTTTTGCTTTTGTTTTTTTTTTTTTACTTTTAATAAAACAGTATTTCTTCTAGCAGCACATTGTTTTGGGATTACAGATATAGTGTTGATGTACAAAGCCGTCTTTTTTGCCCTTAGATTTGTTTTGCAAAGTCTGCATTTTTTCAATGGGTCGGATGTCACTTTCCTCAATTTATTTGTGGGAGCTGAGTATTTAGTATTGGTCAGCAGACTTCTTGTCTTGTGTATCCTTATGCCCCATGGAGAGAGGAAATATATGTTCTGTGTTATCTGTTTTTGCATTTCTTCTCTCCCCTCATGGTGTAACCCAGTCTATTTTTTCAGCTGCCTGGGAAGGCCGTGGGAAATATATGTATTATCTTTACTTGTGGGCTTTGTGCATCTTTCCAATGTCTGTAGAATAACCACATTCAGAACAGAGTGGAGGCACAGCAATCCCCACGCAGCAGGTTTTCAGTGTGAATAAAAGGCAAGACAAATAGTTAGAGCTGTACTACAATATGGGGCTGATCAAGAAAAATACATCTTTATTCAGCTAAATGGGTGGTTGTATTAAGTTTTCCTTTCTCTAGCCTCCTTCCTATTCCCAGTGTTTGACAATCCCCATTGGACTGTGCAGAGTACACACATCTGCAGATCTTGGCACATTCATATGGACCTCTCCATGGGGAAACCAGTGCTGTGTTTATTACATTGAATTTCTATGTTTAAATTTTTTATGAATTAAATATCAAAGATTAACAAATAATTTATACTAAACTAAAAGTATTATAGTATATATTCCATTTACATGCTTTTTATAATAAAGAATCAGACTATCTTGGGAAATATGTGGGATATAAGGTCTAGTATTGTTGTTGGTGATGACACGTTGTCAAAAGCTTGTAGACTTCACCTCTGTAACATCTCTAAAATTCGCCCTTTTTAACTAATGAAACCGCCTTGACTATTGCAACTCCCTCCTCATAGGCCTACTTCTACATAGGCTATCCCCTCTTCCGTCTATCATGAGTGCTGCTGCCAGACTACTCTACCTTACCAACCACTCATCCATACTGTCCTCTCTACTTCTCTCAAGACCTCTTGCTCTCAAGCTCCGTTGTCTCCTCTTCCCATGCTCCTTTCCGAGACCCCTACAGAGCCTCTTCCCTCCTCCTGAAACTCTCTACCTCAATCTGTCCAGCTATCTCCTACTCTGGCTGCCTTCAGGCGATCCCTGAAAAGTAATCTCTTCCGGGAAAACCTATCACGCTTCCAATTAATCTTTTATCATTTCCATCAGCTCATTCCCCACATTTATAACTGTTTGTACCACTTACCCCATCCTTTTAGATTGTAAGCTTTTTTGAGCAGGGCCCCCTTAACTCTCTTGTATTTTATTTGTATTGTAACTGTACTGTCTCCCTTTTATATTGTAAAGTGCTGCGTGAAATGTTGGCGCTATATAAATCCTGTATAATAATAATGACACCAATTTAGTATTACTAGTTACTAATTAGTAGTTACTACTATTACTAGTACTAGTATTTTCACTAGAATACCTGTGTGATCATTTGGAGCACTAAAAGCAGATGAGCTGTTTGCCCCATATAATTTTGTCAAAAGTCGTTAAAGAGAAGCTATCGTTTTAAATGTTTAGTTCCAAGCAAACAGCTGAATCTACATTTGATAAACTTGTATGTGACCTTTTACTAGCCATACAATTTACTATTCTGTTCAACCAATCTTGTGATTCACATACATCTGCTAAGCAACATAGTAAGGAAGATTAGTTCACTATTTCCTGATTTCTGCTTGTTAAAATTCTACATTAGAAGTAAGGAAAACATTAGTAGTAGTTGTGTGACCCTACAGGGCTGCAGTTTTATATTTAACAGTAGTGTTTCTTTTAAAGGTTTGCTATCCTTTGTGGGCAACAATCCGAGCATGAAGGCATTCAGAAGCGCATTCAAATTGGATACATTTTTAAGGTATTTGGAACAAGTTTATATAAACAATATGGTCAGTGGTTATGGGGAAAGAAAGCGTTAAGCCAAAGAGTGCTCCAGCAATTTTATCTGAAATATTAGGTGTGATTAGCTGTTTCATGTTTTAGTAAGTTACTTTTTATATTTGGGGCCATATCTCATTTGCTTTGGTCATGTTTGTCGTTTTTAGGAGCACATTGAAAAAGCAATTTCTCTGCAGCCTAATGACTCAAAATGCTATTATCTCCTTGGCCGTTGGTGCTATCAGGTATGTGCAACATAACAAGCTGTATTTTATTATACTTCCATTACACATAAAGTGACACTCCAGGGAGTAATTATGCAGACAACATTAGTATCAATATAGCTTAACAAGTGGATTATGGCTGTACTGTATTGCTGACTACAGGGTTATAGTCTGCTGCTGTTCTCCATTTATCCAGTTCTTGCTCTAATATGTTTAAGGCTAAGTTCACTTTTTTTCTCCTAAATTCCATCTGCCCCATGTCCCAATATAGCATTAATGTGCCTCTTTTGCAAAAAAAAAAAGATAAAGTGTTCTATAATATCTCACACCAGCACTTACCTCAGCATCCAGTCTGATTTATGGAGAAATTCTACATTACTGCCTGGGAGCAGATTTCGCTTATGCAGGCCATAGACCAGAGGTGACCTCATGCTCTGGGATGGCAGGTTGGCAAGGCAGATTACCAACCTGCAATTCCAGGGTATCAGTGGTAAGAATGGAAATATCAAAGGATCCTGCAAGCTACTATGACCAACACTATTTCAATCAAGCCAGCTGCAAGCACTGATCATCATCTCATACTAAAGTGTATAGTGCCATAATAATACAAACCTTAGTGCTGCGCTAAATAATATCATATAATACAATCAAAAATGAATGAATATTAACTGCTAAAACCTCAGTTGTGACAAATGTGTACTATACTATAAATAACATGAATTATTACTTGTGATATAATCAGATGCTGCTTTAAAAACATAAAGTCAACAACTAGTAAGCACCATTCATTATCAACTTCCACAAAACTAAGGGGTAGATGCAAATGCCAGGAGCCTAGATAATAAAATGGATGAGTTGGCAAAGTTAGTACATGAGGAGGACATAGACCTTGTGGGAATAACAGAAACGTGGTTCGACCCCTCACATGACTTACTGGCCAATATCCAAGGGTATTCTGTGTATGGGAAGGACAGGGTAGGAAAAAGAGGGGGAGGGGTATGTCTCTATGTCAAGAATAATGTAAGGGTGGTAGAGAGGAGTGATATTATGGAAGGGATGAGTACGGAGGTAGAATCCGTGTGGGTAGAACTCCATAGGGAAGACGTAATTGTTGGCGTTTGTTATAGACCACCAAGCCAAAGGGAGGAGGTAGAACTGGAATTTATAACACTGTTGAGTAAAGTGGTAAGGCTGGGATAAGTGATCATATTCGGGGACTTCAATTATCCCTACATTGACTGGGAAGAGGGGACTACTCACTCACTCACAGAAGGCCCGTCTCTTCATGGAAACCTTACAAGACAACTACAAGTCTCAGTTGGTGGATTCTCCTACTAGAGAAGATGCAGTGCTGGATCTATTAATCACTAATGACGCAGACCTAATCGTGGAGGTAGGAGTCCGGGACAGCCTGGGCTCTAGCGATCACAGGATGATAAAAATTAGCGTAAATAACAATATAGCAAGGCAAGAGGGGAACATAAGAACCCTAAACTTCAGAAGGGCAAACTTTCCCAAATTGTGCTCAATGATGGAGAAAGTAAATTGGGACCAAACCCTAGGAACATTGACCATGGAGGAAAAATGGGAATGCTTTAGGAACATATTAAACAAATTCATCTCGCAGTGCATTTCTATGGGAAATAAATTTAGAAGAGCCAAACCTGGCTGGCTAAACCGTAATGTTAAAAAACGTATTAGGGAAAGAAAATGGCCTTCAAGAAATATAAATCGGAGAGCACATTATCGGCTTTCCAGCAATACAAGGAAGTAAATAGGAAATGTAAATGCGAAATCAAAATGGCTAAAATCAACCTCGAGAGACAAATAGCGGAGGATAGTAACCCTAAGAAATTCTTTAAATATATCAATAGCAAAAAAACGAGGTCAGAGCATGTTGCACACATAATTAACGATGATTGGAGGATGGTTACAGAGGACACAGAGAATGCAACCGCGCTTAATGCTTTCTTCTCCTCAGTCTTTACACAGGAAAGGAGGGGTACACTGACCATGACTGTATGATTAGCAGTACTTCACTGGACTTGCCGCTATGGCTAACAGAGGGTGAAATCAGGGAAAGGCTGGATAAAATTAACACAAATAAATCACCAGGCCCGGATGGCGTACATCCGAGAGTACTCAAAGAGCTTAGTAAAACTATATCTAGACCACTGTTCCTGATCTTTGCTGACAGTATCATTACAGGAACAGTACCAGGTGATTGGAGGAAAGCTAACGTGATACCAGTATTCAAAAAAGGGCAGAGGCATATCCCAGGAAATTATAGGCCGGTCAGCCTGACTTCAATAGTATGTAAACTTCTGGAAGGGATGATAAGGGACTATATCCAAGAGTTTGCTAAAGACAACAACATCATCAACAGTAATCAGCATGGGTTTACAAAAGGGCGCTCTTGTCAAACCAATCTGTTAACATTCTACAAGGAAGTGAGCTGTGAGCTAGATAGGGGGAGACCTGTGGACGTGGTGTACCTGGATTTTGCTAAGACGTTTGATACAGTTCCCCACAAGCGCTTAATTTATAAAATAAGGCCTGCAGGCATCGACCACATGGTTTGCTCTTGGATACGGAACTGGTTAAAAGGACGTGTCCAAAGGGCGGTAATAAGTAATGCATACTCAGACTGGTCTGGGGTGATAAGTGGGGTCCCCCAAGGCTCAGTCCTGGGATCAACCTTGCTCAATTTATTAATAAATAGCATTGAGGATGGGATCATTAGCTCAAGCTCAGTTTTTTCAGATGACACAAAATTGGGCAGGGCAATAACTTCACATCATGATGCAGAAATCTTACAGAATGACCTAAACAAAATAACAGAGTGGGCAACTACATGGCAAATGAGGTTTAATGTAAGAAGTGTAAGGTTTTGCACTTGGGGACTAAAAACATAAAAGCACAATACACTCTAGGGGGGAACCTTTGGGTGAATCAAAAATGGAGAAAGATTTGGGAGTCTTAGTAGAAGATAGACTTAGCAATAGCATGCAATGTCAAGCTGCAGCTGACAAGGCGGGCAGGATATTAGCATGCATAAGGAATGGGATGTATTCCAGAGATAAAACTATAATCTTACCACTTTATAAAACTCTGGTCCAACCACATCTGGAGTAATCTGTTCAGTTCTGTTCGCCAGTCCTCAGAAGGGATGTGTTGGAGCTGGAGAGAGTCCAGAGAAGGGCAACTAAACTAATTAGGGGTTTGGAGGACCTAAATTATGATGAGCGTTTACAATCGCTTGATTTATTCTCCCTGGAGAAGAGACGCCTGAGAGGGGACATGATAGCAATTTACAAATATCTCAATGGTGATCTCAGCATAGAAAAAAATATTCAGTCGCAAGGATTGCATGAGGACAAGAGGCCATACAATGCTATTAGAGGAGAAGCGTTTTACCCTCAGGCAACGCAGGGGGTTCTTTACTGTTAGGGCTACAAGACTGTGGAATTCTCTGCCACAAAAGGTAGTTACTGCGGGAAATATGGCTACTTTCAAAAGACTCTTGAATGTACATCTCCAAGGATCAGAACATTCAGGGGTATGTGGAATGATTGCAGCTACACGCACCTGCACAGGTTGAACTGGATGGACTATAGTCTTTATTCAACCTCAACAAATGTAACTATGCAAATTTTATGTAAATATATTGTGATCCTTTCCACCACCGACATCTGTGTTGTATAGGGTGTTCACTCTTCCTTCTCCTTTGTGCAGTTAAATGAACACATCCATGTTCCACTACGATAAGGGCTCCCCCCTTCTAGGGTTCTCACCTTAAATGATGTGAACTCGCACCTAAGCTCGGTCTAATAACGCCTTTTTGCCTCTCCCCAGCCTGGGGATGAGCATCCAGTTAGTCTCAATACCTATTGTTTGTCTTCTGACTCCACAGCACTGTTGCAATGCCACATACGAAGAAAGAATTCAATAGTGCTTATACACTTGAAAGCATATCTTTATTAAAAATAATAATATGGGTACTCACATTTTGCTGGTGCTTCCAGCGCACCAGTCTAAACATACAATATCCTCCAACAGCAGTTTTATTCGTGCATGCAAGCCGTCAGTCTACACTCCTGGGAGCTAGTTCTGCCTAGCCGCCGGGTGCCATCACTGTCCTTGCCCCTCCCCTACGCGTATCGACACAGGGTTACCTGTCTTCATCAGGGGGATATTCTATTGGACAAATGCTCATCCCCGGGCTGGGGCGATATCTTTCTATGGCCAGCTGCCATGGTTGTGTAGTCTGGTGGCCATTTTTCATTGGCCTGGTGTGGTAATAGAGCGGCTGCCATGACAGGGGAGCCTCTGAAGCTCCTCCTTTAGCCTGGTGTTGATTCCTGGATTGTGTCCTTCCCCTTGGACGCTGCAAGTGGAACAGTGCTTCCTGGTGTAGACTGGTGCTACTCTGGTGGGATCCCTCCCTCTCTCTGGTGCAGGTTGAGGGCTGCTCTGCTTGCTGGGGACCCAGTGGTGCTACCGCCGCGGTCGCGGTGGCCCATAGAGGTGCTAGACACTTTTTCGGGCGGGTCCTCCTCATTACTTATGGAGTCTTAAGAGCACATTTCCCCACCTGACCCCCTCTGAGGCTGCAGGTCCCTAGGGGTCCCAGCCCTCCTTTCTTTCCTAGTTGGAGGTGGCCTTTGGGCGGCGGGCTAGCAAAAATCATAAGCCGCCTTCCCCATCTGTCTCATCAGATCCTGAATCTAACTCGGCTGCCGTGGGCGTGGCCCACTCTGCGGGGTCTGCGGCAAGGCTCTCTGATTATCAGATAGTGAGGATGATTACTCAACACCTGTAGTTGCGCACGAGCAGGCGCTAGTACACGCACAGATTGCAATTGAGAAAAAAAAAAACGTTAGGAATGGAGGATGCAGCTGAGGCGGAGGTGCCGGTCTCCTTTGCCACCCACATGCCGGCTCGCATGGCAAATGTGTTTCCTCCGGTTTTGACACATTTGTCTCTAAAGAGTGGGAGCGTCCAAAACATTTTTTTGTGGTTCCTGCATGCCTCAAGAAGTGGACTGTTCCACCAGTGGTGAACCCCCCTGTCTCCAGGTTGAACAAGGCAACCATGGTTCCAGTAGAGGAATCTATAGCTTTTAAAGATCCAGCTGACTGGAAGGCAGAGTCTGTGGCCCGGAATATGTTTACTATTGCTGGGTCGGCGCTGAGGCAAGTCCTGCCCACTGCCCTGGTGTCGCAAACACTAAATGAGTGGGGTACACTTTTTCGTGGTGACCTAGAGGGTGAGCAGATTCCCCCTGCTTTTGCTGTGTTGGCGGACCAGTTGGTCCAGGGGCTCCAGTTTGTCTGCCATGCCTCTTTGGATGCGGCTCCGGTGATTTCTAAGCTATCTTTTTCGACAGCGGTGCCTAGTAGGGATAGACCGATATGGTTTTTTCAGGGCCGATACCGATATATTGGTCACAACTTATCGGTATCGGACGATATTTTGTACATCGTATGTCAGGGTCCGAGACTAGTCTTCTCCTCCTCCAACCATGGTGGTGGTGATGCTCATGTAAGGGTAAAATGATGTCACATAATTCCGTTAAGAAATGTTATTGAATATGCCACTCACATATGTACAAAAGACATGAGCAATTCCACATTCGCATATCTGCATCATGCGACCACGTGACCTCTGAGATCGTATGGCGGGCGGAGTGGTATCACCCAGGTGTCACGGCAAGTGGGTGAGAGATGCAGATCTGCTAATGTGGAATTGCTTATATCTTTTGTACGTATGTGAGTGGCATATTCAATAACATTTCTAAACAGAATTATGCTATGTGACATCATTTTACCCTTACATGAGCAATATTTGGAATATCGGTAATATCGGCCATTCCGGGGCCGATACAGGTATATCGGCAAAAGTGAATATCAGGGCTTTCGATAATCGGTCGATCCCTAGTGCTTAGGCGTGTATACTGGCTTAAGTGTTGGTCTGCGGACCAGACTTCTAAAAAAAAAAAAAAGCTGCGACTAATTTACCCTTTTAAGGCAATCGCCTATTTTGGGCTACCCTGGATGACATTAAGAGTCTCACAGGGAGGAACAGTACCTTGCTCCCTGGGAAGGGAAAATAACCTCTGGCCCATCTTTCTCAGGTGACACAAAAAGTTTTTTCATCCCTCAGGGTCCACTGACAAGGGTTCAAAACCTTTCAAGTCGTCCTCAGGAGGTTTCAAGCGACCCTTGTCTGGCAAGCTGAGAGCATGAAGGTGCACCCTCACCCATGCCTGGGGTGGGGGATAGTCTTCGCTGGTTTCCAGGCCATGGACCTCCTTGGTAAATGAGAAGTGGGTCCATGAAGTGCTACTGTCTGGTTACAAGGTAGAGTTTTGTTCTTGCCCTCCAGAAGGTTTCTTCACTTAGAGTGTGCGTCTGTCTCTGGACCAATTGCAAGCTCTCTTTGGGGCAGTGCAAGACCTGCTGCTTCAGGGTGTGAATGTCCCAGTTCCGGTATCGGAACGGTTTCAGGGTTTTTATTCAAACCTGTTCCCGATCCCAAAAAGGAGGGCAAGGTACTTCCGATTCTGGACCTCAAGGCCCTGAACTGCTTTGTGGGGGTATAGAAGTTCAGAATGGAGTCCATTCGCAGGGTGATGGCATCCCTACATCAGGGGTATTATCTTGCCTCTATCGACATCAAGAATGCTTACCTGCCTCTCCTCCCATGGCCCGACTCCCGTTGTGTCTAAACACAGCAGGAGCGCGCCTCCAACACCCCTTCCACTCCAAGCAAAATAGTCAAAAACACAGCCCCCCCCAACCAGTCCTTTCCCTTTTAAAAGTAATAAACTTCCAATAAGTCCTTTACAACTTCTATATAATTCCTATACATCCCACTTATAACAGTTCCTCTAATTTGCCCAAATTCATATATAGACACTAGTCATTTCAAAATCTTTCCACTTTTTTGCGAAATTATCCACACTATCTACGTCTCTACTACACATATATTCCATCTCGTAAATATAGTCAACTCTCCTACACCATTCCCTGACTGTAGGGGCTTCGGATTCTAACCATCTTTTTGGGATTGTCCCCTTCGCAGTGCAAAGTAGGTTTGGCAGTATTGAATTTCTAGAAGTTTTTTGTGATCTATTAGTTTTATGAAATAAGCAAACCCAGGGGTCATCCTAAAGTTCCTCACCTATAATTTGGTTAATGAAATTCTGTATCCTTAACCAATAAACACATATTTTGGGGCATTCCCACCATATATGAAACATTCATCCTAAACAGGATTGGCCCCAGGACAGAACCCTGGGGGACCCCACTTTCCACACCCGCCCAATCTGAGCACTCCCCATTAATCACCACCCTTTGCACTCTCCCCTGGAGCCAGTTCTCTATCCAGGTACTCACCTTATGGTCCATACCTACCTTCCTTAGTTTGTACAGTAAGCATTTGTGGGGAACAGTGTGAAAGGCTTTTGCAAAGTCCAGATACACCACATCCACAGGCTTACCTTTATCTAGTAAACCGTTGGTGTAAAACACCTGTCCCCTGCGCTCTGAGTGGTGCAATCCTCTATCCAACTTTGCTATAAACTTGAAGATGTCAAACTATAGACACGGCAACTCTGGAATGCTTCAGCCTTGCAGCCCCTTTACAAGACCAGGGAGGTCTGTAAACTCTAAAACAACAGACAAACACAAGGGCGCATCGGCCTAGTGCATTATCCTTTGAGCAGGTTTATTAAAAGAAATAGTTTAAAAATACTCATAAATGAGTTCTTGATAAAAACACATCAAACAAAGCATAAAATCCTCAGCAGCGTGGTCAGGAACTGGTCGTCCCCCGAGGCTGTATAGGCTTAGGCATTTCGAGGCGGCGCCTCTTCCTCAGAGGCTCTGTTTGATGTGTTTTTATCAAGAACTCGTTTGAGTATTTTTAATCTATTTATTTTAATAAACCTGCTCAAAGGATAATGCACTAGGCCGATGCGCCCTTGTGTTTGTCTGTTTTACATTTATCTAGGTGACAGCTCACTTCATCATAGAAGGTTATTAGATTGGTTTGGCAAGAATGATTTTTCATGAATCCATGCTGATTACTACTAATAATACTACTAATAATACCATTTTCATTACTAAAGTCTTGTATGTGGTCCCTTAACATCCCCTCCAAAATCTTGCAGACTACTGATGTTACTGAAGTGTGACGAAGGCTTGGAACAGCTCATGATCCAAAGCACACAACGTCATCTGTACATGGTGGAGGCAGTGTGATGGCATAGGCATGCATGGCTTCCAGTGGCACTGGGTCATTGGTGTTTATTGATGATGTGACAGAAGACCGAAGCAGCCAGATTAATTTTGCAGTGTTTAGAGTTATACTGTCAGCCCAGATTCAGCCAAATGCAGAAATGTTGATTGGACCGCGCTTCACAGTACAGATGGACAATGATTCAAAACACACTGCAAAAGTAACCCAGGAGCTTTTGAAGAAAAAGATGTGGCATTTTCTGCAATGGCCTAGTCAATCACCTGATTTCAACCCAACTGGGAATGCATTTCACTTGCTGAAGGCAAAACTAAAGGCAGAAAGACTCACAAACAATGACCAATTGAAGACACCAGCAGCTAGAGCATGGCAAAGCATCAGAAAAGAGGAAAAACAGTCTTTGGTAATGTCCATGGATTCCAGACTTCAGGAAATCATTGATTTCCTGAACAAAATATTGAAAATGAACATTTTATTTATGAAATTATATTAATTTGTCCAATTACATTTGAGCCCCTGAAAATGGGGGGGGGGGGGGGCTGTGTATAAAAATGATTGCTTCCTAAAAATTTGCACTTGATATTTTATGTTCAACCCCTTGAATTAGAACTGAATTCTGCACTTCAAATTAATTTGGATTGTTTTGTTTTAATTTTATTCTGGTGGCATACAAAGCCAAAGTTAGGAAATTGTCCCTGTGTCCAAATATATATGGACCTAACTGTATATAATTTTTTTGTTCTTTATTATACCATTTTCTAAATCTGTTGGCATGTATATAATCTTTCTGTCATGTGTACATGTCGGTTTCTCTTATATTTTGTATATTGCCATTTTTTGTAATCTACCAGTGTTTACTAAATATGTGTTTCTCAACTGAGAACTGAACGATCAGCAGTCACATGATTGCTCGGTTCTCCTTTAAGAACAAATACTCTAACCCCTACAAGTGTTTAAAATGTTGAACCTAAATTGGAACACAGAGATGTCCTTAGATATACCAGTCACCCAAAGCTTCCTGTACTGAAACATGCATGATTCAGGCAACTTTTCTTTGTCTAGGTCTCTAATCTTGGATGGTTGGAGAGAAAAACTGCTTCTGCCTTGTATGAAACTCCACCAAGTGC
This sequence comes from Pelophylax lessonae, assembly GCF_965119305.1. Lineage (NCBI taxonomy): Eukaryota > Metazoa > Chordata > Amphibia > Anura > Ranidae > Pelophylax > Pelophylax lessonae. The sequence continues at coordinate 67,649,263 of NC_138780.1, forward strand.
TACCATTGATGAGGCTTTACAAAATTTTCTAAAGGTGAGCTTTGGCACATTGCCAGTACACATTTTCCTTTTCCCTCCTTTAAAGTAGGCCTATATGCAAATGTTAAAGGCTTAGTTCACTATTCTTTTTTGTGATTTAGAGATTAACTATGTACAAGTATAAGACTTTAGTACCTCTTTACCAGGATTGACAATGTCAACACTGTGCACGACCAAGCCCACTGCATCTGTCAAACTGAGGCAACTTTTTTTTTTAGCAGCATTTAGTTAGATCCAGATTCATCATAGTCAGGGGGAGGGAGGGATACCAAAATCAGAATTGCTTGGGCACAAAACACTATACCAAAAGCTTCATTTCATATTGAAAACCAAAAATTTACTACAAAAGGTGAGCCAAGCCTTTAACTTAAAGCTTTACATCTATTAATTCTCCTTGGTAAAGGAATTCCTTTACCCTACCTGAATCTGTAGGGATCTTTTCAAACCGCACATCTTCTGTAAATCTCATTAAAAGGTGGGCTCCAAATAGCTTACATTCTGCAATTTCCAAATAATAATACCACTTGCTTTTCTCCCTGAGCTTGAATACCAGGCTATTCACTATTCCTCTGTATTTCTTGCAGAGCAGTGCAGATATCCTTACATCCCCTGCTGTTTGAAGATCCAGCCTGAAACCCCCCATCTCTTCAGCACTTGATTGGCATTATATATAAACATTGCTACAGTCCCAAAGGATCACGGGAGATATAGTTTTGAGAGGCCAACCTAACATCAATGGGATATGCGATAAGGTGCTTCACGTGTAGTGAGTCTGTAAAGAGTGAACAGTGCTTATGGGTAGCAGAGCACAATTAACAGGCATCAACCATCGTGCTCCACTCACGTGGGACCCTTCCCTGTACCTTTAGGGAGGAAAGAACACTCCTTCTCTCAATCTATTAATTGCTATATATGTCCCAATTTGGGAAATCAGTCTGCAAACTGCCCTGCCCTTGTGCACCCTTGCTTTTAATAAATTATTCACCAATTTGAGTGGTTTTCAAATGTATTCATTGCTACATATGTGCCAAATTAAGAGGTAAGATCATTTAGCATTGAGGACCACTAATTCCAAATGTATGCAACAAAAAAACTCCTGTTTGAAACAGAAGTTGTTGAAACATTTTAGACTTTGTTTTTATGCTGATCAGATGGTAAGTATGCTGCGGAATAACTTGTGGTAAAGTTAAAATGTCTTTCTGCCACTGCACCATTGCCATGCTTCTATAATAAAACTTAGCTATCAAATCTTTACAGACCCTGGGGTTAATTTACATAAGGAGTAGAGGCTACTTATTTTTGCAGAGTTCAAATTTAATGAGCTTAGTAAATAGGGTGAATCATTGTTCACTTCAATCATCCACTTGTGTCTTATCAAAAATCGTGTTTCTTTCATTTCTCTCACACGATTATTTATTCAAAGTAAACACCGCTTCACCTAATTTACTAAAGTTCACCAAAAATATTAAGTCAGTCAATAGTAACTGAATTTAAAGCCTAACTCCATGTTTACCATGCCTTTTTAAATAGTAATTTTGGGCCAAGCTGCTCAAACTAATTATTCCCTTCACTAATACATGTGCCTGCTGGACGTGCTGTATGAACTGTATGTCGCATCAGCGACATACAGTATACAGCACTGTGTTATGGCAGCAGAATGGAAACTTACGTTCCACTGCAGGAACAAAATTGAATTGGGCGCCTCTCAGCCATTCACAGGAAGCTTTATATTCGATGAATGAACCACAATTTCTGCCTCAGCCAATCCGAGAAAGTTTTGTATTATTCATAGAATACAAAGCTTCCTGTGAATGGCTGAGAGGTGATCAGCCTGAACTGATTTTGTTCCGGGAGTGGGATGGATGTTCCCATTCTGCTGCTGTATCACAGCGCTGTACACTGTATGTAGTCAAGGCTACATACAGTTTAAACCAAAAACCCAGCAGGCACAGCTATTTGTTAAGGGAATAGTTTGTTTGGGCCAGACTATTTAACCCCTTGACGCCGAGCGCGCACAAATATGCGGCCTCTCGGCAGCAGGGCTTCAGCGCCAAGCAGTGGCATATTTGCGTGCAATTGCAGCAATAGAGCTGTGTTGAGAGTGTACGCTCCCAGGCACACTTGCCGGCAGGTAACCTGAAAGCTCCCGTTCACATCTTGCTTTCCGACCATGTGACTGCCGTGACAGCCAATCACATCGGTCACGTGACGATAAGCCCCATCCTGCCTCCTGGCATTCGAAACCCCTAAAGGGCTGGCAAATGTTATTAAAATGGGCAGGCTTGGTGGACTACTTGATGTTCTTTTTTTACTACCATTCTGTTTCTATGAAACATTGTAAATTTGAAACCGCATATATACATTTTTAGAAAAAAAATTATTTCCAAAATATCAACAGATACACAGATTAAGATTTCATCTGATCTGATAATATGGCTATAAATGGCTTTTAATGTTTGAGTAGGAGGAAGGGAAGAATCTTGCTCTATAAATAAAATGGCTATTTTTTTTAAATAGACATAGCATTTCTTTCTTTACATTTTCTGAATTTATTTTGATACAGGCGGAGCAGCTGTCCCCGGGATTTTCCAAAGCTGCAAGAGTCTATATTGCAAAGGTAATTCTTACACCAAGTTAACAGCACCCTTGCTCTCTGTATGTACTATGTAATGCAACATTCTTCATATAAAGCATAAGCATAGAAAAATGTATACTAAAAGCTGTGCAGTTCTTTAGCCAGGTTCTTTTTTACACCCATATCCTAAAAAATGCATCTACTGTAACTGTTACATTCCTCAGACACGCATACATACCACTAGGAAAAGTTTTAGGAATTTAGAATTTTATCCCATTCAATAAACCAGCACACGTTTTTGCTTCCCTAAATTAGAGGTATTTTTTTTTTACATAGAGTGGAGTGATAGCACGCTGTTTCCATATGGAATTCATTACCTTTTTTTTTTTTGACTGGTTGAAGATTTTTTTTTTTATTGAAAACTTTTAACAAGTTTTTGTAGAGCGTAACGGGAAGTAATTGAGGAATTGGCTGTGTGCCAGAGAGAGGTGCACTAGGGGTGAACAACTTATATTAACAAGTGCTATATCAGCCTGACACAATGACTACAGTGTGCTGTTCTGCTAAATGAGGTTTTAACAATCTGCTCTTCACTCCTGAAATAATTAGGTAAAATATGGCTTTGAAACCAGATACAGATCACATCTGCAGTGCTATCCTTCTTACATTTTTTTTTTTATTAAACTACTCATACTAAGCATTACTGAATGTACCGTGGGAAATAAAGGGTCATTCATCAAATGACTATATCTGTTAATGATACTAACTGCATATTATGAATGCTGTACTGAATAAAATTATACTAGAATCATGTTTTAAATCCGCAAGACTTTTTTTTTATCATAAGGTTGACTATAATGGTGAAAGACTAATTGCTTGTTTCTCTATTCATTTATTTTTTTTAATTTGATATGGTGAAACAGGCTACATGGCAGTAAATCCTCTATATTACACATAGCAGTTATATACCATCCAACTGATAGGTGATAAGTCTTATTGTGGTAATAACATGGGGCAGCAGAGCAGAAAAGACCTAGAAGGCTTAGCATACACTCACACGAAACAATCCTAGCATCTGGTTTCTACTGGAATGTCCTGAGCTATTTCTACATTACATAAAGTAATTCTGCCATCGCAGAAATAGCAATGCTGACCTTATGAAAATGCTTATTGCCTGACTAAAGCAGGAAATACGTGGTGCACATTTCTTTCCTGCAGCCATGGGGCTTTTTACCAGCCACTAACAATAATTGCAAAATCCCGCAGGCTGGTTGTACCCACGTTAATACATACTGCTGAACTGGCCGAGATTCAAACAGTAGGTCAGTCTAGACTTTTGGAGTAATTGACCTGGAACAAGTATGCACATCAAGAAAGCAGAGAAATGTCGGAAATATCCTTATCTGTAAGGAGGTCATTCATTTAAAGTATTATGTACACATTACAACTTTAAACTGAATGTGTCCAAAAGGAGAGGTCAGTATTGGCACCATCTGGGAGTCTATTAAGTTATCCAGTGCCTGTTCTGATCTCAGTGGTATGATATAGCTATTGAGAGTGTGTGAGCACAGATCTGTATGAGATCTAAGTAACGCCTTGTTTACTGCAGATTGGACTTCTTTTTTATATTGGGTAAGTTCCACTATTATCTCCTATTGTCTTTGGTGATAGTTTGTGTATCTTTGTTAATAGAGCACAGTTGTTCCCTTAAAAAGAACAGTCAGGTTAGAAATATGGGAGCTGCCATTGTTGAGGAAGTCTAAGAGTCAGAGATCGCCTGAGGCCAGACACTTGCTGACCTTCCACGCTGAGGTTAATTTACTAAAGGAAATTTCTTTTTCCCCTTTTATTGATTGAACTAAATGGACTTGCTTCTTTTTTCAACCAGACTAACTGTGTAAAGGCAAATCTGCTGTTTGTGTTTACAAAGACAATTTTACTTTGCAGAGGAATTTTCCCTTTAGCTTAGAGAATGAGATGAAACTCTGCATCACGTGCAAGCAAAATACTGTTTTATTTTTTCTTTGCATGTGATTGAATACTCTTTTCTAAGTGCATTTTCACCACATTCACTAAGCTAAGTAAGACTATGCTTTCAACAGCCTATTTACCTTTTATTAAACTACCTAAAAGTCTCCCATCTTCTGAATGAGCAGTGAGGGATCTCAGTCATTTGACACACAGCAGTTATCAGACGTCTGACCCATAGACACCATCTAAATCAGACAAAGTAGGTAAAGCTAAGTAAGAGTGAAACCCATAAACTTTGTATGTACAGAAACCTGTACAGGTAAAAGGACTGAATTTTCAGATAACTAGACTAGCAGATTCTTGACTGGTTCTCTTTAACGTATCTACTGTGTATAATGGGAAGTGACCATGTTTTATTTTCTCTCTAGGGAAAAATGTCAACATGAAAGGACCTAGTTTGCTCCAGGTGTATGTAGGGACCTAAAATTAGAAATCTGACATGAATTTACTTCTGTTGGTTATACAAATTGGTGTTCGAGGAATAGAATGACCATTTACAGTGAACAGCTTTATGTTCTACTAAGCATCTGAAATGTATTATCAAACAGACTGCTAACCTCACCTTTAAATTTTCAGTGTTACAAGGATTTGGGTGACCTCAGTATGGCTAACCACTGGATTAAACTGGCAGCGGAGCTTCCAGATATTACAAAAGAAGTATGTATATTTCATATCACATTTTTTGTAGACCCCTGAATTTGACTCACTAACCAGTAACCATAAAAATGGATGCATATACAGTGGTTCATGGGAATGTATGCATTTGACCACTTTCTGACCGTATACTGTTTGTATAGGGCGGCAAGGTGGCTCTCCTGCGCAGGATCATGTACACAGTACGTTACCTGCAGTCCCAGCTCTGGGGTACACATGTGCACCGCCTGTGACCTACTCCTGCTATGATTAGACCCAGTGGGAGCTGATTTGGTGGTACCGAAGGTTCGATCTCTGCCACCACCCGCTGATCATTAGGCAGAAAGCCAAAAAGGCAATCTTCCTATGTAAACTAGGCAGATTGCCATTCTGTCAGTGTGTAAGATATTGATCATGTGTTCTTGCAAAGCAGGAACATGGATCAATGCCTTCCCATAGTTCAAGCACCTCCCCCACAGTGAGAAAGCAGTGTCTAGGCACACAGTTAACTCTGATGTTAACCTCTTTCTAGCAAGTGTCATTATTACAGTATCACTATACACTGTATTCGTGTCTGGTCCCCAAAAAGTGTCAGTTAAGTGTCCGATTTGTCTGCCGCATTATTACAGTCCCGCTATAGGTCGCTGATCACCACCGTTGCTAGTAAAAAATTTAAAAAAATTCCATAAATATATCCCATACGTTTGTAGACACTATAACTTTTTTGCGCAAACCAATCAATATACCCTTCTTGGGATTTTTCTTTTTTACCAAACATATGTAACAGAATACATATTGGCCTAAACTTGTAAATACATTTTTATTTTTGAAATTTTGTATTGGATATGTATTATAGCAGAAAGTAAAAAATGTGTTTGTTTTTTTTTTTAAATTGTCGGTATTTCTTTGATTATAGAGCAAAAAAAAAAAAACCAAACACAGAAGTGATCAAATAACAATATTTATTTGTGGGAAAAAAAGGACATACTCTTTTTTTGGGTGCAGCGTGACACAATTGCGCAATTGTCAGTTAAAATTACGCAGTGCTGTATCGCAAAAAATGGCCTGGTTATGAAGAGGGAGATAAATCTTTCGGAGGTCAAGTGATTAACAAAGCATGGAGAGGTTAGGGCCACATTGGCCACCAGAAATTACAGTTTCTGTTCACCAGCCACAGAGTTGTCAGTTTTTTGCCATAAACTCCCTAGTGGGGGTGGGGGGGAGCGGTGTCCTAGCACATGTAGAGGGCTTTACGAAAATGTGGCTACACTTTATGTAGAGTTGACATTGCTTAGTAAGTGTTCTTAAAAAAAAAAAGTATAATTTAGTCATAATAGCATGGCTATGGACAGCCTGGAGGCTCTCAATTCAAGTATCATATAAATCCTTTTTATAGTTGTTGGAGTGGGAATATTAATGGTGAAATAAAATATTTCTGGAGCTCTTTGCTTAGAAGTCATTTTTGAATGCTGTCATCATGTGGGAGCTTTTATATGCATTGTAAACTGTTGTCTGTTTTACATCAGGATACTGAAAACGCACCCCTCTTGGAGGAGCTGATGATGTCCGCTGTTACAGAAAGCAATATACTCTGACTACCTCTTCATAACCCTATATATACTTTATGGATTTACATATTTAAGATCCAATTTTCATGATACTTTTATTCTTAACGCAAATAGTCCACTAGTATGAAATCAAATTTCAGATCTTAAAACCTAATCTGAAATGTTATACACATCTTTAGAAAACAGAAATTGTGCATAGAGTTTTTGTTTTATTGTCATTACTCAGGCTCCAGGGATGTATTAATTTTGTGGACAGATTACGAGCACTTAGTAATAACATTGGTGAAATTCAGAGTGAAGTGGAAGGTGTGTGTGATATACATATATGAATAATTTCCTCAGCTTCAGGAGATAGATCTTTCATTATAGATTTATGGAATCTTGATGCTGTTATTCCTGAAAATGTGAGTGTTTCTAAGGGACGGAGATCATGTAGGAGTGGATCCCTGTCTTAAAGCCCAACTCTCAATGTTTTTTGTTTTGGGGGAGGACTAAGACATTTGTGAGATTTTAATAGCTTTCTCCGTCCCTATTGGGAAGCTTTCTCCTCACTTCTTGTCTCGGAGATGGAGAGGTCAAAGGGACAGAAGTGATTAAAAATCTCTCCTATGGAAGCACAACAGAGGTTCTATCCTTGCTGTTTATATCCAAACTATTAAAAAAAAAAAAAAAAAACATAAAGCATACCTAAACCCTAAATTCAAGTTCAGTGGCTGCACCCTCCCCCATTACTTTTCATTATCTGAAACTAGAACTGACACATAATATATGAACTTTTGTGAAGGTCTGGTTTCATACCAGTACAGTTCAGTAGATTTTTCTGGTCCCTTCTTGATCACAGCCATGGTGGGGAAGTGGTACCTGTGTGAAGCAGAGGCACTGGGCTGCAGGGGTGCCAAGGATCTTGAATATAGGGTTTAAATTAATTTTAAATTCCTCTAATGGGACATATTTATTGTACCGTTATTGGCTTGTCCTTTGACCATTTGCATGCCTTTGTGTTGATATTCTTAATGTGAAACCCAAACGTGACCAAGCTACCATATTTACACTTGTCTGTCAGTTTTAACATTTTTTAATTTGTGAACATAAACATATTTTTATTAACCGGTATGAAAAAATTGTGTTAGGGGATATGTATTCAAAGTAATATATTTGTATATGCTGTATTTTTGTTGCTTGGAAATTACCAATTATGATTACCGAATGATAACATTACCCACTGTAAAGTATGCTTATGAACTCAGAGTTTTCCCTAAAAACAGGTTTTCAGTGATTTAGGTGCACATTCCTTTTTTCTCGTTAAAACGGCAGAAAAAGTATTTGAAAATGCACCCATCAGATAAAAAAAATTTACAAATAGCTGCCTATTTCAAATTTACATTTAGTAGGTCCTGCCTTAAAGTAACCTTGTCACTACAGGCCAAAAGTTAAAAATAATCCTTGGCACGCCATTGTACCAAAACAATGATTAAATTTGTGTGTTATGTGGTGGCATATAAAAGCATAAGCATACATTATGCAGTGGGGAATAAAAGTTTAATAGCTGTGTAAAGATGATTATTTTTAAATGTTTAGTGATAGTTCCATCTTCTCCTACTACCAAAGGCGTGCATTCTACAGATTTTTGGGCCTGTAACTACTGGGTTGCAGATGAGGTAAGCTCAGACTGAAAAAGTTTTCTGGCCGCTGCAGGTATTGGATACTTCTGTGAGTGTCAGATACCTGCTGCCAACTGTGTTTTTTAATGTAATATATTGTAACTTACAGTTCTTAGATGTGGTGACTGCATTCGATTTCTTTTTTGTTTAGATTAGAAATATTATAAGCAAGTACAGAAAATACTGTTGATCCTGCCAGAAATGCAATGTCTCACTTCCTGTGAGCTGCACCAAAAATATCTTTCTTCCTAGCGATCTTCTGTAAACTACCCATTGCTCTGTCCCCCATGTAATTGAGCTGAAGACGTACAGACATGTCTGCAGTCCTTATCAGGAAGTCTAAGGGTGACAATCATGGCTCCCTCCGTAAATACAGTGGAGGGGTGACGTAGCCAACCAGGGACATGAAGTGTGTTTGCAGGATTACCAGGTGAAAATAAAGCAAAAGAAACTTGCAAAAAAACAAAATCAGTCACCACACCAAGGACTAGTAAGCTGCGATTAATTTCATTTTTGGTTTGGTTGTAGACCCATTTCATCATATCCAGATGTATCAGAAACTTGCCAGAAAAAGGTGCTGCAGTTTTAACACACAGGCCGCTGTAAAATTATGTACAATATATCCTTTTTTATGGGCTATGCTTTCTTTAGCTGTGACCCTGTAGTGACAGGGTCATTAAAGAGAATCTGTCATCGGAGGACATCCGTTCCCTGGCTGTAATGCTGATGCTCTGACTTCTATGATGCTTGAGTCACTGAACTGGAACAAGTGTAGAACTAAGGTATTCTGACACTCATTACCAAAGTGACAACCAGCCAAACAGAACCAACTCCTTTATAACTTTCCCCACTGTAGTACAAGCAGCCAGAGTCCTCACGAGAGTGGGAACTCTGTTCTCAATTCAGGAGCAGTGCAGCATTGTTGCCGCACACCACAGTATGTTACATTAGGCTGATTTAACATTGAACAGATATTTGTGAGACTTTGCAGGGTGACTAAGAGAAAACTTTCAATGCAGAAGTTCTATGTACATATTTTTTAATAGAAGGTCACAGTTCTACTGTAATGGCAGATGATTTTAATCATTCAAGTGTACCTGTACTGTGATCATATAGAATATTATAAGCTATTTGACCTACCGGAGTCTGCATGCAAATAGATCACTCAGATAAGCAACAGATTGATCTGATTGGCATCTTAGCTCATAGAAACTGACAATATTTCTGCTTTCATACTGCAGCTAGCATTGTTTTCTTTTCATTCTGCATGCATTGAAAGTGCTTTAGTTCTCTTCCTTTTATTAGATCCGCATAAGATTGCTTTGCAGTGTACCATACCAAACTATTACCATGTTCTTTTAAATTGAGTGCAATGTATTCAACAAGCACAACCTCATTACAATTCATAGTCCAAGTATTTATAAAGCAGTAATGCAGGTATAGTATATGATACAAATATTCCAATTGATATAGGCAGTCGCAAATACAGGTCCCTCTCAAAAAATTAGCATATTGTGATAAAGTTCATTATTTTCTGTAATGTACTGATAAACATTAGACTTTCATATATTTTAGATTCATTACACACAACTGAAGTAGTGCAAGCCTTTTATTGTTTTATTATTGATGATTTGGGCATACAGCTCGCTCATGAAAAACCAAAATTCCTATCTCAAAAAATTAGCATATTTCATCCGACCAATAAAAGAAAAGTGTTTTTAATACAAAAAAAGTCAACCTTCAAAAAATGATGTTCAGTTATGCACTCAATACTTGGTCGGGAATTTTTTTGCAGAAACGACTGCTTCAATGCGGCGTGGCATGGAGGCAATCAGCCTGTGGCACTGCTGAGGTGTTATAGAGGCCCAGGATGCTTCGATAGCGGCCTTGAGCTCATCCAGAGTGTTGGGTCTTGCGTCTCTCAACTGTCTCTTCACAACATCCCACAGATTCTCTATGGGGTTCAGGTCAGGAGAGTTGGCAGGCCAATTGAGCACAGTAATACCATGGTCAGTAAACCATTTACCAGTGGTTTTGGCACTGTGAGCAGGTGCCAGGTCGTGCTAAAAAATGAAATCTTCATCTCCATTAAGCTTTTCAGCAGATGGAAGCATGAAGTGCTCCAAAATCTCCTGATAGCTAGCTGCATTGACCCTGCCTTTGATAAAACACAGTGAACCAACACCAGCAGCTGACATGGCACCCCAGACCATCACTGACTGTGGGTACTTGACACTGGACTTCAGGCATTTTGGCATTTCCCTCTCCCCAGTCTTCCTCAGGGTCCGGTCACCTCTTCTCGTTGTGCAGCGTTTTCTGCCACACTTTTTCCTTCCCACAGACTTCCCACTGAGGTGCCTTGATACAGCACTCTGGGAACAGCCTATTCGTTCAGAAATTTCTTTCTGTGTCTTACCCTCTTGCTTGAGGGTGTCAATGATGACCTTCTGGACAGCAGTCAGGTCGGCAGTCTTACCCATGATTGCGGTTTTGAGTAATGAACCAGGCTGGGAGTTTTTAAAAGCCTCAGGAATCTTTTGCAGGTGTTTAGAGTTAATTAGTTGATTCAGATGATTAGGTTAATAGCTCGTTTAGAGAACCTTTTCATGATATGCTAATTTTTTTAGATAGGAATTTTGGGTTTTCATGAGCTGTATGCCAAAATCATCAATATTAAAACAATAAAAGGCTTGCACTACTTCAGTTGTGTGTAATGGATCTAAAATATATGAAAGTCTAATGTTTATCAGTACATTACAGAAAATAATGAACTTTATCACAATATGCTCATTTTTTGAGAGGGACCTGTACATGTACATAATTTATTTTTTATATACCAGAAAATTATTTCATGTTCAAAAATTGAAGGGAGCACTTTCTTTGTGTACACATTGGAGTTGATTTACTAAAACTGGAGAGCGCAAAATCTGGTGCAGCTGATCGGCTTCTAACTCCACTTTGTTCTATTAAGCTTTGACACAAAAAAAAAACCTGGAGCTGCACCTGATTTTGCACTCAAGTTTTCGTAAATTAACCTTGTGTGTCAAGAAATAAATCAGTTTGGCTATAAGAAAAAGGATTGAATCTTCTAGCAGCACCTGTTGAACGGCATAATACAGCCACACACACACCCAAAGAAAAGTTGTGACTATCAAATGTTCTGCCTCATTAGCTCTTCTAAAAGTAGAAGTCCTCTTTTGAGAGGTATAAACAACTTTTATGCCCCATAGATCACCTTTTTCTGCGTTTTGTTCCTTGACACATAGATTTCTATTTTCTCCAAATTAAGCTAAACTGGCTACACCTAAACTCAGGTAAATACTCAGTGTGAATAGCGCCACTGAAAAATCATTACCTGCATTTATTTGTTCTCTAAAATATTATAAATACAGGTTTGACAGTCAGTGAAGGACCACAGGGGAAAACTCTAAGGCCTCATTCACACTGGCCACCAACTCTCCTAAGGTTGGTAATGGATGGGCAGATATCTTTCCACGGGCAATAGATGAGGAGATATCTGCCCATCCTGCATGGTACTTTCATCTACTCCTCTTCCAGAGAACACAAAAGTATCGGTCTGCTTGAAGGAGTAGGACAGACAATTCTTCTCAAATGAATGCGTTTCTGACAGTAAAAGTGGTTTTCATTTTGGAAATTGTATTCATTCTAAATCAAATGTTAAAAGAAATTGGAATTTTGAATGTTTTGTAAAATGTAATGTCAAAATTGAATTTTGATGTAATTCATCATAACTAAATTCAGAAGTGTTTTTTTTTTTCTCTTAAATTCTTAAACACTACTAATGATGCATTAGAATCTTCTGCTAAGAATATTTATACGGCAGTGAAAAAATTACGTTTTTTTTTTTTATATAGAATGATACTTAGAGCTGGTTATGTACTCCCATATCCCTGCTATCTATGGTTTGCACATTAAACACCTATATGTATGTGAAGAAAAATATACCGTGTTCAGTGACTTTCACCATGATATTGTATATGACTGCATTGTGGTTTACAAATATCAAGTCAACATACAAAATAGAGAGGGAAATCCCTGTGTAGCTAATTTACCTAGATGGTCATTCGGCAGAACTCAGTCTTATCTGCTGGTTCTTTAGAACTTACTTTGCATCAGCCATGTAAATAGCCAAGGCACAAATCATTTTCCTGCAGTCTTGTACGGCCCTGTTTTTCAGGTGGACCTGATCCGAAGGTCCATCAACTCTGTGGGCAGGCTGATGTAAATGGACTTGTGTCCAAGTCCATTGAGGTCCAAAAAAAGAAACTGAAAAGGACTGTATTCTTTTCAGTTTTTTTCCAGAGCAAAACGTGATGGATTGGAGGTAGCCTGATGTAAACTGGCACAAGTTGCAGGTCCGCCCATGTCCGCTGTGTAAATCCAGACACAAACTGAACGAGCATGGATTTAAAAAAACAGACATCTGTTCCGTCCAGCTCTGATTCAGCAGGGATCAGTTCACAGATCCCCTGAACAGGGCGAAGTGACCCCATGTGAAAGAGCGCTTACTGCCTGCAAGATGGAGGTTTAGATGTGTTTTTTCTGTGCAGATAATACTCATAATACAAACTTTTTTTTTATTAGAATGTCCAGGCACATTGGCTACAGTCACAGCATTCATTCTGTTTATTACCTTAATTTATTTTTACCACTAATATCATTTGATTTGTTTATTTTGCAATTTGTAGAGCTTTAGCATGAGCAAAGTGCAGCAATCTGCAGCATCCAGTCAAACACATATTGCACTGAACTAACAGAAAACTGAAATCCGAATGTTTGTTCTGATTTTTACAAATTGTTACTCTTTTCAGCAGCTATCCCATAATGTGTATTGTAACAAGCACAGTTTTGACCTGAATAAATACGAAGTTGTTTGTAAAGTATTTTTTTAATTGTATTACTAATGTAATCTAGAAAAGGTGCAGTAAACAAACTGACATTCTGTGTTTATTTTCTGTATTTAAAAATGTGGATAATAAACTAATTTAAAATTTGTGATTTTTTTTTTTTTTGTGTCCAGTTTTTGCAATTGTGATGGGTTTAAATAAAAACATCTAACATGACTTGCTGCAGCATTAAGAGTACAACATTTTGGATAGAGCTAGCATGGGTTAGAACCCTGTCAAGTTTATTGCGGTCTGGGTACATTAGGAGGTATACATCACTTTCTGTGTGGCTCTGGGTGAATCTTTCCCACATGGGTACAGATGGCAATAAAAGCACTTGTTTCTCTGTCGCTCATTGACAGACGCAGTCTTCTTGATTAATATCAAATTGGGTTATACTGCCCTCTACAGGAGTAGGACACTAGGCAGAAGGAAAACGTTCTGGCCACACCTTAGGGGCAGTCCTAGAGGGTATATCCTCTCTCTCTCTCTCTGCTACAGGATGTTAGTTTTTTTCTGTCTAGTCAGGAGTTACATAGTTACATAGTTACATAGTTAGTGAGGTTGAAAAAAGACACAAGTCCATCCAGTTCAACCCATGATGCGTGTGTGTTTGCTTTTAACCGTACATTGTGTACCCCTGTATGTTGTGGTCTTTAAGGTGTACATCTAATAGTTTTTTGAAACTATCTATGCTCCCCGCTGATACGACTGCTTGTGGAAGAGAATTCCACATCCTTACCGCTCTTACAGTGAAGAACCCCTTACGCACTTTAAGGTTAAACCGCCTTTACTCAAGTTTTAGTGAGTGGCCCCGTGTCTTATTGTATTCCCTTTCTCTGAATAGTTTGTTCCTTATGCTAGGGTCGCCAGTACAGTATTTGTACATTGATATCATATCCCCCCTCAATCGTCTCTTCTCCAGAGAGAATAGGTTCAGTGCTTGTAGTCTTTCCTCATAGCCGATGTCCTCCATTCCCCTAATTATTTTTGTTGCCCTCCTCTGGACTTTCTCCAGTTCCAGCACATCCTTCCTGCGGACCGGTGCCCAGAACTGGACAGCATACTCCAGATGTGGCCGGACCAGAGTCTTGTAGAGCGGGAGAATAATCTCTTTATTTCTGGAGTGAATCCCCCTTTTTATACATCCCAGTATTCTGTTGGCTTTGCTTGCGGCGGCTTGGCATTGCATGCCACTGCCAAGCCTGTTGTCTACCAGTACCCCCAAGTCCTTTTCCATCCTAGACTCACCCAGAGGTTCACCCCCTAGTGAATAGCTTGCTTTCTGGTTTCTGGCACCCAAGTGCATTACTTTACATTTTTCTACATGAAACCTCATCTGCCATGTGGTTGCCCACCCCGTTATTTTGTTCAGGTCTGCTTGCAAGATTTCCACATCCTGCATAGAAGATATTGGCATGCCTAATTTAGTATCATCTGCAAATACTGAGATTGTACTAGATATCCCCTCCTCTAGATCATTTATGAATAAATTAAACAGGATTGGTCCCAGGACAGAACCCTGGGGGACCCCACTTTCCACACCCGCCCAATCCGAGTACTCCCCATTAATCACCACCCTCTGGACTCTCCCCTGGAGCCAGGTCTCTATCCAGGTACTCACCTTATGATCCATACCTACCTTCCTTAGTTTGTACAGTAAGCGTTTGTGAGGAACGGTGTCAAAGGCCTTTGCGAAGTCCAGATACACCACATCCACAGGCTTACCTTTATCTAGGTGGCAGCTCACTTCATCGTAGAAGGTTAACAGATTGGTTTGGCACGAACGATTTTTCATGAATCCATGCTGATTTCTACTTATAATACCATTTTCATTACTAAAGTCTTGTATGTGGTCCCTTATCATCCCCTCCAAAATTTTGCAGACTACTGATGTTAGGCTGACCGGCCTATAGTTACCCGGGATATATCTCGGCCCCTTTTTAAATATTGGTACCACGTTGGCTTTTTTCCAATCAGCTGGCACCATACCCGTCTGTAAACTATCCTTAAAGATCAAGAATAATGGTCTGGCAATCACCTGGCTGAGCTCATTAAGAACCCTCGGGTGCAAGCCATCCGGTCCCGGGGATTTATTTATGTTAAGTTTCTCTAGTTTAGCTCTAAGTCTATCCTCTGTTAGCCATGGCGGCACTTCCTGAGGTGTATTATTTAGTTCGGCCTTACAAGCGGGTTTCGTGTAGCCCCCCGATTCCTTTGTGAAGACTGAAGAAAAGAAATTATTTAACACTTCCGCCTTTTCTCTGTCCTCAGTGGCCATTTTTCCTTTATCATCTTTTATGGGGCCAATGTGCTCTGGCCTGGCTTTCTTACTGTTTATATACTTAAAGAACTTCTTGGGGTTCTTTTTGCTCTCCTCCGCTATATGTCTCTCGTGTTCTAGGAGTAAGGTGGCCATTACTTCTGCACGCAGGGTGTCAGAACTGGCCGCATTATCTTGTCGTTCCCCATATCTGGTGGTTCATAGGGATAAGGTGGTTCTTCGTCCGAATTCATCCTTCCTTCCTAAAGTGGTTTCAGAGTTTCATCTGAATGAGGACATTGTATTGCCTTCCCTGTGTCCTAAGCCCAGTCATCCTCGGGAGTTTGCGTTACATTCCTTGGATGTGGTTCGGGCAATCAGGGTATACTTGAAAACTATGGACTCGTTTCGTAAAACTGATTCACTTTTTGTGACCACGGATGGCCCCAAAAAGGGGTTGCCTGCATCTGCCGCGACTATCTCCAGATGGATCAGACAGACGGTGGTACAGGCTTATTCTATTAAGGGTCGGAATCCTCCGTTCCCTGTTAAGGCGCACTTCACTCGGGCGCTCAGTGCTTCCTGGGCCTTCCGCCATCAGGCATCAGTGGTCCAGGTTTGCAAGGCGGCTACCTGGTCGTCGGTTCATACCTTTACAAAATTTTATAAAGTTGATGTGTTGGCATCGGCGGATGCCTCTTTTGGCCGCAAGGTTTTGCAGGCCGCAATTTGAGGAGACCGTTGGTCTACCTCGAGGGTTTTTTTCTGTTGGGTTTTCAGTTCAGTCTCATCCTTTGGTTTGATGAGCCTTTAAGACTTCTAGTTGGCACCGGTTGGGCCTTCTGGATTTAAATTTTGATTTCTGTTATCCCACCCCTCATTTGTGGCACTGCTTTGGGACGTCCCAATTTGATATTAATCAAGAAGACTGCGTCTGTCAATGAGCGAAAGTGAAAAATGTATTTTTGTAAAATCTTACCGTAAACTCCTTTTCTCTTAAGCTCATTGAGAGACGCAGTACCCGCCCCTCTACTTTTGAGTTCGGTTGGGTTGGGTTAAATTCTCTGACACTGCTTTGTGACATAACTAACATCCTGTAGCAGAGAGAGAGAGAGGATATACCCTCTGGGACTGCCCCTAAGGTGTGGCCAGAACGTTTTCCTTCTGCCTAGTGTCCTACTCCTGTAGAGGGCAGTATAACCCAATTTGATATTAATCAAGAGGACTGCGTCTGTCAATGAGCTTAAGAGAAAAGGATTTTACGGTAAGATTTTACAAAAATCCATTTTTTGTAGCAATTTTACAAATGCAAATCAGTAAATATATGGCTGCTAACACTAAGGTTTGATATATAAAACCTAGCAGAAACTATAAATAAAGTAAAAAGTGTAGTGCCACACAAATAATCAAATGTTTGACATCTTCAGTGCAATATCAAAAGTAAGTCTTCACAATTGATAAATTAATAAATCAATAAATGAAAACAAAAGTCCCACAAATGGTTAATATAATGTGATGTATCAGCGCTGCTTTAACAATAAACTTAACAAATCTTAAGGTGCCATACATGCATATTATGCAATCTATCCAGCAATTAAAGTGCACAGCGTTAATAGTGCTTGAATTCATAAATCTAAAAGGTCCTTCCATGCTTCAAAGTGCCAATGCTTGGTACAAAAATAGGGGAATCACTCCCCTCTTGTCTCCCTTCTCACCGGCAGGATGTGAAAATAGGCATCTAGTGCTATATAAGCACTGCAGGTAGTGAATACAGTCTTCCTCACTTGATGTAATCACTTGAGCTCACTTGATGTAATCAATAAACCAATACCATTTCACATAATAATCGATAGGGGTAGCACTCCTCCTTTCTCCATTGTCAGACTTTTTAATAGCATGTATAGTAAAGATGAGAAGAGATTCTCATAGCGTAAAACTGTATTTATTAAAACACAACAAATCGATTGCATTTACAAGATAAAAACAAACTCAGGCAAAGTTAACTCATGGTGTCCACCTCTGTGGCGTGTGTTCCAACCACCGGTTATGACGTCAGAAGTTGGTCCCCTGCTTTATGCTCCCACGGTGGCCAATATTTTCATGAGCAAATGTAAATTGGAGAAATCTTACTTGGAGCCCCACTTGAGGGCCTACAGGAGATATATTGATAATATATTCATTGTTTGGAAAGGTTCTGAAAATACTCTTAAGGAATTAATTCAAAAAATTAATACTAATAATTATGACCTATCATTCACAGCTGTGAAGTAACTGTGATAAAATAGAAGACTATAAGGAACAAACAAATAGATTTGTGGAAAAAGGATATAAACGATCACATTAATATAAATAACAACAAGACATAAATATATTGAATAGAGAAGAGTTACTAATACAAAAAGAATTCAACATAGCTTTTTGTACTGAATATAACAGATAATACAGATAAAAAAGTCTTCAAAATGCATTGGCCTATAATACTCAGAGATCCTACTTTTGTGAAAATTTACCAAAAAAACCCTAAACTCATATACAGTCGTCCACCCACATTTAGGGACAAAATTGTAAAAAGTATTGCAGACCCACCCAAGAAAATGGTAACTTTTTTGGATCAGGTTGGATTTTGTAAGTGTGGGAAATGTCTAACTTGTAAAAAAAGAAAAAATGAATTTTAAATCTAATACTACCACACAAACTTGTGAAATTACTAAATGTATTGTGTAGTAGCACACACGTCACAAACCTATTGCAGTGTGAGTGTGGACTACAATACATGGGGAGAACTACAAGCGAACTTAGGGTAAGATTAAGAGAACATGTAAACAGCATCAAAAAGGGCTTCTGTCAACATAGTCCTTCCAACCATTTTAGAATATACCATAATAAAGATCTCACTAAACTTTCCTTTGGTGGAATAGATCAGGTAGAAAGACACTGGAGGGGCACAAATATGAAAAGAGCTATTTTGCAAAACGAAACAAAATGGATATATCGTCTTCAGAGTATGGCCAATGGCGCCTGCTGCTGTCAATCAAAGGAGAGAGAGGGGGTGGGGCTGGGTTGCAACTCTGTGTCTGAATTGACACAGGGAGCTGTGACTTGGCTTGGTTGCCCCATAGCAAGCTGCTTGCTGTGGGGGCACTAACCAGGAGGGAGGGGCCAGGAGCACAGAAGAGGGACCCAAGAAGAAGAGTATCCAGGCTGCTCTGTGCAAATCCACTGCAACAGAGCAGGTAAGTATATTTTTGTTGAAAAAAAAAAACAAGACTTTACAATCACTTTAAGAGTACACGCAGCTAATTAAATGAAATTGGAGGAGAAGCGGGTAAACCTTAATCTGAGTAGGCGGTTCTTTACTGTCAGAGTGTTAAGGATGTGGAACTGCCTTCCATAATCAGTGGTGTCCACGGGAAGGGTTGATAATTTCAAAAAACTCTTATATGGGCATCTTCGCGAATGCAATATACAGGGATATGGGAAATAGTATTGACATAAATATACACACCCACATAGATTGAATTGGATAGACCAGTGTTTTTTTTCAACCTTACCAACTATGTAACTATAAATCTACCACTTAAGAAAACTCTGGTTGGACCACATCTTGAGTATGTCTTCCAGTTTTGGTCACCGGTCTTCGTGAAGGATGTGCTTGAACTAGAGAGTGTCCAGGGAAGGGCAACAAATCGACGAACCAGCGATAGTAAACATGATGCGTGCCACAGCCTCCGCTTTCCTGTCAGCCGGTTCCTCAAAGGACGGGGATTCCTCTACTGGGATCATGGCTGCTTTACTCAACCTGGAAACAGGAGGGTCCACCACTGGTGGACTAGTCCACTTTTTTAAAAGTGATTCCTCAAAAGGGTAACGGTGTCTTATGCGTTCCAAACTACACAGCCACGTCTGTGGCTACATCAGCCGCATTGAATGGTATGTATCAGCGCTGCTCAAAATAAGTGTAAAATATCTAGTGCAAAATGTCTATCACAATAACAATAAATTACATATAAAGTGCTATCAAAGTAAAGTGCTACCATCGTGCTTTAAATAAATATGAATTCATATACAGTGTGAATTAATCATACATTGCATAAATAATCTATAGCTTAAAAGTGTCCAGTGCTTTTATGACAAAGATATAAATATAAATTAATAAATCTTTTACATAAATTAGTGATCCGTGCTTAATATGTGATACTGTATATAAATTATATAAATAAGTATACATAAAGTTAAATTTTCAAATCTTCTTCCTTATTAAGTGCTCAGTGCTTGCAAATACAAAATTTCCAAAGTGCTGGTGCGCTCGGGTGCTCCCCTCTTGGTCCCCTACTCACCAGACAATCAATGGTAAACCATTTTTTTTTACCATTGATTGGTGAGTAGGAGAGCACCCGAGCGCACCAACAAGCACCAGCACTTTGGGAATTTTGTATTTACAAGCACTGAGCACTTTATAAATAATATAAATAAGTATACATAAAGTTAAATTTTCAAATCGTCTTCCTTAATAAGTGCTCAGTGCTTGTAAATACAAAATTTCCAAAGTGCTGGTGCTTGTTGGTGCGCTCGGGTGCCCCCCTACTCACCAGACAATCAATGGTAAAAAAAAATGGTTTACCATTGATTGTCTGGTGAGTAGGGGACCAAGAGGGGAGCACCCGAGCGCACCAGCACTTTGGAAATTTTGTATTTACAAGCACTGAGCACTTAAAGTTCAATTTTCAGATCTTCTTCCTTATTATGTATACTTATTTATATACAGTATCACATATTAAGCACGGATCACTAATTTATGTAAAAGATTTATTAATTTATATTTATATCTTTGTCATATAAGCACTGGACACTTTTAAGATATAGATTATTTATTTATGCAATGTATGATTAATTCACACTGTATATGAATTCATATTTATTTATTTAAAGCACAGTGGTAGCACTTTACTTTGATAGCACTTTATATGTAATTTATTGTTATTGTGATAGACATTTTGCACTAGATATTTTACACTTATTTTGAGTAGCGCTGATACATACCATTCAATCCATTTTAAAAAGGTGCCCCCTTTTTTATCAGCAGCAGCCACATATTTATATAATTTATATATATTTTTTACCTAAGCTCTGGCACTTTCTTTAAATTACATCAGCCGCATCCTCCATTTTTAAAGTCTCACGCACTGCAGTGATAAGTGCGTCTAAAAGCACTTTTTCATTCACTCACTTTTGTGTCCAGTGGTTAAGACATTAATGGCTGTGTGTTGAGTTATTTTGAGGGGACAGCAAATTTACACTGTGATACAAGCTGTACACTCACTACTTTACATCGTAGCAAAGTGAAATTTATTCAGTGTTGTCACATGAAAAGATATATTAAAATATTTACAAAAATGTGAGGGGTGTACTTACTTTGGGGAGATATGGTAGATACCTAACATGTTACAGTTTAAAATTGCGCACACTCGTGGAATGGCGACAAACTACAGTACTTAAAAATCTCCATAGGCGATGTTTTAGAAATATTTTAACGGCTACCACTTTAGAGTTACTAGAATTATTTCTCTCCCTCTAACGATCGCAGCGATACCTCGCATGTGTTTACATTTTCAGGCGCTACTTCTGTATGCGTTCGCTTCTGTGTGGGAGTATGAATTAATTTTCATTCTTTATTTTATTTTTACGCTGTCCCTTTCATTTTTTTGTTTTTTTTTATCACTTTTATTGCTGGCACAAGGAATGTAAACATCCCTTGTGAAAGCAATAATCGCATTTCAGGTATTTCTTTGGCAGGATATGGGGTCTATAAGAACCCAAACATCACCTTTGCAATTAAAAGCAAAAGGCCAAGTTTGGCTGTATTGAATACTGACATAAATCTGTCGCCTTTAGAGCTCCAGCAAACCGTTAGTGATGTTATGACGTCGCTTACGGGTTACTAGATCTGAGACCCGATCAAAGCCAATTCTGGCTTTGTTTGGGTCTCTGGCCAGCTGGCGGACGTGCCAGCTAGTCACTCAGGCCTCCCGGTGGGATGGGAGAGCCCAGGTGGAGCAGGGGGAGGGGCCGCATCAGTTGATATCACAAAAAAGCCAATTGCTGACTCTAAAAAAACAGCACCCTGGTACAACCACTTGAAGCACAATGATGTGATTTTGCAGCAAGTAGTTAAAAAAACACAACATGCAGGGATATGGGAAAAATTA
This sequence comes from Pelophylax lessonae, assembly GCF_965119305.1. Lineage (NCBI taxonomy): Eukaryota > Metazoa > Chordata > Amphibia > Anura > Ranidae > Pelophylax > Pelophylax lessonae. Next base: position 67,671,146 of record NC_138780.1, read on the forward strand.
TCGACACTGACACATGTACACCCACACAGGTGGAACTGGATGGACTTCTTTATTCAAATTTACCTACTATGTAACTACACATGATCACATCAATAGCAGATGGGACAATTTTTTTACTAGTGTCCTCTCGGTTCATCCCTGACCACAATTATTTTCAATTTTTTTTCAGTTTTTCCAACAAAACTTTTGCATGACTATAGGGGCAAATTTTGCCCCCCAGTTGTGCCAATATCTTCATGGGTTATTTGGGAGGACCTCTTCATATAGACCAATATGCCTTTGCTAAACACATTATCTTCTGTGGTAGATACATAGATGACATTATTATCATATGGCATGGATATGAAAGGGTTATCCATGATTTCATTTTGCACTGTGATAATAACCCCTATTGGATCAGTTTTACATCTGTCAATCTGTCATCAGCCCAGATAGTTTGACTTTTCTAGATGTTGATCTTTTCCATTAGAGCTCTGACAAAATTGGATCACTTATCAATTTTTAACCCACAGACAGCAATTCATCTATTAGGCGCAAAAGTTAATATAATCAAGGATGGAAATGCAACATCCCCGTCAGTCAATTGTGTAGAATACACAGGAATTTTACAAGGCCGGAGGATTATTGCACTCAGGGACAAGTATTGATAAACAAATACAGAAGGGGTATAGTAAGGAGTCCATTCACAGAGCTTTTGAGACATTTTTTAAAATATTTTAAATAAATATTGTACATTTTTTTGTAAATATAGTGAGGCTCCTTCTGATTCAATGGGAATTGCAAGGCCCTATTTTTTTTCACTAAGTTCAATTTCAGCTTCTGTTCCATTAGGAAGGTCCTAGGGACACACTGGTACATTCCTTTGTGTGACCCCAAGCTTGCTAATAGGATACCAGGCCACCTTCGGGTGGTTTTCAGGAAATCAAGAAACTGATAGCCCTCAGCAAAATATCTCTCCTAAGGTTTCGCTCCACTTCTGCTATTTCCACCTTTCTAGTCGTAAGGGGATATTCCAGTGTTGTAAGTGGAATTTACTTGCCCCTACATTTCACATGGCAAGCAGATGTTTCAGGACCACCTGGGCCAATGTTTTTCCATTAGGGAGTTTTTGACAAGTATCCACAAACCATAAGTATTGTTTCATGATACCCCATCTGATAAAGGACTTCAGATATTCCTATCAACATATTGCGATAGAACTTTGGCACAAATATTATTGGGAGAAAGATGAAAATAGTTTTTTCCATCAATAAAGGATGTTCATGATGGGTAATTACAAAGGTCCTATTTTCATATAGCCAGCGAATTACACAATATTGGAACAATGTACCAAAGAGTTATGGAGGCAGGCAATCACCAGATCACCGTCAATATGACTCATATTAACAATGTGACATAGCAATTCCAGATCAAATTTACAGGACAATCTGAATATAAATTCTATAATGCCTCGTTTCCACTGAGTGGTACGGTACGGTTCGGAACGGTACACATTCCGTTTCCACTGCCAATAGTACCCTTTCATGATAGGCGTGGTGTAGCAGGAAAGCTGTGATAGACGATTCTCTGTCAACCAATCAAAGTTCTGCAGAGTGTAGCTCCACCCTGTTGGTACGGTACTAATGTGCTTGGTACCCCAACGAAAGGGTACCAAAAAGTGGTACGGTACGGTTCGGAATTAGGGTACCATTCATAATGGAAACGGCATAAATAGCGTACCGTACCGAACCGTACCAGAAAGCTCAGTTAACGAGCCATTAGTGAACTAACACCTAGTGGGCAGAAGAGAAATGACCAGTTGCTGCCCAATTTTGGAACCATTTAGCTAGAAGAAAGTCAATATTGGTCTGGCAGTCATCAATAGAGACAATGGATCCAGATCCTATACGTATAAGAGATCCCACTTCCTTAAAAAAAAAACAAACAAAAAAAAAAACTTTCTTAATCACTGAGAAAGAAACACGGCTCGCTGACACTGCTGGTATCTGAGAAAGACTAAGTATCGGTACTAACCTCTTTGCTTCCCAAAATGTATGGGAATTGTAATTTATTACTAGTGTTTTTATTTATTAAAGGAGATGTACAGCCAAAGCTCGTTTGGCTGTACATTGCCTATGGATCACAGGAGTATAGTTCGTTCTGCACTCCTATGACCCATTTTCAGTCTGCTCTCTGCTGACGTCACAGATGTTGGTCCAGGCATTGTGTCATCACGACTACGGAGTCAGGATATGCCAGGTGCCTGGACCTACACCCGGCTCAGCCTCTCAGCAAGTCGCTGAGAGCCTGAGACGGCCGCTCCCGCCCCCGATCATCAGGGGGGAAGCCAGTGCAGGTGTCAGGTGGCTCCGATTGCCGCCTAACACCGACAAACTCTCCCCACTGACAGAGAAGCACAGACGGCTGATGTAAACACAGCCATCCGTTCTTCTCCCTCGGATGATCACAGAGGCTATGCAATCCTGCTATATAGGATCGCATGTCTCTGTGTTCATCTCACAAGTCCAACCCCCATAAAGTTAGAATCACTCCCCTAGGCTTACATTTAACCCCTTGATCACTAACAATGTTAAGCCCTTCCCTGCCAGTGTCATTATTACAGTAACAGTGCATATTTTTAGCACTTATTACTGTAGTAATGTCACTGGTACCCCCAAAAGTGTCACAAATGTTAGTCAGGGGTCCAATCTGTCCGCCACAATGTCGCAGTCCCACAAAAAATCGCAGATCACCGCCATTACTAGTAAAAAAAAAACAATAAAAATTACATAAATCTTTCCCGTATTTAGTAAACGCAATACCTTTTGCACAAACCAATCACAATATGCTTATTGCAATTTTTTTTACCAAAAATATGTAGCAGAAAATAAATTGGCCTAAAATGTTACAAAAATTTTGATTTTTAATTTTTTTTTTGGGAATGTTATATAGTAGAATGTGAAAAATATTGTTTTTTTTTTTTGCAAAATTATTGCTCTTTTTTTGTTTATAGCGCAAAAAATAAAAATTGCACAGGTGATCAAATACCACCAAAAGAAAGCTCTATTTGTGGGAAAAAAAGGATGTCAATTTTATTTGGGTACAGCTTCTCACGACCTTGCAATTGTCCGTTAAAATAATGCAGTGCCGAATCGCAAAATAGGGCCTGTTAATTAAGAGGGAAAATCCTCCGGTCTTGGTTAAATTGGTTACAGATCTGTGTTGTTACTAGGTTGCTAATGTCTGTATACTAGTGGTTAGTACCAGTGGTTGGTTGATAGTTTCTGCTAATTTAGTGAGCCTATTGTCTCTAGAATACAGCTTAGTTGTAGAAATTGTTTTGCTCTTTGAGTGGCTTCTTACTCTCTTATGGCTGCGGAGAACAAGAAACTGCCTTAACCACTTAAGCCCCGGAAGATTTTATCCCCATTCCGACCAGGGGGTATTTTGCGATTCGGCACTGCGTGACTTTAACGGACAATTGCGCGGTCGTGCGACGCTGTACCTAAACGAATTTGGCGTCCTTTTTTTCCCACAAACAGAGCTTTCTTTTGGTGGTATTTGATCACCTGTGCGATTTTTTGATCACGCACTATAAACAAAAAAAGAGCGTAAATTTTGCAAAAATAGCAATATTTTTCACATTTTTTTATATGAAATTCCCCCATAAAAAAGGTAAAAATCAAAATTTTTTAACATTTTCGGCCAATTTGTTTTATGCTACCTATGTTTGGTAAAAAAAATCGCAAAAAGCGTATTTTGATTGGTTTGCGCAAAAGTTATCGCGTTTACTAACAAAGGGAAAGATTTTTGTCATTTTTGTTGTTTTTTTTTTAACGCGTAATGGCGGCGATCTGCGATTTTTTTTGCGGTACTGCGACATTGCGGCGGACAGATCGGACCCTTGACTGACATTTTTGACACTTTTGGGGTTACCAGTGACATTTCTACAGTAATCAGTGCTATATATATGCACTGTTACTGTAAAAATACACTGGTAGTGAAGGGGTTAACTTTATTTGGGAGGGAGGGGCTGTGTGTGTCCCTAGGGGCGTGCTTTCTACTGTGATTGGCTGTGGCTTGAGCTGTAAGGACACTGATCAACGGATCTACATAGTAGATCCATGTGATCAGTGTCTTTACAGCGAGGAGAATGACAGGCAGCTTGTTTACACAAGCTGCCTGACATTCTCCCTCTCCCCCGCCGATCGCCGAGTGGCCGGCGGACATCGGGTCCGCTGGTCACACACGCGGGGGGGTCCGTGACCACGCGGGAGCGCGCCTCCGGGGGCGCGCGCTCGCTCCCTAGACCCTCACAAGCTAGTGACGTAGCCCTACGTTAGTTTGCCTGTGAGGGGCTGACCGCCGACGTAGATAGTCGTGCGGCGGTCGGCAAGTGGTTAAGAGTGTTCAGGTATTTTTGTTTTCACATTTTAAATCACGGTTTAGCACATTTCTCTTTAGATTATTTCTGCTTCCTTGTTTTGCCTTTTAAAACTAAAAATTTATTGCATTTGATTCGGTTGATATTCTTTGAGTGTGTGTGTGAAATATAAATTACCAGTGATTTTAGTTTTGTATATACAGTGGATATATAAAGTCTACACATTCCTGTTAACCACATAACGACTGCCCACGCAGATATACTGCGGTAGGCAGCCACTGCTGGGCAAAGTGACATAGGGGTACATCACTCGCTCAGCCGCCTGTGGGGGACGAGCGCGCGCCGCCGGGGGCGCGCTCCCATTCCCGCTCGTTCACTGAGATCCCCGCGCGAGTGACCGGTGGCTCCGATGTCTGCCGGTCACTCGCGATCTCCCGCAGGAGAGGGAGAAAGGCAGACGGCTGATGTAAACAAAGCCGTCTGTCATTCTCCCTGGTGTAACTGCAGAGATCATACGATCCTGCTATTTAGAATCTTATGTCTCTGTGGTTACATCACAAGCCACGCCCCCCACAGTTAGAATCACTCCCCTAGGGATACATTTAACCCACTGATCACCAATAAAGTTAACCCCTTCCCTGCCAGTGTCATTTTTACCGTTTTTACAGTTAGAATCATTCCCCTAGGCTTACATTTAACCCCTTGATCACTAACAATGTTAAAGAGGAAGTAAACCCTCCTCTGACACTTGTACCTATAGGTAAGCCTATGATAAGGCTTACCTATAGGTACTGTAAATATCTCCTAAACATGTACTGTTTAGGAGATATTTACCTTACATGCAGCCAGTGACGTCACTGGCGCATGCGCTCTGAAGGAACAGCCACTGGTGCCGTTCCTTCAGAGCCCCGTGCCGTGACTGTCGGCTCCCGCGTGCGTGCGCGGGAGTGACGTCACAGCGGCTCCGGCCAATCAGATGGCCGGATGCCGCGATCCCGGAAGACGGGCGACTGGACATGTCGCCCGTCATACAGGTAAGCAGGCGGCACGGCGGGGGCTCGTTCTGAGGTAAGTATTGCATAATGAGCTAGTATGCGATGCATACTACCTCATTATGTGTTTCTCTTACAGGTAACCAAAAAAAAAAAAAAAGTCGGACGGGTTTACAACCTCTTTAAGCCCTTCCCTGCCAGTGTCATTATTACAGTAACAGTGCATATTTATAGCACTGATTACTGTAGTAATGTCACTGGTTCTCCCAAAAGTGTCACAAATGTCAGTCAGGGGTCCGATCTGTCCGCCGCAATGTCGCAGTCCCACAAAAAAAAATCGCAGATCGCCGCCATTACTAGTAAAAAAAATAAAACAATAAAAATGACATAAATCTTTAGTTAGTAAACGCAATAAATTTTGCGCAAACCAATCAAAATACGCTTATTGCGATTTTTACCAAACATATGTAGCAGAAAACAAATTGGGCTAAAATGTTAAAAAATTTCATTTTTACATTTTTTTTGAGAATTTCATATAAAAAAATGTGAAAAATATTGTTATTTTTTCAAAATTGTCGCTCTATTTTTGTTTATAGCGCACAAAATAAAAATCGCACAGGTGATCAAATACCACCAAAAGAAAGCTCTGTTTGTGGGAAAAAAAGGACGTCAATTTTGTACAGCATCGCACGACCGCGCAATTGTTTGTTAAAGTCACGCAGTGCCGAATCGCAAAATAGGGCCTGGTCTTTGAGCAGCCAAATCTTCCAGGGCTTAAGTGGTTAAAATGTCAGGTTTCTGTGATGTAGAAAAGTGAGATAAAGGTTAATCATTTGAGATCTTTTTCCACCTTTAATGTGACCTATAAACTGTACAACTCAAATGAAAGACAAACTAAAATCTTTTAGGGAGGAGGGAAGTAAAAAGAAAAAACAAAATGATGTGGTTGCATAAGTGTGCGCACCCTCATATAACTGAGGATGTAGCTGTGGTCAGAATTAAGCAATCACATTCAAACCCATGTTAAATAGGAGTCGGTACACACCTCCCATCATCTAAAGTGCCTCTGATTAACCCAAAATAAAGTTCAGCTGTAGATCTTTCCTGACATTTTCTTAGTTGCATCCTACAGCGAACACCTTGGTCCACAAAGAGTTCCAAAGCATCAGAGGGCTCTCATTGGTAAAAGGCATCAATCAGGAGAAGGGAACAAAATAATCAAGTGGAGAAAACATGGCACAGCAGTGACATTACCAATAACTGGATGTCCCTTCACAATTGATGAATAGAGGAGAAGAAAACTGGTCAGGGAGGCTGCCAAGAGGCCTACAGCAACAATAAAGGAGCTGCAGGAATATCTGGCAAGTACTGGCTATGTGGTACATGTGACAACAATCTGGGCTATGGGCTATGGGGTAGAGTAGCCAGACGGAAGCCTTTTCTTCTTTTCTTATGAAGAAATAGAAACAAAAAAATGAGAAAAAATATGTGGATGAGGTAGCAATGAGGTCATGTCCATAAAATCAGAAACAAAAAAACTAAAGACACAAGGTAAATGTGTCTGGTACCCCTTTAGGACTTAATGACCATCATAAGACACAAGTAAAATCGTATAAATGTTTATTATAAACCGTATTCTTCAGGTGGCACTGAATAACCATGGACTCTCAAATTATTGTATCTATGAATAGAAGAAAATTCCCAAAGCCTGTGATTGTTTGCAATCAGATGTTACAGTGGGAATCAAAGGTTTGGGCACCCCAGGTAAAAATTTGTATTAATGCGCATAAAGAAGCCAAGGAAAGCTGGAAAAATCTCCAAAAGGCATCAAATTACAGATTAGACATTCTTATAATATGTCAACAAAAGTTAGATTTTATTTCCATCATTGACACTTTCCAAATGACAGAAAACAAAAAAATGGCATCTGCAAAAGTTTAGGCACCCTGCAGAATTTATAGCATGCACTGCCCCCTTTGCAAGGCTGAGACCTGCCAGTGTCATGGATTGTTCTCAATCATCGTCTGGGAAAACCAGGTGATGTCAATCTCAAAGGTTTTAAATGCCCAGACTCATCTGACCTTGCCCCAACAATCAGAACCATGGGATCTTCTAAGCAGTTGTCTAGAAAACTGAAAATAGTTGACGCTCACAAAGCTGGAGAAGGCTATAAGAAGATAGCAAAGCGTTTTCAGATGTCAATATCCTCTGTTCGGAATGTAATTAAGAAATGGCAGTCATCAGGAACAGTGGAAGTTAAAGCAAGATCTGGAAGACCAAGAAAAATATCAGACAGAACAGCTCGCAGAATTGTGAGAAAAACAATTAAAAACCCACGTTTGACTGCACGATCCCTCCAGAAAAATCTGGCAGACACTGGAGTTGTGGTACACTATTCCACTATAAAGAGATACTTGTACAAATATGGTTTTCATGGAAGAGTCATCAGAAGAAAAACTCTTCTACGTCCTCACCACAAAAATCAGCGTTTGAACTTTGCAAGTGAAACATATAGACAAGCCTGATGCATTTTGGAAACAAGTTCTGTGGACCGATGAGGTTAAAATGAACTTTTTGGCCGGAATGAGCAAAGGTACGTTTGGAGAAGGGGCACAGAATTTAATGAAAAGAACCTCTGTCCAACTGTTAAGCATGGGGGGGGATCAATCATGCTTTGGGGTTTTATTGCAGCCAGTGGCACAGGGAACATCTCACGAGTAGAAGGAAAAATGGATTCAATAAAATTTCAGCAAATTTGAAGTTAAAGAGAGGATGGCTTCTACAAATGGATAATGATCCTAAACACACCTCGAAATCCACAGGGGATTACATCAAGAGGCGTAAACTGAAGGTTTTGCCTTCACAATCTCCTGACCTCAACATAATTGAAAATCTATGGATAGACCTTAAAAGAGCAGTGCGTGACAGACAGCCCAGAAATCTCAAAGAACTGGAAGACTTTTGTAAGGCAGAATGGGCAAAGATAACTCAAACAAGAATTGAAAGACTCTTGGCTGGCTACAAAAAGTGTTTACAAGCGGTGATACTTGCCAAAGGGGGCAGTACAAGATATTAACTCTGCAGGGTGCCCAAACTTTTGCAGACACCATTTTTTGGTTTTCTGTTATTTTGAAAGTGTCAATGATGGAAATAAAATCTAACTTTTGTTTACATATTTTAAGAATGTCTCATCTGTAATTTGATGCCTTTTGGAGATTTTTCCATCTTTCCTTGGCTTCTTTATGCACATTAATACAAATTTTTACCTGGGGTGCCCAAACTTTCGATCCCCACTGTATATTATCCTGGGATCACTGTTTCTGAAGCTGCTCCTGCATGTGAGTACTGTGCTGATCTATATACATTGCTTTGCGAAAGTTTTTGGCCCCCTTGAACTTTGCAACCTTTTGCCACATTTCAGGCTTCAAACATAAAGATATAAAACTGTAATTTTTTGTGAAGAATCAACAACAAGTGGGACACAATTATGAAGTGGAACAAAATTTATTGTATATTTCAAACTTTGTTAACAAATAAAAAAATGAAAAATTGGGAGTGCAAAATTATTCAGCCCCCTTAAATTAATACTTTGTAGCGCCACCTTTTGCTGCGATTACAGCTGTAAGGGCTCTTTCACACGGGCGATCCGATCAGATCTTTTTTAGGCGGATCTGATCGGATCCTCCATGCAGCTCTATGGGGCAGCGGGTGTCAGCGGAGACACCTCCGCTGACACCCGCTGCCATCCGCATCCGATCCTGTCAGTGAAATCTGGACGGATGGAAACCCTATTTTTCCATCCGTTCAGTAATCGGAGCGGATCGGATCTGATGAGAGCGGACAAGCGGTCCGCTCTCATCCGATCCCCCATAGAGGGCAGCGGGGGCTGAGACACCTCCCTCTCCGCTCTGCAAGCAGAGACGGAGCTGTCATCCGCCGGCTCAGCGGGGATCGCGGATCGATCCCTGCTGAGCAACACGGATCCGCCTACGGAGGCGGACCGTGTGAAAGAGCCCTAAGTCGCTTGGGGTATGTCTCTATCAGTTTTGCATATCGAGAGACTGAAATTTTTGCCCATTCCTCCTTTCAAAACAGCTCGAGCTCAGTGAGGTTGGATGGAGAGCGTTTGTGAACAGCAGTTTTCAGTTCTTTCCACAGATTCTCAATTGGATTCATGTCTGGACTTTGACTTGGCCATTCTAACACCTGGATATGTTTATTTGTGAACCATTCCATTGTAGATTTTGCTTTATGTTTTGGATCATTGTCTTGTTGGAAGACAAATCTCCGTCCCAGTCTCAGGTCTTTTGCAGACTCCATCAGATTTTCTTCCAGAATGGTCCTGTATTTGGCTCCATCCATTTTCCCATCAATTTTAACCATCTTCCCTGTACCTGCTGAAGAAAAGCAGGCCCAAACCATGATGCTGCCACCACCATGTTTGACAGTGGGGATGGTGTGTTCAGGTTGATGAGCTGTGTTGCTTTTACGCCAAACATAACGTTTTGCATTGTTGCCAAAAAGTTTGATTTTGGTTTCATCTGACCAGAGCACCTTCTTCCACATGTTTGGTGTGTCTCCCAGGTGGCTTGTGGCAAACTTTAAATGACACTTTTTATGGATATCTTTAAGAAATGGCTTTCTTCTTGCCACTCTTCCATAAAGGCCAGATTTGTGCAGTATACGACTGATTGTTGTCCTACGAACAGAGTCTCCCACCTCAGCTGTAGATCTCTGCAGTTCATCCAGAGTGATCATGGGCCTCTTGGCTGCATCTCTGATCAGTCTTCTCCTTGTATGAGCTGAAAGTTTAGAGGGACGGCCAGGTCTTCGTAGATTTGCAGTGGTCTTCCATTTCAATATTATCGCTTGCACAGTGCTCCTTGGGATGTTTAAAGCTTGGGAAATCTTTTTGTATCCAAAACCGGCTTTAAACTTCTCCACAACAGTATCTCGGACCTGCCTGGTGTGTTCCTTGTTCTTCATGATGCTCTCTGTGCTTTAAACGGACCTCTGAGACTATCACAGTGCAGGTGCATTTGATGCAGACTTGATTACACACAGGTGGATTCTATTTATCATCATTAGTCATTTAGGTCAACATTGGATCATTCAGAGATCCTCACTGAACTTGTGGAGAGAGTTTGCTGCACTGAAAGTAAAGGGGCTGAATAATTTTGCACGCCCAATTTTTCAGTTTTTTATTTGTTAACAAAGTTTGAAATATCCAAAAAAATTTGTTCCACTTCATGATTGTGTCCCACTTGTTCTTGATTCTTCACAAGAAATTACAGTTTTATACCTTTATGTTTGAAGCCTGAAATGTGGCAAAAGATCGAAAAGTTCAAGGGGGCCGAATACTTTCGCAAGGCACTGTATATGATACACAGCACAGTATATTTATATCAATACAATTGTATATGTTTTGATTTGCAAGCGCTGTATTATTATAATTGTAAGCTGTGGGTTCTCATTTTCTCAATTTCCACTATATGGTATTAGCCACAGGTGTGGCACAATAGGGTTGTATTTGGAGTATTTATCAGCTTGTGGGTACGCATATCTACTGCACATGCTCCTGGCAAGTGATGTCAGATGAATCAGGTGATGTGAGCCGGACAGATCATGTGACAGATCAGTCAGTGTCTCCTGGCTTGGTGATCCTTAGGCGGCAATGCACCATTGCCACAATGGCCCCTGCATACATGTAACCCCTGGCCAGAGCTATAGGATACTTCTGATGCCACTATCTATCTGGCTGGTTTCATCACTTAGTGACGCCTGACATGTCTTCCACTTGTGAGTGTATTACTGTTGTTTAATTCAGACTTTATTTATTTTACTGCACAATGGTTGTTGTGCTGTATCTTGTTCCCCTACCCTTTGCTGATTTAATCTTAAGCTGCGGAAGGGGTTTCTTACTGTTAGAGCAGTAAAGATTTGGAACTCCCTTCCATGGTTGGTGGTGTCAGCAAAGAGTATAGAGAAATTTGAAACATTTTTAATTGTGATTCTTATGCTGGCCATACACTAGCCGAAAAATAGTTCGAAAATCTGTAATTTGGTCCGGTAGTTTTTTGTCCAGGTAATGGGCACAAATCGAAAAATTGGTTTTAACTTTTTGGAGCTGGAAAATCGAAGGAACAGTTTGGAAAATTCTGCCAAATGAATGACAAATTGAAAGGTTAATGTTTCTCGTCCGAACTGTTTGCACTAGGCATATGTGACAAACTGAACGAAAAACAGATTCATTTATGTCCATTGAACGATTTATCGATCAAAATTCGGTCGATACATGATGGCACAATCGTCAGTTCTCACAGCCGAGTGTTCATTTTTCGTAAACGATTTTTCGTATAGTGTATGACCATCATTAGTGAGCACAATATACAGGGATAATGATAGTGACACACTCACTGTCTCAGCTTGAACTGGTGTCTTTATTCAACCTTGCCAACTATGTAAATCTACATCATTGTACTCCCTACACTATGCCAACTATGTAAATCTACATCATTGTACTCCCTACACTATGCTTCACATAAGTGTACATTTACAGAAAAAGTTTACTTTTTTATACCATCTGTCCACAGCACATTGTTCCTATAGTGCTTGGAATATCCAGGCTGTCTATGAGAGTTGACATGAGCATTCTTTTTTCCCAATTAACAGTGGTAGTTTTCATGGTTACCTCCCATGAACCTTTTTGTTGAGAGCAATAGACTAAAGGCCCGTACACACGTACCGATCGTCGGCATACAAACGTCGGCGGACGAAAGATCTGCCGATTGTACACGTGTTAGTATGGTGCCTCCGACAGATGTCTGCGCACAATCCGCGGACAAAAGTCTTTCGTGCAAACATGAAAATTTTTGTCTGCGGACACCAGAACGGACGATTGTTCGCCTGTCAGTACAGAATTCGGCCGACAGACCGCAGATTTGCAAGACTGGGCATGCTCAGAAAATTAAAAACACAGGGAAAGTTAACCATTACATGACATCACTTCTGCAGTCAGCTGAAGTCTGCAGACAAAATTCTTGTGCTGTCCTTGTGCTGTCTTTGCACTTTTCAACAGACACCGACATCCCGGGGAGAAAAGAGGAACATTTGTATGCCGACCATCGGTACGTGTGTACGGGGCTTTATGAACACAGATGTTATTAAATGTAGGAAATGCCTCCAATGCTCTCGCTGTCACACTGGGGTTCTTACAGGATCGTTTAGTGTGCCCTTGCACTGATCCTAGTGAGGGTAGCAATGCTGCTGTATAGCTTCTGTTTGTGAACTGTAGAGTGATGGAGTGCCAAGTTTTCAGAAACCCTTTGTAGCATTTTCCAGTTCTATGAGTTTAAAAAAATAAAAACTCTTCTTCATAGAGTGTGTTGTAATTCCATAGTTTATTATTGTAAAGAGCTGTCAAACCAATTTTTTTCTTCACATTCATGAGTAAAGTACCATGCCCAATGATAACACTGCCATGATCATTGGGAGAAAAAACTGCGCAGTGCCTTTTTTGTGTTTTTCTCCAGACTGCGATTATGCTTTCCAGCAGAAAGTGCCAAGTAAATGCTTGGCTAGGTAACAGGTAGTAGCAGCACCTACATGTTAGAATCATGTAGCATTTAACCACTTGCCGACTGCCGCAAGTACATATACTGCGGCGGTCAGCCCCTCACAGGCAAAGTGACATATGGGTACGTCACTAGCCTGTGAGGCTCTGGGGAGCGAGCGCGCGCCGCCGGAGGCGCGCTCCCGCTCGGTCACGGACCCCCCGCGCGTGTTCCCGGTGGACCCGATGTCCGCCGGGCACTCGCGATCGTCCGTGACAGCGGGAGAAAGGCAGGCGGCTGATGTAAACAAGCCGCCTGTCATTCTCCCCTGTGTAAGAACAGTGATCAAACGGCTCTACTATGTAGGACCGTTGATCACTGTTCCTACACCTCAAGCCACAGCCAATCACAGTAAGAATCACGCCCCTAGGGACACACACAGCCCCTCCCTCTCAAATAAAGTTAACCCCTTCACTGCCAGTGTAATTTTACAGTAACAGTGCATATATATAGCACTGATTACTGTAGTAATGTCACTGGTAACCCCAAAAGTGTCCAAAATGTCAGTCAAAGGTCCGATTTGTCTGCCGCAATGTCGCAGTCCCGCAAAAAAAATCGCAGATCTACGCCATTACGCGTTAAAAAAAAAACAACAAAAATGACAAAAATCTTTCCCTTAGTTAGTAAACGCAATAACTTTTGTGCAAATCAAAGTTTTTGCAATTTTTTTTACCACAAATATGTAGCATAAACCAAATTGGCCTAAAATGTTAAAAAATTTTGATTTTTACATTTTTTTTGGGAATTTCATATAAAAAAAATGTGAAAAATATTGTTATTTTTGCAAAATTGACGCTCTTTTTTTGTTTATAGCGCATGATCAAAAAATCGTACAGATGATCAAATACCACCAAAAGAAAGCTCTGTTTGTGGGGAAAAAAAGAACGTCAAATTAGTTTAGGTACAGCGTCGCACGACCGCGCAATTGTCCATTAAAGTCACGCAGTGCCTAATCGCAAAATACCCCCTGGTCAGGAAGGGGGTAAAATCTTCCGGGGCTTAACTGGTTAAGTGCCTGCCCAAACTCTATTATTCTAGGGAAAGTGCTAACTAGGTCTGGGGAGCCTAGGGAGGAATTTCCATACTGGATACAAAGGGGCATTTTCATACAGGGTGCTATTGCAGTCCATGAGTGGCTCTTTTTTTTTTTTTAAAGTTAATAACACTGGGGAAATATTCAGAAGTCAAGTTTAGGTGTTCACACTTACAGTGAGGGAAAAAAGTATTTGATCCCCTGCCGTATTTGTAGGTTTGCCCACTGACAAAGAAATGATCAGTCTATAATTTTAATGGTAGGTTTATTTTAACATATAGAGACACAATAACAACACAAATATCCAGAAAAACACATTTCAAAAAAGTTATAAATTAATTTGCATTTTAATGAGTGAAATAAATATTTGATCCCTTATCAATTAGCAAGATGTCTGGCTCCCAGGTGTCTTTTATACAGGTAAAGAGCTGAGAATAGGAGCACTCTCTTAAAGGGAGTGCTCCTAATCTCAGCTTGTTACCTGTATAAAAGACACCTGTCCACAGAAGCAAGCAATCAATCATATTTCAATCTCTCCACCATGGCCAAGGCCAAACAGCTGTTCAAGGATGTAAGGGACACGTTTTTAGACCTACACAAGGTTGGAATGGGCTACAAGACCATCGCCGCGCAGCTTAGTGAGAGGGTGACAAAAGTTGGTGCGATTATTTGCAAATTGGAAGAAACACAAAATACTGTCAATCTCCCTCATTCTGGGGCTCCATGCAAGATCTCACCTCGTGGAGTTTCAATGATAATGAGAACGGTGAGGAATCAGCCCAGAACTACACGGGAGAATCTTGTCAACGATCTCAAGGCAGCTGGGACCATAGTCACCAAGAAAAAAATTGGTAAAACACTACGCCATGAAGGACTGAAATTCTGCAAGGTTCCCTTGCTCAAGAAAGCACATGTACAGGCCCATTCAAAGTTTTCTAATGAACATCTGAATGATTCAGAGGAGAACTGGGTGAAAGTGTTGTGGTCATATGAGACCAAAATCAAGCTCTTTGGCATCAACTCAACTCACCGGGGTTTGGAGGAGGAGGAATGCTGCCTATGACCCCAAGAACACCATCCCATTCCCTACTGTCAAACATGGAGGTGGAAACATTATGGTTTGGGGGTGTTTTTCTGCTGAGGGGACCAGACAACTTCACCGCATTAAAGGACAAAGGATGGGGCCATGTACCGTCAAATCTTGGGTGAGAACCTCCTTCACTCAGCCAGGGCATTTAAAATAGACTAATTATTTCTTTGTCAATGGGCAAATGTACAAAATCAGCCGGGGATCATATACTTTTTTCCCTCACTGTATTACATGTCACTCAAGAATGTTGAGCAATGACAGCTATGTCCAGTCATGTTTTATATGACAGATGGGAGCCTGTGGAATACCGGTACGTATGTATGTTAATTTTACAGTTGTGGACAATACAATAATATAATAAATGTGCTTGATTTAAACTACAACGGACCTACAGTATCTCACAAAAGTGAGTACACCCCTCACATTTTTGTTAATATTTTATCTTTTCATGTGACAACACTGAAGAAATGACACTTTGCTGCAATGTAGTGAGTGTACAGCTTGTATAACAGTGTAAATTTACTGTTCCCTCAAAATAACTCAACACACAGCCATTATTGTCTAAACTGCTGGCAACAAAAGTGAGTACATCCCTAAGTGAAAATGTTCAAATTGGGCTCTCTCTGGTGTAATGTGACTTGTTAGTGTTACAAGTTCTCAGGTGTGAATGGGGAACAGGTGTGTTAAATTTGGTGTAATCATTCTCACTCTCTCATACTGGTCACTGGAAGTTCAACATGGCACCTCATGGCAAAGAACTCTCTGAGGATCTAAAAAAAAGAATTGTTGCTCTACATAAAGATGGCCTAGGCTATAAGAAGATTGCCAAGACCCTGAAACTGAGCTGCAGCATGGTGGCCAAGACCATAACAGGACAGGTTCCACTCAGAACAGGCCTCGCCATGGTTGACTAAAGGAGTTGAGTGCATGTGCTCAGCGTCATATCCAGAGGTTGTCTTTGGGAAATAGATGTATGAGTGCTGCCAGCATTGCTGGAGAGGCTGAAGGGGTGGGGCGTCAGCCTGTCAGTGCTCAGACCATACGCCGCACACTGCATCAAATTGGTTTGCATGGCTGTTGTCCCAGAAGGAAGCATCTTCTAAAGATGATGCACAAGGAAGCCGGCAAACAGTTAGCTCAAGACAAGCAGACTAAGGACATGGATTACTGGAACCATGTCCTGTGGTCTGATGAGACCAAGATAAACTTATTTGGTTCAGATGGTGTTAAACGTGTGTGGCGGCAAACAAGTGAAGAGTACAAAGACAAGTGTGTCTTGCCTGAAGTCAAGCATGGTGATGGGAGTGTCATAGTCTGGGCTGCATGAGTGTTGCTGACACTGGGAAGCTACAGTTCATTGAGGGAACCATAAATGCCAACATGTACTGTGACATACTGAAGAATGATCCCCTCTCTTTGGAGACTGGGCCGCAGGGCAGTATTCCAGCAAGATAACGACCCCATATTTCCAAGACTACCACTGCTTTGCTAAAGAAGCTGAGGGTAAAGGTAAAGAACTGGCCAAGCATGTCTCCAGACCTAAACCCTATTGAGCATCCCTGGGGCATCCTCAAATGGAAAGTGGAGGAGCGCAAGCTCTCTAACATCCACCAGCTCTTTGATGTCATCATGGAGGAGTAGAAGAGGACTCCAGAGGCAACCTGTGAAGCTCTGGTGAACTCCATGCCCAAGAGGGTTAAGGCAGTGTTGGAAAATAATGGTGGCCACACAAAATATTTACACTTTGTGCTCAATTTGGACATTTCCACTTAGGGGTGTACTCACTTTTGTTGCCAGCAGTTTAGAAAGTAATGGCTGTGTGTTGAGTTATTTTGAGGGGACAGCAAATTTACACTGCTATACAAGCTGTACACTCACTACTTTACATTGTAGCAAAGTGTCATTTCTTCAGTGTTGTAACATGAAAAGATAGAATAAAATATTAACAAAAATGTGAGGGTGTACTCACTTTTGTGAGATACTGTAGGTACAATAGCCTAAGTAACTCAACACTGCTAATATCTCATTAGAGGGGATTTTTTTGGGTGGGTATCTGCTCCCCAAGGAGACATTGTTCCTGATGGTTCACTATGGGTGGCCGCATATTTGCCATACTTTTGTGTTATAACGGGTACTTTGTTTTTTATCTGTATCTGTTTTATATATGGTTGTAATGTTTGGATGTTTTTCTATATATATATTTACAATCTAATAAAATACATTTTTTACAATTGTGGTCTGTCTTCAAAGTCCATGAGGGGTTTTGGTGCAGTTTCTGCACACAATTTTTGCTCTTTCAATAAATGTATTGGACATGACAGACCCTTCCCTTTAAAATAAATACCATTTCTCCTCATATTATATAGTTTCTGCTGATGGGTTAAGGACCTTCTACAGCCCTGCCCAGCTCTCCTAGAGTAACTGTAATCTCCTCCATGCTCTGTGCTGTGAGACACAGCAGACCTTCTGGCGATGGCACGTATTGATGTGCCATCCTGGAGGAGTTGGAATGCCTGTGTAACCTCTGTAGGGTCCAGGTATCGCCTCATGCTACCAGTAGTGACACTGACCATAGCAAAACTAGTGATAAACAGTCAGAAAAGATGAGTAGGGAAAAAAATGTCAGTGACCTCCACCTGTAAAACCATTCCTGTTTTGGAGGTTGTCTCATTGTTGCCCATCTAGTGCACCTGTTGTTCATTTCATGAACACCAAAGCAGCTGAAACTGATTACCAACTCCCTCTGCTACTTAACTGACCAAATCAATATCCAAGTGTTTAACCACTTCTGGACCGGAAGGTTTTACCCCCCTAATGACCAGGCTTTTTTTTTTTTGCGATATAGCACTGCGTTATTTTAACTAACAGTTGTGCGGTCACGCAATGCTGTACCAAAATAAAATTGATGTCCTTTTTTCCCACAAAAATAGCTTTCTTTCGGTGGTATTTGATCACCCCTGCAGTTTTTAATTTTTTGCGCTATAAACAAAAAAAGAGCGACGATTTAAAAAAAAAAAAATAAATAAATAAATATTTTTTCATTTCTGCTATAAAACTCAGCCAATAAAAAAAAAAATGAGAACCTTTATTTTTTTCATCATTTTAGGCCAATATGTATTCTGCTACATATTTTTGGTAAGAAAAATCCCAATAAACGTATATTGATTGGTTTGTGAAAAAGTTATTGCGTCTTCAAACTATGGGGATAGATTTATGGTATTTTTATTTATTTATATATTTTACTAGCAATGGTGGCAATCAGCAATTTTTTCGCAGGACTGTGACATTGCAGCAGACAGATTGGACACCTAACTGACACTTTTGAGGGGGACCTGTGACATTACTACAGTAATCAGTGCTAAAAATATGCACTGTTACTGTACTAATGACACTGGCAGGGAAGGGGTTACCACCAGGGGCAATAAAAGGGTTAAGTGTGTCCTTAGGGGAAGCTTTCTAACTGTGTGGGAGATGGACTAACTAGATTAACACAGAGATCTGTGTTCCTAACCAGCAGGAACACAAGATCATCTCTGACAGAGCGGCAGTCTGCCTTGTTTACATAGGCAGACCGCCGTTCTCTCTCTCTGGGGGAGCGTTCGTGGGTGGCTAGCAAACATCGCGTTCACCAGACCCTCTGATTGGCTCTACCTCTGGCCAATCAACATGCACGCCCCCACTGGCTATTGCACAAAATGATGTACAGATATGATGTTTCGTGCAATAGAGCTGTCTTGCTGCAGTATATGTATATGTAAAAAGATCGCGTGAACCGAACAGTTTGTTGTTTACCGGGCGCCCGAGTTCGGCACATCGCAGATCTGGCAGACAGATTGTTGGGCGGGGCTGGGGATGACCCAGCGGTCATGGTGCATGTGGGCACTAATGACAAAGTTAAAGGTAGGTGGAGGATCCTTAAGAACGATTTCAGGGACTTAGGTAATAGATTGAGGAAAAGGACCTCCAAGGTGGTTTTCTCTGAAATACTGCCTGTACCTCGAGCCACACAGGAGAGGCAGAAGGAGCTTAGGGAAGTTAACAAGTGGCTGAGGAATTGGTGTAGGAAGGAGGGGTTTGGGTTCCTGGAGAACTGGGCTGACTTCTCAGTCGGCTACCGGCTCTTTAGTAAGGATGGGCTGCACCTTAATGGGGACGGTACAGCTCTTTTGGGGAGAAAGATGGCCACCGAGTTGGAGGGGCTTTTAAACTAGGAGACGGGGGGGAGGGCTCAGAAATAGAATCAGTCAGGAGGGAGCAGAGGACTGAAGGCAGTTGTAGGGTCAATAGCGACAGTAGGTCAACAACATCAATTGGCGGGTCTGTGCGGGAGAACAGCAGACCAAACAGAAATAAACAAAACCGCCAATCACGTTTAACTTCCGTAAAACTAAGAGGGGTATATGCTAATGCCAGGAGCCTAGCTAATAAGATGGATGAGTTGGAAATATTGGTACATGAGGAGGACATAGACCTTGTGGGAATAACGGAGACTTGGTTCGACCCCTCACATGACTGGCTGGCCAATATCCAAGGGTATTCGGTGTACCGGAAGGACAGGGTTGGTAAAAGAGGGGGAGGGGTATGTCTCTATGTCAAGAACAATATAAAGGTGCTAGAAAGGAGTGACATTACGGATGGGATGAGCATGGATTTAGAATCTGTGTGGGTTGAACTCGATAGGGAAGAAGATAAGGGAAAAGTAGTTGTGGGGGTTTGCTATAGGCCACCTAACCAAGGGGAGGAGGTAGAGCTGGAATTTTTAGCACTAATAGGTAAAGCGGCAAAACTAGGATCAGTCATCATATTGGGGGACTTCAATTATCCCGACATTGACTGGGACGAGGGGACTGCACACTCGCATAAGGCCCGGCTATTCACGGAAACCTTACAGGATAACTACATGTCGCAGTTGGTGGATTCCCCTACTAGAGAGAATGCTATCCTGGATCTATTGATCACTAATGACCCAGACATAATCTCGGAGGTAGGAGTCCAGGACAACCTGGGCTCTAGCGATCACAGGATGATCACATTTAGTATTAATAACAATATAAAAAGGCAAGTGGGGAACATAAGAACCCTAAACTTCAGAAGGGCAGACTTTCCAAAATTGTACTCATTGATGGAAAGGGTAAACTGGGACCAAACCCTGGGATCACTGACCACAGAGGAAAAATGGGAATGCTTTAGAACAATATTAAGCAAAGGCATCTTGCAGTGCATTCCTATGGGGAATAAATTTAGAAGAGACAAAGCCAAACCTGGCTGGCTAAACCGTAGCGTTAAAAAACTTATTAGGGGAAAAAAATTGGCCTTCAAGAAATATAAATCAGAGGGCACCGTATCGGCCTTCCAGCAATACAAGGAGGAAAATAAGAAGTGTAAACACGAAATCAAGATGGCTAAAATCAACTTTGAGAGACAAATAGCGGAGGATAGTAAAAAAAACCCAAAGAAATTCTTTAAATATATCAACAGCAAAAAAACTAGGGCAGAGCATATTGCACACATAATTAGCGATGATGGGAGGATGGTTACAGAGAACACTTAAAAAGCAACCGTGCTGAATTCTTTTTTCTCGTCAGTCTTTACGCAGGAAAAGGAGGGGTACACTGACCATGACTGTATGGTTAGTAGTAATACACAGGACTTGCCACTATGGCTAACAGAGGGGGAAATCAGGGAAAGACTGGATAAACTTAACACAAACAAATCACCAGGCCCAGATGGCGTACATCCGAGAGTGCTCAAGGAACTCAGTATGGTTATATCTAGACCACTGTTCCTGATCTTTGCTGACAGTATTAGGACAGGAGATGTACCAGGGGATTGGAGGAAGGCTAACGTGATTCCGATATTCAAAAAGGGCCAGAGACATATCCCGGGAAATTATAGGCCTGTCAGTCTGACATCAATAATATGTAAACTTTTGGAGGGGATGATAAGGGACTATATCGTAGAGTATGCTAAAGACAACAACATCATCAGTAGTAACCAGCACGGGTTTACAAATGGGCGATCTTGTCAAACCAATCTCTTAGCATTCTACGAGGAAGTGAGCTGTGAGCTAGATAGGGGGAGACCAGTGGATGTGGTGTACTTGGATTTCGCTAAGGCGTTTGATACAGTTCCCCACAAGCGCTTAATTTATAAAATAAGGTCTGCAGGTATCGACAGCAGGGTTTGCTCTTGGATACGGAATTGGCTAAAAGGCCGTGTCCAAAGGGTAGTAATAAACAGCGCATACTCAGACTGGTCTGAGGTAGTAAGCGGGGTGCCCCAGGGCTCAGTCCTGGGACCAACCTTGTTCAATTTATTCATAAACAGCATTGAGGAAGGGATCAGTAGTTCGTTATCAGTTTTTGCAGATGACACAAAATTGGCCAGGGCAATAACTGCACAGCATGAAGCAGATATCCTACAGAATGACCTGGACAAAATTACGGAGTGGGCAACGACATGGCAAATGAGGTTTAATGTGGAGAAGTGTAAGGTTTTGCACTTGGGGACCAAAAACATAAAAACACAATACACGTTAGGAGGGGAACCCTTGGGGGAATCAAAAATGGAGAAAGATCTGGGAGTCTTAGTTGATGATAGATTAGGCAACAGCATGCAATGCCAAGCGGCAGCTTCCAAAGCCAACAGAATATTAGCATGCATAAAGAAAGGGATGTATTCCAGAGATAAGACTATAATCCTTCCACTTTATAAAACTCTGGTCCGACCGCATCTGGAGTATTCTGTCCAGTTCTGGTCGCCAGTCCTCAGGAGGGATGTGTTGGAGCTGGAGAAAGTCCAGAGAAGGGCAACTAAACTGATTAGGGGGTTGGAGGACCTTACCTATGAAGAGCGGCTGCAATCGCTCGATTTATTTTCCCTGGAGAAAAGACGTCTGAGAGGGGACATGATAGCAATTTATAAATATCTTAATGGGGATCTCAGCTTAGAAGAAAAGCTGTTCATTCGAAGGAATTGCATGAGGACTCGAGGACATACAATGCGATTAGAGGAGAAGCGTTTTAACCTCAGGCAACGTGGGGGGTTCTTTACTGTTAGGGCTACAAGATTGTGGAATTGTCTACCACAAGAGGTGGTTTCTGCGGGTAGTATGGTGACTTTCAAAAGACTCTTAGACTTACATCTCAAGGATCAGGAGATTGAGGGCTATGTTAGATGATTACAGTCACACACACCTACACAGGTTGAACTGGATGGACTATTGTCTTTATTCAACCTCACCTACTATGTAGTGCTGGTGGTTGGCAAGTGGTTATTGACTTAATGCCATACTCTGATTAAAAAGTGTTCCTTTCATTTTTTTGAGCAGTGAATTACATTTTTGTTTTTTGTTTTATTACCACTTTAGGCTGATTATATCTAATGCTCATCTTAGACAGGGGTCTCCAAGCTATGGCCTGGGGGCCACTGCAAGATTTTATCCAGCCCTCTGATGTAAGATGAGACTGATGGGGACCTCAATGTACGGGGGGATATTGAAGGACACTGATATAAGGCGGCTCTGGTGGGGACTTGATTGGGCTCAAGTTTATTTGGAAATTCTTTGCTTTTACTGAAGTTTTCTTTTCCTGTTGTTGTAAATCATATCATGCTCACTAAAAAAAAAACAAAAAAACTCAAAGTAAAACATATTAATTCTTTTAAGTTAACCACTTGCCGTCTGCTCACATTGCTGCTACTGCAGCAATGTGGCTCGGTATCGTCCCCTTGTGCGTGGACTCCTCCCCTTGTGGGCGCCGCGCGCGCCGCCGGAGGCTCGCTCCCACTGTGTTCAGTCACAGCGGGAGTCGGGCCAGGGGAGGAGCAGCGGCGGGGAATCGAGTGTGGAGATCCGCCTGCTTGTATAAACAAAGCAGGCGGATCTCCTAAGTGACAGGCAGGGTCAGATTGCAGGGTTCAGCATAGCTGAACATGCGATCTGTCCCTGTGTCACTCAGTCACCTCCCCCCCCCACACACGTCAGTAAGCACCAGGCATACATTAACCCCTCCCTCTCCAATAAAATGAACCCCTTCCCTGCCAGTGTCATTTTTACAGTAACAGTGCATAGCACTGATTACTGTAGTAATATCACTGGTACCCCCAAAAGTGTCAAAAATGTCAGTCAAGGGTCCGATCTGTCCGCCGCAATGTCGCAGTCCCGCAAAAAAAAACGCAGATCACCGCCATTACTCGTTAAAAAAAAAAAAAAACACCAAAAATGACAGAAATCTTTCCCTTAGTTAGTAAACGCAATAACTTTTGCACAAACCAATCAAAATACACTTAAAAAATTTTGATTTTTACATTTTTTGGGGGGGGAATTTCATATAAAAAAACGTGAAAAATATAATTTTTTCAAAATTTATGCTCTTTTTTTGTTTATAGCGCAAAAAGTAAAAATCGCACAGGTGATCAAATACCACCAAAAAAAAGCTCTGTTTGTGGGAAAAGAAGGACGTAAATTTCGTTTGGGTACAGCGTCGCACGACCGCGCAATTGTCAGTTAAAGTCGCACAGTGCTGAATCGAAAAATGTGGCCTGGACGTAAAACAGCAAAATCCTCTGGTGGTAAAGTGGTTAATATGATATAAAAGTGCAATATATTTATGTAAAAATGAAGAAAAAAAATGCAGACAGTAGACAATTTCCTTTTTATCCGATCAGAATAACACAACAAAATGAAGACAGCACACATTGGGAGAACACAACCAAATTTGCTAAAAACAAGTATCATTCGATTTGAGGAATGCACCTAGATGGTGAGAACTGGTATGACTAATGCCCTACAGTTGAATAAATATTAGCTGGACGTAAATTACTCCCTTTCTCTTAAATTTACAACCACTTGCATTGTTGTGTGTTTAAACATTTATACATGCGTGCCAAATTTATTAATGTAGAAAATTTACTATGTTGACTATGTCATAATTTAAAACATATTTTAAAGACTTCAAGATGCAGTCTGTGATGAATGTTTTAGACACCTGGCATAGCTTAGACTGATAAAAAATCACGTGCATTATCGGGATTTCCCTATGATGGTCATTTGTAAGAAGAAAGAAATTAGGACATATACACCAGGGAAGCCTCTCAAAGTATAAAGAAGATGGATTTTACCTGTGCAGATGACAGACAGTAGTATCAGTTCCACTAACACAATATATTTATCTGAGTACAAGGCAAAATGAATCCACTTATCAATAGGACAAACCAATGATCCATAAGGGCTGTGGAATATGTAAATGTAACCTGTTATAAGAGATACATAGAGCTGGCCATTACTGACCTTATTTCTTAACCACTTCAATACTGAGCCCTTTTACCCCCTTCCTGCCCAGGACAATTTTCAGCTTTCAGCGCTGTCACATTTTGAATGACAATTGCGCAGTCATGCAACACTGTACCCAAACAAAATTTTTATCATTGTTCACACAAATAGAGCTTTCTTTTGGTGGTATTTAAAGTGATTGTAAAGTCTCAATTTTTATTATAAACATATTATACATACCTGCCCTGTTGCATTGGATTTACACAGAGCAACCTGAATCCTCCTCTTCTCGGGTCCCTCTTTGGCTCTCCTGGCCCCTCCCACCTGGTGAGTACCCCCAAAGCAAGCAGCTTGCTATGGGGGCACCTGAGCTGAGTCACAGCTCCCTGTGTCCATTCAGACATGGAGCTGCGGCCCAGCCCCGCCCCTCTCTCTCCTGATTGGCTGACTGACTTTGATTTGAGCCAATGGCACCACTGCTTTGTCTCAGCCAATCAGGAGGGAGAGTCTCAGGTGGCTAAGAAACTCGTGGACATCGCTGGGCAGAGCTGGGGCTCAGGTAAGTATTTGGGGGTGCTGGGGAGGCTGCTGCACACAGAAGTTTTTTTTTATCTTAATGCATAGAATGCATTAAGATAATAAAACCTTCTGACTTTACAACTCCTTTAATCATCACTGGGCTTTTATTTTTTGCTAAATAATTGAAAAAAGACTGAAAATTTTGCAAAAAACAAAACAAAACTCTGTTATAAAATTTTGCAAATAAGTAATTATTCTTCATAACTTTAGCCCAAAATGTATTATGTTACATTTCTTTTGTGAAAATACCCCAAATCAGTGTATATTAGTAGGTCTGTAGGAAAGCTATGGTATACAGTATATCTGAAAATTGATCGTACCTGACGTACTGAATGTATCTAATTTCTTGAAGCCCTAAAATGGCAGGACAGTACAAATACCCCCAAAATGCTCCCTTTTTGGAAAGTAGACAGTCCAATGTATTTAGTGAGAGGCATGGCAGATGTTTGAAGTTGCAATTTTTTTGGAAAATGAAGAAGCTAAAAAAAAAAGTTATTTTTCTCATACTGTCATCATTGCAGTACAGCATCATCATATAACTGGTGTAGCAGTGATCAGGGACACTGAATGGTGACAGTATGGAAAACATTTTTTAGATTTTTTTAAAAAAAAATTTCTTTTTTTTACAATGTTTTTTATAACATACTGTGACCAGAGAAATATAATGTTACCATAGCAACATTGTACACATTATGTTTGCTTATAGCAGTGAATTACATTGCTATAAGCAAGCATTTTACTGAATGAAACGGATTTATTCAATTTGTTATGTTGTGATTAGCTGTGATTGGTCAAAACGAATCACATGGTACAGATGGGCTGTGATTGGCCCTATCTGTACCATGTGATCAAATTGACCAATCACAGCTAGCAACACAATATTATACAATTGATGGCATGCTATACCATTTTGTAAAACTGTCATGTGACCTGCTATGATTGGTCACAGTGGTCACATAGTATCGGCAGCGGGCCAGTACACTAATCAGTCATCGTATGTGTCCTGTGGACAAAGCTAGTGAAAGATCACGCCGCTTCAAAGCCTAGCGAGTGGCACTTTCTGACAGGACCGCGTTGGACATCCAGTCAGGATGGAAAAGCCACCGCCCAACTGTCATTCTGCTATAGGCCAGGCAGGAAGGTGTTAAAGTAGATCAGTTAGGGTCAATTGCAGAGGCGTCAGATTTTAACTCTTTGTTGGCAGTAACACTAACACACACTATATACCTCCATTACTAGTATAGTGTCTGACTGGATCAATATCTGTGATCTGATCAGAACTATACTAGCGTCCCCAATGGTTTAGTGTTCCCAAAAATATGGCGTTAGCAGGATCAGCCCGGACATCTGCCAGCAGCTGCGCTTAGCTGCTACAACCACCCCCCCCCCCCCCCCTTCCCAAGAAGTGCAATATTGATAGATCACTGTCACTTCCAATACACAACACACAGTCAGGCCTGATCTCTGCTAGCACTATCAGTTATTTTTTTTCGTAGCGGTTCAAACCGTCCTCGACAACCAGGTGCTTTTTTTACCTGTGAGTCACACTGGGTACCTTTAAGTTGAGTGGTCAAAATGTCAAATGAAGGGTACACTAGTGAAGAGGCCTACAGAATACTGAGCATGACAGATGAGAGCGATAGGGAAGCTTCACTGTCAGAATCAGGCTCAGTATACGAACCTGTAGACAGCAGCGGCACCCTGACAGATAGCTCTGACGACGGTGTAATGGTCCCTGCTAAGGTCAGGTGTACCCGACCCCGTTCTTCTGTTACTGAGGTGCAACAACCTCATGATTCTTGTATGCAGCAGAGTGTCGTACTAGTGCCGCTCAACCTTCTGGTGAACTGGCAAGCACCAGCGGCCGAGTACATCCTGGTCGTAGACAAACCAGCACTGCAGTATCACTTGGTGATGTGGCGAGTCCCATAAGTGCAGTTCAAACTATTGCGGTGGCTACCACAAGTAGTGTCCCGCAGCCACCAAGAATTTGAATACAGGCCGTAGAGCTCATAGTGTCCTTCCTGATGCACTTGGTTTGGTGGTGAATTGGCGCAAGAAGAGGTCTCAAAAAAAAAAAAAAAGTCTGGTCCTGGGGACCCGGGGGAGGGGGAGAAGGGAAACACCAGGGGTGGGGGGACCCCCAAACAGTTCAGGGGGTAGCTGTCCACTGTAGCGGCTGCCGGCGGAAGAGACAGAAGAGATCTCTGGGGGGAGACAAGAGGGAAGACAGCGCAGCGCCTTCTAAGGTGTAAGTGTAATACTGCTGCACATACTTCAATAAATGTCTTGCTGCACTTAGAAGGCGCTGCGCTGTCTTCCCTCCTCCCTGATGCACTTGCAAACCCTGATTGGCAGCCCGCAGATTCTGCAGCGCCCGTATTTTCCCCATTCACTGACCAACCCGGAATTCAGCTGGAAACAGACAATTTTACTCCCCCTGATTTTTTTTCTGTTTTTCACAGAAGATCTTAACGGATCTTTTGTAGACCAAATCAATTTGTATGCTAATCAATTTATCGCCGCAAACCCAAATTTAACCCTTGCCAGACAATTTGGCTGAAAACCTAGAACGGTTCCCAAATTTAATACCTTTATGGGCCTATCCCTCAACATGGGCATGCAAAATACTCTCCATGCCTCTTTGCAAATACCTTGGAGTGTCTACTTTACAAAATGGCGTAATTTGGGGGGGGGGGGAGTTGTGCTATCTTGACATTTCAGGGCCTCTGAAACTGTGATAGGTGATAAGGACTGAAATCAACAATTTACAATTTTAGAAAGCCTGAAGGCAGTGATTGGTTTTTGGGGTCCTGTACATGGCTAGACTGCCAAAAAAGTCTCAGACATGTGGTATGCATGACCGCGCAATTACCAGTTAAAGCAGCGCAGTGCCAAATTCCAAAAAGTGCTATGGTCAGGAGGGGGGGGGGGGGGGTAAAACCTTCCGAAGCTGAAGTGGTAAAAATGCTATCTGTCTGGATAACAAGCTAAAACATATCAAAATTGGCACCTTAAATCACCAGCATATATTTTAAAACAATGAATGTGACATTCACCAAATATTCACTGCAGAGGAATCCTTCTGGTGCACACATTTAAATGACAGTGAATAATTTACTTTCTGAGATTGTTTGATGAAAGTAACAATCTCTGCTTTATGAATATACCCCTTATAATGCTAGCTGAACATTTTCTCCCGTGATGTATCCCTGGTTTTGGCTTGATTTTTTTGGTGTGTGTATAAATATTCTAAAGACCCAGAAGTCGGGCTTTAAAGGTACCAGCATACATCAAATGAGTTCTCAAAATTATAGAGAATTGTGCTGCATAAAAAAAAAAAAAAAAATAACTAAACCTCTCTAGAAGAGAGATACATTTGAAGTTCAGTGGCAGCTGGTGCTGGGTAATTCAGGGGGGGGGGGGCGGCAAACCAACTCGGGGTAATTCGGGGAGCCCCCCGAATGGCCAGTAGGCGAGCCTGTCTCCTTACCTCCTCCTTTCCGAGTCGTGGGAGTGCTGGATGGCTGAGCCAGTGCTGTGTGTCTCCTCCCTCTTCCTGGTCAGTGGCCAGTAAGATCGCTTCTCCTTTTGGTCAATCGGGAAAGGGGTCTCACAACCCTCTTCCTAAATGGCTGGAAGGAGAATAAGTGTGACAATAGGGAACATTTATTCGCTATTGCCATACAACTGGGTGGGCTCAGGGCGCAGTGCTCTGTGCCCCGGGCCCACCCTTTTTTTGAAGCCTATTAGAGCCTCTGGCTCTAATCACGTGCTTAAAAAAAAATCCCCAATGGAATCCATGCATCCGGCGCCCTGCATGTAGATTATGGGGCCTGGATGCATGGATAGGGGGGGCGGCGCTGTTGAAGATAATCCAGTGCAAGCATCTAAGTCATTTTAACCGATTCCCTTCTAGCGACACATTGGTATGTCACTGGATAAGAAGGGTGATATCTTGGTCATCGCTGCAGATGCTGCGATGACCAAGGTATCAATGTTTCCAACCGGCGATTCTGAAGCTGGTAAAAGTAATCTGAATGGCCAAACAGCCTTTTACAAGCAGCGGAGGGTACCACCATCCTCCCACCACCGCCGCACTTGTGGAGCATGGTAAGGATGTGACTGGTGGCATCCGGCTCTGGGCACACAGTGAAGGGAGCTGATGTTGTTCCTCCCACTATCTAATGTCAGAAACCGGAAGAGACAACACTTTAGTCACTTTAGTGGCTCATTGTTTACCTGGAAGTTACTGGCCAAGGAAGAAGGCGAACAGACCAATTGCTGTGACTAATATGCTGCATTGGAGACCAGAGGAGAGGTCCATAAATAGGACCTGTCACAGCCCAAGGTGTCACAAGGGAAGTTAATAATCACTTGTGATTCCAATAATGTAAATCAAATAAATAATAAAATGGAGAAAAAAAAAACAGTTTAAAGCACCCTTGTCCTCCCATGCTTGCGCAAAGTGCGAACACGGGTGTCAGTCCCAAACACAGAAGTAAATGGTAATCGCACCACACATGTGAGGTATTGCCACAACAATAGAGTGAGAGCAATAATTCTAGTGCAAGACCTCCAGTTAACCCTAAACTGGTAACCTGTAGAAGCTTTTAAAGTGTCCCCTATGGGGTTTTTTAGGTACTTTCGTTTGTTGCCATCACACGGTGGATGCAATAATGAAGCATTAAATGGTTTGCATTTATTTACTTAGTGTAACATCATCTTTTATATTTTACCAAAAAATCAGGTATTACCAAAAAATCAGGTAGTATATTGTGTTTTTATGCATAAGAGAAGAGGAATGTCGGAATTGGCCTGGACTGGAAGTGGGTTAGGAACTTTTTGCCTCTGTGAAAACCAGCACTTAGCTGTCCCACACTAACTCACTACTGTTGCATCTGTATTGGGCACCATTCAAGGAGTGTTGTCACCCTAGATCTGGATGTTAAAACACAGGCTGTTAGCTGGCAGGATCACCAGGTTAAAATGCCGGAACCATTTGAACAAGAATGGGCACACAGGAAAAAATGAAGGGCATTATTTAATTTTCATTTTAAAGGGGTTATAAATACTGAAGGTTTGTTATCTCAACCACGTGCTGACTGAGCCATAGCCGAATGTCGGCCACAGCGCGATCGGCTATTCTGGGAGGGTGTGCAGGGACGTCCTCCTAGAATCGCACTTCCCCTGGGGTGTCTGGGCTCGGCGGGTTCACTGGACCCGGCGCATCACAGATTGTGGTAAAGGGCCAATGACAGTTGCCCTTTACCACGTGATCGCTCCTTCCAATGACGAAGCATTCAGTTGTCAACAAACTGGTGCATGTCCAGTTCAGTTCTCTTCTCTCCTCCCACGCTGTACACACTGATGGAGGGAGACCGCAGCACTGCTTACCCGTGCCTCATCTGTGCCTCAATCATGACTCAATCATGCCCATCCATGCCTCAGTCATGCCTCAATCATGCCTTATTCATGCCAATCTGAGCCTCATTCATGCCCATCCGTGCCTCATCCATGCCTCAGTTCTGCCTCATTCATGCCAATCTGAGCCTCAATCATGCCCATTTGTGCCTCAATCATGCCTCACTCATATCCAACTGTGCCTCAATCATGCCTCATTCATGCCACTCTGAGCCTCAATAATGCCTATCTGTGCCTCAATCATGCCCATCCAAGCCTCAATCATACCCATCTGTGCCTCATCCATGCCTCAATCATGCCTCATTCATGCCAATCTGAGCCTCAAACATGCCTATCTGTGCCTCAGGCATACCCATCCGTGCCTCAATCATGCCCACCCGTGCCTCAATCATGCCCATATGTACCTCATAAAGAATATTGCGATGCTTGGCACCTTGTTCCTGCGCTCAGAACCTCGTTGTCAAACAACCTCTGTCACTGGACTCGCACTTGGCATCCCCAAATGGCTACACCTCGATGCCCTCTACGACCGGGGTGGTCGACATAACACTGTAAACAAAAACACAAAAAGAGGGCGCACCAGCCTAACGCATTATCCTCAGTAGGCTTTTATTAATAAATTATTAAAAAATGTCTAGACAATTTATTAATAAAAGCCTACCGAGGATAATGCGCTAGGCTGGTGCGCTTGCCATATGTACTTCATCCATGTCTCAATCGTGCCTCATTCATGCCCATCTGTGCCACATCCATGCATCCAGGGCCGGATTAAGAGCATCATGGGCTTGGTGCTGAGGATTTTGAAGGGTCTTAAAGGCCGTGCCTCGGCATGTGCCCTGAGGAGGAAGGGTGCAGCCGTGCAAGCCTAATACAACATGAGATGCCCTGTCTAAAGCCCATAAACACATCCATGCATCATCTGTGTCTGGCCCTTGTGCTGTGTGAGGAGGTTCTGAGGGAGCTGCCTGGGGAAGCATGCCTTCCCTTGTAGCACAGAAGCCAGACTTTTATGTTTACAAGTGACAGTAAAGAGCGGTAACAGGGAATCTGGTCATCCCGGGCCTATATTAAGGTGGGGGCCTGGAGCTACAGCTCCAATAGCCCCTACGTTAATCCGGCCCTGCATGCATCATCTGTGCCCACTCATGCCTCATCCGTGCTCACCCATGCCACATTAGTGCTTATCCGTGCCTTAACCATGCCACATCAGTGCTCATCCGTGCCACATCAGTGCTCATCCATGCCACATCGGTTCCACATCAGTGCTCATCCGTGCCGCATCCATGCCACATCAGTGCTCATCTGTGCTACATCATTGCTCATCCATGCCTCATCCATGCCACATCCGTGCCACATCCATGCCTCATTTTTTTTACAAAATTTTCAGTCTTTTTTCATTTATAGCGCAAAAAAAAAAAAAACCCCCAGTGATGATTAAATACCAAAAGATATTCAAAAGAAAGCTCTATTTGT
Organism: Pelophylax lessonae; assembly: GCF_965119305.1. Lineage (NCBI taxonomy): Eukaryota > Metazoa > Chordata > Amphibia > Anura > Ranidae > Pelophylax > Pelophylax lessonae. The sequence goes on from NC_138780.1 coordinate 67,702,984, forward strand.
GTGAATAAAACAAAAATGTCATATGGGTACAGTGTTGCATGACTGAGTAATTGTCATTCCAAATGTGAGAGCACTGAAAGCTGGTCTGGTTAGGAAAGGGGGAATAAGTGCCCAGTAGGTAAGTGGTTAATGCATTCTATGCATTAGGATAAAAAGCCTTCTGTGTGATGCATCCTCCCCAGCACCCCCTAATACTTACCTGAGCTCCATCTCTGTCCAGCGATGTTCACGAGTCCCTCTGCAGCCCGGGACTCTCTCTGCTGATTGGCTGAGACCAAGCCGTGGCACTATTGGCTCCCATGGCTGTCAAAGTCAGTTAGCCAATCAGAAGAGAGAGGGGGCAGGGCCGAACCACAGCCCTGTGTCCGTGTCTCTGTGTCCGTGTCTGAATGGACACGCAGAGCTGCAGCTCGGCTCGGGTGCCCCCAAAGCAAGCTGCTTGCTGTGGGGGTACTCGAAGAAAGAAGAGGGACCCAAGAAAAGGAGGATCCGTGCTGCCCTGTGCAAAACCACTGCACAGAGCAGGTAAGTTAACATGTTTGTTATTTTTATAGAAAAAAAAAATAAACAAGACTTTACACTCACTTTAAGGTTTAATGAGATTAAGTTACTAAAAGGCAAATAGATTGATCGAGGGAATATCAGATTGCCTCTCGGGGGATCAGGAAGGAATTTTTTCCCCTGCTGTAGCAAATTGGATCATGCTTTGCTGGGGTTCTCGCCTTCCTCTGGATCAACTGAGGATATAGGATTGTATGGTTGTGTTTTCTTTATTGTTTTTTGTTTTTTATTGGTTGAGCCAGATAAACTTGGGTCTTTTTTCAACCTGACTAACTATGTAACTGTGACTTGCACTAATTTCCCCAGAGATTAGTGAACGTGGTGAAGCTCTGCTGATTTCCATCATTCAATAATGTGCAAGCAAAAATGCTGTTTTTTATTTTCCCTGCCCCTGATTGGGTATTCGTTACAAAGTGAAGGTTCACCACATTCACTGAGCTCTGAGAAAAATGAGCGCAACGGCACTTGTAAAGCAGTAATTAACCCCAACATTGCCTGACTGAAATTAGTTACAGGTGAGTGTGTCTTGTCTTTTACTACAATTGATCTGATTTACTGAAGTGAAATTTCGCACAAACATTAGTGCGTGAACATTTTTATGATATGTACTAATATGATGTGAAGCTATGTACAATCCGTCTGCAAATATAGCATTTGTCGTGTAAACTGGGCTGTGTGCACACTTGCGTCCTGAAATATCAGAAAGCGCACAAAGTCAAGTCCTCCAGGAGACTGATCGCTGGCCTTTTATTGATGCAGCTAGAAAAGTTGGCAGGAGCTTTGTAAATAGGGAAATCCTGTATTACTTATCAACTTGGGCAAAATAATACAAAAGAGAATCAAATTTGGAGCACAAAAAAACGTTTTTAAAGTGTGATTTTTTTTTTTTTCATTTAAAAAGTTTTATATTTTGAAATCAGCTGAACACAATGTTTTTTTTTTTTTCACCTTAAGCAGGTTCACACTGCCGCGACCTCTAAGTCGCCTCATAAGGGGCGACTTGTTAGCGCGACTTTCAGCGCCACTTCAGCGCGACTTTGCGCATATTCAGCGCGACTTGTATGATAGACGACTTTGTATTTGGCCAATCAGAATATGATAGTTCTGGGTCATGCTCAATCACACAAAAAAAAGTTCTTAAAAATTGTCGTTTTTGATAGAGAGACAATTATTAAATAAATTATTGAGAAAAAAAAAATGACTTTTTTTGGATTTAGTATCTGGGGGGGTCTAAAAAGTGTACATGCGAAGTTTCAGCTCTGTAGCATGTCCAGAACCAGAAAAAAAGATAATTTTTCTTATCATTTTTAGTAGCACAGGCATATGGCTCCTCTCCACCTGGGCGTTTTTGTTGCAGGCATTTATCGGGCATTTTTTGGGCGTCTTTGGAGGCAGGCATGCATAGAATAAATAAGGTAAAGAAAACTTCTGCCTTTAGAACCAAAAACAGAAATGTAACCTCATAGCACCCTTTACTAATTTGGGCCATACGACTTCCTATAATGTCTCTTTACATACACAAAAAATAATTACTTCGCACCTATGAAGGGATAACTTACATTATATATACAGATAACTTACAGTATATATACAGATAACTTACAGTATATATACAGATAACTTACAGTATATATACAGTAGATTACAGTCAGTGTATAATGGTGTGTATTCTGTAACAGCCAAATATCAAAACTAAAGTTTAATTTGCTTTTATTTTGCCTTCTCTTGTTCCTACTTTCTTTCTTCATCAACATGCTAATGAAATTAAAAAACAAATCTGTTTTCATTGCAAACCCTAATTTATATTCAGTGTCATCATCACTGGGTCTCTGTGCTTCACTATGGCAGGTTATGGCTGATTGGAGGGGTCGGAAGATGCTGTCCATATCGTTAGATAAATTACAGCTCCCTGCCTTAGTGCTCTTCTCTAGAGATCCCAGCTGGATGTAAACGGTTGGCCAGCTCTTGGTAGGACTTATGTCTTGATGGCTGGATGTCAGTGAAGGGGAGTGGGCATTCAGGGGCAGACTGCTTGGCATGTACTTTGCCATAGGTAAGGCCCACATGTGATGCTGAGTCTTCATGAGTAAACTAACTGAAATGCAGTTGACGTAAGGCAAAGACCAGGGACATCAAGCTGAGGAGGAAGGGGGTGGTCATTGTTGTAGAAGTATAATCCACTGTATAATTTAGCATGGCTTACAACACCACATTAAAATGCTGTGTACCGAATCTTGCTGGGCAGCCTAGTTTTCCAAAATGATACTATAAAATTGTTTTGGAATCACTGAGCTAAATTGATGTTAACACCTAACCTGAGAGAAACTGGCAATCTAGAATTACTGGCCAACTCCCACAAAACACATTTTATTTGGCCAGCTCAGTAGGTTGTGTTAAAACAGAGCCGGGTGTATTCCTAAATGCAAAGAATATAACTGGATAATAGCATTTATAGGTAAGAACATCAGGGGTAGTTGATCCAGGGAATATCCAATTACCTCCTGGGGGATCTAGGAGAAATTTTATCCCCTACTGAAGAAAATTGGACCATGCTTTATTGGGGGCGGGCTGCCTTCCTCTGGATAAACTGTATTGTGTACAGTGGTGTATTTAGGTTTTGTGCTGCCCGAGGCCTGACTAAACTTCTGCACCCCTAATTTAAATATGACCCACCCCTTCCTGTAAAGGCCACACCCCTTCCTGTTTATGACCCACCCTGTCATCTGTAAACCACAGACCATAACCACAGTCTGTCAGTGCTCATCAGCTTAGCTTCATCCGTTCCCATAAGTTCAGCCGCCTATTTACTGCCCATCAGTGCAGCATATCAGTGCAGCCCCATCAGTGGCCACCAGTGCAGCCTTATCAGTGCCCATTAGTACGGCCTTATGTCATGGGATTAGTAAGATTACTCTTTTCGAATATTTGGACTTGTGTTTGCTGCCACTGATGGTAATTATAGGATTATTTCACTTATTTGTATAATAAATAGAAAGTCCATAGTCATTATACAAATGATGACATTTTTTTTTTTTGCTGCCCCCCTGCAAAGTGCCGCCCTAGGCCTGGGCCTTGTTGGCCTAGGCCAGGATACAGCACTGATTGTGTATATGGAGGTTTTCTATTAGTTTTTTTTTTATCTTTTATTAGTTGAACTAGATGGACTTCACCCAAAAGGGGAAGCTCCGCTTTTCTGCCTCTCGCCCCCTCCCCTCTTCTGCCACATTTGGTACCTTTTAGGGAGAGCAGGTACCTGATTTTGACTGGTACTCGCTCCCACTTCCGGCTCAGTTCACTGCGGCAAACTGAGCCGAGAGCTCAGCCCCCTCCTCCTTCCCCTGCAGCCGGCTCATTCACAAAGCACAGCGAGCTTCGCGTATGTGCAGTAGGAAATCAGCTGTGAAGCTGCAAGGCTTCACTACCAGTTTCCCTTAGTCAAGATGGTGGCGCGAGCAGCCGATAGCCGAATGAAATATCAGCTTGGGTGAGGATCCCGCTGGATTCCTGGACAGGTATGTGCCCTAATATTAAAAATCAGCAGCTGCAGTATTTGTAGCTGCTGAATTATATTTTATTCTGAAGGAGCCTTGAACTTCTCATTATTTTGGCTAGAGTCAGGCTGTAACATCACAAGTAGAAAAAAAATCCCCCCTTGATGAGTCAAGTTGCGATAACACATGTAATAATAGAATTGCACATGACTCATTATACATATGGTATGTAGCTCTTCAACTTGATGAATCAGGGCCAATATAGATAAAACAGCATTTGTCTTTATAATAGCCCAATAACTTCTAATACCATTTAAGGCCTCATGCACACTTGAGCTCAAAAACATTGCTTTTACAGACGTTTTTTTCTCTCTGCTTCTAAACACCCCTCCATGTTGGCCTACGTGTCCATGCGACTACAGGCTTTTACAAAAGTTTAGAGCAGTGATGGGGCACCTTGGCACCCCAGATGTTTTGGAACTACATTTACCATCATGTTCATGCACTCTGTAGAGTAGTTGAGCATCATGGAAAATGTAGTTCCAAAACACCTGGAGTGCTTGGCGTACCTAAACGCATTTGTGTTCTTCATAAATCAGGTCCTTCAACCCCTTTATCTTCACATTTTCTTCATAGATTGTGTGGATAGATAGATAGATAGATAGATAGATAGATAGATAGATAGATAGATAGATAGATAGATAGATAGATAGATAGATAGATAGATAGATAGATAGATAGATAGATAGATAGATAGATAGATAGATAGATAGATAGACAGTTACTGTATTTTCTGGCGTATAAGACTACTTTTGAACCTCAAAAAAATCCCCCAAAAATGGGGGGGTCGTCTTATACGCCGAGTATAATATCTCCAAGGTAACCTAAGTATAAGTATTACCGGTAGATGTAATCTCTCAAGACGCTGGCTGTGTGGGAACCCTGTACTGGTATACCGTATGTACCGTAGCTTCGGCTACATACAGAGTACCACACTGAGCCAATCAGGGAGAGCGATGTATTCTATTATTGAATGCAAAGCCTGCTTGGATTGGCGGAGTAACATCAGCCCGCCTCTCTGACTCTGCCAAACCGAGCAGGTTATGCATTCAATAATAGAATACATTGCTCACTGTGATTGGCTCAGCGCGGTATACTATATGTAGCCGAAGCTACGGTACATACGGTATACTGGTACAGGATTCCCGCACAGCCAGCGTCTTGAGATTACATGTACTGGTAATACTTAGGGTACCTTGGAGATATTATGAGAGATTACATGTATTACAGTACTTGGGGTACCTTGGAGATATTATGAGAGATTACATGTATTACAGTATTTGGGGTACCTTGGAGATCTATGAGAAATCTGATGTTTTTCAATGGTGTTGCCTTGCTTCGGAAGGGAGGTAGTCTTATACGGCGAGTATAGCCCAAAAACTATGTTTTAACTTGAAAATTAGGGGGTCGTCTTATACGCTGGAAAATACAGTAGATAGATAGATAGATATTGCTAATATTTTTTACACTTTGTAGGTATTGTAACACTGGGAGATGGTGAAGTGGCTACATGATTCAATTATTTAATCATTTGTATGATACATTTCAATCAACGTTAAACATTTCCTAGGAAAAGCATGAGGGTTGCCATTTACCTGCCTATTAAACTGACCCCCTTCATTTTCAAATCTTCCTAAATGATGGACCTGGAACACATATTGCAGATAAAGAAGGTTGAAGTATAGCATACGTTTATGTGCATGCTTGTTCTGGGTCAAAGTATTGAAGCAAAAGGACTGTTATGACAGCAAGTCAACTAGCATTTGCAGAATCAATGCCAGATTTTTTTTCTACGAAAAGTTTCCTTTAACCTCTACATTGTCTTTTTTAAACAGTTCTATGTGTTACTGTTATACTGAATATTTGACCACACCAGGGTAGAAAAAGAAACAAATGGAAGCCATTGTTTCCTAGTAGTTCAGGAAGTGTGCAAAATGATTGGGGACCACAAGGCTTTTATGGACTAGTCTGACTATATTTTCCAGTTGCTGCTTATTGCTTTGCAGAACTTTATTGTAAGTGCAAACAGTTTATTTGTACTCCCCTGCAGATCCCACAAATGTGTGTTGAACCTGCCAGTTAGTTCCACCTAATGCAGCATCCACTGTGCCTGCCTGCCAATGGTGGCTGGTGCTCTATGGGCTGGGGGGGGGGGGGGGGTGCGTCGTCAGACGGACCACACCATACCCCCCCCCCCGGACCACGCCAGCCCACCGGCTCACTCACTGTGAACATGTGGAGGGCAGGCAGCAGCGGCGGCGGCTTCTTCTCCTCAGTCTCCTGCGTCTCCTCCCTCCTCCTTGGCCAATGGCATGGCTTCTTCTTTCGGCCAATCGGTATATGGGTCCCAGGACCTGCTTCCTGATTGGCCAGGAGGAGGATCCATGTGACAACAGCAAATATTAATTTGCTATTGTCACACAACTGGGTGGGCTCAGGGCGCAGTGCCCTGCGCCCTGAGCCCACCCTTTTTTTAAGCCTTTTAAAGCCTCTGGCTCTAATCACATGCTTCAAAAAAAAAAAAAAAACCCAATTGGAATCCATGCGTCCAGTGCCCTGCATGTAGATTAGGGGTCCAGAACGAATGGATGGGGGGGCAGCCCTGCGCCCCCAATGGATGGGCCACCACTGCTGCCTGCACTACATTTGCAAGGGGTTGGCTATCCGTGTTGTCAAGGAAATGTTAAAAAGGGGGATTGACACTTAAAGACTGCATTGTGTCTAAAATGTTAAAAGTTCTAACAAAAAAGAGAAACCTTTTTTTTAATATATATATGTAAAATCAGGTCTAAGGACACACTTCCTTTTATTTGACATATTTGCATGGAAATTAAGTTTCTGATCAACTGAGATGCTAAATACTGCTGTGAAAATTCAACACTGAAGTAAATATATTTATTTTTGTCACTGTGACATAGAAGGTCATTGATACAGTTGCATGAAAAAGTCTGCAAACCCTTTGGAATTTTTTGGATTTCTCCATGAATGGATCCAAAATTTGGTCCGATGTTAAACTTTGTCACAAAAATAGACAAGCACGACCTGCTTAGGCTAATAACGCTCAATCCTCATACTGTTTACTAAACACAATTTTTAATTGGCCAAATTCTAGGCTACAAAAAGTATGTGAATCTTTGTATTTATTAATTAATAAGCACTACTTTAGCAATATCTACAACCAAGCATTTAATGATGCTGCTGAACAGATTTGTTAAGGGGGAATTTCAAACCATTCCTCCTTAGGAAACTGCTGACTTAAAACCTAATTGTTATTTCCAGTCCTCTTTGCATGAACAGTTCTCATCGGTCATGGCTCAGTATTTCCATCAGGTTAGGGTCTGAGCTTTTTCCAGAACATGAATTTTCGCAATTCAGTTTTTTAATTACTTTTTTGTTTTAATCCATTATATTGCTCATTCAGTCAACTGCTCACCTGACTGCCCTCTGGTGCCCACGGTCATCTTAACCTTCAATCAGATTTTGTGGGAAAAGATGTCATATACAAAGAAAAACTGGAAGAACAAACCTGTATTTGTGTTAAATAACTGTTACTTTGCTGTTTTTTGTTTGTTTGTTTTTTTTTGGTTGAGCCAGATGGACTTGTGTCTTCTTTCAACCTGAATAACTATGTAACTAGGTATTTATCCTTCAATCAGATACAAACAGTTAGGGTGACCATGCACAGTTCAATCCTTACAAATGATTCTCCTGTTTTCAGCAATCCTTGTGTCAGGAAAGGACAGGGTTATATAGGAATTCCCAAGGACAAAGTAATGAGTGCTTCTAATCATAGAAAGGCCTTCAGAAGATCTCAGCAGAACATGGGAAGAGGTTTGAGGATAGACAGATGTCTTAGGCTCCGTTCACATGTGAGCGTATGGATCGCGGGCAGAACCGCCGCGGTTCCGCCCGCGATCCGGAGATTTATTGCAAATCGCGGGACGCCTAGCGTTGCCCGTTGATTTGCAATAGCCCCCCAAACGCCGAGCGATGTTGCCGCGATTTCCGCCTGCCGAATCGCGGCAACATCGCGCAAACAAAATCGCGGGACGCAATACGCTCCAAAGAAGTACAAGAGCTTCTTTGGAGCGTATTGCGTCCCGCGATTTTGTTTGCGCGATGTTGCCGCGATTCGGCAGGCGGAAATCGCAGCAACATCGCTCGGCGTTTGGGGGGCTATTGCAAATCAACGGGCATCGCTAGGCGTCCCGCGATTTGCAATAATCTCCGGATCGCGGGCGGAACCGCGGCGGTTCTGCCCGCGATCCAAACGCTGACATGTGAATGCAGCCTTATTGTTCTCAGTGAGATATCTGCTTATATCTAGCATAGGTACCTATGAAATGAAAACAACTGTCCTTTTATTGAAAAACAATATAACAAACAAGAAAGGAGGTTTGAATCCATTCACACTGCCGCGACTTGTGAGGTGACTTGTGTGCCCTTAAGTCGCCCCAAGTCGCTTGACATAACAAAAGCAATGCCTGCCTCCAAAGACGCCCAAAAAATGCCAGATAAATGCCTGCAACAAAAACGCCCAGGTGGAGAGGAGCCCTATGCCTGTGCTACTAAAAATTATAAGAAAAATTATCTTTTTTTTCTGGTTCTGGACATGCTACAGAGCTGAAACTTCACGGGTACACCTTTTAGACCCCCCCCCCCCCCCACAGACACTAAATCCAAAGAAATCTCATTTTTTTCCAATAATTTTTTCAATAATTGGTTCTCTATCAAAAACGACAATTTTTAAGAACTTTTTTTTGTGTGATTGAGCATGACCCAGAACCATCATATTCTGATTGGCCAAATACAAAGTCGTACAAAGTCGTCTATCATACAAGTTGCGCTGAATACGCGCAAAGTCGCAGTGAAAGTCGCGCTAACAAGTCGTCCCTTATTAGGCGACTTAGAGGTCGCGGCAGTGTGAACCGGCTCTGCTAATATATTAATTAACAAATAACAACAACTAAATACTGTATACACTCATATCCTTCTGCAGTGTTGTAGGGATCTATGAGGCTGAGTGGCCTTTTCACTGACATTATGGGCTTTATCCCAGAATATCCAACCCTTTCATTCTTATTTTCCTCCTTTGGTGGTAGTTAAAGTTTACCTATCATAGGTGGTCTTACCATATACCATGCACAACTGTCCTCCATATTTGTCAGAATAATATGTTTCTGTAGACCTGGATTTGATATTGATCAATACTTTTATATTATCTTCCCTAAGATCCTACTAAAAAGGCAAATTTACCAAAGCAAATATGTAACACTATACCAGTTAAGCTGTGTTTGCCTCAACCAATCTGCTTGGCCAAAGGGAAATTTGAATGCTCTAAATACTCCTACATATATAAGTTGTCTCCAGGTGTTTGACATGGAGACAACTTTCCTGGGTCAGTTGTGAAATTGCTGTGTAAATTTCACTTGAATTGTTAATACAGAGCTGTTTTGAAAGAATTTTGGTTCCAGATATAATTTTTTTTTTTTTTAGAATCTTTTTTTGGCCATAGGCTAGGTATTGTCTGTACACTAGTTATTAAATATCTTTCAAAAGACAAAATAACAGGCCAAGGGAGCAAATTAGAGTTCATTGTGTACACTTTGAACATTTATTGGCAGTCACCTCACTGATATCAGCATTCTCCAGTCCAAGGGTATTCCTTCCCCAATTAAAATGTGTGTACATAAATGTGTGCACATAAATGTGTGTATGTAAATGTGTGCACATAAATGTGTGTACATAAATGTGTGCACATAAATTTGTGTACATAAGAACATGAAAGAATTAGTCCAAAATGATGCACTGCACATTTGAAATATTTTTCTAAAATAATTATGTATGTTAATTACATGTATATGCTGCGATAAAATAAAGATGTCTAAATATTTCTTAAGAATCAATCTTATTTTATTTTGTTCTTTTATCAAATGATTTATATTAAATATATTTAACCAACATATTTTTGTTACACTTCTTTCTACTACTGCTACAATTATCAGATATTCAATGTTTACAAGGAGTGCAAAAGTTATCATTTCTGTACAAGTTCTACTAATTAAAATTGTACAAAAAACAACACATTTTCTTAATGTGACACTAAATATATAGAATCAGATCAATATTTGTTTAAAAAAGTTCAGAAACCATTTCTGGATCATCCCTTCTAAATGTAGTGAGACCCGACAGTCATTTAATATGATTTATAAATCATCGGTTTACAAATGTCTCATCTAATTAATTGCATCAGCAAGGCATCAAAGGAGAAAGCAGGAATGAAGGTAAGATTTAGCAGGACAGAAGGGATACACACAGGATCAAAGCCGATTTTTAAAAGTTTATTTATTTCTGATACAAAGCAAAGCATCGATTGTACTCGTGTCTGAAAGTTTCAAGCCTGATTATTTTCCAATTTTATTTTTATTATTTTTTTTTATTTATTGTAGTGGATTATAGTATTGTATTCTGTCCTGTTGTGTTCTTGATGCCAGGCAACACATTTTAGTATGCTATATATACAGTATATATTCGGTATATGAAATCTCCTATTTCATTTTTAAACAATAAATATACAAATTTCCTATACACAAATATAGTAACAATTTAATAAGATGTGATTAATTACACCTATAATTCCGATCTATGTCAGTTACCGGTATTAGGCAGTTATAGTGTATAGGACTTCCTCGCTGTCATCTAATTGTGTATGATGGGGACACTGATTCCTAGAAATCAGAGTTGTCACCACCCAGTACTACTTCTACTTTTATCTCATACAAGGATATAGCATCTTAAGAACATAAATTCAAGAAACAGATCAATGTGTAACATGTAACAGTATCATCCTTATATCATATAGGATAGAACATCCTTTCCTGATACACAATACAATAATCTATCTTCTAAAATGTTAATGCAAAGCAATATAAAACAATATAAAATGCTTTAGTGAAATACTGCTGTAATTAGGAAATCGTTCTCATTGTATCTAAGTATACTGATCACTATAGAACTTATCCTGATACCTGCATTGTAAGGACATAGTGGTATGATTTATAAATCCCGATTGATAGGATATCTTGGAATGGTAGATGGGCTGTGTGTGAATAGAAGGGTGGAAGCTCAGCAGGTAATGACTCGCAGGACTCCGCCTGCTGCTCACACTGGAAGCAGAGCTGGCTGAGCGCACAGGGTGCCATGGCTGAGCGCATAGGATGCCATGGCTGAGCCACAGGATGCCATGGCTGAGCGCATAGGATGCCATGGCTGAGCCACAGGATGCCATGGCTGAGCGCATAGGATACCATGGCGCTGAGCACACAGGATGCCCTGGCTGAGCGCACAGGATACCATGGCGCTGAGCACACAGGATGCCATGGCGCTGAGCACACAGGATGCCCTGGCTGAGCGCACAGGGTGCCATGGCTGAGCGCACAGGGTGCCATGGCTGAGCGCACAGGGTGCCATGGCTGAGCGCACAGGGTGCCCTGGCTGAGCGCACAGGGTGCCATGGCTGAGCGCACAGGATGCCCTGGCTGAGCGCACAGGATGCCATGGCTGAGCCACAGGATGCCCTGGCTGAGCGCACGGGATGCCATGGCGCTGAGCGCACAGGGTGCCATGGCTGAGCGCACAGGATGCCCTGGCTGAGCGCACAGGATGCCTTTGCTGAGCCTCAGGATGCCATGGCTGAGGGCACAGGATGCCCATACTCCACCAGCAGCAAGGGGCTTCTACTTACAAGGATATAAGCGATCGGGGACTTTTTTTCATGGATGGAACTACAAGTCTAAGAATAGAGAAGTAGTTGCCAGCAGGGAGAAGGCGTTATTGCTTCTGCTACACTAAAGATGTCAGTTACAGGTCAGCATTTATGCCAGTCTGCACAATACAAAGGGTCATTTCTGACATCAAGGACCATAGATCAGTAGACTGGCATGACTCCGGAGACTGTAAAGGTTCTGGCTGTGATCCGTTCCAGGAAAGCTGGTGACAGTTCAGAAAGTTCAGAATATGTACAAAGCTTTACAGTGTGGAAACTTGACTTGCTGCATGCCTGCGGGCTCTGACAGTCACTGTGTATGGAACAGGCTTCAGAGACAGACCATTGATACAGTCCATGGTCAGTTCTTCTTTGGGGTTGGCATGGAAAGACAACTGATGCAGCATGATAGCAGTGAAGAGAAACATCTGCAGCATGGAAAGCTGATCTCCAATACATCTCCTCTTCCCCATGGAGAAGATCATCACCTCATTGGTAAGATCTCTGTCTAGTTGTCCATGTTCATCCAGGAACCTGTCAGGGTTAAATATGTCAGGATTTTTCCATGTGGTCTCATCATGGTTTACTGACCACTGGTTGACAAAGACCACTGTGTCCTTGGGTATGCAGAAGCCATCAATGATGACATTGCTGGTGGTGGAGTGTGGGATGGTCAGGGGGACAAAGCTACTGAAGCGCAGAGCTTCATAGATGAAGGCTTGCACATAGGACAGTTGGCTTTTGTCCCCAGCAGTGGGCAGCCTGTCCTGATCCACCACTCTGTCAATCTCTTCTTGTAGCTTGTGCTGGATGTGGGGGTATTTGATGAGTAAGAGTATGATCCAAGTCAGAGCTGTAGAGTTGGTGTCCTGACCTGCACCTAGAAGATCTGTCACAGTTCCCTCTACATAGTCTTTGCCCAGGCCAGCTCCTGACCCATGTTCTATAACACCTATGAAGGCATCACTCATGTCTCTGGTGACCTCAGGTTTATAGGTCTCTCGGTGCTGGGAAACTTTACTTTTCACAAAATCAAAGAACTCCATGTTCAAGTCCTTGAAGCTCCGATAGAGGCTCCTCACAGGGTTGGGGAAGGCTTGGAGCCAAGGCATAATGTCCACTAGACTTCCAGCACCCACTGTTTGCCCAAATTTGTCATTTCTTCCAACCAAGGCTCTGAACTCCTGATCATCATGACTATAACGTTTCCCAAAGCACAAAGCACAGATGACATTGGCAATAGACACAGTGCACTCATGGTAAGGGTCAAAGCACTGACCTCCAGAACTTAAATGCAAAAAAACCTGCATAAGGTCTTGGACTTCTGAGACTACATGCTGTTCAAATTGCTTTTTGCTTTCTGTATTGATGGTGGAAAATGCTCTTAGAGTTGAGTGAGCAATTCTCTTTTGAATCTTCCACAGGTCATTGTAGCCTCCAAAAGCCATACTCTTCCCTCCAGATATCATTTTGAAGGATGTAAAATTAGGTCTCCCAGCAAATTCAGAGCTGTGCTTCACCAGGGCTTCTCTGATGGTGGAGCTTCCATTTAGGACCACAATGTCATGGCTCCCCAGTCTGATCTTGAAGACATTGCCATACCTCTGAGCCATCTTACAGAAGGTAAGGTGAGGTGTTTGTCCTAACTGCATGGCATTTCCCACCAAAGGCCAAGGGAATGGTCCAGGAGGGCTCCTTTTCTGCCCATGGCTTCTTACCCACATGCAGGCTTCCAGGCAGACTAGAAATACAAATGAGAACATCAGGGCTGGTTGCACGCTGCCCTTCCATCCTTCCCATGGTCCTTCTCTTCCTAAGGTGTCCATTTCACCTTTCTAGGTAATTTCTGGATCCTTTAAATCAATGGTATAAAGTATTTTATGCCTTTCCTTTAGCTCGATTTCTGCAGCTGTTAAGTTGCTTGGCTAATTAGTTCAGTGTCTGTTTTTCTTGGAATTTAACTTCTCCTTGTAGACTACCAACTTTATTAACTGCTCATAAAATATTAACCCTGTATCTAGCTGCTGCATGTTAAAATGCAAGTGTCTGTGTTTTACTTATAGTAAGTAGCTGTGAAGGGGGCAGAACTTCTCCCCTCCCATTCTGGAGGTCCTAACATCTTATCCCTGCCCTAGAGAACACTTTGGCACATGCTCTCATTCTGCAGGAACCTCTAGTCATTTAATTCGATTTAACAGTAATAAAATAAAGAAATGTTAATAGCTTGAGGAAACCAATATGTCATATTTTCACCTGGAGGACTGGAAGCACTGTAACTGCTCAGAGTAGAGCATTCTGTGTGTTCAAGGTTGTAGACATCATACAGCATGTGGCATAACCTTCCATTATTATTGTATTAATAAACAACATAATATGAACAATACACTCTAAATATATAACTATTATCTGAATTGGGATATTAAAATAAAGCAATCAATATCTATGGACCAATATCATTCTGTGTAATATTGGTCCATAGATATTGATTGATTTATTTTAATATCCCAATTCAGATAATAGTTCTATATTTAGAGTGTATTGTGCAGTATCCCCCCCTTAATATATGATTAATTACTGTCTAAAGGTTGCAGTCACCATACGAGCAGCATCAGGGATAAATATTGTAAGTATTGTTTTTCCAAGACAGAGCAGCAACCACACCAAAATAGAATAAACAACATTTTATAATATTTGTTCAATCGTTCAATAACTGAAATGTTAGGACAAATAATAATAATCATTAAAGTAGTAGTGCTGACAGTATTTATTTGGTATTCTGTATTCTGTATTAACCAATATCAACCAATTAATCTACTAAGGATCACAGTAGAGAATGATGAACGCTGATTGGTTGCTATGTAGAGTTTTACTGCATTTTGCACTTTCCTTTATGCCTTATTAAATCCATTTAATATAAATCTGGAGAGGCATATCTTATGTGAAGCTTGTCCACATCTGTAGTGGAACCATCACAGGTAAGGTCAACTGGAGATGGTGCCTACAGCAATCATTCAGATTCCTGGACCAATCATGGTTGGTTGCTACAAGCAACAGTTCCATCACTGTTCCAATTTGCACACAGACCTTAAGGGCCGTACACACGATCCGAAAATCGGACGAAAATTAACGCTTGTGAAAGGATCGGACGATAATCGGATCGTTAGTACACAGCTTACGAGAGGCGATCACGACAGTTCACCCGATATTATCCGGTTGTGCAAGCATAAAAATTTTGATCGTATTATAACACATTGTACGATAATCGTATTATCAGTATGTTGTTCGTCCGAAAAAAACGGTGAGCAGTAGACAGCGCATGAGCAGTAGACATCATTTTCCCCTCACACGCTACAGCGTGGTTACGCATACCGGAAGCTAAGAATTATCGTCCGAGAAAATTCGTATCATGAGTAACCTCTCCCTTTAACCACTTGCCGACCGCCGCACGACTATCTACGGCGGCGGTCAGCCCCTCACAGGCAAAGTGACGTAGGTCTACGTCGCTCGCCTGTGAGGGTTTAGGGAGCGAGCGCGCGCCGCCGGAGGCGCGCTCCCGCTCCCGCGTGGTCACGGACCCCCCCGCGCGCGTGACCGGCGGACCCGATCGCCGCCGGCCACTCTGCGATCGGCGGGGGAGAGGGAGATAGTCAGGCAGCTTGTGTAAACAAGCTGCCTGTCATTCTCCTCTCTGTATGAGAGCTGATCACATGGATCTACTATGTAGATCCATTGATCACTCTGCATACAGTTGAAGCCACAGCCAATCACAGTTAGAATCACGCCCCTAGGGACACACACAGCCCCTCCCTCTCAAATAAAGTTAACCCCTTCACTACCAGTGCATTTTTACAGTAACAGTGCATATGTATAGCACTGATTACTGTAGAAATGTCACTGGTAACCCCAAAAGTGTCAAAAATGTCAGTCAAGGGTCCGATCTGTCCGCCGCAATGTCGCAGTACCGCAAAAAAAATCGCAGATCGCCGCCATTACGCGTTAAAAAAAAAAACAACAAAAATGACAAAAATCTTTCCCTTTGTTAGTAAACGCAATAACTTTTGCGCAAACCAATCAAAATACGCTTTTTGCGATTTTTTTTTACCAAACATAGGTAGCATAAAACAAATTGGCCGAAAATATTAAAAAATTTTGATTTTTACATTTTTTTTTGGGGGAATTTCATATAAAAAAAAGGGAAAAATATTGCTATTTTTGCAAAATTTACGCTCTTTTTTTGTTTATAGCGCGTGATCAAAAAATCGCACAGGTGATCAAATACCACCAAAAGAAAGCTCTGTTTGTGGGAAAAAAAGGACGCCAAATTCGTTTCGGTACAGCGTCGCACGACCGCGCAATTGTCCGTTAAAGTCACGCAGTGCCGAATCGCAAAATGCCCTCTGGTCGTTTAGCAGCCAAATCCTCCGGGGCTTAAGTGGTTAAGCGAATATTATTGAGAGCTGCTAGAATACGAAAAATAACAGATGGAACGTCGCCCGATTTTCGGATCGTGTGTACTGGGCATTAGGGCCGTACACACTTGACGAAAATCGGACGAAATATCCTCCGATTTTTCTCTGTCTTCTCAGCGTTCATTGCCGTTTTTAGTTGACAGTGCATAAATGTTCGCGAAATTTCTCGTCCGAGTTTTCTTTTTTTTGGCACATTTGTTCCTAGACTTCCGGGTTGTCAGCAACTTCAGATCAAAAATCCGATTTTTTACGGACGTACTGCATACATACGCAGTATTTCGGTCGTCTGGGGACAGACGAAAAAAATTTTGGTGTTTGCTCCTCCGTTTTTTTTCGTTGAAAATGTTGGCATCGGCTGCTGAAAGTTGTGTACACACTAGGCGAAAATCGTACCATTTTACCTCAGACGGGAATTTTCGGCAGATTTTCTACTAGTGTGTACCCCACTTTATCTCTCTTTTCACAATGATGTATTTAGGTACAGTACATGGATTAGCTGAGAATGACAGAAATCCCCACATTTTTAATGATAATGTTAGGTAACCTGCAGGCATAAGGGTACCATCACCCTGGGTATCTCTATATCCCCTGTGCCCCCTATGATACATCTGGAAGATACAAGAGGGATAAGATACGGAGGCAATATTAAATCTCTAAGCTTATGCTAACCTGTAAGGTATAACAGGATGACTTGGAAGTTCTAAAATAGATCCAAGCAGGATAATTTAGGAGCTGGGTGCAGGTTGGCACCATTGCAGTGATAACAAAAAAAAGAGAAAACTCCACATCAATCTCTTGAAAGTATTTATCTGCCTATCTCAAAAATAGTCTATAGAAACGTATGAAAGTTTGTGTGGATGTCATGATTGTACAAAACCGAACAGTTTCCTGTGTGTAATGTTGGCAATACACTATACAATCTGATTGTACACTTTCTGTACAATTCCTTTAGATTTAGCAAACTATGTAATATAAAGATAAATGTAAATAGTGTAATAAAGTTGTATCACATCACACAGGCCCTTGCATACATACAGTAGTTGATGGTAGATCCAAAGAAGATTGTACTATCAGATTGTATAGTGTACGGTCAGTCTAATAGTGGCTATACAACCTTTGAAAAATGATTGATTTAATTTCCAATCCATCTCTCCCAATAGGGAAAATCAATCTATAGTTGAAAATCCATTTCATCGATATGACACATGCTGGGGTGTGTTTTTGATCGATAATTGGAAGACACAGATAGGAACAAAGCTACTCGGTGCTGCTGATCAATTGATCATTTTCATAATTGATCATTTCCCACCCTGGCTGATTGACTGAGTTTGATTGAATCTGATCTAAACCTGAGTCTAAAGGCCCGTATACACGATAAGAAAATCGGAAGTAAAATTTTGTCCAACCAACGATCTGACGATTTTAGGATTGTTAAGCCTCGTACACACGCAACGATTATCGGCCGACCGATCGGCCGTCTTTTGTCCAGTGTTGTTGTGTTGGTTGAAATGTGCCTAGACTGCGCACAAATTTTCTCGGCCAACAAAAACCAACTTCAGAAGTGATGTCATGTGCTGGTTTACTTTCCGTGTGTTTTTTCTTCCCTGAGCATGCCCAGTCTTGCTCATCTGATTTTTGTCTGCCGAAATCTGTACTGACTGACGGAAAATCGGCCGTTATGTTGACGGCCAACAAAAATTTTATAGCATGCACACCAGATTTTATTCGGCCGAAAAATGTCGGAGTTGGTTGTCGAAAGCATCATACTAACAAGCCGAAAATCGGCCGAACGGACGTTGGCCGAAAATTCACGGCCAACTATCGATGCGTGTGTATGAGGTATTAGTATAGTGCTTTTGACAGCCATTACGAATTTTCGTACGACAAAAACTGGATGTGCAGGCTATAAAATGTTTATTGTATGTGAACACAACGTCTGCTTTTCCTTTAATCAATACAGTTTTCATCCGAAAAAAATCATAAAAGCAAGACTAGGCATGCTCAGAAATGAAAGAATACATACAAAACAATTCAACACATGACATCACTTCTGAAGTTCAATTCTGTCCTACGACAATTTTCGTATGAAAGCAATCTCTTCACTTTTGATATGAGAGCAGGATGCAACAAAAAACTGAGGAAAATTCGTCCGATAATCTGAGGCTTAAATGAATCCCTTCATGCCTAAGTCTTTTTCTGACATTTTTTGCTTACAAGTTAAAATCAGTATTTTTTGCTAGAAAATGACTCAGAACCCTGAAACATTATGAGTGGTTTGAACACCGTTTACATATGCAGGCGTGACTTATGTGGGGGTACGGAGGGACGGGTGCTTTACTTTTTTTTTTCTTATTTATTTTATTTTATTTCTTTCATTTCTACACAATTTTTTTTCTTTTTTTTATCACTTTTATTGATGTCGCAAGGAATGTAAACATCCCTTGTGACAGTAAGAGCCGGTTCACATAGGCGCAAACCCGACTTTGCCGGGCGACCTGTGAAGTCGCGGTGCGCAGCTCGCACCGCGACCTCGGAGCGGCATGCACGGACTTCATATCATTGAAGTCAATGCAGGTCGCTCCAGGTCGCCCCAAAGTAGTACAGGACCCTTTTTCTAAGTCGGAGCGACTTGTGTCACTCCTATTAGAACGGGTCCTGTGCTAATCTATGGAAGGCGACCCACGTCGACCTGTCAGGCGACCAAGTTGCCTGACAAGTCGCCCCAGTGTGAACCGGCTCTCATAGGCAGTGACAGGTATTCTTTATAGGGGGATCCTAATTTTCGGTGGGACTGGAGACCCGGGCGAGCCGCGGATTTCCTCTCCCACTCCTTGTAATAACAACTGAGCGGCTGCTTTGCTGCATTGGTTGTTACCAAAAGAAAGCCGACCGTTGGCTCTAAACAACGGTATTGGGGTGATGCCTCTAGCTGCAGGCATCACTCTAGTACAACCCCTTGAAGACGTATATTTGCATTTCGTTTTTGTGTGAAGGGGTTATTTGGAAGGGAAGTTATGCCCATTTGATTGTTTGCCGATTCTTAAATATTGACCATATCAGCAGGGCTGGCCCAAGTCATTGTGCTGCCTGGGTCTAAATATAAAATGCTGCCCCCCCCCCCGAAAAAAAAAAAATCAGGCCCACCAAAAGTCCTTTACATCCATTATTTTATATAAATATAACAGTTAGAATTTTTTTTTCTACAGTATATGATTATCTTTTTCCATTTGTCCACCAAACACCGCTGTCTGTCCTCAGTCCTCCTGTGTCTTGCACACCCACCGCCCTAGAAGATCCAGCCTGCCCTGCATGAGATGGACTGCGCTGATGTCTGATGTCATTGCGCACACCACAATCCCGTAAGGGACGTTCCCCAGAGGAGATGCTCCGCCTCCTCTATACTTATCAGTTTTCACTATGGTCGGCAGTATGAGATGGGAAATGCTGCCATAACGCACCGCAAACTGAAGACACACAAAATAACACTGGAAAAAAAATCTTGGGAGTCAATTTGCTGCCCCTCTCCAAGTGCTGCCTGGGTCCAATGGACCCAACAGGAGCCATAGTAGGGCCGGCCCTGCATATCAGATAATACAATGGAAGCGTGTGTAGCTGCCTTTAGAGACTCATGCCTCGTACACACGCATCGATAGTTGGCCGTGAATTTTCGGCCAACGTCCGATCGGCCGATTTTCGGCTTGTTAGTATGATGCTTTTGACAACCGACTGCGACTTTTCGGCCGAACAAAATCTGGTGTGCATGCTATAAATTTTTGTTGGCCGTCAACAGAACGGCCGATTTTCCGTCAGTCAGTACAGATTTTGGCAGACAAAAATCTGATGAGCAAGACTGGGCATGCTCAGAGAAGAAACACACGGAAAGTAAACCAGCACATGACATCACTTCTGAAGTTGGTTTTTGTTGGCCGAGAAAATTCGTGTGCAGTCTAGGCACATTTCAACCAACACAGAAAACACTGGACAAAAGATGGCCGATCGGTCGGCCGATAATCGTTGCGTGTGTACGAGGCTTAAGTTGGCCATATGCTACTGAATACTGGATGGACCAAGAAGAAGGAAAGCCTGTCTTGAAAATTAAAGTATTAGCAGTACTCAACTGTTCTTGTTGCAAGTTCCCTAATACGAGTACAGTCACCTTAACCATACACTATACAATCTACCTGTACAATCTCATTTATTTACATAAACTATGTAATATGAGGTGAAACCTAAACACTCCATTCAGGCAGCATACAATCAGACAGTCTCCTGTGCTACATAGGTAATGGTAGATCTAAAGGAGATTGTACAATCAGATTTTATGGTGTATGCTCATCTTTGCAGAAATCAATGTAATGAGCACGTAAAGGGATAATGTCTTCAAGATACACATCATTTCTAAATAGTTCAGCCTTTACACATATATTGTTAATCTTATCTGAGTAAATACAGCGTAAATCCAATTATATAAAAGTCATTTTCAGTGGAAGTTTTTAATTAGTATTATATGAAGGTGGTCACACATGCTGTGATTTAATTATACAAGCTTTGTGCAATCGAATCAGCAAACAATCGAATAGCCACAACTTCCCTTCTGATTGATTTAGACTAGATTTAGATCCAGCTTGATCAAACTGAGTTGATTGGCAAGGGTGGAATAAAATATATTATATACACAGGCATCCACAGGCAGGGCCGGGGGGCAAATGCCCCCCCCCCCCGCAATCTCACCTTCCCCTTTCAAGTGGTTGTTAAGCCACTTTATACCATCCTGTCTGGTTTGTTTAATAATCCTGTGTGCCTGTGTATGTGTATTAACAAAATAAGCCGTTCTTTACAAGTTTTCAGAGGGCTGATCACCGCTCACGTGACCCGTCGGCTCTCTCCTCCCCCTGTCTGACAGCTGCCTGCAGTGGGTGGGGCCGAGGATTCCTCACTGATGTCAGTCGAGAGTGGAGGAGGAGGGGAGGGGGAGAGGAGGAGAGAGGCGGCGAGTCACGTGAGCAGCGAGTGGCGCTCTGAAAACTTGTAAAGAACGGCTTATTTTTATAAAACACAAACACAGGGGCACACAGGATTATTAAACAGACTGTAGACAGAATATGAAACTTTAAATGAAACTACAGCAGAGGAGCAGACAGGGAGGGAGGGAGGGGACAGGAGGGCTGCGGATGACGGAGGCACGTAGACTGACCACGGTGTCAGGGCTCAGCAGCCATGGAATAGTGTGGTCAGTTTACAGAGGGGAGGACTTAGCCAGGCAGGATCAGCCAGGTATTTTAGGTGTTACAGGGGGCCAAATTACACAGCACAAGCACTGTGTTGTATAACATGCTTTAAGGGAACAATATACATTTTTTTTTTTTTCTAGGTTAACAAATGCTTTAAAAATAAATACTCAAAATAAGTATAATGACTAAGCCCCTCCCCTTCATGACATTGTTGAAAAGGGGCGTAACATGGGTGACCTTAAAATGATGCCCCCCCCGAAAAAAGTTCTGCGGACGCCCATGCTTATATAGCAGCTTACCTATCATTAGATTTGGTGGCTGCATCCGTTTCCATTTCTTTGGCGTTTTCCCCTCTGGTTTCACCTGGTGATCTAGCCAATAACACGCCTTCTGTATTAGTGAGACATGACTCTTGAGGAATGAGCACAGGAGGCACAGCAGACAGCAGCATTGTCATTCTGGGGGGAGGTTAGTGTTAAATGTATTAGCAGATTTAATTACACTAGCAAATTGAAGCCAAACTACAGCTCACACTTTATAATCAGCAAACATTTTTTTGTTTCTTTTTGGGATAAAGGTTTTGCATGAATAAATAAAATCTGATCATTTTTCTCGCCCCTGGCAGTGTTAAATGGTTTGCCTCATCCATATAAACTGAAACATTCCGCTGGAGAGCCTGAGCTTGTGAAAATCAACAGACTGTTGGCTGGATCACCAGATGAAAAGAGAAGAAAGCCTAAAAAAGACATCTAATGCATCTCATCTAAGGATCGGTATGCTGCAATATAATAAATGTTTGCTTTTCAGTTTAATACGGCTTTCAGATTCTCTTACATTGTTCAACAGCACTTTGATGCTTTAGTCATGAATTCCATTGTATCTTGATTGATCATTCAGGGGTCTCCAAACTATGGGGCCAAATCTGGCCTGCTGCAAGATTTTATCCCGTCCTCTGATGTGAGGGGAGTCTGATGGGAACCCTATTAGGGATTCTCCTGTAAGGGGGACTTTGATGTATGGGGGACTGTGATGGGGACTCTCATGTATGGGGGCTTTGATGGGAACCCTGATGTAAGGGAAAACTTTAATAGGGATTCTTATGTAAGAGGGGACTCTGATGTAGGGGGGGCTTTGATAAGGACTCTCATGTAAGGGGGCTTTGATGGGAACACTGATGTAAGGGGGACTGTGATGGGGACTCTCACGTAAAGGGGCTTTGATGGGAACCCTGATGTAAGGGCAAACTTTAATAGGGATTCGTATGTAAGAGGGGACTCTGATGTAAGGGGGACTTTGATGGGGACTCTCATGGACTCTCATGTAAGGGGGCTTTGATGTGAACCCTGATGTAAGGGCAAACTTCAACAGGGATTCCCATGTAAGAGGGGACTCTGATGTAATGGGGACTTTGATGGGGACTCTCATGTAAGGGGGCTTTGATAGGAACCCTGATGCAAGGGCAAACTTTAATAGGGATTCCCATGTAAGAGGGGACTCTGATGTATGGGGGACTTTGATGAGGACTCTCATGTAAGGGGGCTTTGATAGGAACCCTGATGTAAGGGCAAAACTTTAATAGGAATTCCTATGTAAGAGGGGACTCTGATGTAGGGGGGACTTTGATGGGGACTCTCATGTAAGGGGGATTTGATGGGAACCCTGATGAAAGGGGGACTTTGAATGGAACTCTCATGTAAGGGGGCTTTGATGGGAACCCTGATGTAAGTCCAAACTTTAATAGGGATTCTCATGTTAGAGGGGACTCTGATGTATGGGGGACTTTGATGAGGACTCTCATGTAAGGGGGCTTTGATGGGAACCCTGATGTAAGGGGGACTGTGATGGGGACTCTCATGTAAGGGGGCTTTGATGGGAACCCTGATGTAAGGGAAAACTTTAATAGGGATTCTTATGTAACAGGGGACTCTGATGTAGGGGGGACTTTGATGGGGACTCTCATGTATGGGGGCTTTGATGGGAACATTGATGTAAGGGAAAACTTTAATAGGGATTCCTATGTAAGAGGGGACTCTGATGTAAGGGGGACTGTGTTGGGGACTCTCATGTAAGGGGGCTTTGATGGGAACCCTGATGTAAGAGGGACTGTGATGGGGACTCTAATGTAAGGGGGCTTTGATGGGAACCCTGATGTAAGGGCAAACTTTAATAGGGATTCTTATGTAAGAGGGGACTCTGATGTAGGGGGGGCTTTGATGAGGACTCTCATGTAAGGGGGCTTTGATGGGAACCCTGATGTAAGGGGGACTGTGATGGGGACTCTAATGTAAGGGGGATTTTATGGGAACGCTAATGTAAGGGGGACTGTGATGGGGACTCTCATGTAAGGGGGCTTTGATGGGAACCCTGATGTAAGGGGGACTGTGATGGGGACTCTCATGTAAGGGGACTTTCATGGGAACCCTGATGTAAGGGCAAACTTTAATAGGGATTCTTATGTAAGAGGGGACTCTGATGTAAGGGGGACTTTGATGGGGACTCTCATGGACTCTCATGTAAGGGGGCTTTGATGGGAACCCTGATGTAAGGGCCAACTTCAACAGGGATTCTTATGTAAGAGGGGACTCTGATGTAAGGGGGACTTTGATGGGGACTCTCATGTAAGGGGGCTTTGATAGGAACCCTGATGTAAGGGAAAAACTTTAATAGGGATTCTTATGTAAGAGGGAACTCTGATGTAAGGGGGACTTTGATGGGGACTCTCATGTAAGGGGGCTGTGATGGGAATTCTGATATAAAGAGAAACTTTGATGGGAATTCTCATGTAAGGGGGAACTTTGATGTTAGGGGGGCTTTTATGGAGACTCTGATGTAAAGAGAGACTCTGATGTAAGGGGAGCTCTGATGGGCTCACGTTTATTCAGAATTTCTTTGCTTTGTTTTACTGAAGTTTTTTTCTGTTGTTCCAAATGATATCATGTTGATTAAAAACAAAAAAAAAAAAACCTCTAAGTTAAATGTGATTCCTTCCCTGCAAATATTTGTAAAATGATGTACTGAGGAGTTTGGAGAGCTCTGGATCTGATTATGAGTTTGCATACTGCGATTGATAACTGCTGATCATATCTTCAAACTTTCAGTCCAAATATCCTTTACTATGTGCGATGTGCGGAATAAGGATTGAATGGGAGTTCCCTGAACTCATCCCTATCCAAACATGAAAAGCGCACTTCTTTTTATCTCCAATCAGCTACGGGTCGGATCATTCAGATGGCAGCATGGGATTTTCTGATACCCCTTTTACATGCTTTAGGAAAAGCCATCACAGCAGCCCATTCATGATTTTAGCTTTACCTTTTCACCTTCATATTCCGCCTTGTTTCTGCAGAAGTTAACAAGCGGAGGCGAGGAAGTTTCTGGGTACAAATGAGGCTTTTGTATGAAATGCCTTGAAAATGAAAAAAAAAAAGGAAAGAAAAAAGCCAGAGAGCTGAAATGAGCCGCTAATTAGTGCGGCGAGGTTGGCGTGCCTTCTGATAATGGTAGACCTGTTTCAGGGTAAAGCTCTTCAGTTAGAATAACAAAGGCGCAGATTTCCGCTTGGCTCTCGCACGGAGCCCCGACTTCTCACTCTGGCCTGCCTGGATCGCGTGTGCCAGGGAGCCGCTAATTAGTAGAAAGACATCTTCCTGATTGAGAAACATAATCACTGTGTCAGGGAGGGGGCTAACAATGGAAGTGCTTCTGAAAGAATTAAACATGATTAATCTTTTCCTGCAGAACTGGATGCTTGATCTCATCTGTCTGTACAGCTGGGCTCCACTTGCTTTTCATTTCCAGCCCCACGTGGGATAAGGAAGGAGAAATGCAGGATTCTTAAAGACCATTCCAAATGTAAAGAGAAGCACAATTTAAAGATAATTTCATTGATTTTATATGTAATACAGAAAACTAAACAATCCTCACTGTATCTTGTGTACAAAAGTTGTTGAAACTTTATGCTTCATAGAGTTTGTTTTTTTTTTTTGCCTTTCTCTGGATCAAATATGGCTAAAGGATTGTGTATATGGAAGTTTTCTATTTATTATTTTTTCTATTGATTCAACCAGTCTTTTTTTAACCTAACTATGTAACTATGTAACCTTTGAAACAAAGTTAATCGGCCACATGTATTGCAAAAGGAATGGTATTTGATTAACCCAGAAAGTACATCCAGAATGTTTTTTTTTTTAACAGAGCTCCACGGTGCTAAGTTGATCCCCGGTGAACACAAAAAATGAAATTGTAAAATCACAGCACAGAACAAAAGTGTACTAAGGTACAGTAATGGACCAACCTCTAAAGAGGAAGGTCCTCAATCACTTAACGCTCTATGTTGCAAAGCTACTGACAGGAGAAAGGCACTCCATGGTCTACCTAGGTTGAGGTTAGATGGACCCTTCCTTAGAAACCTGCCAAAGCTGGTCCTCCAAGTACTTGGTAAGCTCCCCAGAAGAGAGACACCTAGATTAGAAAGAGGAAAAAAAAAAAGGGAAAGAGGAAAAAGACCCCAAAAAAAAAAAAACCCGCTTCTTGGCCTTTTGGCTAAGATCAAGTGTAGTATCTGTTCTTATCAGTGATCCAGCTGGGGCACTGTGCTGTCATCTGACCTAACCAAGGTTGGGTGGTGGCTATGCAAACCTGCTGGAGTGATGGGTGTAATGATCACCTGTACTAGATACAGAACGAGGCGGCCATGTTGTTCGATTTGCTTATAGGACGCCATGACAGTTTACAAAAGACCCTCGCTCACACAGCCCCCTCCCCGAGCTAAATAATTCCTGGAATGCAGAGAGTTTCGACTTCAAACAAGCCGTTATCTGAAAAGATGTCTGGATGGATATCTGTGCTGATACTCAGGCCGGTCGTAAAGCCAAAACCGGGCAAAGAAGGATAAAGGCTAATGGGTCGTAAAACAGAGCCATTCAAGAGCTCTGTTAATTGAACACATTCACACACAAATTCATAACTTTAAACACAAACAAGATATGTCTCTAGAAAGCGTATAGTTAAATGCAAAATAAAATACTGAACAGAACGAGATCATACATGACCACTTTAGCTCCTATGGAAGACAAGCTAGCTGTCAGATGCCTTACGGGTCAGAGGTTACTTTGAGATAGCCTGTGTTTGGTATCTATGGATATAAAATTCAATGCTGCACAATAATCTATCAGTTTCAAGAAGGCAACTGGTAGATATTGGAAGATATGAATTATGTTATAAGTCTGTCTATAGGGGAGGTTTCTTGGTATTGTCATAAACCTTAGGGCAGCCCATGGCCACGTGTATATTGGTCAGGGGCATCTGTTAACACCCCCTGCGGTCTCAATGAAAAAAGAGAGAAGCAGACAGGGTGGGAGTTCTCATGGTAACATCAAGAAGAAACATCTATCAAGTTTGAGAACCGATCACAACTGGCTCAGCTTCTGAACTCTGATAACACCAAGGACATTGAATGCAAATATTCTTATTTCTCAATTATTATTATTCTCTACCTTATTTTTTCTAATTGCTGAATTGTGTCTCTATTTCTTTGAAACACCTTGTTTCTGTAAATATTTTATTTGCACCAATTTTAACCTTTTTATTATTAAACTTTATTTTGAAAAGTGTTAATCTTGTCCCTAAGCTCCTAATGCAAACTAACAACGAACCTGTCTCTTGAAGAGTGCTACTGTATAGAATAAATCCTCTGAACATTCCTGTCTGTGGTGACAGTGCGTGTTACAGATGATTATTCTAAAATCATAATTGGTATTTCTAAAATTACGAGCGTCCTCTGGGCTCATAACGTAGAGGTGGTGATAGTGAAAGGGTTAATTGCTTAATTAACAAAGATAAAATTCCCAGTTCAATTTGCCAACCAGTCTGCTTACCAACCAAATTGGCCTGTCTAACAGTTTGCGTCAAAACAGGGGTTTAGTTAGCACACATTTGCAAATTTTATCTTTGTTTGTTTCGTGTGCGTTGCCCTTCCATGTGTTCTTTGCTATGAAGGCCAGTTATAGGTGGGGGCAGAGGCCATTTTCTTTGTTGTATATGTGTACTGGTGAGTGGACATACTGGGTGCCTTTGCTGTAATACTATCAGCTGGGCTTCCATTATGCCCCCAATTACCTTTCAGGAGGGATGGGCCACCTCCAGGCTCACCTGCCCCCTATCTATCCATTAGCTTGCATGTGCTCCCACTGTGGAGACTCTTTAAAATTCATTAGAGTTAGGACTGCAGGTAACAGGGAGCCTTGACGTGGCCCTGCAGCTTTCACATGCGTTTGCAAATGTGTGCTAACTAAACCCCTGTTTTGACGCAAACTGTTAGACAGGCCAATTTGGTTGGTAAGCAGACTGGTTGGCAAATTGAACTGGGAATTTTATCTTTGTTTGTTTCATGTGCGTTGCCCTTCCATGTGTTCTTTGCTATGAAGGCCAGTTATAGGTGGGGGCAGAGGCCATTTTCTTTGTTGTATATGTGTACTGGTGAGTGGACATACTGGGTGCCTTTGCTGTAATACTATCAGCTGGGCTTCCATTATGCCCCCAATTACCTTTCAGGAGGGATGGGCCACCTCCAGGCTCACCTGCCCCCTATCTATCCATTAGCTTGCATGTGCTCCCACTGTGGAGACTCTTTAAAATTCATTAGAGTTAGGACTGCAGGTAACAGGGAGCCTTGACGTGGCCCTGCAGCTTTCACATGCGTTTGCAAATGTGTGCCAACTAAACCCCTGTTTTGACGCAAACCGTTAGACAGGCCAATTTGGTTGGTAAGCAGACTGGTTGGCAAATTGAACTGGGAATTTTATCTTTGTTTGTTTCATGTGCGTTGCCCTTCCATGTGTTCTTTGCTATGAAGGCCAGTTATAGGTGGGGGCAGAGGCCATTTTCTTTGTTGTATATGTGTACTGGTGAGTGGACATACTGGGTGCCTTTGCTGTAATACTATTAGCTGGGCTTCCATTATGCCCCCAATTACCTTTCAGGAGGGATGGGCCACCTCCAGGCTCACCTGCCCCCTATCTATCCATTAGCTTGCATGTGCTCCCACTGTGGAGACTCTTTAAAATTCATTAGAGTTAGGACTGCAGGTAACAGGGAGCCTTGACGTGGCCCTGCAGCTTTCACATGCGTTTGCAAATGTGTGCTAACTAAACCCCTGTTTTGACGCAAACTGTTAGACGGGCCAATTTGGTTGGTAAGCAGACTGGTTGGCAAATTGAACTGGGAATTTTATCTTTGTTTGTTTCATGTGCGTTGCCCTTCCATGTGTTCTTTGCTATGAAGGCCAGTTATAGGTGGGGGCAGAGGCCATTTTCTTTGTTGTATATGTGTACTGGTGAGTGGACATACTGGGTGCCTTTGCTGTAATACTATCAGCTGGGCTTCCATTATGCCCCCAATTACCTTTCAGGAGGGATGGGCCACCTCCAGGCTCACCTGCCCCCTATCTATCCATTAGCTTGCATGTGCTCCCACTGTGGAGACTCTTTAAAATTCATTAGAGTTAGGACTGCAGGTAACAGGGAGCCTTGACGTGGCCCTGCAGCTTTCACATGCGTTTGCAAATGTGTGCCAACTAAACCCCTGTTTTGACGCAAACCGTTAGACAGGCCAATTTGGTTGGTAAGCAGACTGGTTGGCAAATTGAACTGGGAATTTTATCTTTGTTTGTTTCATGTGCGTTGCCCTTCCATGTGTTCTTTGCTATGAAGGCCAGTTATAGGTGGGGGCAGAGGCCATTTTCTTTGTTGTATATGTGTACTGGTGAGTGGACATACTGGGTGCCTTTGCTGTAATACTATCAGCTGGGCTTCCATTATGCCCCCAATTACCTTTCAGGAGGGATGGGCCACCTCCAGGCTCACCTGCCCCCTATCTATCCATTAGCTTGCATGTGCTCCCACTGTGGAGACTCTTTAAAATTCATTAGAGTTAGGACTGCAGGTAACAGGGAGCCTTGACGTGGCCCTGCAGCTTTCACATGCGTTTGCAAATGTGTGCTAACTAAACCCCTGTTTTGACGCAAACTGTTAGACGGGCCGATTTGGTTGGTAAGCAGACTGGTTGGCAAATTGAACTGGGAATTTTATCTTTGTTTGTTTCATGTGCGTTGCCCTTCCATGTGTTCTTTGCTATGAAGGCCAGTTATAGGTGGGGGCAGAGGCCATTTTCTTTGTTGTATATGTGTACTGGTGAGTGGACATACTGGGTGCCTTTGCTGTAATACTATCAGCTGGGCTTCCATTATGCCCCCAATTACCTTTCAGGAGGGATGGGCCACCTCCAGGCTCACCTGCCCCCTATCTATCCATTAGCTTGCATGTGCTCCCACTGTGGAGACTCTTTAAAATTCATTAGAGTTAGGACTGCAGGTAACAGGGAGCCTTGACGTGGCCCTGCAGCTTTCACATGCGTTTGCAAATGTGTGCTAACTAAACCCCTGTTTTGACGCAAACTGTTAGACAGGCCAATTTGGTTGGTAAGCAGACTGGTTGGCAAATTGAACTGGGAATTTTATCTTTGTTTGTTTCATGTGCGTTGCCCTTCCATGTGTTCTTTGCTATGAAGGCCAGTTATAGGTGGGGGCAGAGGCCATTTTCTTTGTTGTATATGTGTACTGGTGAGTGGACATACTGGGTGCCTTTGCTGTAATACTATCAGCTGGGCTTCCATTATGCCCCCAATTACCTTTCAGGAGGGATGGGCCACCTCCAGGCTCACCTGCCCCCTATCTATCCATTAGCTTGCATGTGCTCCCACTGTGGAGACTCTTTAAAATTCATTAGAGTTAGGACTGCAGGTAACAGGGAGCCTTGACGTGGCCCTGCAGCTTTCACATGCGTTTGCAAATGTGTGCTAACTAAACCCCTGTTTTGACGCAAACTGTTAGACAGGCCAATTTGGTTGGTAAGCAGACTGGTTGGCAAATTGAACTGGGAATTTTATCTTTGTTTGTTTCATGTGCGTTGCCCTTCCATGTGTTCTTTGCTATGAAGGCCAGTTATAGGTGGGGGCAGAGGCCATTTTCTTTGTTGTATATGTGTACTGGTGAGTGGACATACTGGGTGCCTTTGCTGTAATACTATCAGCTGGGCTTCCATTATGCCCCCAATTACCTTTCAGGAGGGATGGGCCACCTCCAGGCTCACCTGCCCCCTATCTATCCATTAGCTTGCATGTGCTCCCACTGTGGAGACTCTTTAAAATTCATTAGAGTTAGGACTGCAGGTAACAGGGAGCCTTGACGTGGCCCTGCAGCTTTCACATGCGTTTGCAAATGTGTGCTAACTAAACCCCTGTTTTGACGCAAACTGTTAGACAGGCCAATTTGGTTGGTAAGCAGACTGGTTGGCAAATTGAACTGGGAATTTTATCTTTGTTTGTTTCATTTTAATTGCTTAATTAGCCCGGTGACAATCGCTCTCAGCCTGCTGGCATCTAGATTGTGGTCCCGCAAGCTGGAAAATCTTTGTGCAGGGTGCAGCTGAGAGTGGCATTGTTACGCAAGTGACGGCAGGGTGTGAGATTGGCTGGTCCTTGGTCAGGAGTTAGTGAGAAGGGCAGGGATCTGATACCCACCACCGTCACAATGGGGACCTGGAAGGTTAGTATCAGCAGGAACTGAAACCAGAGCGCCTGAGCGTAATTGGGGGGCGGGAGTAAGTTCTCCCCGAGAAAGCTGGAGGGGTCCATTACCTCCCGATTTGAATGGACTACCTTGTCTGGCCAGGGGCCCGGGAGGGCAGAAGGTCCGTGGTGACCTTGCCCCCTGGGAGTGGTTGCCTCAGGGGTGCTCTTAGTAACATATGGGTGAGGGACCCCACAGTGTGAACAGGCACAAGGTCACAGCACCAAATTTGCTTTCCTTTCTGCACTGCGCCTCATTGGCTTGGCCTTTTGGCTAAAGTCCGGGGCAATTTTTGCTACTTTATTATTTTATTATTTATTTCCCTCACTGTTTGTCACTTTCACTTTTGTGTGTGTTTTCACGGATTATAGGATGTGAGTCCTCGGGCTTACCCTGAAGTCTAAGGGGAGGATGTGCAGCCCTCAGGTTCCTTCCTCCCCTTCCCTCTCTCTCTTCAGAAGAGCCCCCTGACCTAGTATTCGGGGTTGGCTTCGGCTGGCCTGAAGAACGGGGTCTAGGCTAGGCAGACCATGGAAACCTTAATCCCTGTCAGGAGCCTTGCGTCCTCGAGGAATCAGGGTAGAAGTCCTACCCCTTTGTGGGGTGGACTAAAGCACACCCTTAAGTGCACTTTTTTGTGTGTGTTTAAAATGCACATTTTTTGTTCACTTAAGGGTTTTTTCGTTGTAGGTTTTGCACCACGGACTTAAAAAAAAAAAGAAGGAGGAAAAAGACCCAAAGGCCACAGATTCTCTCTCCAACATCAGGGCAGGCCCTGAAAAACCTGTATCCTCAGTCTCTGTGCAAGAAAAGCAAAAACCACACGTGCAGTGCTAGTGCCCCGGATAAAAATTAAATAAAAAGTGCAGAGCAGGCCTTTTGGCCAGTATAAACATTTCTCTGGACTTACTAATAAGGCCTGCCCAAAAAACCACTACAAGAAAAGCAATGAGCAGCATGACCAAGGGCCAGGGAAACTCAGTAGGGTCCCAAATCCTTAGTGCTTTTTGTGGGGCCCATGGGACCACGCTTCCTGGGGACACATCACTAGGAGCTTCTTCCACCTGCCAGTCCCTGGCCAGACAAATGCAGCTCCATTCTTACCAGAAATAGATTACCACTTAAGAAGAGTTCTGTCTTCAACTGCAGACATCAACCCAGGAGGAAAAAGATTACTCCCATTAACCAGACCTATTATATTGGTAATGGCTAACCATTGCTGCCACTCATGGTGAGGCACCAGCGTTTTGTTCCTGAAAACTAATAAGAACAGATTATCCACTTGATCTTAGCTAAAAGTCCAAGATGCACTGGAAAGTACCTATATGGTAAAGTAAAAGTGAAGGCAAAACTTTTAAATACTGTAGATTAAGGGAGTGTTGTAACCATAGTTCCCAACTGTCCTTGATTTTGAGGAACTGTTCCTGACTTGGAACAAAATTCCTCTGTCCCTCTAAAGCTAAATTGCTGCATTTGTAAATTTCAAAAGCCAGTATAAAGCAACAGTAGTGGTAAAAAAAAAAAAGCACTTGTGGGTTTAACTATACGTTTTTTGTATAATTCTCCCTTAGGGGGGTGTGGCGGGGATGTGTCCTATACCTACATACTTTTACTAATAGGTGTCTTTCCCATCTCAAAAAGTTGGGAGGTATGTAATAACTAATGCCTGTTTTCTTTGCCATCTGTGTTCCATTGGGGAGATTTCCCTTCACATTCTGTGGCTTAGCCAAACATGGAAATGAGAGAAAATCCCTCTAAAGAAAGGGAATCCCTGGTTGTCACCAGAGCTAGGGTCCCATTTGCTGATTTCACTCTATTCTTGTTTTGTGACAACCCAAAATTTGCAGTGCAGTCAGGATTGATCAGGGGTCCCAGACAAGCTTAACTTTCAGTGGTTTCTCTGGAAGTTCATAGTTAAGTTTATAAATTGAGCAGTCTATGTTCATAAATTTCTTCCATTCTGCCAAGGATGGAGAACTCTTACAACAGTTAAGCCCCTTACACACGTACCGATTGTCGGCTGTAAATATTTGGCCGCCGACAGATCGGCCGATTGTAGGCTTGTTAGTATGATGCTTCCGACAGCCGACAGCGCATTTTCGGCCGAACAGAATCTGTTGTGAAGACTTTAAAATATTTGTTGGCCGTCACCAGAACGGCCGATTGTTCGCCAGTCAGTACAGAATTCGGCCGACAATCAGCAGATTTGCAAGACTGGGCATGCTCAGAGAAGAAAAAACATACGGAAAGTTAACCATCAAATGACATCACTTCTGCAGTCGGCTGTTGTTGGCCTACAAAATTCGTGTGCAGTCTTTTGCAGTTTTCAACAGACACGACAGCCCTGGACAAAAGACGGCCGATCGTTCGCCGACGATCAGTACGTGTGTACGGGGCTTTACAATCAATTCAATGTATTGCTAACTCCCTCTGTTTTATAATGGAAGCTGTCTGCCCTTAGTAAGTCATAACAATCAATGGGTCAAGCCCATTCGGGGTCAGTCTATCAATAGATTGACTGCTCTTAACCACTTCTGGACCGGGTCTTTTTCTGACACTTGTTGTTTACAAGTTAAAAATCACTTTTTTTTTGCTAGAAAAATACTTAGAACCCCCAAACATTATATATTTTTTTTAGCAGAGACCCTAGAGAACAAAATGGAGATCGTTGCAATATTTTTTATCACACCGTATTTGTGCAGCGGTCTTACAAACGCAATTTTTTGGAAAAAATACACTTTTTTGAATAAAAAAATAAGAAAACAGTAAAGTTAGCCCAGTTTTCCATAACGTGAAAGATAATGTTATGCTGAGTAAATAGATACCCAACATGTCATGCTTCAAAATTGTGCACGCTAGTACAATGGCGACAAACATTGATACTTAAAAATCCCCAATTTAAAAATGTCTACAGGTTACCAGTTTAGAGTTACAGGTCTAGGGCTCAAATTATTTCTCTTGCTCTAACAATTGTGGCGATACCTCACATGTGTGGTTTGAACACCGTGTACATATGTGGGCGCGACTTGCGTATGCGTTCACTTCTGCGCGCGAGCTAACGGGGACGGAGAGCTTTAATTTTTTTTCCTATTTATTTTATATCTTTTATTTTTACACTGTCCTTTAAAAAAACTATTTTTTGATCACTTTTATTCCTATCACAAGGAATTTAAACATCCCTTGTAATAGAAATAAGGATGACAGGACGTCTTTAATGTGAGATCTGGAGTCAAAAAGACCTCAGATCTCACATCTACACTAATAAAGAAAAAAAAATGGGCTCTTTAAAACCGTTGCTAAGAAGCAATGTATGACGTCACCCTGGTCCTCCAAGGCCATAGAGTCGAGTGGGGGCCATCTTACCCTCACTCGACTCCCTGCCTGAGAGGACAGCGGACCGGATCGTTTTACCCGCTACCGACAGGTCCGGTAAGCGGAGAAAATGACTGAGAAGCGGCGGGAGGGAGGGGCACCTCTCCCGCCGCCCATAAAGGTGACCCTGTGGCGAATCCGCGGCTGTGACCACTCTTATGTTAAAGCGGACCACCCGCTGTTTAAAAAAATATTGGGGTTATGGCAGCTATCTGCTGCCATAACCCTGATATTTAACATCAAAGTACCGACGTAAATACACAGTGGGCAGTCCGTAAGTGGGTGAACAGAACCAGCCATTCGAAATTTGGCCCCTGCTGAACTGGCCAAATTTTGATGGCCAGATTTAGAGCGGTAAGGATTTGGACCTCCCTTCCACAGTTATTGGTGTTAGCGGGGAGTTTGAAAAAATTCA
Source organism: Pelophylax lessonae (assembly GCF_965119305.1). NCBI lineage: Eukaryota > Metazoa > Chordata > Amphibia > Anura > Ranidae > Pelophylax > Pelophylax lessonae. The sequence goes on from NC_138780.1 coordinate 67,737,973, forward strand.
AAACATTTTTAGATGTGCTTCCTAGCCAGCGCAATGTACAGGGATATTGAAAATAGTAGTCACGAACACACATGTGGAACTGGTTGGGCTGGTGTCTTTATTCAACCTTAAGTATGTAACTACTGTCTGTAGCGATGACGCCATTTACACAGAATGAATGCTCATGCAGTTTTGAAAGAGGAATAGCTCTGCAATTCTTTTGATAACTATACCCCTAAGTCTGCTAATTCACTAAGAAAAGCATGCTTTTTAAGTGAAAATAGTTCCTCCACCCCCTCATCATTTTTCTTTTCCAATAATTTTAATTATGATTTTTAAGACATGGGAATTACAAGGTGTGAAGACTTCCATATAGTTCACATTGTTTACAATCTATTATACAGAGTGTTTGTCATTAGTAACAACAAAGACTGTACATGTATACCTCTTTCCATTCAGAAGTATGTCATAATTTCGGTATGTCTGTATGTCTATTTATGGATAAGGGTAGAGTTTCATAGGTTGTACTCTGTGGGGTTGATTTTCTAAAGGCAAATAGGCTGTTCACTGTTTCTTCGTCCAATCACGTGCAAGCAAAAATATTGTTTTTGTTTATTTTCCTTGCACATGATTAGGAATTCTTTGCAAAGTACATTTTTACTGCATTTACTAAGTTAAAGCGGAGTTCCGGGCAGAAAATCATGCCTTTACATTCTATGGCATCGCATAGTACTGGGCATGCGCGAGATTTCGCGCTGGATTCACCGGCCTCCGCCCATTACAACCAGGAAGCAGGGCACACATTTCCCCACAGTGGACTCGGCGAACCAGCACAAAGATGGCGGCGCTCTGCAGAAATTTTAAAAAGTAAGATTTTATGCTTGCAAAAATATTATTCCACTGTATAAAACAGGATTATCGGATATATAGAGGTCGGAGGGTCACTGTTTGGGGTACATAAAAAAAAAAAAAAAAGATTCTGTGGCCGGAACGCTTTAAGAGACATTTTTCTTTTAAGGTGAACAGCTTATATGGCTTTAAAAAATTAGCCCTGTTATTTGTACCTAAAGATTGCTCAGGATAGTTTTTCTGATCTTTGGGGAGTAAATCTAACAGGGATAATAGTGTGTTTTATACATCTCCATTCCTCTTATCATATATTCTTTATCAATGTCCTTCTCAATGTAGCCCCTAATTTCTTATTGATTTATAAAGCCTGGATTTTATTTAAAATGTAATATTATGTTTCCCTAATTTCCTTCAATTTCTGAGATGATTATACACCGATCATTTTTCTCTTTATATCACATTCCACAGGTATCAAGGTGAAAAAAAAAGATGTTATTGTTCAGCTTCAGCGTGAGACCTAGAGCTGGACTTTTGTCACCTGTCTTCTTCATGAAAATGTGTTTACTAGAAGATGATTCAGATGGTTTCAAACATTACATGGCTCAAGCAGTCACCAAACAATGGGGGATGGATACACAGATAACCTTATAGAATGGCGCAGCCTTCTGTAGCCAGTAACATATGGGTCTATTAAATGTGACAGTGGAAAATTACTCCAAACTGCTTTGCTTGCATGACCAACTTGGCCATTATGATTGACCACTGCCAATGAGAATGTAGGACAGTATTGTCATTATATATTCTACCTGCCCCTAAACTAACTTTGAAAATGTTGCCTAACCTAGAGCACCCTGCTTTTATACCCCTGGAAGTGTCTGCTGCTTTTTTAAATGCTAGGATCAGTTGTATACCAGCTGGTCTCATCTGGAAAAAGACCTTTCATCGGAGGACTGGCACACTGCCTTCCATTTTTACCCATAAATCTACTGTCTCCTGTTATGCTCAGGAAAAAAACTTTAAGATCTTGTCAAGGTGGTACAGGGACCCCCATTCTCTTCATAAAATCTTCCCACAGATGTCCTCTTCTTGCTGGAGGTAATCCGCAGAGGGTACCTATCTCCAAGTTTGGTGGGATTGTAGCAGAATACGACCTTTGTGGTCCGCGGTCTTCTCAATCTACAACAAACTATACGATGCATCCCTGACCCCTTCGCCAGAGGTTGCACTCCCTACCCTACTGCGATTCTTCCTTGCAGCAGCGAGACAGATTGTGCCTATGTTTTGGAAGACCACAACCCTTCCTCCTTTGTCCCTGTGGGTTTTTACAGTTAATGGGAAATGCTGGCAATGGATAACGGCACTTTTGAGAAATTCCTCCTGCTGTGGTATGTTTGGCTTGACTTCTCTGGCTCTGACATTTTGAAGACCATGGTTTCCTCTTATTAAAATTCTTTGCTCCACCTTCCTGACCCTTGCCTGGTGAAATTTGAAGTTGTTCAAGTACCCGTTCTTTCCTTCTCCCTTAGCTTTCCTTCACTATTTCCCTCTTCTTTAGATTTTCTTTCTCACTTCCCTCTCTCCTCTCTATTCCCTACCTAAGTTTAAAATTGCAATACCTGTGGATGTCTATGCGCTTATATGTTCTTAGCCTGGTGTACCCACGATTTGTACTGAGATGTTCTTTTCTATGTATTACCACGATAACCCTTTGAGTGTTATTTATACTGTATCTTTGTTCTACAGTGGGGACTGTACCCCCTTTTTTTTATTATGTACTCTGTTTGATGTTCAATGTTCTTTTACTTTTTTGCAATTTCAAAAAAATATATATTTGTCTCTAAAATTGCTGGTCTACCTGCTTTTCTCATTAGGAAAGATCAGGGGCTGCTCATAAGAATCACCTATCAGTGTTTTGGGTTTTGTTCAATTCCTTTTTACATTGTTACATTTAAAATTGTATCCTATTTTTAATTAACATCCATTTCATAGTTAAAAACGTTTTTGTAACATTGTAAATTCTATAGTATCCTTTCATACTCAGAGCAGAATGGGATAGGTAGATGATACATGTCTCTACCAGTATTGTATATCTTCTTGCCTCCAGGTGTCTTTGATTAAAATTTGTCTGGTTCAATCATTTGATCAACTACTGACATGTAGGAACATTTTTATTGATCAGCAACTGCAGTAAAGCAGCTGCAGCCCCTGATTGGTGTATTTTGAGTGCAACCCTTCTAAAGAAGGGTCCATTTTGCTCCAAAGGAATAATTAAACCTTCTTGACCCCTGAAGGCAATTGGATATTCGCTGGACCAACAGTCTCTGATGTTATTACCGATAAATGTTCATATCCACTTATATTCCGTGCATTTAGGAATGCATCCAGCTCTTTTTTTTTTAAAACAGTTTACTGAGCATACCTAATGAATGGTGAGTAAAGTAAGCCTGTCCATTAAATGGAGATAACAAGCACTTGTCAGCATTAACTTTCCTTCTACAAGCCAAGGATGCCAACCAAGCAAAGCTCTAATGGGTGAGCACAGGTAAATCCAGGTTGACCATCTTCAACCCTTAAAAGGTCTTCAACCCACTGTAGATTTATTATATAATATCTTTATGATAGTTACTTTTTAACTACCGTCCTGTTTTTTAATTTTGTTGCCTTCCTCTAGATTGTGGGTATAGCTTTCTGTATGATGGACCTGTATCTTTTTTTCAACCTAAATAACTATGTAGTATAGAGTATTTGCCCTGTTCATATCTCTTTTAAAACGTCAGTGAGTTTTTGCATTCAGCCCCAATTTTATGAAAGAACAATACTATTTTCATTGCTATTTTTGAAAGCAAGATGTGATGAAATATGAGTATGTCATTGCAAATGCCTATAACTACTGGGAAAAGTAACTTAGTCCAGTGGTTCTCAATTCCGGTCCTCGGGACCCACTAACAGGCCAGATTTTAAGTATTACCTTGGGGGATGCAGACTAGAAAACTGCAATCACTGAGCAGCAAATGAGATCACCTGTGATGTAATTTAGTTATCTTGCAAACCTGGCCTGTTGGTGGGTCCCGAGGACCGGAGTTGAGAACCACTGACTTAGTCTAACCATGATTACTTATGTAAAAACACTAACAGAAGTTCTCACTTCAGCACAAAACACTGCGATCTGTAGGCTTCCAAGAAGCCGTGGGAATGCTCCCAATACCTTCCTTGTTGACAACTTTTAACAGAAGAGTTTTATTCATCAATAAAACAATAACATGAATAAGTCACATAACAGTGAAGCATATAATACACTGAGAGATAATAAACACGAAGAGTAAGACTTCTGGGGATACAGGGAAATCTACGAGGTAGTCCACAGAGCATACATTCAGAGTTTAGTACCAAAAACTCCATGAGTAAAGTACAACAGCAACACAGGCTAACAGCTAATCGCTTCTATATACATAAATAGGTAAGGATAAACTAGACAGGTTATGCCCTAATTTCACATCTCAACAAAGCCCTTTAGAGAACAAAACCTAACCTACCCCCAAAATATCCCCAAGGGGAGGAGAAAAGGAGAAAGATGATTCAGGGAGGATAAAAGAAGAATGGAGGAGGAGGAGGAGGAGGAGGAGGAGGGGGTGGGAGGGGGGGGATGAGGGACAAGGAGAAAAAAGAACAGGAAGTAAAGAATAGGTGGAATCTGAGAGGAAAAGTTGCTCAGGGACTAGATAACAAATGCTGTTAGTGAGTAACCAAAAGGCGTTCCCCAGAGATTAAACATGTGAGTGGAAGAAGCATCCTGAAAATTACCAAATCTCCACTCTTTTAGCTATCTTAGCAGTGACTTAGACTTTTATAGATTTGGCTGTAACCCATGCATCCTTGATTTTCCCAAACTTTGGGGGCACTTACGACCCACCTATGTACTGTATGTTAGCCTATTACAGGGGTAGTACTGAGTCAATTAGTATAATAAATAAATATGCCACTAAGTAACTGTAGGGGCAGCAGGTAGCTTCCAATTCTTAAGATTAGCTTTGCTAGAAACTCATGTAGAACAAAAATATCTTCTTATGGGTAGATTGAGCCACTGAGTCACTAAATCCCAGTAAAATTATTTTGGGATCAATAAGTGTATTAATCTCCAGTACCACCATTCTTCAGAAAACTCGAATAAGCGGACACTCCCAGATTACATTAAAATATGTCCCAACCACCTGTTGACATTTGGAACATGTTTAGGAGTGTGTAGAAAAAGGCGCTGAAGGGTGTAGTAAGCCCTATGGAGAAACTGTAGCTGTATGAATCTATCCCTGGACAAGATAACTGTGGGTATAAACTGCTGAACTCCTTCATCACATTCCTCCTCCGTGAAGGTGGGAATGTCAAAGGAGTGAAATAGGAGAGAGTCACTATTAGTATCACCACCAGTGATGCAGAGGTAAATTGAAGAGAGGATTTTATCCTCATTGCAAGCGGTAAGTAACCTCTCTACTCTATGAGGTGTTACTGTAACTGCCCCTGGGAACTGTGCCTGGACCTCATGTTTCAGCTGCGCGTATCTAAGAAGCATCCATGAGGGAAGTTGGAAGGTTTCCTTGAGAGTAGGAAAGGAAAGATGCCAGCCGGTTGGCATGATCTGTTGTAGTTTTTTAATACCATATCTGGCCCATACGCCAGGATCAGGAATAGATAGGAGATGTGGCCATTTAGGATTGTCCCACAATGGAGTATGGGGCAAAACAGTATTGACTACCCCAAGAGCCGCTGTCACCTGTTCCCACACCAGAACCCTCGTGCGCATTAGGGTCCTCATCTGCGATATAGCCCTCTTCCCACGGTAGACCAGATTAGTCAGGGCTGAATAGGACCCCAAGGCAACAGCCTCCAGAAAAACTGATGGGTTCGATTGAGTTTGTGCAAATCACCGGCAAACCATAACCAACACTGCTGCCCAATAGTATTCCCAGGAGCAAAGCATTGCCAATCCTCCTGAGGAAAGGGGCAACTGCAGGTTGGATTTAGCAATCCGGGAAACTGATCCAGCCCAGAAAAAGGATGTAGTATCACTGTCTGGTTTGTTAAAACACTTGTTGACAACTTATATGTGCAGGAATATAATTTCCTATAGCCCTGAAAGCACACAATTGCCTACTGTCCTTCTCTAATCCCAACATATACATTTGTATATATCTATATCTATATCTATATATATATATATATATACACATACATATACATATATATATATATATGTATATATACATATATATATATATATATATATATATATATATATGTATTTATATATATATATATATATATATACAGTATATGTATACTGTATATATCTATTTGTACAGTATATATGTATGGTAATCATTATAGTCCATTGTTTATGCATAATAAAAAACATGTTTCTTATTTTAGAGTGACATTTTTTATAAGCTGTTGCCAGTTTTGCTCTTCGTTCTGGGAACCATTGTAGTTTATAACTCGTTAAATTATTTGCTATGTGTCCCTTTTATAAAGGGACATGAATTATGTCTCTGGTACAAAGCTTATTTTTTAATGTGGCACTGCAAATACAAACTTAAATCCTAAATGTTAACATGTAGCGTTCACCTCTGGAGGGTCAGCTAGAAACAATCCAGGTCTCCCTTACCTGCTCATTGACTGACAGACCAAGGTACCAGTTCCAGAGCACACCGAAAAAGTTCAGGCTTAGTCTAGTGGTGTCTTTTTGAAGATTTATTGCAGTAATTGAACACAGGTAGGTAGAGGAATGAGGGTGAAGGATACTCTTGGCACTCATAGTTATAGGAGGAAATCTTCCTTAACCTTCCTAGCGGTATTCCTGAGTGTGGCTCGGGGTTAATATTCAGTGCCAAAAGTGGTAACCCCGAGCCACACTCGGGATTACCCCAGAATGATACTCACCTTCCCCTGCGATCCCTCGCCGTCCTCTCCAGCCTTCCTCCAGCCGTCCTCCCGCTGTGTGCTCTGCTGATGTTGATGTGTTCGGCCGATGCCATGCCTACTTCTGGTTCCCTTCCCTGCGAGCGCTGCGTCGCAGGGGGTGGAGCTGGCGGGAGATTAAAAAAAAAAATGACATGATACAGTGTAATCTGTTAGGATTACAATTTTGTATCATACCATTTCATCTAGTGGCTTTTCCAGTGCCCTGCCTATACTTTTTGCGGTACTTTGTGCCTGGAAAATTGATAACGTCCATGGCATCCAAAAAGCGTTCTTTTAGCTCAAAAACGCTTTTGGACGAACTGAAAAACAGCGATGGTGAATCGGAAATATTTGAAGAACTGAGCGATAGCGATTTGTGGGAAAATTCATCATCAGGTACTAAAAGTGACAACAGCGACGATTCTGCAACTGAGTTCGGCGATGTGCAGACTTGGTGCTCTATTGACTGCGATATGGATCAGGCAGCGCCCCCAAGATTCCCATTTACTCGAGCACCTGGTATGAAAGTTGATATTGACCATGACAACCCCTTGGCATACCTACAATTATTTCTGACCGATGAGGTTATTGAAAAAATTGTTACTGAGACCAACTGGTACAAAGAGCAACAACTGACTACGCATCGAGGGTTTGCAAGCTGCAGAAAGTGGGAACCACTGACCAAAGACGACATTTGAAAATTTCTGGGCCTAATAATTCTTCAGGGAGTGGTGGGGAAACCCCTGCAGAAGTGGGACAACCAATACATTACTTGTCACTCCAGTACAGAGGGAGTACAGATTCTCCCACATAATGGGGCTGCCTGTATGGGGCTGACTGCCGCAGTAAATAGTCGTGTGGCGGTCGGCAGGTGGTTAAAGATCCTGGTTCCAGCAGGAACGGAAAAGGGGACAGACAGCAATCTGAGACTCTATAGGAGTAGTCCCAGTGCACAGCAGCAGCCGCTGTTGTCTTCTTTCAAAAAGTACTTCCAAGCTAGATATTTAGGAGAGAGGGGTTCCACCTCTCCAGCTTAGCTTCCACATGCAGTTTCCTCCAGCAAGTCCTCTTTAATCCAGGCTCTTTCAGGCCCTCAGCCAGGCACATTCTGAGGCCTGAAAGCAACAGCTTTTCAGTAACACAGGCTCCAGGAGAAGGAGCTCTGAGCAGGTCTTCCCACATAGCTGCCAACATTTGAAAAATATTTCCAGGGGCACTTTACAGCCCAGCTATCAATTACTTACCACACCCACTTCCCTGAACCTCCGCCCACTCCGCATAATTCATCTCTGCCTACTTATCATCAGATTATAGGGTCTATTCAATAAAGAGAATTGCAGGAAATTGAAAAGGGAATTCAAACTTAAGGCCAAAGTAGCAGAGTTGGAATAATTCTCCCATTCAGCTGCACTACTTCTGCCTAAAGTTTAAAATTCTCATCACAATTGCCTGCAATTCTAAAGTGTCAAATGTGCTCAGGTGTGACCATACAAAAAATTTTATATGTAAATATAAATAAAGTGCAAGGTTTAAATAAGTACGATAAAACCTAATTGTACCAGATAGTATAATTAGGTTTTATGGTACTTATTTACACCTTGCACTTTATTTATATTTACATATTCCATTTATTGTATGGTCACACCTGAGCACATTTGACTCTTTATTCACATGTCATGTTACCAGATAATTTTGCATATAATAGATAAGTGAAAAAATAGGCGCTGGTAATCAGGCAATCAATTTTGTATATAAGATTGTTGCTTTCATCCTATCTACCTTCATGTCTGTGAATGTGTCTTCGCTCTCCAGAGGTCCTTCTCTGCTCTGCTGTGGTGGTCGGCACCGGCGAGGCGCTGCTGAGAACGAGTGCCTTTGATTTAAAAATGGCGCCATTACTTAACTGCGCATGGGGCCGTCCGAGCTTGTACGAGGTTTACCAAGCTCGGCAGGCTTCAGAATGGCACATTACGATGTCGGCCCGCAACCATTTCTTTTTTTTACGGGCACCGGCTGCCCGTAACGGGCATTTATGGGCAGCCCGATTAACGCTTGCTGGGACAATGTAAATTACCCAGGACAGGCTCCTATTTGCCGGGACTGTCCCGGCAAAAACAGGACAGTTGGCAAGTATGCTCCCAAACATTCAACTTCTTCCTAGACACACCTTCCTAGAGTTTGGCTGAGGTCAAATAAATATTAATAACCCACTCTATTTTTGGAAGCTTCTTCCAGAGGCATGCAGGAGCAATGAACCACCAGGTTGAGGGGTTCCTGATCTGACATAGAAAATACATTTTTGCTCATCTGGGTACAGCAGAGCTCAACGTTTAGCCATTTACATACATATAAAAAGGGTGAAGGAGATAAGAAGTTAAAAGAAACTGATTAGCCTTAACTATGACTTCATAAGGAGTTTTACACTTCACACATAACATAAATTTATGAATGAAGGCTACAATAGTAGTCTATATTTATGAATGAAGGCAGAGCAGTCCTGCAGATTACACCAGGAGAGTGTGACTCTCTATGTTTAAACAGTGGACCTCCTTGTCACTTTGACAGCTGTTCTTAAAGTGTAATTCCAGCTTAATCCTAACTACTCTTAAAACTGTCCTCTCCCTCCTCCTAACACCTATGCTAACTAATCTGTATAAGAAAGATGTATATGCTTACCTATTTTCAGGCCACTCCGGTCCAGTCACCAATTATATGATCTGACTTCTCTGTGTCAGCCAGTACAGCTTCAGGGGGGAGGAGGGAGCGCTGACAATGGGTGAACCAATAAAACCTAAAGCTGACATTATTGCTTCAGGCTTTACTAACTGTTGCTGAGCGCTCTCTCTCTCCTCTCCCCTGCAGCCACTACTGGCTGATACAAGGGAGATCACATGACAGGACCGGAGCAGCCTGAAAATAGGTACGTAAGTACTGTATATATATATATATATACAGTATATCTTTCTTACACAGGTTAGCAAGCATAGATGTTAGGAGGGGGGAGGGGATATTTTTAAGAGAAGTTAGGGTTAGACCGGAGTTCCACTTTAATTATATTAATGGGCAAAGCTTCAGTACTTCCTTGCAGTGATGGAGCCTGCCTGTCCTCTCCCACCTCTTACACATTCTTATAAATCACCAGTGAGACACCCCATCATAGTAATGGGCTAATAAAAATGTGGAGGGGGTGCAATGTTCAGAAAAACCCAGCGTTCAGGTATACTGTGAGCAATTAAAGCTGCTGGGTGGGTATATGCAGGTTCCTTCAGGTACATATACTGTACATGATACCAACTAGTGACTAGGTTACACTAACATTGAGTTTCCATAACCAACCTAAAGAATCTGTGCTTTACAACATTACATTATATTACAACATACATTACAACATTAACCAGTCTTTAATGATTTTTTATCTATGTTAAGTGGTAATAATTTAACAGATACTTGTAGCTAATTTTTACATGTTTTTACATAGTTGGTAAGGCTGAAAAAAAGACACCAGCCCATCCAGTTCAACCTATAGTGGGTGTGTGTGGATGTATGTGTTTATGTCAATAGTACATTGTATATCATTCTTGGTGACTTCAACATCCCTGTTAATGCTAATACTACTACTTCTTCTAAACTTCTCAGTCTAACCTTATCTCTTGACCTAAAGCAATGGATACAGGGTCCTACACACTCCACTGGCAACACCCTTGACCTTGTCTTCTCCTATCTATGCACTCCCTGCAACCTCTCCAAAAAACCTCTCCCACTCTCTGATCACCACCTTATTAGTTTTGCACTCTCCTTGTCTCCTTGTCCCTCCTCTCCCTCCAACCGCCGAACAGTTACCCGTAGAAACCTTTGCCACCTCAACCCTTCTATGCTCTTCTCTGCTACTGACCATCTACTGTATATGACAAAATCTCACCCCTGTCATGCCCCAACCTAGCCACTTCCATCTATAACAGCTCACTGTCATCCTCCTTAGACAAGCTTGTTCCCCTCACTACACGCAGAATTCGGCCCTGACCGCTACAACCCTGGTAAACAGACGACCCCAGAAGTCTCAGAAAATGTAGCCGCGCTCTTGAGCACCTGTGGCGTAACACTAAGTCCCTGGAAGACTTCAACCAATATAAATCTGCCCTCCTAAAATACTATTCCTGCCTCCTCAATGCCAAGCAAACCTATTTTATCACGCTCATCCAAACATTCTCTTCTAGTCCCCATCATCTCTTCTCTACCCTTACTAAATAGTTTTTTTCCCTATGCTAGGGTCACCAGTACAATATTTCCCCATAACTGTGCTCCTCTAGTTCCTTTATTAGCTTTGTTGCCCTTCTCTGGACTCTTTCCAGTTCCAACACATCCTTCCTGAGGACTGGCGCCCGGAACTGGATGGCATATTCAAGATGCGGCCAGACCAGAGTCTTGTAGAGTGGGAGAATTATAGTTTTATCTCTAGAGTAAATACTCTTTTTAATGCATGCCAATATACTGTTGGCTTTGCTTGCATGCCCTTACTGAGTCATCTACTGGGACCCCCAGGCCCTTTTCCATACTAGATTTCCCCAGAGGGTCTCCCCCCTAGCGCGTAACTTGCGTTCCTATGTTTAGCACCCAAATGCATTACTTTACATTTTTTAGCATTAAACCTCATTTGCCATGTAGTTGCCCACCCCATTATTTTATTTAGTTCTTCTTGTAAGGTTTCCACATCCTGTGCTGGGTTTATTGCCCTGCCTAACTTTGTATAATCTGCAAATATTGAGATTGAGCTATGTATCCCATCCTCTATATCGTTTATAATTAAATTAAACAGGATAGGATAGGTAGAATGCAATAAAAAAAACTTCCTGCCTTTAGAACCACTTTAAAACTACTACCTCGAAAGTAGCCACAGAATACAATAAGAACCTCTGTGACCCAACCTTAATAAATTTTGTATGTTGCAGGTTCACAAAAGTCGTAATTTATACCAGGGCTGCCCTTTGGAAACCATTTGTATGCACAGTCAGTGCTCAAAGATTTGTATTCTGGTGAAGGAACATAAAACCTGGCCTCCTGAGGAATGGGAAAAAGTAAAATGCTCTGATAAGTCATCATTTACACTGTCTGCTGCATACCAGCAGGTTTATGTCTGGGGAAAGCCCAAGGATTCCTTTATTTCACTACAAAATAATATATGAGGTATTGTCATGAAAAAAATTAGTTACTAAATTCTATAGTTCAAAAATATTTTTTCACCAAATTGAAAGTGTGTGTAAATGCTAACAATTAACTTCTCTCATTTGCATCCTTTTGGTCTGATAAATGTTCAGTTGAAAGGGTTTTATTAACTATACAAAGTGCAAACAAAACAAATTGATCCTGCAGAAGCGTGTGTGCTAAAAACTTCCCGGGCCCCTGCCTTTGTAGACTGTTATTGGTTAGGTTTCTCCCCACCTCTCTCTGTGGATTACGCACCCCCTTATGGAGATAAATAGAGGGGGAGTTTCTTTGCAGTCCTATTATAAATCCTTGCCAATTATGGCAATGCTGCTGCTCCGGGGATACAGTACAAGGAGTGAACATTGCTATATATTACCCTTTTGTTCTTGGGTATATATATCCATTTGCTAAACCGCCACAATACATATACTGCAACTGGGTAGCATGTTCAAGCACTGTAGTGTACATGTATGTCATGTGCCTGCCTGCTCCGGGTCACCACCACCCTGCAATCCCGGGTCACCCACCACCGATTGTAACAGGAGAGAAAGTGTAGAAAAAAATCCCTGAACCCCCCTCCCAGACTATGGTGGCACTGAGGTTCTGAATACTTTCACATATGAAAGTATGTAAAAGAAAATAGTAAGAAATGAAAGAAAAAAAAAATGAAAAAAATGTAAAAAAAAGTTTAAAAAAAATGTATTAATAAAAAAATGATTCATACTGTCACCAGTTAGTGTCCCTGATCACTGCCACATTAGTCATATGATCACACTGTACTACACTTAGGGCCTCGTGAAATTAGAAAGACTGTGAGTACATCAGAATGAATACATTTTCAAATATATATTCCATAGTTTGTAGAAGCTATAACTTTCACACAAACCTATTCATTTAACACTTATTAGGATCTTTGTTTTACCAAAGACATGCAAAAGAATACATTTTGGCCTAAATTTATGATGAAATTTGAATTTATTAGATATGATTTATAACATAAAGTAGAAAATATTGGGGTTTTTTTCAAAATTTCTGTCTTTTTTCATTTTTTTATAGCAAAAAAAAAATAAAAAACTCAGTGGTGATCAAATGGTGACCACCAAAAGAAAGCTCTATTAAAAATGTAATTTGTGTACAATATTGCTTAACTGCGGAATTGCCAGTTGAAGTAGAGCAATGCTGAAAAGTAAAAAATGCCCTGGTCATGAAGGGGGCTCAAGTGGATATATAGTCATAACTCCAGCCATATTTTTTGCTTTGCATAGATTTAATAGAGTTAAAATTCCTGTCATGTTTTTATTTTTGTCTGTGACTCCATTGGGGAGATTTACTGTCACTTCCTGTTCATGGGAAGCCCAATCCCATATTAAGTCCTTGATACTAAGGTACACCTCTAGTCAATTCTGCATAGGGTTTGCATATTTTCCCTGACCACTTCCAGACTGCCCACTGTGTATTTACGTTGCTAATTTGACGTTAAATACAGGTATTTTCTTACATGGCGGGCAGTCGCTTTAACATAAAAGTGGTCCCAGCGGTGGATTTGCCGCGGAATCACTTTTATGGGTGGGGGGAGAGGTGCCCTTCCCCCCTCCCGCCACTTCCCGGTTGTTTTCCCTGCTTACTGGAGCCGTTGATCTGATCTTCTGTGTTGCTGGGCAGGAAATCAAGCAAGATGGCCCCCACTCGACTCTATGCCCTTGGAGGACTGGAGTGACGTCAAACCTCACTTCCGCCCAAGGGCTTTAAAGGGCCACATTTTTTTTTTTTTTTTATTGCTTTTAAGTGTAAATGTGAGATATGAGGTCTTTTTGACCCCAGATCTTACATTAAAGAGGACCTGTCCTGCTTATTTCTATTACAAGAAATATTTACATTCCTTGTAATAGGAATAAAAGTAATCAAAAACATTTTTTATAAAGGGACAGTGTAAAAATAAAAAATAAAATAAAATAAATAATAAAAAAAAAAAAAATTAAAGTGCCCCGTCCCTCCAAGCTCATGCGCAGTAGCAAACGCAGACGCAAGTCGCGCCCACATATGTAAATGCTGTTCAAACCACACATATGAGGTGATCGTTAGAGTGGGAGTAATAATTCTATCCCTAGACCTCCTCTGTAACTCTAAACTCATAAACTGTAGAAATTTTTAAAGCGTCGCCTATGGACATTTTTAGTACCAATGTTTATCGTCATTCCACGGGCATGCACAATTTTGAAGCACGACATGTTAGGTATCAGTTTACTCAGCATAACATTATCTTTCACATTATAGAAAAAAATTATGCTAACGTTACTGTTTTCTTATTTTGTAGTTTAAAAAATGTATTTTTTCCCAAAAATATTTTGCGTTTGTAAGACCACTGCACAAATACTGTGTGACATAAACTATTGCAACAATCTCTATTTTATTCTCTAGGAAATAAGCCTGGTCCTTAAAGCGGAGTTCCACCCAAACGTGGAACTTCCGCTCATCTGCTTCTCCCCCCCCCCTCCAGTGCCACATTTGGCACCCCCCCTTCTTCCTCTGCCACTGGGCCAATTAGAAAGTGCAGCGCGTTTCGCACATTCGCAGTAGGGAACCAGCTGTGGAGCAGAAAGGCTTCTCTGCCAGGTTCCCTTACCCTGAATGGCAGCGGCAGCACCCGAAAAGCGTACATGAAAATCGGCTTCGGGTGCCAACATCGCGGGAACCCTGGACAGGTAAGTTCCAATATTTAAAAGTCAGCAGCTACAGTATTTGTAGCTGCTGACTTTTATTTTCTTCCTGGGGGCAGAACTCCTCTTTGAGTGGTTAAGGCACTCCAGTTTCCTGCCACACTCTAAAGACATACTGGTAGGTTTATTGGCTCCTATTATGAGTGAACATACAAATTAGCCATGCATTATCACATTCTGCATGCCAGTGCCAAGCTCATATGTATGAAGATGGTGAGGAAAGACCTGGCAACTGCTAAAAAAAATATTGGCAAGAAAATTTAATGTAAAAGGCTCTGAAAGTGTCTGAAAATCAGACACTGTGCCCAGAGAGTTGGCCCATAGAATCACTGAGAGTCAGATATAACGGATATCACACACCATCAGTAAAAACATTAACAAAACTTTGGATAAAACACAGGACTAGAACATTGTTCAGGTTTGCATTGTTTTCTGTGTCCCCTTTGGGAAGATCTGTTTACTTCCTGTTGTGTCAATAAAGCTGCTAGCACAGATCATCTCCTCAATGGGGGTACAGCTACAATACAAACAAATGTATTGGTTTATTGGAGAAGGTTTGAAACTATAGTCTATTTTGTTGCTGTCGGTGTCCCTGCTGAATGGATTTTCCTATTTTATGTTGTGCCACCAAGACAGAAATTGGGGGAAGTTTCCCCATAGGGAATTAGACCTCAATAGAAAACCTGACAGAGGTCTTTAAAGGCAAATTACTACTGTAAATATAAGAGTCAAATGCATTCAATATTACTTTTCTAGCTTGCAAAGGACTTCTAACTTTGGCCAGACATCCTTGTGATACACACACCACTACTAGTCAATGATCACTCATAGGAAGCTGAATTGCTAAACCAGGAAAATGAACTGCTTAACCACAAACTGTCATTCATCTGGCTGTACAGTGTGGAAAATGTGGGGAAATCACAAGCTTGGCTGTATGAAATACCAAATCCTTTGGTAGATAAAATAGTTAAAGCAGTAAACACGTATGTGCTTTTAACTGGTGTCTGACATTTTGCTTGAAACTCAACTGAAGCCTCAGGTTTTTGTTCGTTTTGCAGTCCGGTTGTTAAAAAAAAAAAAAAAAAGGAAAGAAAAAAAAGAAATATTTTTTTTGTTTTTTAATAAGTGTATGTGTTTGTACAGTAAATGCGCCCTGCAGGCCTGACCTGCCTGATGAGGAACACATACTCCAATTGTTCATTTTTGGTGGTATGGTAAATAACACTAAAACTGAAAAGTTTCCCATATTGGCAGCACCTTGGAGAGCCGGACCACTGCTTTCACATGGAGATTTGACACTTCCTCTAAACAGAGATCTAATCGACAATACCTAAATTAAGAAAAAAAAATCTTAATTGAGCTTTAAAGTCCTAGAACATTTTTTTAGGAGTGTGTTGGAATCATTTTCATAGTCTACCCTAATGTTTAAGGGTAGCTGGTTAAATATAATATAAATATTAAATGTAATTATTACATATATATAGGTAATTCCCCTAGTTTAATTAGTAAGAAAGATAAAACATTTAGTAAAAATTATCCTTCATATACAGCTAATGTCTCTTTGCCATTTTAATAGACCTTGGTAGAAGAAGTTATTTCACCAAATCATCATATTGCCCTTGGATATTTGGTGCATAATAAGTGCAGTTAGACCTATTTTTTTAACCTTCCTTGCCCACAGCCCCCTCTGTTATTCTTACATTGTACCTACTTATTTCCAATCCAGCAAGCTCTTAGCTGTGTAACCTTATCGGCACCACACAGCCACTTGTCAACATCTTCTACACTGTAACCTTCCAATGTCCATGGCATTCCCCTATAAAGTCACATGGAGAAATAAAGGCTAACTATCTCTCAAAAACATTCCCTTCCTTCTCCTCCTACCAATCCTGCACATCCTGTATAAAAAAAATGTAAGTACTTGCTTTTTTTAATCTGGTCTAGACATATGATTCAGCATCTCTGGCTCCCCTGTGTCAGTGGGCATTTGCCACATTAGGGAGGAGGAAGCACCAACAATGGTGGGTCATGGGAGCCTATGGGTGACGTCAAGTGTTCCCTTACAAAGGAGAGCTGGTGTTGCAGAATAATTTGGCCAAACCAGATTGAAAAAAGTTAAGTATACAGATATATATATATATATATATATATATATATATATATATATATACAGCATTTCACAAAAGTGAGTACACCCCTCATATTTTTGTAAATATTTTATTGTAGCTTTTCATTTGACAACACTGAACAAATTATACTTTGCTACAATGTAAAGCAGTGAGTGAACAGCTTGTATAACAGTGTAAATTTGCTATCCCCTCAAAATAACTCAACACGCCAATAATGTCTAAACCGTTGGCAACAAAAGTGAGTACACCCCTAAAATGTGAGGGGTGTACTCACTTTTGTGAGATACTGTACATACAGCATTTGTTCCAGGCCCATTGACACAAACAAAATGATCAAAGTGAACCGGACATCCCTCTGACTTCAACACCAGGGACCCCCTCGAGGGTGTTTCAAAATTAGATGTTTGGATGTTTCCAGCCACAAGGGCTCAGAGAAACAAAGCTTAACAAGCAGAGTGTACCTGCAGTAGCTGTATCCAGCAGTAAGGCCTGGAGGATATCTGCCAACAATTAGGAGCAACAAGTGGAGAATACCAGGATAGCCAGCAGTAAGGAATGACAGGTGGAGAGCATATCAGGTTAGCCAGCACTCAGAAGTGACAGGAGGAGTGTACCAGGATAGCCGGCTGTCAGAAACAATGGGTGGAGCATACCAGGAAAGCCAGTGGTCAGAATATCAGCTATGGACTGCATGGACCAAGCAGCAGCAGCCGAGGCACAAGTAAGTTCATACACTGAAGAGGCACCAGTAGACAGATTTGGTACTGTATGTAGGTGGCTTTAGCGTCTGGCCCCAAATTAGGCCAGGTCTTTAAGGATTTGCTGGGTTGTGTGGCAGTGCCTGATTGTCCATGGCTGTGATGCCTAGGGTGGAAGTAGTCATGCCCGAGAACCCTAGGAGATACGCTGCTGGAACCAGTGGAAGTGGTCTGAATTTAGAGGTAAGGGGGTCCCCATGCTTTCAGAGGTGTGAAATTTTTCATCATTATTTGCATAATTGCTGCCTAAGTAGGACCAGAAAAGATTTGCAGATCTGCAGATTTAAAGTATGCAACCTCTTGGTGGAGAATTGCAGGGCAACATGGGTTCATGTCAAATGTCAAGAACTATAAACATTGTGAACTTTCCTAGTGCATATTGCTAAATTTCCACTGATAGATGAAAAGTACAGTCATGGTCATATGCGTGTGTACACAGGTCATTTCCCTACTCCCTACTATCTACAGTATTTCTATTTTTATCCCATTTACTGTAATATATTATTCGCTTGTTAGTGTTTATGAGCTGTGTCTGTGGTTTGTTTCTCACTTCTGGGAGTGCGTTTTTTTTCTCTGTTTTTATAGAAGCTTTTTACGAGTATGCAATAAAACTTCCATGTGCAAGCAAACCAGTGATCAGTGTAATATACAGACAAGAAAAACTAAATGATTACAGTAAACAAGTTGCTATTTTTGTTACTAAAAATATGGAATTTATGTGATCTGTCAGTAAACGTACAGTAATTTGACTGTATGCTAATAGTACGCAGTTTCTATGGACAACCCTTGGCCACTTACTTTTTAATTGTCAGACTTGGATTTTTTTGTTGCTTTTCCAAGGTTGTCTTCATACTGGACCCCCCTATAGTTCATAAGCTTAAATATACATACCAACGCCTATAGATAGCTCTAAGAAAATCTCTACTTAATTTTAAACGTAAATATCCATCCATATACTATACCCTTTATTAACCAGAAAAGCCTCTTCGCAGATCCACTCTAAATAAGTTTTACAATGTTACTGAACACTGACTTTCCTGAGTTATTGACTAAGTCCTGTCAACTACCATTGCACTGTCAAATGACAGTGTTCTTACTGGCCACTAAAACAGAGGAACGTGTTTGGAGGCCACAGTGGGTAAAAGCGTACAAATCCAGCAACTGTACAATATGTGTGCCTGCTGTCTCTGCTATCTCACTGTACATTATGTGTGGCTATCATCTCGTAAATAGTACACTGTGATGTTTATTTAAGAATAAAAACTGCCTTGACTGGGAGCATACTTTAATTTACCTGTATAGGGGCTCAATAAATGTGTCTTTCCAGGAAAATGGGTAAAAAGTGTTTTCTAGATGGTATAGAACCACCCTCTTGCTTGGAAAATGTTTTCCATCAATTCAACCCCACTGTTGGCAATGTGAAACGGCTCCAGGCTCTGTACTCCACATTTGGTGGTCCTGCCCCATTAGATAGCCCTTCTGGTCTGAAGTGCACAAACGTATAGCTTGAATCATTACATCCACCTTAGATAAAAAAAAAAGGAAAATAATCCTAATAAGCGCTAATACCACAGTTAAAAACAGCAGCCAGCACACAATAACTGATAAACAGATTATAAAAATGCAAAAAAGAAAAATTGGTGCAGCGCTAAACAGTTTAAAGAGGTATTGATATGATAATACCAGCATGTGAAAACATAATGAGAAACATGATGATGTCTATGTGGACGATACGCGTCAGGAGCTCGCTATAGAACTTCCATCTTCATGTTTTATTGCCTGTTACCTTGCGAACATTGTAGGTGCAAGTCTTTTTTTATTAAAAGTGTTTTAACAGTATTACGCTATGTGCACTCTTATTTCTGGCTTTCATGTAACCTGGCTGTAATCTGGCTATGAGAGACTTCCATCCCTCTACAAACTACTGCATGAGCCTGAATTCACATCCATGGTCGTTTCTATAGGAAGAACTTGGATCAGCATTAACCACTTTACCACTAGAGCATTTTGCTGTCTTACGTCTGAGCCACTTTTTGCGATTCGGCGCTGTGCGACTTTAACTGACAATTGCGCGGTCTTGCGACGTCATACCCAAACGAAATTTACGTCCTTTTTTTCCCACAAACAGAGCTTTCTTTTGGTGGTATTTGATCACCTGTGCGATTTTTACTTTTTGCGCTATAAACAAAAAAAGAGCGTAAATTTTGAAAAAACAACAATATTTTTCACATTTTTTTATATGAAATTCCCCCCATAAAATGTAAAAATCTAAATTTTTTTAAATTTTTGGCCAATTTGTTTTCTGCTACATATGTTTGGTAAAAAAATTCACAATAAGCGTATTTTGATTGGCTTGCGCAAAAGTTATTGCGTTTACTAACAAAGGGGAAGATTTCTGTCATTTTTGGTGTTTTTTTTTTTTAACGCGTAATGGCGGCGATCCGCGATTTTTTTTGCGGGACTGCGACATTGCGGCGGACAGATCGGACCCTTGACTGACATTTTTGACACTTTTGGGGGTACCAGTGACATTACTGCAGTAATCAGTGCTATATATATGCACTGTTACTGTAAAAATGACACTGGCAGGGAAGGGGTTAATTTTATTGGAGAGGGAGGGGTTAATGTATGCCTGGTGCTTACTGACGTGTGGGGGGGGGGAGGTGACTGTGTGAGCCAGGGACAGATCGGAGTGTTCAGCTATGCTGAACACTCCGATCTGTCACTCCCTGTCACTTGGGAGATCAGCCCGCTTGTGTTTACACAGGCAGGCGGATCTCCACACTAGATCCCCGACGATCGGGGCAGAGCAGCGGCGATTGCCGCTGCTCCTACCCTGGCCCGACTCCCGCTGTGACTAAATACAGCGGGAGCGAGCCTCCGGCGGCGCGCGAGCGCCGCCCACAAGGGGGAGTGTCTGACGACGTAGGTCTACGTCGTCAGACGATAACGAGCCACTTTGCCGCAGTAGTACTACGGTACTCAGTGGCAAAGTGGTTAAAGGCCCATTTGGTCTGCTTGCTATATGGCAATGTAGACCTATTGGATCTGGTGAGCGCCCATTTCATTTGTTTATCTGGTGATGGGATATTTCTTTTCACTTTCAAGCTATATGCTGTTCACCATCAAGATTCAACACAGTTGTGGGACTTTTCCTTCCCCCTTTTTTCATGATTTTTTATGATATGGGACTTATTTGAAGTATCAATTCTTTCTCATTATGTTTTCACATGCTAGTATTATTATATCAACACCTTCGATTTAACCCTAACACCAATTTGTTGCAGTGTGCGGCGTATTGTCTGAGCACTGACAGGCTGACCCCCCACCCCTTTAACCTTTGCAACAATGCTGGCAGCACTCAGACGTCTATTTTCCAAAGACAACCTCTGGATATGACGCTGAGCACATGTACTCAACATCTTTGGTCCACCATGGCAAGGCCTGAGTGGAACCTGTCCTGTTAAACCACTGTATGGTCTTGGCCACTGTGCTGAAGCTCAGTTTCAGGGTCTTGGCAATATTCTTTTAGCCTAGGCCATTTTTATATGGAGCAACAATTGTTTTTTCAGATCCTCAGAGAGTTCTTTGCCATGAGGTGCCATGTTGAACTTCCAGTGAGAGAGTGAGAGCGATAACACCAAATTTAACACACCTGCTCTCCATTCACACCTGAGACCTTCTAACACTAACGAGTCACATGACACCGGGGAGGGAAAATGGCTAATTGGGCCCAATTGGACATTTTCATTTAGGGGTGTACTCACTTTGGTTGCCAGCGGTTTAGACATTAATGGCTGTGTGTTGAGTTATTTTGAGGGGACAGCAAATGTACACTGTTATACAAGCTGTACACTCACTACTTTACATTGTAGCAAAGTATTATTTCTTCAGTGTTGTCACATGAAAAGATATAATAAAATATTTACAAAAATGTGAGGGGTGTACTCACTTTTGTGAGATACTGTATATTGTGGCTTAACCAAAGGTCTTACATATTGTCCTCTGTACACTCTGATATTTATTGCAAGACAAAACCTACATTGTCTCTTTCAATTTTCTGCCCGTCTATATTTGGAATATTTGCAGAGTAATTGGGGTTGGGAAGGGGATATTTATTAAATGTTATTACACTTTAAGACGATACAAAACAGAAGCTCACAAACTATACTATAAAAAATATCCTTTTAGGTTGTAACAAAGTAGGTTGAATTGCTGGTACTAAATATAAACCAAGCAATGATGAAGTGAAAAAAGTAATTACACACACAAAGGTGTCCTTTTATGAACGGGTGAATTTTTTTCTCCATTGGCTTCTCTACAGTTCTCCGGGGAAAATGATCACATCTGGCACCCCTTTTATGAATGGGAGAACTTCAGTTCGCCCAGGGTGATCAGAGGAGAACGGTTTTCTCGGAGATCTGTGTAGAAGTCAATGGAGCGTCTGTAATCTCGTGAGACAAAGTGAGATTACAGTAGTATGAAAATCCCTCGCGCGCTTTAACAAGCAGAGATAAATTATCACTGCTGAGTACACGAGGTTATAAATAATAGTCCCCTTACATAAATATGTATATATATACACTGAATACACACACACATACATTGTATATATATATACACATTAAATATATATCTACATGTATGTGTGTATATATATACATGTATATATATACATAAATATGGCAGGGGGACATGATTACTGTGTTGGGGGGTCTGAACGAGGAAGAAGGAAGTCCATAATCTTCCTTTTTCCCCCTCAGTTCTCCCCCGATTCTGTCTTCACTCCCCGCTTCACAAGCTCCAGGCTGGTGAACCCGGGAGTGTTTAAATTCTGGCACAGATCGCCAGTGAAGTGCTGGGATCGCAGCTTCATAGCCTGGCCATTTCTGTGTCTGTCAATGACAGATTCCCATGTGAAGAGATGATCAGCGGAGAACATGTTCTCCCCCGATCATTTCTGTTTCATAAACTGAGAATGATCGGAAATGAGCTGTGATCAGCAGGATCACTGCTCATCTCCGTTTCATAAAAGGACACCAAAAGGTGTGATGCCAGCATATGGTGTCGCTGACCCTGTCCGTGAGAATTACACTCTTTTGTAACACCACATACAGCTCAAAGACATCTGCCAAGCATGTCATTTTAGAGACAGGTTTTTTCCCATGCTGCCTTCAAAGTTACATTGGATGATTGAGCCTCTGGACTCTTTATTACCCTTGAAAATGTCAATAATTGATAATTAGGATTCCCCCTCTTTAGGATTCAATGGTGCTCAAGTCCACAATTTTCAAGCTTCACATTGGGCTCATCCATTCCCCCAGGAACCAAGCCGAGACACATTTGCTCATCCCAATCTGACTTGAATAAATCTTCAGGCTCTGCAAGACACAAGGAAAATAATATATATCTGAGAAAATATAGAGTAGCTTCAGTTCTCTCCATTTATGCATTACTCTAATGCATTATAAGTGAAAGAAGAGCTTTCGCTGTTCATTTCTGGTCTCTACAGCTGTCAAGTCCATAATGGTGATAGAGAGGGGAAGGACAGACAAAGGGGAGGAAGCAGAGGCAAGATAATACATGACATCCTATCTTGCAGCAACATGTTATCTGAGATGCTCCAGCCTGTCACAGTCCCTCTGTGCCTATCATCAGGTGGCCTAATAGAGTAATTATAAAATATTTATATGTAATGTATATGTAATATTTCATTTTTATCAGCTTACTCAAAATAAATACAATATATTTAAAGAAATCATTACAATCAATCTACTAAATATGTTCTTTAAACCGTGTTTCACTTAGATTATATAGATATCAGTTTTACAAAAAAATATTTTGTGACTTTAGCTATATTTTCGGAATAGCATTAGTGGATTTTACAGATGATAGGAGTTGCTCGACTAAAATGGCTAAAAATCCTATTTAACCACATGAGGTACCTGCTTAGTATAAAAAGTGTCTAAAACTGAAAAAAAAAAAAAAACACAATGTACAGTACTTCCAAAACTGATGTTTATTTATTATTTTTAAAGATACTGGAGGCCCCGGTATATTTTTTCAAAAATACTGGAGGCACCGGGACTGTGTTACCCCTGAGAAAAACTCGCAGTCCCGGTGCCGTCACGCGTAGGGGAGGGGCCAGACTAATGTCGGTGAACATAGTATCATCCAGCGAGGATATTATTGATACATGTAGCAAGAGCAGCATCTTTAAACTAATTTTTCACGAACCCATTACTCTGGAATTTGCTTGTACAGACTGGTGCACTGTAGCACCAGTACTATGTGAGTGTTTTTTATCTTTTTAAATAAATATTTTTATAAAAACGCTATTTGCACCATGAATCTTCCAATTTTTTTCCTCATGTGAATGGCTGAGCATACTACCTGCTGACTGGGAACTCACACTCCGGAAGAAAACATCCAGGGCTGCATATTGGAAACCCAGGCTGGTATTGATTAAAGCTGAGTGCAAGATCATATCCCACAAGGTAAGCACATACCCTAAAGGAGAGCCATTAGAGGGAAGGCAAATCATCAGACAAACCGTTTCACAGCACTGCAGCCACGAATCATCTATTCAAGTGTTAATAGAACACTGGTGATTGAAATTCACCACAATCACGGACACATTTGGATTTTTTTGCTTTATATATATATATATATATTTTTTTTTTTTTTGTATTATATTTTTTTGTTTTATATTTTGATATCAGCACACTATAAATATTTTATTTATGATGCGAACAGAGTGAAGCTTTTATGCAGTTACTGTTTATTTCTAAACATCACTACTTTCTACATATGGGAATTTATCTATGTTTTAATTTTATAGAATTTAATGGTTAACTGAATATCAATAGAATTCAGCATATAACACAGATTTTATACACATTGAGGTATTAATTGGTATTTATATATTCATTTCACATATATATATATATATATATATATATATATATATACACAGTGGGTATGGAAAGTATTCAGACCCCCTTAAAATTTTCACTCTTTGTTATATTTCAGCCATTTGCTAAAATCATTTAGGTTCATTCTTCTTCCTCATGAATGTACACATAGCACCCCATACTGACAGAAAAACACAGAATTGTTGACATTGTTGCAGATTTGTTAAAAAAGAAAAACTGAAATATCACATGGTCCTAAGTATTCAGACCCTTTGCTCAGTATTTAGTAGAAGCCCCCTTTTGATCTAATACAGCCAGGAGTCTTTTTGGGAAAGATGCAACAAGTCTTTCACACCTGGATTTGGGGATCCTCTGCCATTCCTCCTTGCAGATCCTCTCCAGTTCTGTCAGGTTGGATGGTAAACGTTGGTGGACAGCCATTTTTAGGTCTCTCCAGAGATGCTCAATTGGGTTTAAGTCAGGGCTCTGGCTGGGCCATTCAAGAACAGTCACGGAGTTGTTGTGAAGCCACTCCTTCGTTATTTTAGCTGTGTGCTTAGGGTCATTGTCTTGTTGGGAGGTAAACCTTCGGCCCAGTCTGAGGTCCAGAGCACTCTGGAGAAGGTTTTTGTCCAGGATATCCCTGTACTTGGCCGCATTCATCTTTCCCTCGATTGCAACCAGTCGTCCTGTCCCTGCAGCTGAAAAACACCCCCACAGCATGATGCTGCCACCACCATGCTTCACTGCTGGGACTGTATTGGACAGGTGATGAGCAGTGCCTGGTTTTCTCCACACATACCGCTTAGAATTAAGGCCAAAAAGTTCTATTTTGGTCTCATCAGACCAGAGAATCTTATTTCTCACCATCTTGGAGTCCTTCAGGTGTTTTTAAGCAAACTCCATGCAGGCTTTCATGTGTCTTACACTGAGGAGAGGCTTCCGTCGGGCCACTCTGCCATAAAGCCCCGACTGGTGGAGGGCTGCAGTGATGGTTGACTTTCTACAACTTTCTCCCATCTCCTGACTGCATCTCTGGAGCTCAGCCACAGTGATCTTTGGGTTCTTCTTTATTTACCTCTCTCACCAAGGCTCTTCTCCCCCGATAGCTCAGTTTGGCCGGACGGCCAGCTGTAGGAAGGGTTCTGGTCGTCCCAAACGTCTTCCATTTGAGGATTATGGAGGCCACTGTGCTCTTAGGAACCTTAAGTGCAGCAGAAATCTTTTTGTAACCTTGGCCAGATCTGTGCCTTGCCACAATTCTGTCTCTGAGCTCTTCAGGCAGTTCCTTTGACCTCATGATTCTCATTTGCTCTGACATGCATTGTGATCTGGAAGGTCTTATATAGACAGGTGTGTGGCTTTCCTAATCAAGTCCAATCAGTATAATCAAACACAGCTGGACTCAAATGAAGGTGTAGAACCATCTCAAGGATAATCAGAAGAAATGGAAAGCACCTGAGTTAAATATATGAGTGTCACAGCAAAGGGTCTGAATACTTAGGACCATGTGATATTTCAGTTTTTATTTTTTAATAAATCTGCAACAATGTCAACAATTCTGTGTTTTTCTGTCAGTATGGGGTGCTATGTGTACATTCATGAGGAAGAAGAATGAACTTAAATGATTTTAGCAAATGGCTGCAATATAACAAAGAGTGAAAAATTTAAGGGGGTCTGAATACTTTCTGTACCCACTGTATTTTTTGTTTTTTTTTTTAATGCGCAGCACTTTTTCATATATTTAGGTAACAATAACAACATAAGAACCATATTACAATTTACCTAAACCCATTAGTACTAAGCTTAATCTCCTTCCTTGCAATGATGTCGGAAACATGAAATGATTTCCCCTATAGGTTGGAGAAATAAGTTGAATTAATTGCTCTCAATAGCAGTGGGAATACTAAACTTTCGTCGTTATTGGGTAATTCCTAGACAGTAGTACTTGGTAATATGTGACTTATTTTCTTTCATAGCACTGCTTCGGACGTTTTTAGGAAAGTGCAATAACAGATGGCACTAATTATGTTAAATTATTGTTCCTTCACAGCCTGAGAACATTTAGTGTTATAGCTCTGGCTGGCTGTGACCAGCAGGTCAAGTTTCATGGTGGCATTTGTGTGTTGCATTATCATCATCATAATAAGATGTAATTCAGACTACTTTCTCACTCACAAAGTCTATTTGTTTTTTCACCAACGAATGCCGGACAACATTGGCCCATGGGTATGCAGACGGTCCGACAGAAGCTGGCCATTTTACCAGCTTTTGTCAAACGAGCATGCTGGAAAACCAGCAGCCGACAGGTTCACGATCAGCACTCTCAGCCAATGGCGGAGAGCGCTGATTGGAGTGTTCTGGCGGGGTGCTGTCCCCTTGTCAGAACATAACAGCTCGGTGGGGGAGATCACTGTAATATCTTCAGGTAGTTAGTACAGCAGTTAGACTGGAGACCGGAGTTGACAATATTTTTTTTTCGTTCAACTCATATGGCACTTTTCCACTGCAAGTACCGGCTAGTACCGGCTCGGCTCTACTCGGCCCTGCTTGGCCCGGTTTGCTTTTCCACTGCGGTACAGCATGGTATAGTGTCGGAACGGTTCGGTACGGTACGGTATAGGTTTGCTTTTCCACTAAAGTAGTACTAAAGTTAAGTGGGTGGGATAACAACGGGGTGGGTGTGATTCTCTGACCAATCAGTGGCTAGTAGTGACTGCATGCAAAGGATTGTGGGATATGGTACCAGTTTGGTACCTGTTGGAACCACAATCGAGTAGGTACTGTTTTTTCAGAGCCGTACCGTTCGGTTCCATGCAGTGGAAAAGCAAACCTATACCGTACCGTACCGTACCGAACCGTTCCGACCCTATACCATGCGGTACCGCAGTGGAAAAGCACAAAAGCGTGCCGAACCGGTACGGTTCCATGCAGTGGAAAAGCGCCAATAGTGTGTACCAGGCTTAACTCAAATCCTGGGCAGGCAACTGAGACAATTTTGCCCAAGTGTGCAACAGAACCACTGCGGATTATACAGATTTGATCAAGATGAAATAGATTTTCAATCAAAACAGAAGTACAATTAACAAGTGCATTTCAGGTACCCACCTACCTACAGTATACCTGGGGGATAAGCAACTTTATGGCAGTGATCACCTCTCTATATACTTTGCCGCAAACTTGTAGGCAGGGGTTAACGCGCCCAATGTAGAACCCTCGCCATAATGCTTGCCAATGCCTGAGACACAGGCATGGGGGACAGGGTCATGAAAAATTCAGCATTACAGCAGCACCCCAACTTAGAAGCGAGTCGATTGCCTTTCACATTCCCAATTTATACACTGAAAAATTCTCTGTTAAGAACTCGTCCTGTGTAACCGTACACCTTCTCCTGTCTTCTGAATGCAGCATTTCTTATGGAACACTGTGGAGTCTGTATCCCTTTTCACAGCACAGCCATGATTGCCACCTTACTCCCAATGACCATTCACACAGCACAGACCTCTGATGCTAACAGGCCTTAACATGTTGTTTGGATCCACATCTCTATCTCTCTTTCCTGCACAATCAAGTCCTTAGATTCCCTGTGCCACAATTCTGACCTTGAGTATGGGGTACCAATCACTAGGCAGGGAGTCAGGCTTACCAACCCCCCCTCACTGCAAGGGTTACTATCTCCCATGCCAAGGCACTAGCTTTCCACTAGCTGGCTGCTATAACATTCTTCACAGGTTACCCATGGCAACAGCACTTGGCCACATCCCCCGCCAACTCTACAGCATAATTAACCCTTTCATGGTGATCCTCTTGCATCGCCTCTTCATCCCCCTTCACTATATGCCCTGTTCTTTTAAATGCCTTGCATGCACCCCTTTGTAGGAACTTCAGACCATGGCATTTGGTAACTTTTTACAAAGTTTTACTTGAACTTCTTGCAATCACAGAAATAATATAACACAGTCTCTCAAAAGATCCTCCCATGCAAAGCTTTATTTCATTCTAGCTTAGGCTGCCCAATCCATACCTTATAGATGAAAAAGATGTTCTTTCACAAGAGTCCATATATGACGCCGGTACCCCGACTGGGTACCCCAAAAGGGAGGCCATGTGCTCAACACAACTTCATATGGTGCAGAATTCTTTCCTCTCTGTTTACTTGCACAGATAAAAAAAGTAACAAATGCACAAATCTATACTGCTAAATGAGAGCAGAGAATACAATCCTAGAAGTGTCTAGCTGTCATCCATGTCCTCTTGTTATCGGTGTTAATTTAGTCAACGAAAATAACACTATCTTACTTGACTAAAATATGACTAAAGCAAAAACAATTTAGATTATTAAAATATGACTAAAACAAAATCAAAATTTGACGTCAAAATTAACACTGGTTATTTATGACAATGGCTAAATCTGCTATGTATGTTCAAACCTTAATACCATTAATAATAACATGTTATTAGATTTTTACTTCAAGAGTATATAATGAGTTTGGAAAAACTAGAAAAATGCTTACAGTAAATAATGCATTACAATTTACCTAAACCCATTAGATTTTAGTTGACTAAAATGTACTGGAGATTTTAGTTGACTAAAATATGACTAAAACTAAAACAATTCAGATGACTAAAATATGACTAGAAATAAAATGGCATTTTAGTCAAAAGATTATGACTAATATGAAATCAAAATTTAATGTCAAAATTAACACTGCTTGTCAGAATTCCATCTGGCCGAATGTCGGAAGATGTTTGCCAGTTCAAAAAAAAACGGTCGTCATTCAGGCCGGGTGTATTTCGGTCTGTCCGACAAAAGCTGGCTGTTTGACTGATTTCTGTCAGACGTTCATGCTGGAAAACCAGCACCCGACCGACTCCCGATCAGCGCTCTCGGCCAATGGTGGGGAGAGCTGTGGTGGTGATCAGGAACACTAAATGGTGACAGTATGTAAAAAAACAAACAAAAACCTTTGTAATAATTAAAAAGAAATTTTAAATATTTTTTTTATTTTTATTACATTTTTTTTCTTTTTTACATACAGTGACCAGACCAATAGTGTTACCATAGTAACACTGTACTACTCTGGAGAGGTGATTAGGGTTTTTTTGTTTGCATACTTTGAATGCTTAAAACTGTGAATTTTACTGTTATAAACAACTATTTTTTCATTCAGTGTTTACAATTGTGATTAGCTGTGATTGACCCTGTCTGCACCATGTGATCACTGTGACCAATCACCAGGGTCTGCAAGGTGTCTGCACAGCAAGGACGGCTGGTGTCCGTGAGCCGTCCTTGCAGGGTCCGTGGCGGCCAACGCAGTCTTTTTTGTCTCTGACTCACTGAGAGTCAGTTTAGACCAATCCCCGATGCGATGGCTCGGGGGCGGGGCCTCAGGCCTCCTTTAGCTTAGCGGGTCGGCCGCTCCAGCCTCCTACTCGGTTCTAGATCTGACCAGCACCGCCCACTCAAAGTGGGGTGCTGGTGGAGAGAGACCTGTGTGCGCAGCCGCTGAGCGATCTCTCTGGGCCCTGGGGGAGGGCCATCCAGCACAGGAGAGAAGAGAGGCAGCCTGAGCCAAGGGGGAAGCAAGAAGGATGGTCGTGGACTGGAGTGGGGGAAAATATATTATTACTAAATAATATATTTTTTTGCAGGGGGACTGGGGAGAGAGAACGGAGAGTCTGAGAGCCTGGAGTGTGGTAAGGTAAGAAAAGTAGGAAGTCACTAAGGGAGATCTATTCTATGGGGGACCTGCCCTGGTCTGGCCTGCTCTAAGGGGGATCTATATGGGGGACCCTAGCCTGGCCTGCTCTAAGAGGGATCTATATGGGAGGGAGGGGACCCTTGCCTGGCCTGCTTCAAGGGGGATCTATATGGGGGACCCTGGTCTGGCTTGCTGTAAGGGGGAACTATATGGGGGACCCTGGCCTGGCCTGCTGTAAGGAGGAGCTATATGGGGGACCCTGGCCTGCCCTGGTCTGGCCTGCTCTAAGGGGGATCTATATGGGGACCCTGGCCTAGCCTGCTCTAAGGGGGATCTATATGGGAGGGGACCCTGGCCTTGCCTGCTCCAAGGGGGATCTATATGGGGGACCCTGGCCTGGCCTGCTGTAAGGGGGATCTAGATGGGGAACTCACACCCTGGCCTTGCCTGCTCTAAAGGAGCATCTATGGTGGACCTGCCTGCACTAAAGGGGGATCTATGGGGGACCTGCCCCGGACTGGTCTAAAGGGGGTGTTAATGGGGTACCCTGGCCTGGCCTGCTCTAAAGGGGGATCTATGGGGACCCTTGCCTGCTCTAAAGGGGGACCTATATGGGGGACCCTGGCCTGGTCTGCTCTAAAGGGGGATCTATGGGGGACCTGCCCTTGCCTGCGCCTGCGATAAAGGGGGATTTATGGGGACCTGCCCTGGCCTGCTCTAAAGGGGGATGTATATGTACCTTTGTGTCCTTCGCTAAGGTCTGTGCTTTGGAAAATGTTTGCCACAGCCTTGGTCTGTGCCTATCCCTGCAAGTTACAGAACTCATCACAATAGTACACAGCGAATGGCATGCACCAAAGCCATTTATTGAGTACAATTGTCATGTGATCTGCTGTGATTGGTCACAGCGATCATATGGTACTGGTTGCAGGCTGGTACAGTGATCTGTCATCGGCTGTGTCCAGTGGACACAGTGGGTGACAGATTGTGCCGGAGTGCGGCCCGCGTGCAAGGTGAGATCCTGGGAGGATGCCATATGATGTCCCCCCAGGATAACAGGGCTCTCACTTGGCCGTTATATTAAAATAGGCTGGGCGGTAAGCAGTTAAATATGTTTATTACTTATTTAAATTCTTTGTTTAAATCAAACACAAACTTAGACAAAAGAGTGGCTATGGATATAATATGTTTGGACTTTACAAAAGCATTTGACACATTTTCCTACACACGGTTAATATGTAACTTAACCACTTGTCGACCACCGCACGACTATATACTGCGGCAGTCAGCCCCCTACAGGCAAAGTGACGTACCGGTACGTCGCTCGCCCACGAGCCTGTATGGGGCGAGCGCTCCCGCCCCCGCTCGTTCCCTGCCTAGCCAGCGCATGTGACCGGCGGCTCCGATGTCCACCGGCCACTCGCAATCTTCCACAGGAGAGGGAGAAAGACAGACGGCTGATGTAAACACAGCCGTCTGTCATTCTCCCTGAAGTAATGACAGAGGCTATGCGATCCAGCTATGTAGGATCGTATGTCTCTGTGATTACTTCACTAGCCACGCCCCCTAACAGTTAGAATCACGCCCCTAGGGACACACTTAACCCCTTGATCACCAATAAAGTTAACCCCTTCCCTGCAAGTGTCATTTTTACAGTAACAGTGCATATTTATAGCACTGATTACTGTAGTAATGTCACTGGTACCCCTAAAAATGTCAAAAATGTCAGTCAGGGGTCCGATCTGTCCGCCACAATGTCGCAGTCCCGTAAAAAAAATTGCAGATCGCCGCCATTACTAGTTAAAAAAAAATGACTTTTGCGCAATCCAATCAAAATACGCTTATTGCGATTTTTTTTTACCAAAGATATGTAGCAGAAAACAAATTGGCCTAAAATGTTAAAAAATTTTGATTTTTAAATTTTTTTTTGAGAATTTCATATAAAAAATGTGAAAAATATTGTTATTTTTTCAAAATTGTCGCTCTTTTTTTGATTATAGCGCAAAAAATAAAAATAGTACAGGTGATCAAATACCACCAAAATAAAGCTCTGTTTGTGGGAGAAAAAAGGATTTTCATTTGGGTACAGCGTCGCACGACCGCGCAATTGTCCGTTAAAGTCACGCAGTGCCGGATCGCAAAATAGGGCCTGGTCTTTGAGCAGCTAAATTTCTTACAGCAGGCCAGGGTGAGGTGAGGTGAGGTGAGGTCCCCCATATAGATCCCCCCTTACAGCAGGCCAGGGTGAGGGGAGGTCCCCCATATAGATGCCCCTTACAGCAGGCCAGGGTGAGGTGAGGTCCCCCATATAGATCCCCCTTACAGCAGGCCAGGGTGAGGTGAGGTCCCCCATATAGATCCCCCCTTACAGCAGGCCAGGGTGAGGTGAAGTCCCCCATATAGATCCCCCTTACAGCAGGCCAGGGTGAGGTGAGGTCCCCCATATAGATCCCCCTTATAGCAGGCCAGGGTGAAGTGAGGTCCCCCATATAGATCCCTTTACAGCAGGCCAGGGTGAGGTGAGGTCCCCCATATAGATCCCTTTACAGCAGGCCAGGGTGAGGTGAGGTCCCCCATATAGATCCCCCTTACAGCGGGCCAGGGTGAGGTGAGGTTCCCCATACAGATCCCGGATCTATATGGGGGACCTCACCCTGGCCTGTTGTAAGGGGGATCTATATGGGGGACCTCCCCTCACCCTGGCCTGCTGTAAGGGGGATCTATATGGGAGACCTCACCTCACCTCACCCTGGCCTGCTGTGAGGGGGATCTATATGGGGGATCTCCCCTCACCCTGGCCTGCTGTAAGGGGGATCTATATTGGGGACCTCACCTCACCCTGGCCTGCTGTAAGGGGAATCTATATGGGAGACCTCACCTCACCCTGGCCTGCTGTAAGGGGGATCTATATGGGAGACCTCACCTCACCCTGGCCTGCTGTAAAGGGGATCTATATGGGGGATCTCACCTCACCCTGGTCTGCTGTAAGGGGGATCTATATGGGGGACCTCAAGTCACCTCACCCTGGCTTGCTGTAAGGGGGATCTATATGGGGGACCTCACCTCACCTCACCCTGGCCTGCTGTAAGGGGGATCTATATGGGGGACCTCACCTCACCTCACCCTGGCCTGCTGTAAGGGGGATCTATATGGGGGACCTCACCTCACCCTGGCCTGCTGTAAGGGGGATCTATATGGGAGACCTCACCTCACCCTGGCCTGCTGTAAGGGGGATCTATATGGGGGACCTCACCTCACCCTGGCCTGCTGTAAGGGGGATCTATATGGGGGACCTCAAGTCAACTCACCCTGGCTTGCTGTAAGGGGGATCTATATGGGGGACCTCACCTCACCCTGGCCTGCTGTAAGGGGGATCTATATGGGGGACCTCACCTCACCCTGGCCTGCTGTAAGGGGGATCTATATGGGGGACCTCACCTCACCCTGGCCTGCTGTAAGGGGGGATCTATATGGGGCACCTCACCTCACCCTGGCCTGCTGTAAGGGGGATCTATATGGGGGACCTCACCTCTCCCTGGTCTGCTGTAAGGGGGATCTATATGGGGGACCTCACCTCACCCTGGCCTGCTTTAAAGGAGGATCTATGGGGGACCTGCCCTGACCTGCTCTAAGAGGGATCTATGGGGACCCTGCTCTAAAGGGGATCTATGCCATAGATCCCCCTTTAGAGCAGGATCCCCATAGATCCCCCTTTAGAGCAGGGTCCCCAGATCCCCTTTAGAGCAGGCCAGGATCCCCATAGATCCCCTCTAGAGCAGGCCAGGGTCCCCATAGGTTCCCCCTTTAGAGAAGTGTCCCCATAGATTATATTTTAGTTTACTTTTATTATTAAATTTTAGTTTACATTTATTTATAAAAGTGTGTGTATATATTTGTATATATATATATATATAAATATACACATATACACACGCACATGTGTTTGAGCTTTGGTTTGAGGTGCACACCCTAATGCCATAGGCTGCGCACGCCAGTGCATATAGTAATGAATATGGCTGCTCTGTGTCCAATGATGTACGATAAAGAAAGGAGAAATATCAGTGCCACAGGAGGCCTCCAGTTAGCAGCCCCAACGAACAGTAAAGGAAAAAAGAAAGGAAGCAGCAGCTAAGTTGTAACGGTTTGCACATAATCCATCTCAAAATAATGTGAAAGGGTTGCAATCTAAAATATCTTTGTCACCTCCTACAACCCTTAAGGAGTCACTTTTGAGTAGCAAGCCCTCCAAAATGGCTTCAGCACCCTCTACCCCGGTTGCAGGGGATTACTTGACCTTTCTCTTTCAGAGGTTTTATTGAGCCTATTGAGGAGCCATCCTTAGGAGAGGTGTTAATGGCAGTACATGGATGTAAATCTGTCCTGTCAGAAATGTGGGACCAGCTGAAATGTATAAAAGAGTAAATGTCATTGGACTGCAAGGGAATTGTGATGGGAACAACATGAGAAACATTTTGAAAAAATGGCTTCTGGAGGTGTTTGGGAAGGAAGAACGGTCCCCCTTTTTTGCCGTAGAAAGGGCTCATAGAGTTCCAATGAGAACCCCCACCTTGGGAGGGATTCCAGGACCAGTGATTATAAAATGCCTTTTTTTTTAAGAACAGAGAAATAATATTGCGAAAAGCAAGAGAAATGAAGGAAATCAGGTTTAATGGGGTAAAAATCTCATTCTTTCCAGACTTTTCTGCAGAAGTACAGAGAAGAAAAGGGAGATTTATAGATATCAAGAGGTGGCTGCGGCAGTTAAATGTGCAATATTCTATGGTATATCTGACGCGACTAAGAGTCGCAGCACAAGGAGGGGTTCACTTATTTGAAACACCTTCCGCAGCTGCAACTTGGTTAGAAAGAAATGAGCAGTCTATATAAGTCTTGAGACAAGAGTCACAAATCTTAAGATGGGGACACAAGGGTCTTTATTTTTAGTTTAGCACCACTTTTTGTATATAGGAGCATCGGAATGGAGCTATGATTTAGGAGTGTAGTTGTTTAGAGAATCACAAGTGTTTTGACACTGACACAAGGTATTTTTTATAAGAAAGAATACTGGTATTTACATGAGTGGGTTATGGGGACCACAATCAATGCTCCAAGGGGATTTTTTTTTTTGGGGGGGGGGGTTGGAAGAGGGGGAGGAGCCCTTTTTTTTTTAGCAGAATTAGGACAGAAAATACAGACGCACTTATTGGGTATAGAAAGAAAAATGGGTATGAACCAGGCACAATGGAACTTAAACACGAGTGTATGTTTAAAAATTTGTTTAAGGAAAGAAAATAGAAAAAATAAATGTTTTGCCCCTATATACAAGCTATACAAATGAAAATTTCCTTTATTATTTAGAAGTAGGATGTGTGGTGAGGTGACGGTTTGCTCATGGGATGAGAGGGGACTGGGGGACTTGTAAAAAAAAATAGCCCTCTTTAAGACTGTCTCAATTCTTAGAGTATCTGTACTTTGTTTGCAGGAGACACATCTAACTAAAGAAACAGTGTCACGTTTAAAATATAAAGGATTTCCTTATCAGTACCATTCAGTGTATACATCATATTCAAGAGGAACGAGCATTTTAATACACAGATCAGTGGGGTTCTCCTGTGGACAAGTTAAAATAAATTGGGTAGGAAGATACATATTTACAGTTTCTCACAAAAGTGAGTACACCTCTCACAGTTTTGTAAATATTTTATTATATCTTTTCATGTGACAAAAAAGTAGTGAGTGTACAGCTTGTATAACAGTGTAAATTTGCTGTCCCCTCAAAATAACTCAACATACAGCCATTAATGTCTTAACCGCTGGCAACAAAAGTGAGTACACCCCTAAGTGAAAATGTCCAAATTGGGCTTAATTAACCATTTTCCCTCCCTGGTGTCATGTGACTCGTTAGTGTTACAAGGTCTTCGGTGTGAATGTAGAGCAGGTGTGTTAAATTTGGTGTTATCGCTCTCACTCTCTCATACTGGTCACTGGAAGTTCAACATGCCACCTCATGGCAAAGAACTCTCTGAGGATCTGAAAAAAAGAATTGCTGCTCTACATAAAGATGGCCTAGGTTATAAAAAGATTGCTAAGACCCTTAAACTGAGCTGCAGCACGGTGGCCAAGACCATTCAGCGGTTCAACTAGACAGATTCCACTCAGAACAGGCCCCGCCACGGCCAACCAAAGAAGTTCAGTGCACCTGCTCAGCGTCATATTCAGAGTTTGTCTTTTGGAAATAGACGTCTGAGTGCTGCCAGCATTGCTGCAGAGGTTTAAGGGGTGGGGGGTCAGCCTGTCAGTGCTCAGACCACACGCTGATTTCTGCATCAAATTGGTCTGCATGGCTGTCGCCCCAGAAGAAAGCTTCTTCTAAAGATGATGCACAAGAAAGCCTGCAAACAGTTTGCTGAAGACAAGCAGACTAAGGACATGGATTACTGGAACCATGTCCTGTGGTCTGTTGAGACCAAGATAAACATATGTGGTTCAGATGGTGTCAAGTGTGTGTGGCGGCAACCAGGTGAGGAGTACAATGACAACTGTGTCTTGCCTACAGTCAAGCATGGTGGTGGGAGTGTCATGGTCTGGGGCTGCATGAGTGCTGGTGGCACTGGGGAGCTACAGTTCATTGAGGGAACCATGAATGCCAACATGTACTGCAACATACTGAAGCAGAGCATGATCCCCTCCCTTCGGAGACTGAGCTGCAGGGCAGTATTCCAACATGATAACGACCCCAAACACACTTCCAAGATGACCACTGCCTTGCTAAAGAAGCTGAGGGTAAAGGTGATGAACTAGCCAAGCATGTATCCAGACCTAAACCCTATTGAGCATCTGTGGGGCATCCTCAAATGGAAGGTGGAGGAGTGCAAGGTCTCTAATATCCACCAGCTCCGTGAAGTCATCATGGACGAGCGGAAAAGGACTCTAGTGGCAACCTGTGAAGCTCTGGTGAACTCATAGTTACATAGTAGTGGAGGTTGAATAAAGACAATAGTCCATCCAGTTAAACCTGTGTAAGTGTGTTTGGCCGTAATCATCTCACATACCCCTGAATGTTTTGATCCTTGAGATGTACGTCTAAGAGTCTTTTGAAAGCCACCATACTTCCCGCAGAAACCACCTCTTGTGGTAGAGAATTCCACAATCTTGTAGCCCTAACAGTAAAGAACCCCCCACGTTGCCTGAGGTTAAAACGCTTCTCCTCTAATCGCATTTTATGCCCTTGAGTCCTCATGCAATCCCTTTGACTGAATAGCTTTTTTTCTATGCTGAGATCACCATTGAGATATTTATAAATTGCTATCATGTCCCCTCTCAGGCGTCTCTTCTCCAGGGAGAATAAATCAAGTGATTGCAGACGCTCTTCATAATTAAGGTCCTCCAATCCCCTAATTAGTTTAGTTACCCTTCTCTGGACTCTCTCCAGCTCCAACAAATCCCTCCTGAGGACTGGCGACCAGAACTGGACAGAATACTCCAGATGTGGTCG
Source organism: Pelophylax lessonae (assembly GCF_965119305.1). Taxonomy (NCBI): domain Eukaryota; kingdom Metazoa; phylum Chordata; class Amphibia; order Anura; family Ranidae; genus Pelophylax; species Pelophylax lessonae. Next base: position 67,775,670 of record NC_138780.1, read on the forward strand.
GACCAGAGTTTTATAAAGTGGAAGGATTATAGTCTTATCTCTGGAATACATCCCTTTCTTTATGCATGCCAATATTCTGCTGGCTTTGGCAGCTGCTGCTTGACATTGCATGCTATTACCTAGTCTATCCTCTACCAAGACTCCCAGATCTTTCTCCATTTTTGATTCCCCCAAGGTTTCCCCCCCAACGTGTATTGTGCTTTTATGTTTTTAGTCCCCAATTGCAAAACCTTACACTTCTCCACATTAAACCTCATTTGCAATGTCGTTGCCCACTCTGTTATTTTGTCCAGGTCATTCTGTAGGATATCTGCTTCATGCTGTGCAGTTATTGCCCTGCCCAATTTTGTGTCATCTGCAAAAACTGATATAGAACTACTGATCCCGTCCTCAATGCTGTTTATGAATAAATTGAACAAGGTTGGGCGCAGGACTGAGCCTTGGGGGACCCCGCTTACCACCTCAGACCAGTCTGAGTATGCGCTGTTTATTACCACCCTTTGGACACGCCCTTTTAGCCAGTTCTGTGTCCAAGAGCAAACCCTGCGGTCGATGCCTGCAGACCTTATTTTATAAATTAAGCGATTGTGGGGAACTGTATCAAACGCCTTAGCGAAATCCAGGTACACCAAATCCACTGGTCTCCCCCTATCTAGCTCACAGCTCACCTCCTCGTAGAATGTTAAGAGATTGGTTTGACAATAATGCCCATTTGTAAACCTGTGCTTATTACTGCTGATGATGTTGTTTTTAGCAAACTCTACGATATAGTCCCTTATCATCCCCTCCAGAAGTTTACATAGTATCGATGTCAGACTGACAGGCCTATAATTTCCCGGGACATGCCTCTGCCCTTTTTTGAATACCGGTATCACGTTAGCTTTCCTCCAATCCCCTGGTACATTTCCTGTCATAATACTGTCAGCAAAGATCAGGAACAGTGGTCTAGATATAATCTTACTGAGTTCTTTGAGTACTCTCGGATGTACGCCATCCGGGCCTGGTGATTTATTTGTGTTAATTTTATCCAGCCTTTCCCTGATTTCACCCTCTGTTAGCCATAGCGGCAAGTCCTGTTTATTACTACTAACCATATAGTCGTAGACTGACGAGAAAAAAGCATTCAGCACGGTTGCTTTTTCAGTGTCCTCTGTAACCATCCTCCCATCATCGTTAATTATGTGTGTAATATGCTCTGCCCTAGCTTTTTTGCTGTTGGTATATTTCAAGAATTTCTTTGGATTCTTTTTACTATCCTTCGCTATTTGTCTCTTAAAATTGATTTTAGCCATTTTGATTTCGTATTTACTTTTCTTATTTGCCTCCTTGTATTGCTCGAAAGCCGATACTGTGCCCTCTGATTTATATTTCTCGAAGGCCATTTTTTTTCCCCTAATACGTTTTTTAACATTACGGTTTAGCCAGTCAGGTTTGGCTTTGTCTCTTCTAAATTTATTTCCCAATGGAATGCACTGCAAGATGCATTTGTTTAATATGTTCCTAAAGCATTCCCATTTTTCCTCCGTGGTCAGTGTTCCCAGGGTTTGGTCCCAGTTTACCCTTTCCATCAATGAGCACGATTTTGGAAAGTTTCCCCTTCTGAAGTTTAGGGTTCTTATGTTCCCCACTTGCCTTGTTATATTGTTATTTACGCTAAATGTGATCATCCTGTGATCGCTAGAACCTAGGTTGTCCTGGACTCCTCTGAGATTAGGTCTGGGTCATTAGTGATCAATAAATCCAGGACTGCATTTTCTCTAGTAGGAGAATCCACCAATTGTGACATGTAGATGTCCTGTAAGGTTTCCATGAATAGACGGGCCTTCTGTGAGTGTGCAGTCCCCTCTTCCCAGTCAATGTTGGGATAATTGAAGTCCCCCAATATGATGACTGATCCCAGTTTTGCCACTTTACCCAACAGTGATATAAATTCCAGCTCTATCTCCTCCCTTTGGTTGGGTGGCCTATAGCAAACCCCCACAATTACTTTTTAATTTTTTTCTTCCCTATGGAGTTCTACCCACATGGATTCTAACTCCATACTCATCCCTTCCATAATATCACTCCTCTCTATCACCCTTACCTTATTCTTGACATAGAGACATACTCCTCCCCCTCTTTTTCCTACCCTGTCCTTCCGGGACACCGAATACCCTTGGATATTGGCCAGCCAGTCATGTGAGGGGTCGAACCAAGTTTCCGTTATTCCCACAAGGTCTATGTTCTCCTCATGTACTAACATTTCCAACTCATCCATTTTATTAGCTAGGCTCCTGGCATTAGTATATACCCCTCTTAGTTTTGTGAAAGTTGATCGTGAATGATGATTATGTTTATTCCTGTTTGGTCTGAGGTTTTCCCGCACAGACCCCCCAATTGACGTTATGGAACTACTGTCGCTGCTGACTCTACTAATGCCTTCTTTCCTTTGCTCCCTCCTGACTGACTCTACCTCTGAGCCCTCCCCCCCGTCTCCTAGTTTAAAAGCCCCTCCAACTCTGTGGCCATTTTTCTCCCCAAAAGAGCTGTACCATCCCCATTAAGGTGCAGCCCATCCTTACTAAAGAGCCGGTAGCCGACTGAGAAGTCAGCCCAGTTCTCCAGGAACCCAAACCCCTCCTTCCTACACCAATTCCTCAGCCATTTGTTAAGTTCCCTAAGCTCCTTCAGCCTCTCCTGTGTGGCTCGAGGTACCGGCAGTATTTCAGAGAAAACCACTTTGGAGGTCCTATTCCTCAATCTATTCCCTATGTCCCTGAAATCATTCTTTAGGATCCTCCACCTTCCTTTTTCTTGGTCATTAGTGCCCACATACACCATGACCGCTGGGTCATCCCCAGCCCCGCCCAATAATCTGTCTACCCGATCCGCGATGTGCCGAACTCGAGCGCCCGGTAAACAACATACTGTGTGGCTACCGCAATCTTTTCGACAGATTGCCCTCTCCATGCTCAAGAGGGTTAAGATAGTGCTGGAAAATAATGGTGGCCACACAAAATGTTGACACTTTGGGCCCAATTTGGACATTTTAACTTAGGGGTGTACTCACCTTTGTTGCCAGCGGTTTAGACACATAATGGCTGTGTGTTGAGTTATTTTGAGGGGACAGCAAATTTACATATGTGAGGGGTGTATTCACTTTTGTGAGTTACTGTATATATTGTTTACTGGCCGAGTTGCCATGTGTCCTTGTGAATGTGTACATTCCCCCTCTTTTTAAAATAGAAGTAATTCATTATCTGTTGGAATTTATAGTTGATAAACCAAGGGTGCCAGTCCTAATAGTAGGAGATTTTAATGATGAACATTCAGGTTGATATTTTTCCTTTGGGAAGAACACCGGAAAAGAGCCCTTATACACCACTGTATAGGATACTTCAAGAGATGGGACTGAGGGATATTTGGTGTGAACGCTATCCAACAGCCCAAATCTTTTCATGCCATTCAAGTACGCATTCATCACTCTCTAGAATAGATTTGGCGATAGGGAATGATACTCTTATCCCATTGGTAACAGATGTCAGATATGAGGCTAGGGGATTGTCAGATCAATCCCCTTTAGTCCTGACATTAATGTTGGGAAAACGATGGGGGGACGACAGGGGGAAGTGGAAAGTTAACCCATTCTGGCTACAGGTAATTTCCCCTATAAATCATATGATGAACACACTTCGGGAGTTTTTGGGACATAATAGATCAACAGCAACACATGGTATAGTGTGAGATACCCTTAAAGCCTACCTAAGGAAAATTATACAAAAACCAAGCAAAATATGATCTGACACATACCTCCTCTAAATACCTCCATCCCTAATATAAATATGTATAAAGAAGCATTGGTTGTTGGGACTTTAAATGAGGTTATGAATTATCACAAGAAAATATATCCAATAATATTTTTATTTTACATGCCTTGATTTAAAAAAAAAAAAAAATATATATAAAAATATTGTACAATTATAATACACGCATGTGTGCGGAAATTGACACATGATAATTTGTAAACTTCACAATATATAATTCATATAATATATTTAAGAAACTGTAAATCAATCTTTAAAAGCATTTATCAATAGATCTTTAATTTCTAGAATACCATATCCAAGAACTAAAATCTCTCAATAATAAATCCAATATATTAAACATCTTGATTTCTAGTAGACTCGTAGCGTTTCATGGACCTCCGTCCATTCATCAGGAGCTTGGATAAAAATTATTGTATATCTGAAAATAGGAATTTGCATTAGAATACATAAATCTCAAAAGATATATGAATCTATTTGGAAATAGGTGTTAAATTAAAGAAGGGGTTTTCTTGGTGTCTCAGGCCAAGGGAAATGGGACTTTATGGGCAAGTAGATTTAGAGTAAACAAGGTGAAAAAGAATATATATATAATAAATCAATTTATTACCAATATTTACATGAGTTAAAAATAAATAGATAATATCATCTCGGTGTGAGCATTGGTGTTGGGTATAGGCCCAATGTGAAAAGAATGAAGAAAGAAGAAGGATTCTAGTTGAATCCGTGACACAAGTGTTATTTGTGACAGTTATGGATCTTGTCTCTGTGTATCCCATGTGTATTCAGGGATAGATGGTTCACAGAGTTTCAGCCATAAATTCTGACGCGTTTCGGCTGTATTTAGCCTTTATCAAAGTTCTCTGTCACCCAGCTGTAATATATAATTAATGATATTTAGTATTTCCATTGATTGGGAAATATGCATATAATTAATATATAAACGTAACTAGATACATACTTTTGTTTAAAAATGCCCAAAGTAACTTTTATCGCCCTTGAGAGAATGCATATACCGCAACGAGGGGGCGATTGGAATAAAAAACTGCTACAAATGGAGATGCGCTGGATCAGACGTCTGAATGCCACCAAATACCCAGGGCTCAATGAAACAGAGAGTTTCAGACCTTTCCTGGAAGGTTTCACATCCGGGAAAACAGATTAATAATATAAAGAAAAAATCCTTCGGAGATTACACCTATATCATTTCCTTTGAATTCCTGCTTAATCCTCCCCCCTCCCTCTTTTGATATGCCAAGACCTGTGGATATCCTATTAATGTCCCCCTTAGGGATGCTCCCCTATGTATCCATCCATATATTGCTACTGCTGTTAAAACTTAGTCAAGAATGTTATGTATATGGAACTTGTATTTATTATTATTATTTTTTTTTTATTTATTATTTTCTTCTTGGTATACATATAGAACTGTTCCTTCTTATATTACAAAGATTATGTATATCTTGTTCTTCAAGCAAACCACTCTGTTCCCCTCCATCCTGCACCCGGCACGGAAAGCCCCTGCCCCTCGCTTCTTGGGACAGGGGCTACCATTGAGACGGAAAGGGATTCAAGATCTTTCCTCCGCACCCACCGGCTACGGCTGGGTTACCTTCCAGATCTCACATATCCCGTGTCGGCGGCCGAGCTGTCAGGACCGGCTCGTGCTGCGCGCGCATCACCCAGGCGCCTGCGCAGTACAATGAGCCTGAGTCACTGACGGAAGAAGCCGACTACGTGCAGCGCCTTCTGCGCATGCGCGAGCGGCTTTATAAGGCCGGGGAGCCGGCGTCCACTCTCACTTCCCTCGGAAGGAGGGAACAGGACGGACGTTACCAGCGGCGGTGAAGGACCTCACCCCCCTTCCTCCCTTATACCATACCTTTCCTAAATGTAAGTCTGGACGAATATCCTTATTACCTTTTTAAAGTCACAATAAAATTTATTTAACCACCAAATCGTATTGTGAACATTTCATGGATATAACCCATGATCCCCCCCCCCCCCTTGCAGAAACGGCTTACTGGCAGCAGTTTTTTCACTTTGGACTGCGGTAATAGGAGAGACAACCTCCCTCCCTACCTCCAACTCATTTCCACTTATAAACCTTGCAAACGTAAGTCTTTTATATTTGGGCATAGAACATCCACATGTTTTACTTACTCAGTAAGATATAATGTGAAACTATATATATATACATATATACCCCCTTTCAGAACATTCCAGGATACTACTGGAGGAACAACATATACCCATATAGGATTACCTCCAAATCTGGATGTGAGTAGCCAACAATGGCAGTATATGACCCTATATCCCTATATGATATGACATTTCAACTTATAAATATATCCTTCCAGACCATGGTATCTTACGACTCCTTGCTGCAGGACTAGAGGAGACAGAGGGAACTTTTTGGTTTGCAAAAACAAGATTTTATACAAAAGTATGTATCTAGTTACGTTTATATATTAATTATATGCATATTTCCCAATCAATGGAAATACTAAATATCATTAATTATATATTACAGCTGGGTGACAGAGAACTTTGATAAAGGCTAAATACAGCCGAAACGCGTCAGAATTTATGGCTGAAACTCTGTGAACCATCTATCCCTGAATACACATGGGATACACAGAGACAAGATCCATAACTGTCACAAATAACACTTGTGTCACGGATTCAACTAGAATCCTTCTTCTTTCTTCATTCTTTTCACATTGGGCCTATACCCAACACCAATGCTCACACCGAGATGATATTATCTATTTATTTTTAACTCATGTAAATATTGGTAATAAATTGATTTATTATATATATATTCTTTTTCCCCTTGTTTACTCTAAATCTACTTGCCCATAAAGTCCCATTTCCCTTGGCCTGAGACACCAAGAAAACCCCTTCTTTTCTCAAGATATAGGGACGGAGGCAACACCTACTCATACCACCTTTAAGATCAAAAAACCCCCACCCCCTCACAGGTGTTAAATTATAACTACCTTAAAAAAAAAAATGATCGGGTTACTACTTAGATATAACCATCTAAAAGATCCAATATTGAAGATGAAGAGCAGAGCCGCCATGAGCAATGCCTGATCCGGGGCTGTGGCATCAAAGACCCTGCAGTCCAAGAAGGGAAATATCCCAGTAGAGGCAAACACTAGATCCCACAAATATGATCCAAAAAGGGTTGGTGAAGACACATAATGACCAAAAAAGACCTAAAAAAATATATAATATATTATATAATGACAAAGGGTTAATTTTCTTAATAAATTTAGAAAAATCTGATTTTGTGTCACCCAATGGCCCAAGAATAGAAACCGAAAATGTGAATATCGGATAGGCAGATAAGCCAAGTCTGCAGTGCCTGAGATATTGTTAAATTTATTAAATTGGATGCCGTGAATATAGATGAAGAAAAATGAGCAAGAAAGAGACCTGAGTATACCGTGCTAATAGACATGCAAATACAAAAGTGTGCTCAATTCAAAGTAGGCATAAGTGAATAATAGAGACTGAAAGTTTACCCAATTATATGGTGAAAATATAAGGAATCACCCATAGGGGACTACATTCGTAGGGACCCTTAGGGGCTAGTAATGTAGAAAGTCCCGATTAGCCTCGGCTAGGCACCCCAACGAGCAACGGCAGGTCCATACCAACGCTATGCAGACGCCGAATGACAGGGCAGAAACATCCGTTCCCAATATCCGGTCAAGTGGCCGGAACTGGGTCAGGTCAGACCGCCCCTCAGCGTCAGAATAGAACAGAAATGGTAGCCTTGGCAATGCGATGTATCAAACAACACGCGTCAGCAAAACCACTGCATGGCGCCGATGAAGCGTGTGACAAACCCCGTCCACCACATGGATGCATGAAGCAGAGACAGGCAGGGGAGGGGGATGTCAAACCGAACATCGCAGTCCCCAAAAAAAAAAAGAGCCCATGCCGGCTCCCCGCAACCTCCTCTCCAAATTTAGGCATATAGGAATAATACACATTACAGGGATCAAAAATAAAATATAATAGCATTGTGGAGTAGGACCCCACAAATCGACGCCATGCTGTGGCTTTCCTGATGCGTGTTGTTTGATACATCGCGTTGCCAGGGCCACCATTGGGGCGGTCTGACGTGACCCAGTTCCGGCCACTTGACCGGATACTGGGAACAGATGTTTCCGCCCTGTCATTCGGCGTCTGCATGGCGTTGGTATGGACCCGCCAATTCTCGTTGGGGTGCCTAATCGGGACTTTCTACATTGCTATACCCTAAGGGTCCCTACGAGTGTAGTCCCCTATGGGTGATTCCTTATATTTTCACCATATAATTGGGTAAACTTTCAGTCTCTATTATTCACTTATGCCTACTTTGAATTGAGCACACTTTTGTATTTGCATGTCTATTAGCACGGTATACTCAGGTCTCTTTCTTGCTCATTTTTCTTCATCTATATTCACGGCATCCAATTTAATAAATTTAACAATATCTCAGGTACTGCAGACTTGGCTTATCTGCCTATCCGATATTCACATTTTGGGTTTCTATTCTTGGGCCATTGGGTGACACATTATTCACATATGTCCATTATCGCCCCTGCTTTTTGCCATGGCAATGGAACCTTTGGCCATTGCCATTAGAACAGCGAAAGGTATAACAGGTCTTAGAAGATGGAAGGAGGAGGAAAAGATTTCACTATATGTGGATGTTGTCCTTTTTTTAGAGGATGAGAACCAGTCATTGATCGCAGCGATGGATATTGTGAAAAGATTTGGTTTGTTCTCGGGACTCTCCATCAACTAGGAGAAATCTGTTCTTCTCCCGGTGGATGGATTGGAGTGAGAGCTACTGGAAAGTGCTAGACATCTGCAAGTAGTAGAGAGTTTTAAATACCTGGGAATAAGTATAACAGTAAGACCTAAGTTGTATGTATTAAAAAATTTAGAGCCCTTAATGAAATCATTTAGAGTAAAGTGTGGGACGTGAAGCCATCTCCCTATCAGTAGTGGGTCATTGCAGCCTGATTAAAATGATATGGCTGCTTCAATTGTTATATATCTTACACAATTCTCCAATATGGATTCCTGGAGTGTGGTTTAAGAAATCTGAGTTTTTTTCAGGAAATTGATTTGGAGGAAAGGATAGGCTAGAGTTTGTCCACAAATTTTACAGTTGCCAAGAGCTGGGGGGGTTTGGCCATCCCCTAGTCATGGAGCTATTTCCCGGCAGCCCAGTTAGAACAAATAGGGGGCTGGTAAATTGGTAATGACACAACCTGCTATAGCTCATGAGCCTTGTTGGCCTGTACCCCACATACATCGCTTATAGAGGCATTGGAAGCAAACTCTTTGGGGGGGGGGGGGGGGCAGGTCAGTGTCCATTGGCAAGGCTGCTGCGGAAGGTATGGAATATAACAAGATCAATATTTCAGTACTCAGGATTTACAGAGTATACACCTATTTTGGACAATGTAAACTGTAACTCAGCTTATGGGATTGGAGAATTTCAGTAATTGCAAACAGAAGGGAGTGATGAGACTATCGTGAATATATTAAGCAGGGATATTGAGGACATTTCAGGAGCTGAAAGAGGAATTTGGGCACTCAAATAGAGATTTTTATATGTATTTACAATTGAGCCATGCATTGACAACACAATTTAAGGAAGGAGGACTAGAATGGAGTAAAATCCCTTTGTTGAAAAATTTGATAGAGGCCACATCTTTGAAGGGACTGATCTCAAACGTATACAAAAATATACATGTAAAAGTATTGGAAAAAGACTCTCAGCTGTCTAGCAGAGTAAAAAAGGAGGATGACATGGGGAAATTAACAGATGTACAATGGGATGGCATAGTAACTTCAATAGACATATTATCCCTCTCAGCAGCCCAGAAATTCGCAGTTTTACATTATCCATAGAGCATTTTACACACCCAAAAAAAATGGTTTCGTTTGGGGGATGCCCGGATGCATCTTTCCCCAGATGTAAAGCTGCAGTTGTGGATTTGATTCATATGCTTTGGAGGTGCCCCAAGTTTCATAGATACCGGGAGGAGGTGCTAGATAGAATAAACTCAGTATTCAAAACAAATTTATGATTGGATCCTGTACTATGTGAATTGGGGTACATGGAGCAGGGAGTGGGTTATGGAGCTAAGCGAACAGCAGTTTTAAGATGCCTGTATCAAGCTGAAAAAGCCATTAGAGGGAGGTGGATAAAGTCTAGACCACCATATATTACAGTTTTTGCTGAGAATGGGTAATAATATAATAATAAGAGAAAAGCTAGCTTATATAAGAAGGGGGGGGGGGGTATAAAAAGATTTGAAAAAATATGGAAAGCATGGTTAGAAACTCCAGGTCTGGCACCCGAGATAGAGAATATTTAGAATGTCTGGTTAGGTAATATAATAATTTCAAATGGAATACAGGGAGGGTGGGAGAGGATGGGGGGAGAGAGGAAATTTAAAGATAGTATTATTGAATGCTTATAAAACGAGAAAAGGTGCGCTTTTATGGTGATACACCAAAAATGCCTAAAAACGAAAAGCAGCTCCCACCAATTCAAGTACTCATGTGCTTGTGCAATAATTATATACATAAAAATTGTGCGCTAATCAAAGTATAAATGGTATATAAATAAATATATATGTGGATATGCTGTGCAAATTTAGCCAATAATGTGCAAACAGTGAATATGAATATATGAATATAAATATATATATATATATATATATATATATATAAAATCAATTGATCTCTAAATTAATTCTTTCTTCAAAAAAATCAGTGATAAAATCCTATCTCAACCTTGTGCAAAATAGCAACTCTGCACTATTATTGTGTTTCTTTGTTCTTCTATATATCTGGAATCATGGATTTGGGATTTATTGAGTAACAGTGGGTGAAGATTGTTTAATATTTATCAAACTTTTGGAGTGACACATGTTTTTTCTTTTTTATATACACTATATTCTGACTATATTTTTTGATGGAATCTTACCATTCATGGACTTCTATATGAACTTATATTTTATTCTGGATTAAATTGATAGTTTTTTTTCCTTCATTTACACAAGAGTTGCTATTTTGCACAAGGTTGAGATAGTATTTTATCACTGATTTTATTGAAGAAAGAATTTATTTAGAGATCAATTGATTTTATATATATTCATATTCACAGTTTGCACATTATTGGCTAAATTTGCACAGCATATCCACATATATATTTATTTATATACCATTTATACTTTGATTAGCGCAAAATCTTTTATATATCTAATTATTGAATGCTTGGTATTTTTTTTTTGTATGGGATTTCTTGTTTACTGGAGAAAAAAAATAAAAATATAAGAAGGGAAGAAAGACAGTATTCAGAGAGTAGTGATTAATGTTTCATACTCTAAATAATCTAAGGTTATTAGTGGTGAACCCCATGATTCAGTGTTGGAACCCTTACTTTTTAACATATTTGTAGATGAAATCAAGATATGCAGTGGAATAATGTCCTTACAGGATGCCTTCAACTTACAAGCAGACCTTGATGCACAGCTTGATAGGACAACTTATTTTATTGTGTTCATGAGGTATGAAGTGGTATTAAAGTTAAAAATGTGTTTTCTGAATGATATAAAAATAACATAACTTACATGCATGTGATTTTCTCCTTAGAGCTTCTATTTTCAATTGTTACATGGTCATGCTGCTATATTCTTGTTCTTGCTATGCACCCCTTTGTTGACAGGTCCTCTGGAGTCCTGTGTGATTCTCTTCATTGTGCAAGCCCCTGCTCTGTACTACAACTACTGTATACAGTATGTGCAGTCATTCAAAGAAGTGCACACACAGCCAGCACAAAAGGGAGCCAGAGCCACTGTCAATCACTGATGTGGAGGAAGGGAGAAGGTGTGGCTTTTGCTCTGTCTCCTCTTGTGCTGGCTGTGTATGCAGCACTCTGAATGGCTGAACGTTGAGTTGCAGTAAGAAGTGGAAACTCACAGAGGACTCACAGAGGACTCCATAGGTCCTGGCAGCACAGGGGGCACAGAGAGAACTGAAATATAGCGGTGATTGTCCTCTCTTTGGCAGGATATATACAAGGAGTCTTCAAACTTTTTCCACACTTTTATATTTTCCTTGAAAACTGTGAGGACAGTAGGAGTAGTAATTGGTCATGTCTGAGAGTGTCATGTGACTAGAGAGTGGCATGCCGATTGACCTTTCTGTTTAGTTATAGTGATGTATTTTGTTTTTAAAATTCTTAATAAAAAGTGTTAAAAAAGTGCAAAAACTTTTTGAAGAACCCTCGTACTAAAATATTGCGGTGCTGGCAGGTGACAATTGGAAAAGAGAGTCCTATTGAAGAAACTTAAAAAAAATATATGTTTAAAATGCATATGAGCTATGTCATTTTTATGTGACTTAGGAAAAATTACATAAATAACACTTTAATGTTGATAAATGTAAAGTTATTGGCTTGGTGGCTAAAAAAACATACATGCATCTTACATTATAGGAGGAGAACAGCTGGGGGAGTCAATGGTGGAGAAGGATCTGGGTGTTCTGGTAAATACTTGTATTAAGATACCTGTACAAATCATTAGTAAGACCTCATCTGGAATATGCAGTTCAGTTTTTGGGCTCCAGTTCACAAAAAGAACATTAGAGAACTGGAGAAAGTGCAAAGAAGGTCAACCAAACTGATAAGAGGCATGGAGGACCTCAGCTATGAGAAAACATTGATGTTTAAAAGTGATGGTGCGCTTTTCTTAAATGTGAAAAATCATATATTGAACAATATATAACAAAATTAGGGAAAAAACCAACTCAAAATCACAGTATTGGGTGAATAAGTGTAAAATAAACAAACATAATGATCAAATAACACTCGATGTGACTTTTCAAATAAACATTGAAATAAAAGTCCATTGAATAATGTGATCCAAAATGTGAAAAAATGGTGAAGAAAATCCAATTAAAAATCAAGGTGATGATGTAGTGTTCCCTCCACCGGGTGAAATGCCTCCTTACCTGGCGGAAAGAAGGTAAGTGCCTGATAATGATATTCTAATAAGGAATCGGTGCTCTATTTCCACCTGCACACGTGCACGGTCACCCAGGTGATAAATAAATACAAGCCTCTTACCAGATGTAAGAGACAATCAAGCCTCTAATTATCCTGATCATGAGGATGCTTCTTTAACACCATAGATGGATGAAATCATTCACACTTTCTTCCCTCTGTATATACCAACATGTATCTCCTATCCTTTTGGGGTGATGGACTCCCCGCGATGTTCCAACGTACATGAAAGAATGGATGGGACTAATAGTGCATTACCTTTTGTATGCAATTTATTGATATACAGATTTACACTTACAGTTAGGTTGAAAGTTCGGGCAGAAAATCAATTATTGACAGGCTGAGGATCTCTAGGTGCATCGGGTCCGGCTGCAGCACGGACCGCCGATGACGCAATGACGGCACGCCTCCCTCCTGACGCGTTTCCTCCAATAGGGCTTCAACTTGAGATGGGAGATAGGCGCGCGCCGTCATTTCCGCCAATTTATACAGGTTGGTGTTGTCCTCCCCTTCCGGTGTCTGCAGAGAATGTCCCGAGCGCCGGAAGTGTCTCTGTTTAACACAAATAGTATATATACTATAAAGATCGCTTATATTTTCACTCTTACAGTGTTCTACAGGGGATGTTTGTAATTAAAGTGAAATTTGGCGCTTGGACTTCAATTTTCTGCATTTATAAGGGAATATGACACCGGAGGAGGGTATCAACTACTTCCTGTTTACGTTTCATTAAACCTTTTCTATAATTAACAAATTAATGAATATATATAAGAATTCAAACATCTTAGTATGCATAATTATAAACGGTCACAAATATTCAGTGAATAATGTTTAAAATCAATATTCAGTTAAATTAAAAATTAAAAATAAAATTAAATATTTAATACTGAATTATGTGCCTAAAAAGATGAAAACCTTTGTTAAATGTGTACTAAAAATTTTAAAATGTTAAAATTTAATAAAATTTTATAAAAATCATTTTATTTAATTAAATTCTTAAAATCATATCATTTGATAATAAAAAGGTGGGTATGAAAGTTTAAGAGCTTCGGGAATAAATATTAGCTGTTGTTAATGTGGGCATTAATGTCCCATTCTATGTTGTGTCCTCTAGGTTGGAAACATTTTAATTCAAAAATCCAAAAAGTTTCCCTCTTTGAAATGGTTCTTTTTAGGTTACTCCCCCTCCAATGTGGGGTGTATTTTTCTATAACGGTGATCTTCATTTTTTTAGGATTTTTACGGTGGCATTGGGCATAATGTTTTGAGACACTATGTCCTGGGAAGGCTTTGTAAATATTAGTCAAGTGTTCTCCTATCCTAATACTAGCTGTGCGGATGGTTCTTCCTACGTACTGTTTGTTACACTCACACTGTAACAAATAGATGACTCCTTTAGTGTGACACGATATGAAATCCTTAATCGGATATTCTTTTCCAGTGACACAGGATGAAAATTTCTTTGTTCTAACCGTATTGGCTTCTTTGCATATCCTGCATTTGCCACATGGGTAAAACCCATTCATGTCTGGGAAGATTTTCGTTATTGTTGGTTTCTCCACAGGATTTTGGGCTACTAAATTCTTTATGTTCGCCGCTTTTTTAAAGATGATTTTCGGTTTTTGGGGTATCACAGGTCCTAGGACCTTGTCATTCTGTAGTACTCCCCAATATTTTCGAAATACATGATTGAGCCATTTATAACCTGAAGAAAACTTCGTAACGAAGGCGAACTCGTGATGGGACCGAGTTTCTTCTGGTTTTGTTTTCTTAACTGGTTCTGTCAGTGCAGATTGTTCAATGAGGCTCATTTTCTGTATTTCCTCATCCATCTCTTGTGGGTCATACCCTTTTTCCACGAATCTTCCCTTTAAAATCAATGCTTGTTCCTGAAAGTCGGTCTTTTCTGTGCAATTCCTTCTTATACGTCTGAATTGTCCTTTAGGGACTGCATTGAGCCATGTAGGGTGGTGGCAGCTGTCTAGAGCAATGAAGCCATTTTTATCTGTCGGTTTGAAATAAGAACGGGTGGCGAATCTGTTGCCTTTTCTAAAAATGGTTAGATCTAAAAAATTGATGGAACTTTTACTGTATTGATATGAGAATCGGATTCCCCAACTATTACAGTTGAGGTTCTTCATAAACTTTTCAAGGGATTCTTCATTCCCCCTCCATATTAACAGTGTGTCGTCAATATATCTTCTCCATATCACTAGTTCCTTCACTTTTTCTGAAAAAATATTGCGATCTTCCCATAAGGCCATAAACAAGTTTGCCAAGCTTGGAGCAAACTTGGCTCCCATTGCAACGCCCGTTTTTTGTAGATAAAACTCGTGATTATAGTAAAAATAATTATGTTCCATCCCGAAGACAAGTAGGTCAAGAATAAATATTTTTTGTTTAAAAGGGATTTCTAAATTTGCATCTAAAAATGTCCTCACCGCTTCATAACCCAGTTCATGTGGAATTACAGTATATAGAGATGTTACATCTGCTGTAACTAGCAGTACATCTTCTGATATTTCTAATTCTGTAATTTCTTTGATACACTGGGATGTATCTTTCAGATACGCGGGGGTTTCTTGTACAAGCGGCTGAAGAAAAAAGTCCACATATTTACCAATTCTTGAAGTTACTGAATCGATCCCGCTAACTATAGGTCTTCCCGGGGGTTGGGTTAGGCTTTTGTGAATTTTAGGGAGATAGTAAATGGTGGGAATTCTTGGGCACAAAGGGACCAGGAATTCTTTCTCTTTTTTGTTCAAAATGCCTTTCTTATGACCTTCTTCAACGAGTTTTTCAAGTTTCTTCTTGAACTTAACAGTGGGATCTCTCTTCAGTACCTCATAAGTTTGTTTATCGGATAAAAGGTTGTCCATTTCTTTTAGGTAATCTTTCTTATGTAACAGGACGATACCTCCCCCCTTATCCGCAGGTCTAACTATCAACTCTTTATTTTCACACAATTCCTTTACACCTTTGTTTAAATCATGTTGTGAGTTCCTTTCCATTTCTTTTGCTTCTAATTCCTTAATCACCAAGTCCCGAAAAATAGTCACTTGCTGACTGTGTAGACCTGGAGGGTTGAATAATGAAGCATTTCTTAATCCCGAAGGTATGGAAGAAGTTGGCTGGTATGAAACGTAATTCCTTTCCCCAGCTTTCGAGAGGAAATGTCTCTTAACATTTAATTTCCTCACGAATTTGTGGATATCCACAAAGGTTTGGAACTTATTCAAGGCTTGTTTTGGGGCGTATTTAAGTCCCTTGCTTAAAGTGTGTTCTTCGGACTTTGTTAATTCGATACCACTCAAATTAAATATGCCCTGTGTGTTGATAGGACTTTTATTCTTTTTGGAGCCACCCCTATTTCCTCTCTTGTTTATTTTCTTTTTTTGCCTTTCTTGTGGCCTTGTCCTAAAAAATTCTTCTTATTTTTAATAGGTTTTTCACTTCGTGGGGTATCAAAGATATCCTCTCTGGTTTCATACCTTTCATTCCTCAGAGGTTCAAACCTGTTCTGAGAATTTTGAGGGTAGAACCTGGGAGTGTGTGGAGAATCGGAATAATTTCCCATATAATCCATCGGGACCCTTTTAGGGGATCTAGATCGAGATCGCCTAGGTTGTCTCTCTCTGGAATAATATCCATGTTCTTGTTCTCTCCTATGTGGTTCTGAACCCCCCGAACGGGAGCTGTCCCTTTTCTTTTCTGCTTTCTTCTTCCCTTTATTATTGGATGGGTTCTCCTTTAAAGGTTTAAATTTTTGGGGATAATTTGAAGTCTTAACTTCTGTCGCACTTTTGGAAGTGGAAGCTTCTTGATTATCCACTTTTTTGGTTTTGGTTGCCCCTTTGATTTCCCTAAAACCCAAAGGGACAGTGCTTTTTTCCACCGTATTATCATTCGTAGCACTTTCCATTTCCTCTGTTTCTTCTTCAGTTTCAATATTGAGTTGCCATTTGAAGACTCTACCCGCTTGGTAGTCTTCTAGGTCTCTAAAATATTTTTTCCTTTTCTTCTTCTTTTGTTCTTCTTCTTCAATTGCTAATATTTCCCGAAGTTCATGATTGTATATTTTGTATGCCTCTTCTTGTACAAAAGATGAGAGTTTTTCTTTCATTTCCAAGATTTCTTTGTTTAATTTTAAAACTTTCTTCCTCCTTTTGTCTATGAGGAAGTTCAGGAGGCTCATGCCTGCCCCGTTAAAAAATTGAAACCACTCCATAACGTCTGGGTCGCCCTGGTCAGGGGCGATGTTCCACCTCAGACTTCGGGGTACCAATTTATCTTGGACATATTTTTCTAAAAACACTATGTCCCAGGATGCGTGTAGCTCCGCTACCATGATATTTTTTAATCTCATAAATATGCCTCTTAAATCCGTGGGTTCAAAGAGTGTTTTTTCGAAGATGTCTTCTACTATAAGCTTGCGAGTACTATGGTACTCGAAGACATCCATGTTAATCTGCTGCTACCCTGGTTATTTATAAATGCAAATATTGAAAAGAAAGGGGTGCGCTGATTAGGTGAAAGGCTGCAACCAGATGATAGGATGTGTTAATGTTTAAAAGTGATGGTGCGCTTTTCTTAAATGTGAAAAATCATATATTGAACAATATATAACAAAATTAGGGAAAAAACCAACTCAAAATCACAGTATTGGGTGAATAAGTGTAAAATAAACAAACATAATGATCAAATAACACTCGATGTGACTTTTCAAATAAACATTGAAATAAAAGTCCATTGAATAATGTGATCCAAAATGTGAAAAAATGGTGAAGAAAATCCAATTAAAAATCAAGGTGATGATGTAGTGTTCCCTCCACCGGGTGAAATGCCTCCTTACCTGGCGGAAAGAAGGTAAGTGCCTGATAATGATATTCTAATAAGGAATCGGTGCTCTATTTCCACCTGCACACGTGCACGGTCACCCAGGTGATAAATAAATACAAGCCTCTTACCAGATGTAAGAGACAATCAAGCCTCTAATTATCCTGATCATGAGGATGCTTCTTTAACACCATAGATGGATGAAATCATTCACACTTTCTTCCCTCTGTATATACCAACATGTATCTCCTATCCTTTTGGGGTGATGGACTCCCCGCGATGTTCCAACGTACATGAAAGAATGGATGGGACTAATAGTGCATTACCTTTTGTATGCAATTTATTGATATACAGATTTACACTTACAGTTAGGTTGAAAGTTCGGGCAGAAAATCAATTATTGACAGGCTGAGGATCTCTAGGTGCATCGGGTCCGGCTGCAGCACGGACCGCCGATGACGCAATGACGGC
Organism: Pelophylax lessonae; assembly: GCF_965119305.1. NCBI lineage: Eukaryota > Metazoa > Chordata > Amphibia > Anura > Ranidae > Pelophylax > Pelophylax lessonae. The sequence continues at coordinate 67,793,868 of NC_138780.1, forward strand.
ACGCCTCCCTCCTGACGCGTTTCCTCCAATAGGGCTTCAACTTGAGATGGGAGATAGGCGCGCGCCGTCATTTCCGCCAATTTATACAGGTTGGTGTTGTCCTCCCCTTCCGGTGTCTGCAGAGAATGTCCCGAGCGCCGGAAGTGTCTCTGTTTATCACAAATAGTATATATACTATAAAGATCGCTTATATTTTCACTCTTACAGTGTTCTACAGGGGATGTTTGTAATTAAAGTGAAATTTGGCGCTTGGACTTCAATTTTCTGCATTTATAAGGGAATATGACACCGGAGGAGGGTATCAACTACTTCCTGTTTACGTTTCATTAAACCTTTTCTATAATTAACAAATTAATGAATATATATAAGAATTCAAACATCTTAGTATGCATAATTATAAACGGTCACAAATATTCAGTGAATAATGTTTAAAATCAATATTCAGTTAAATTAAAAATTAAAAATAAAATTAAATATTTAATACTGAATTATGTGCCTAAAAAGATGAAAACCTTTGTTAAATGTGTACTAAAAATTTTAAAATGTTAAAATTTAATAAAATTTTATAAAAATCATTTTATTTAATTAAATTCTTAAAATCATATCATTTGATAATAAAAAGGTGGGTATGAAAGTTTAAGAGCTTCGGGAATAAATATTAGCTGTTGTTAATGTGGGCATTAATGTCCCATTCTATGTTGTGTCCTCTAGGTTGGAAACATTTTAATTCAAAAATCCAAAAAGTTTCCCTCTTTGAAATGGTTCTTTTTAGGTTACTCCCCCTCCAATGTGGGGTGTATTTTTCTATAACGGTGATCTTCATTTTTTTAGGATTTTTACGGTGGCATTGGGCATAATGTTTTGAGACACTATGTCCTGGGAAGGCTTTGTAAATATTAGTCAAGTGTTCTCCTATCCTAATACTAGCTGTGCGGATGGTTCTTCCTACGTACTGTTTGTTACACTCACACTGTAACAAATAGATGACTCCTTTAGTGTGACACGATATGAAATCCTTAATCGGATATTCTTTTCCAGTGACACAGGATGAAAATTTCTTTGTTCTAACCGTATTGGCTTCTTTGCATATCCTGCATTTGCCACATGGGTAAAACCCATTCATGTCTGGGAAGATTTTCGTTATTGTTGGTTTCTCCACAGGATTTTGGGCTACTAAATTCTTTATGTTCGCCGCTTTTTTAAAGATGATTTTCGGTTTTTGGGGTATCACAGGTCCTAGGACCTTGTCATTCTGTAGTACTCCCCAATATTTTCGAAATACATGATTGAGCCATTTATAACCTGAAGAAAACTTCGTAACGAAGGCGAACTCGTGATGGGACCGAGTTTCTTCTGGTTTTGTTTTCTTAACTGGTTCTGTCAGTGCAGATTGTTCAATGAGGCTCATTTTCTGTATTTCCTCATCCATCTCTTGTGGGTCATACCCTTTTTCCACGAATCTTCCCTTTAAAATCAATGCTTGTTCCTGAAAGTCGGTCTTTTCTGTGCAATTCCTTCTTATACGTCTGAATTGTCCTTTAGGGACTGCATTGAGCCATGTAGGGTGGTGCCAGCTGTCTAGAGCAATGAAGCCATTTTTATCTGTCGGTTTGAAATAAGAACGGGTGGCGAATCTGTTGCCTTTTCTAAAAATGGTTAGATCTAAAAAATTGATGGAACTTTTACTGTATTGATATGAGAATCGGATTCCCCAACTATTACAGTTGAGGTTCTTCATAAACTTTTCAAGGGATTCTTCATTCCCCCTCCATATTAACAGTGTGTCGTCAATATATCTTCTCCATATCACTAGTTCCTTCACTTTTTCTGAAAAAATATTGCGATCTTCCCATAAGGCCATAAACAAGTTTGCCAAGCTTGGAGCAAACTTGGCTCCCATTGCAACGCCCGTTTTTTGTAGATAAAACTCGTGATTATAGTAAAAATAATTATGTTCCATCCCGAAGACAAGTAGGTCAAGAATAAATATTTTTTGTTTAAAAGGGATTTCTAAATTTGCATCTAAAAATGTCCTCACCGCTTCATAACCCAGTTCATGTGGAATTACAGTATATAGAGATGTTACATCTGCTGTAACTAGCAGTACATCTTCTGATATTTCTAATTCTGTAATTTCTTTGATACACTGGGATGTATCTTTCAGATACGCGGGGGTTTCTTGTACAAGCGGCTGAAGAAAAAAGTCCACATATTTACCAATTCTTGAAGTTACTGAATCGATCCCGCTAACTATAGGTCTTCCCGGGGGTTGGGTTAGGCTTTTGTGAATTTTAGGGAGATAGTAAATGGTGGGAATTCTTGGGCACAAAGGGACCAGGAATTCTTTCTCTTTTTTGTTCAAAATGCCTTTCTTATGACCTTCTTCAACGAGTTTTTCAAGTTTCTTCTTGAACTTAACAGTGGGATCTCTCTTCAGTACCTCATAAGTTTGTTTATCGGATAAAAGGTTGTCCATTTCTTTTAGGTAATCTTTCTTATGTAACAGGACGATACCTCCCCCCTTATCCGCAGGTCTAACTATCAACTCTTTATTTTCACACAATTCCTTTACACCTTTGTTTAAATCATGTTGTGAGTTCCTTTCCATTTCTTTTGCTTCTAATTCCTTAATCACCAAGTCCCGAAAAATAGTCACTTGCTGACTGTGTAGACCTGGAGGGTTGAATAATGAAGCATTTCTTAATCCCGAAGGTATGGAAGAAGTTGGCTGGTATGAAACGTAATTCCTTTCCCCAGCTTTCGAGAGGAAATGTCTCTTAACATTTAATTTCCTCACGAATTTGTGGATATCCACAAAGGTTTGGAACTTATTCAAGGCTTGTTTTGGGGCGTATTTAAGTCCCTTGCTTAAAGTGTGTTCTTCGGACTTTGTTAATTCGATACCACTCAAATTAAATATGCCCTGTGTGTTGATAGGACTTTTATTCTTTTTGGAGCCACCCCTATTTCCTCTCTTGTTTATTTTCTTTTTTTGCCTTTCTTGTGGCCTTGTCCTAAAAAATTCTTCTTATTTTTAATAGGTTTTTCACTTCGTGGGGTATCAAAGATATCCTCTCTGGTTTCATACCTTTCATTCCTCAGAGGTTCAAACCTGTTCTGAGAATTTTGAGGGTAGAACCTGGGAGTGTGTGGAGAATCGGAATAATTTCCCATATAATCCATCGGGACCCTTTTAGGGGATCTAGATCGAGATCGCCTAGGTTGTCTCTCTCTGGAATAATATCCATGTTCTTGTTCTCTCCTATGTGGTTCTGAACCCCCCGAACGGGAGCTGTCCCTTTTCTTTTCTGCTTTCTTCTTCCCTTTATTATTGGATGGGTTCTCCTTTAAAGGTTTAAATTTTTGGGGATAATTTGAAGTCTTAACTTCTGTCGCACTTTTGGAAGTGGAAGCTTCTTGATTATCCACTTTTTTGGTTTTGGTTGCCCCTTTGATTTCCCTAAAACCCAACTTCTTCCATACCTTCGGGATTAAGAAATGCTTCATTATTCAACCCTCCAGGTCTACACAGTCAGCAAGTGACTATTTTTCGGGACTTGGTGATTAAGGAATTAGAAGCAAAAGAAATGGAAAGGAACTCACAACATGATTTAAACAAAGGTGTAAAGGAATTGTGTGAAAATAAAGAGTTGATAGTTAGACCTGCGGATAAGGGGGGAGGTATCGTCCTGTTACATAAGAAAGATTACCTAAAAGAAATGGACAACCTTTTATCCGATAAACAAACTTATGAGGTACTGAAGAGAGATCCCACTGTTAAGTTCAAGAAGAAACTTGAAAAACTCGTTGAAGAAGGTCATAAGAAAGGCATTTTGAACAAAAAAGAGAAAGAATTCCTGGTCCCTTTGTGCCCAAGAATTCCCACCATTTACTATCTCCCTAAAATTCACAAAAGCCTAACCCAACCCCCGGGAAGACCTATAGTTAGCGGGATCGATTCAGTAACTTCAAGAATTGGTAAATATGTGGACTTTTTTCTTCAGCCGCTTGTACAAGAAACCCCCGCGTATCTGAAAGATACATCCCAGTGTATCAAAGAAATTACAGAATTAGAAATATCAGAAGATGTACTGCTAGTTACAGCAGATGTAACATCTCTATATACTGTAATTCCACATGAACTGGGTTATGAAGCGGTGAGGACATTTTTAGATGCAAATTTAGAAATCCCTTTTAAACAAAAAATATTTATTCTTGACCTACTTGTCTTCGGGATGGAACATAATTATTTTTACTATAATCACGAGTTTTATCTACAAAAAACGGGCGTTGCAATGGGAGCCAAGTTTGCTCCAAGCTTGGCAAACTTGTTTATGGCCTTATGGGAAGATCGCAATATTTTTTCAGAAAAAGTGAAGGAACTAGTGATATGGAGAAGATATATTGACGACACACTGTTAATATGGAGGGGGAATGAAGAATCCCTTGAAAAGTTTATGAAGAACCTCAACTGTAATAGTTGGGGAATCCGATTCTCATATCAATACAGTAAAAGTTCCATCAATTTTTTAGATCTAACCATTTTTAGAAAAGGCAACAGATTCGCCACCCGTTCTTATTTCAAACCGACAGATAAAAATGGCTTCATTGCTCTAGACAGCTGCCACCACCCTACATGGCTCAATGCAGTCCCTAAAGGACAATTCAGACGTATAAGAAGGAATTGCACAGAAAAGACCGACTTTCAGGAACAAGCATTGATTTTAAAGGGAAGATTCGTGGAAAAAGGGTATGACCCACAAGAGATGGATGAGGAAATACAGAAAATGAGCCTCATTGAACAATCTGCACTGACAGAACCAGTTAAGAAAACAAAACCAGAAGAAACTCGGTCCCATCACGAGTTCGCCTTCGTTACGAAGTTTTCTTCAGGTTATAAATGGCTCAATCATGTATTTCGAAAATATTGGGGAGTACTACAGAATGACAAGGTCCTAGGACCTGTGATACCCCAAAAACCGAAAATCATCTTTAAAAAAGCGGCGAACATAAAGAATTTAGTAGCCCAAAATCCTGTGGAGAAACCAACAATAACGAAAATCTTCCCAGACATGAATGGGTTTTACCCATGTGGCAAATGCAGGATATGCAAAGAAGCCAATACGGTTAGAACAAAGAAATTTTCATCCTGTGTCACTGGAAAAGAATATCCGATTAAGGATTTCATATCGTGTCACACTAAAGGAGTCATCTATTTGTTACAGTGTGAGTGTAACAAACAGTACGTAGGAAGAACCATCCGCACAGCTAGTATTAGGATAGGAGAACACTTGACTAATATTTACAAAGCCTTCCCAGGACATAGTGTCTCAAAACATTATGCCCAATGCCACCGTAAAAATCCTAAAAAAATGAAGATCACCGTTATAGAAAAATACACCCCACATTGGAGGGGGAGTAACCTAAAAAGAACCATTTCAAAGAGGGAAACTTTTTGGATTTTTGAATTAAAATGTTTCCAACCTAGAGGACACAACATAGAATGGGACATTAATGCCCACATTAACAACAGCTAATATTTATTCCCGAAGCTCTTAAACTTTCATACCCACCTTTTTATTATCAAATGATATGATTTTAAGAATTTAATTAAATAAAATGATTTTTATAAAATTTTATTAAATTTTAACATTTTAAAATTTTTAGTACACATTTAACAAAGGTTTTCATCTTTTTAGGCACATAATTCAGTATTAAATATTTAATTTTATTTTTAATTTTTAATTTAACTGAATATTGATTTTAAACATTATTCACTGAATATTTGTGACCGTTTATAATTATGCATACTAAGATGTTTGAATTCTTATATATATTCATTAATTTGTTAATTATAGAAAAGGTTTAATGAAACGTAAACAGGAAGTAGTTGATACCCTCCTCCGGTGTCATATTCCCTTATAAATGCAGAAAATTGAAGTCCAAGCGCCAAATTTCACTTTAATTACAAACATCCCCTGTAGAACACTGTAAGAGTGAAAATATAAGCGATCTTTATAGTATATATACTATTTGTGATAAACAGAGACACTTCCGGCGCTCGGGACATTCTCTGCAGACACCGGAAGGGGAGGACAACACCAACCTGTATAAATTGGCGGAAATGACGGCGCGCGCCTATCTCCCATCTCAAGTTGAAGCCCTATTGGAGGAAACGCGTCAGGAGGGAGGCGTGCCGTCATTGCGTCATCGGCGGTCCGTGCTGCAGCCGGACCCGATGCACCTAGAGATCCTCAGCCTGTCAATAATTGATTTTCTGCCCGAACTTTCAACCTAACTGTAAGTGTAAATCTGTATATCAATAAATTGCATACAAAAGGTAATGCACTATTAGTCCCATCCATTCTTTCATGTACGTTGGAACATCGCGGGGAGTCCATCACCCCAAAAGGATAGGAGATACATGTTGGTATATACAGAGGGAAGAAAGTGTGAATGATTTCATCCATCTATGGTGTTAAAGAAGCATCCTCATGATCAGGATAATTAGAGGCTTGATTGTCTCTTACATCTGGTAAGAGGCTTGTATTTATTTATCACCTGGGTGACCGTGCACGTGTGCAGGTGGAAATAGAGCACCGATTCCTTATTAGAATATCATTATCAGGCACTTACCTTCTTTCCGCCAGGTAAGGAGGCATTTCACCCGGTGGAGGGAACACTACATCATCACCTTGATTTTTAATTGGATTTTCTTCACCATTTTTTCACATTTTGGATCACATTATTCAATGGACTTTTATTTCAATGTTTATTTGAAAAGTCACATCGAGTGTTATTTGATCATTATGTTTGTTTATTTTACACTTATTCACCCAATACTGTGATTTTGAGTTGGTTTTTTCCCTAATTTTGTTATATATTGTTCAATATATGATTTTTCACATTTAAGAAAAGCGCACCATCACTTTTAAACATTAACACATCCTATCATCTGGTTGCAGCCTTTCACCTAATCAGCGCACCCCTTTCTTTTCAATATGAGAAAACATTGGCTGAACTGAGTTTACACTCTCTTGAGAAGAGGAGATTAAACAGGGATATGATCATTATGTAAAAATACATAAGCGGGGGTTAAACCGGTAGTGATGTTATTCACTTTAAGGTAATTACAGAAGACAAGGTGACACTCTTTACATCTGTATTCTGTAGGAAAAGAGGGTTGTGAAAATGTCAAATTGATTCTTGGTAATTACTTCTAGTCAGCTCAACCAATTGTTTAAAAAAAAGTGTTAGCTGCTGAAAATCTTGTAGCTGGAATAAAAATACAAACAATAATGTACAAAATATAAGGGATAAATACAAATCAAATATGTCTATAAAAAGTATGAAACATGAAACACTGGGGTTGATTTACTAAAGCCAAATCAGCTGTTTTCAAATTTCACTTAGCTTATGTAGCACCCTCCTAGACAGGTGCTAGGTAAAAGCATTTGTTTTGCTCCATCTGCATATAAGGGGAGCCTGATCTTTAGTTAGGCCTGCTCATTGTGCTCAATGTGTATTCATCTGGTCTAAGGGAGTGTCCCCACTGTATCCAATAGGGAAGCCTACACAGGCTTTTGTTGCGGTCCCAGTGGGGGGGGGGGGGGCACCACCGCAGTGCATCCTGGGATTGACCATAAAAGATGAGAGCACATGAGGCAGGGTGTCTTTGGGCAGGAAGCAAGGTCCCAGGAGGAGGGTGGCGGCTGTATCTCCTCCTGTCAGAGAGGAAGGTGGTCAGAGACAGTCGGCCTAGTGAGCCAGGAGTGGAGCTGAGCCAGAGAAGTCCAGAGGAAACTGACAGTGGAGCTGAAGGCAGAGCTACCTGGGAAAACAGTGTCTGTGAGTACCAGGGGGCTTGCCAGGGATTTGCCCAGGAAGGGAACCATTCCAGTGAGGTCAGTGAACAGAAGGTCAGCACACACAGTTAGCAAGAAAGGGGGTGCCAAGTTAGACCCTGAAGCGCAATCTACCGCATAGTTCGCCTTTCAACATTTCATCTCAGTGGCAGGGTGAAGCAGCGGCCTTGCCGCACTCAATACTGGGATCTCCTCAAGATTGTGCATAGTTATCAAGTTGGAGTATTCCAATCATCCCTTCTCCCATCCAAGTTCAAATAAAATACAAAAAAAAACAAATCCCCTGGACTGTTTACTGACTGAGCCAAGGACTTGAGGTGAATTTACAAGTTGTTGCTAGGAGTAACCCAGGGTAATCTGTTCTCAGCAGCTCCCAGGGGGGCAGTGCTACAATTATTTAATGTGTTAATGTGTTGAAAATGAACTTTGCAAATTATACTTAATCAAACACAAGAACATTTTTTTTTTAATTTATATTTTTGTTTGCAAATGATTGAATGAGGAAAGGCAGCAGAATTTAATCTCATTCACTAAGACAAAGTAAAATTCCCTTGTTAACAGCCTTTTTATCTTTAGTATATCAACCCCAGTGCATCTTCTCTGTCTTCTTTTCTTACAACACATTTGTACTATGAAAAACTTCAAAACCAGTGCTAAGTCCCACGCCCATGTTCTCCAAATAAACTATAAGGTTAATGAGATTGTAAGCTCTTCTGAGCAGGGCCCTCTTAATCCTCTTGTATTTTATTGTATTGTTTATGTACTGTCTCCCTCTAATATTGTAAAGAACTGCGTAAACTGCTGGCGCTATAGAAATCCTTAATAATAATAATGACCCTATTCATTGTCCGGGTGTTAAAAAGCTCTCAGTTTTCTAAGCACTTTCAGCAGCTTACCTAATCACTTATGGACTATGCAACTTCTTTATCTTATATTCATTGCCTATGTTCAAGTTAAGTTTATACCATGATCACTGCCCCAGGTTTTCAGGTTATAAAAATATTGCAAGAGTATCTCCACCTCCACGCCTGTATATACATCAGGAATGCCAGGTTCAACAGCTAAGGTTCCTGTACACCTCATAAGCATATATATGAAGAGGGAGCTGTTTTTTTTGCTTGCCTCTTGATCATCTGTGGATACAGGATTGTACATATGGAGCTTTTCTATTAGTCTATTTTTTTCTATTAGTTGAACTAGATAGGCTGTATTTAACTATTTAAGAGCTGGAGTCCGTTAACAATCCTTCACAGTACTTTATTTGGTAAAATAAATGGCATCTCACCTGCCCTCTCTGCAGTTTTCCTGCTTACGAGTGATTCCTGTATGTGCGTACTCAGGAGGACACCTACTCCCTACATGTTTTGACTCAAAGGACATTTTAAAGGCATTAGTAATTGCACAGAATATAACTGGACACGAACATATATTACAAAGTAAAATAAGAAATAAGATCAGAGATTGTTGATCCAGGGAATATACGATTGCCATAGAAGATCAGGAAGGACCATGCTTTAAAAGTGTTCTTTTTTGCCTTCCTCTAGAGCAGGGGTCCCCAGACTTTTCAAACAAAGGGCCAGCTTATTGTTCTTCACACTTTAGAAGGGCCGTATTTTGGCCTGCGGGGGGGGGCAGAAAATGTCACAGGCTTGGCATCAGTGAGAATAAATATGGCCTCATGGTTGGTGGCCAATAGGAGGAGGAGTAGTGCCTCTATTAGTAGGAGGAATAGTATTCCATTATTGGTATCGGTGGAAGAAATAATTCCCTAATGTTGGTATTGGTGGGAGAAATAGTGCCTCATATCAGTGGGAGGCATAATGCCCCAAGGGCCGGATAAAGGCTAGCAAAGGGCCACATCTGGCCCTTGGACCGCAGTTCGGGGACCCCTGCTCTAGAGCAACTGTGGATATAAGGTTCTGTATAGGGAGGTTTTCTATTTATGTAGTTACTCTATTTATTGCTTTTTTGTTTTTCTTTTTGGTTGAACTAAATGGACTTGTGTCTTTTGTCGACCTGACTATATAACTATAATATGTATGGGACATCCTTTGGCAGTAAGAATTGCTTCTGATGTTGTCAAGTTACTGATGTAGCTTGCTTGAGCTTCAGACCAAAAGTTTCTCATCTGCCATCAAATTCTGTGTTTATATATGTTTGTTCCAGCACAACTTTCCCAGAGATGTTTCTTTATATAATAGACTTCACAGGGAGACAGCAGGTTGGGATTCTTGTCTCACACTCTGTATAATGGCCTTTTATATTTAGAAGCTGCGTGATTTATTATGAAATATTATTGACAGCCAACAGAGTATAATAACATTGCGCTTTCCAAGTTTGTGCATGTTTAGATTTAGGCGAGATGATTGGTTCAGGTTAGTAAAGTGTTGCCATTGTCTGAGTAATTTCCATGCTCACAATTCGAAAGAATTGATTGGCTCCTCTATGTAAATGTAATATTTCTATCTAGATGCAGCATCTACAAATAAATGTACGGTAAATGGGACGACAGCGTGCACTGTGAACCTTCTATGAGTGAGCCAAGCTGGTAATACTGTAGAGCACTTATTTAACAAACTGTCACTACGCCAAAGTGACCTTCAACAAAATCTAAAACAACCTAAAAGCTTTCATTCCAGATAAAAGGAACTTGCAAAAATATTTATACATTTAGAATTTTTTTGGAGTGACAAGTATGTAAAAAAGTAAAAATCCATACAAGAGTTTTTATTAAGGTATTCTTAGTTTTGTTTGAAATTGGCAATAGATAAGTCAGGTGACGAGCAAAGACTTCTATCTAGATCCCAAACATTTATACTTTATGAAAAATGTATGTAGGTTTCTTCCTGCTTTTCATAATAAACCATAATAAGTGGCTTTTGCCTAAATTAGTTCAAGAAAGTCTCAGTTCTGCTTAGGATCATTGTTCCTGGACTCTTCTCTGCAGAATTTGTGGCCTGACTAATCTATTTGGCACAGGCAGGGCAGAACTAGTTGGCACTGCTTAGCAAACTTAGCACTGCTTATCTCTGATAAATGTTAGTTGGAGTAATGTCCCACTTTACTTAAAGCCTAAATTTAGGATTAAATAAAATAAAATCAGCAAAAGGGACAATACTATGAGTGTGGTGTGACCCTTGTAGGGCAGTCTCCTGGTTTGGTAGAAATCCCCCTCCTCTGTCCCCCTCCCCCCATCCATGTCCCCTAATGTTCATTGGGGGGTTAATAGGGCTGAGGGAGCTATGACAGGCACTCATTAAGGGTGCCAGACTATGCCAGGCCTCTCTCCTTCATTCACAGAAGCGGTACTTTTGCTTCTATGAATGAAAAGGAATGAAAAGCAAAATGAATGGTGGACAGGCAGATGATTGAAAGGTTGGATATATATATATATAAAACTCACCCAAGCTCTACTGCCATATAAAAGATGTGAAGACAGAGTCAGTCCAAGCAGTCCACTATAGATAAATCCAACAAAAAGCCGGAAACTCGGTGCTTCTTCCTAATGCTATGAGCAACAATGGACATTGTATTTGCTGTTGCGCATCAATTAAGGATCTTTTAAGAAGAAGCACCAAGTTGCCGGCTTTTTGTTGGATTTATCTGTGATTGAAAGGTCATCTTGATACATTTATAGATTACATTTCATTCGTAGAAGCTATAGTACAGCTTCTATGAATGGAGGAAGGGACAGCAAATATGGGCATATGCCAAGGGCATATGCGGTGCGGGCTGCACGTCCTAAGTTTGGACCGCATTACGTCATCACGCTACCCTAGTTGGAACGCAAGCTGGAAGTTAGCCGCGATCCCACGAGGAGGACGTGCAGCCCGCACCGCTGACCACCAGGGATAGCGTGTATATGTATTTTAATATGGAATTGAACCCGATGGATGGGCAATAAATAATTTTAAGATGTTATTACGCTATTTGGAGCATTTCTTCTCTCCTATTTTACCCGCATACTATATCCCGGAGTCCAGAGGAGCCACTACCAGCCCAGAGGACTACCCACAAGGGAAAAGCCACTTGGCCCAGGGGGCCACCTAAGCCTGAAAGGTCTTAGTGTCATACGACACATAAGACCCACGCCATCTGGTAAGTGACCCACCCTATTTAAATTTGGAACAAGCACTTTGAACGATCAAACCAGAGCACTTGCACTTTTTATGGATAAATATCTCCTGAGGACATTAACCATTTGAGCACCAGTCACAACTATTGGACTTTTTTACATATATCTCTTATCGTTCATTATATATTTATTTAATTTAATCACAGTCATCTATTTTTATCGGATTATTATTCATTGTCATTTTAATGTCTTATAATATTTAATCACATTCAACTTCACGCTTTTCAACATGGTTTTATTGCTTAAGTGGTAGTTATGGAGACATATTAAGCACTTTACAAGCATAAGCAAATTTTATTGGTAATTTTTAGAATCCTAGTTAGTAGTAATATAGCAAGCGCTGTATTTGGCATTTTTTAAAGACCATTCTTTGGCATTTTATTCATTTTTTACAGCAGCTGCTTTTTTTAGTTAAATGTCATCCAATTTTTATTATCATATTGTCTCTCCAATTTTCATATTTATTGGCTACCCTATATTTGGCGCAGGGAATATACTTTGTATATATTTTCTACAAATATGGGCATAGCTGGTCCTCTTGATGAGTGCCTGTCATAGCTCTCAGCTCTATTAACCTTGCACAATTTTCAAACCTAGTTGCAAATGTATATTATTAAATCCACTGATGCGTACTGATTTTTGCGCTCGCTGAAGCCCAATTAAACTTTCAGTTTAAATCAGCTAAATACATTCCAGGTGTATCAGACTTATGCTTCATGATAATTGTAGAGCTCCAGCAGGGAGTTTTCTTACCTCTGTAGAGAGACCTCTGCTTCCACACAGAAAGGCTTTCTCTGAAGAAGGCTGGCAAGGGAAAGGCTTTTCTACTCAGGCTGTGGCTGCTTTCTAAAGAAAACCAACGAAAAGACTTTGAAAATATTTTATGTTGATGCACGTAGTATGTACCTAACTAATTTAAACTGAAAGTTCAGCTGGGCTTTAACCACTTGCCTACTAGGCCTATTTTTGACATTTGGTGTTTATAAGTTAAAATCAGTTGTTTTTGCTAGAAAACTACTTAGATTCCCCAAACATTATATATTTTTTTTTAGCAGAGACCCTAGAGAATAAAATGGAGATTATTGTAATATTTTTTATCACACCGTATTTGCGCAGCGCGCTTCCAAACGCAATTTTTTTGGAAAAAAATCAATTTTTTGAATTAAAAAATAAGAATCCAGTAAAGTTAGCCCAATTTTTTTCCATAATGTGAAAGATAATGTTACGCCGAGTAAATAGATACCCAACATGTCATGCTTCAAAATTGCGCACGCTCACGGAATGGCGACGAACTTTGGTACTTCAAAATCCCCATAGGCGACACTTAAAAAATTTCTACAGGTTGCCATCTTAGAGTTACAGAGGAGGTCTAGGCTCAAATTATTGTTCTCGCTCTAACGATCGCGGCGATACCTCACATGTGTGGTTTGAACACCGTTTACATATGTGGGCGGGGTTTCCGTGTGCGTTCGCTTCTGCACGCGAGCTAACGGGGACAGGATGCTTTATTTTTTTTTATTTTTTTTTTTTACTATTTATTTTATTTATTATTTTTTATTTTTACACCGTTTTTAAAAAAAAAAAAATTGATCATTTTTATTTCTAATACAAGGAATGTAAACATTCCTTGTAATAGAAATAGGCATGACAGGACCTCTTTTTTGTGAGATCTGGGGTCAAAAAGTCCTCAGATCTCACAAGTACACTAATAAAGATGGAAAGGAAAAAAAAAAAAAAAAGACAAAAAAAAAAAAAAAGGGACCTTTAAGCCGGTTGCTCGGCAACGATGTTTGCCGTCGCTCCGGTCCTCCAAGACAATAGAGTCGAGTGAGGGCAAGCGGGTCGGCGGGTCCGGTAAGCGGGGAAAAGGACCGGGACGCGGCGGGAGGGGGGGGGGCACCCCTTCCGCCATCCCGGAGGGTGATCTCGCGGCGAATTCGCCGCTGGGACCACCCTTATCGGAAAGCCCATCGCCTGCAGTTTAAAAAAATACCAGGGTTATGGCAGCTATCTGCTGCCATAACACCGGTATTTAGCTTTAAACTCAGGACGTCAATTTACTATGGGCCGGTATTGAAGTGGTTAACCTTTAGACCCCTTTCACACATACTGTTCATTTCATCAGTTCAGTCACATTTTTATTTCATCAGATTTTTTCAGTCAACATCAGTTTTTCATCCATTTCTCATCCTTTGTCATCTGTTTTTCCTCCATTGTTATCCATTTTTCATCCGTTGTAATCCGTTTTTCATCCCTCTTCATCTGTTTTTTATCCATCCTTCATCTTTTTCTATCCGTTTTTCATCTGATTCGTTTTTTTAATGGATGAAAAATAGGTCTTTCATCCCTTAAAAAAAACAGATGTTGACGGAAGCGGTTGAAAAGTGATGTAAATAAATGATCATCCATTTACATCCGTTTTTCCATAAGAATGCACTGATGTCCGTTATTCATCCGTCAACGGATGGATGAAAAACAGCCAAACAAACAACATGTGTGATAGGCCCCTTTCACACATGCGGACCGTTCAGATCCGCCTCTCAGTTTTTCAGGCGGATCTGAACGGATGCCCCATGCATCCCTATGGGGCAGCGGATGTCAGCGGAGACATGTCCGCTAACATCCGATCCGATCCTGTCCGTCAAATCCAGGTCCGGTTCGGATGAGAACGGACAGGCAGTCCGTTCTCATCCGATTCCCCCATAGGGGACGGCGGGGATCTGACACCTTTGTCTCTGCACACAGAGCGGAGACGGAGCTGTCATTCCCGACATTACATATAAAGAAATCCTATACTGTGCAAGCAATCCAGGGGATTATTTATATGCTTTATTAATGCCTAGCATCAGGTGTAGCAGGGTGATCCTGTGCTACTCAGTAAAATGCTGGTTTTAGGCTGGCCATACACCATACAATTTTCTTATTCAATTTCCTTTAGATTTACCTTCAACTATGTAGTGCAAGGGCCTGCCTGATTGCATACAAATTGAAAGTTTTCAGGTTTGAACTTATATTATATGGTTTTGGTAAATCTAAAGGAAAGTTGAACAAGAAAATTGTATAGTGTATGGCCAGCCTAAGACTTTGGGAGAAGGAAGCGCACTAATTAATCAGGTGTGTGAGCCAGAGTTAGAGTTCAGGGCCCCATCCTCCTGTGAAGGGAGCCGTGTGAGAGGCTGCAGGGCATCAAGGTCGGGATGGGATAGCGGAAGGCCCAAGCATGAGAGGAAGCACAGCAAGTAAAGACGCAGCACTAAAGTACAGCTTCTGCGCATAACCCTGGGTTTTGTTTGATGGTCAGGAAGACCAAGAGGTGCTTGGTGGTCAGGTGGACCCTGCAGAGGTACTTGAAGCAGTAAAGCTACCACAAGAGAGCCAGGAGACTGAATGTTGTGTCTTTACAATGATGGTGAGAACCCCCTGCATGGGAAGAGCTATCTGTATGAGCTTTGACTTGCTTTTAAATTAAAGTGGGCTGCTATGCCCTGAAAATACAGTTTTGTACTGGTGCAACTCATTGTAAACGCAACTACCGCTTGAGTTTAATTACCCCAATATTACAAAGGGTATAGTGTCAGCTGCTGAATAGGTTTGTTGTTTATTATCGAAGCACAGATTTTCTATGTAGATTTAAAATATAGAGGATTGTGAATGGTTACCAACACACCAGCCAGCCATAATCAATTAGTCGGCTGATTATTTGGGTGTGCAATTTATTTAGTATGTAAAAATGTGTGTGTGTATTTATATATATATATGTATGTATAATTCATGAATATCTCTGTGCAGTGATACATTTAAATAACCAACTAAATGGTGAGGGAACAAAATATCGAATCCACTTCCAGGCTAGGTTCACACTATGAATCACCCCGCATTCCTGTGCAATTCACATGCGATTCAGTGTGGCGGCACAGGGGTGTAGTGATTATCACTTTCGCCTAGCAGCAAAAAGGTTAAATCCCAACCACGACACTACCTGCCTGGAGTTTGCATGTGCTCCCTGTGCCTGCGTGGGTTTCCATTGGGTACTCCGGTTTCATCCTACACTCCAAAGACATGCTGGTAGGTTAATTGGATCCGGTCTAAATTGGCCCTACTATGTATATATGAATGTGAGATAGATTGTAAACTCCTTGAGTACAGGGACTGATGTGAATGTACAATGTATATGTAAAGCGCTGCATAAATTGACAGCGCTATATAAGTATCTGAAATAAATAAATTAGAGCCCATTCAATGGGCTAAGATTGCACTGCATCCCACCAAAGTGGTGCATGCTCTACTTTTGGAAATGTATTGCAACTGTATCACATGGCAGTTTTGTACCATGGAATCTGGTGCAGGCAAACGCACTGTGTTTGCGACCTACATTTAGGGTTTTGTTAACATTGCTCTGACATCACAAGTGCAGTGAGTTTTGAACTCCATGCAGGAAATGCACAAGGATTGTGGGTTTCCCACACTGCGTTCTAGTGTCTACCGGAGCTCAGAATAACAGAGGATATCTATCTATCGGCCACTTTATTAGTTACACCTGTTCCATTGCTTGGTAACACAAATTGCTAATCAGCCAACCACATGGCAGCAACTCAATGCATTTAGGCATCTAGACATGTTGAAGTTCAAACCGAGCATCATAATGGAGAAGAAAGGGGATTTAAGTGACTTTAACCACTTGCCGACTGCCTAACGCCGATCTACGTCAGCAGTCACCCCCTCACAGGCAAAGTGACGTAGGGCTACGTCACTAGCTTGTGAGGGTCTAGGGAGCGAGCGGGCGCCCCCGGAGGCGCACTCCCGCTCCCGCGTGGTCACGGACCCCCCCCCCCGCGCGTGTGACCAGCGGACCCGATGTCCGTCGGTCACTCGGCGATCGGCGGGGGAGAGGGAGAATGTCAGGCAGCTTGTGTAAACAAGCCACCTGTCATTCTCCTCGCTGTAAAGACACTGATCAAACGGATCTAGTATGTAGATCCGTTTGATCAGTGTCCTTACAGCTCAAGCCACAGCCAATCACAGTAGAAAGCACGCCCCTAGGGATACACACAGCCCCTCCCTCCCAAATAAAGTTAACCCCTTCACAACCAGTGTATTTTTACAGTAACAGTGCATATGTATAGCACTGATTACTGTAGAAATGTCACTGGTAACCCCAAAAGTGTCACAAATGTCAGTCAAGGGTCCGATCTGTCCGCCCCAATGTCGCAGTACCGCAAAAAAAATCGCAGATCGCCGCCACGCGTTAAAAAAAAAAACAACAAAAATGACAAAAATCTTTCCCTTTGTTAGTAAACGCGATAACTTTTGCACAAACCAATCAAAATACGCTTTTTTGCGATTTTTTTTTTTTTTTTTTTTTACCAAACATATGTAGCATAAAACAAATTGGCCGAAAATTTTAAAAAATTTTGATTTTTACTTTTTTTTTGGGGGGAATTTCATATAAAAAAATGTGAAAAATATTGTTATTTTTGCAAAATTGACGCTCTTTTTTTGTTTATAGCGCGTGATCAAAAAATCACACAGGTGATCAAATACCACCAAAAGAAAGCTCTGTTTGTGGGAAAAAAAGGAAGTCAAATTCGTTTAGGTACAGCATCGCACGACCGCGCAATTGTTCGTTAAAGTCACGCAGTGCCGAATCGCAAAATACCCCCTGGTCAGGAAGGGGGTAAAATCTTCCGGGGCTTAAGTGGTTAATTGTGGCATGGTTGTTAGTACCAGACGGGCTGGTCTGAGTATTTCAAAAACTGCTGATCTACTTGGATTTTCACGCCCAACCATCTCTAGGATTTACAGAGAACGGTCTGAAAAAGAGAAAATATCCAGTGACCGGTTGATATCAATGGTCAGAGGAGAATGAGATAATAGAACAACAACAGTAACTCAAATAACCACTCATTACAACCAAGGCATGTAGAATACCATCTCTGAATGCACAACACATTGAACCTTGAAGCAGATGAGCTACAGCAGG
Source organism: Pelophylax lessonae (assembly GCF_965119305.1). NCBI lineage: Eukaryota > Metazoa > Chordata > Amphibia > Anura > Ranidae > Pelophylax > Pelophylax lessonae. The sequence continues at coordinate 67,811,848 of NC_138780.1, forward strand.
ACCACAGCAGGTGCCACTCCTGTCAGCTAAGAATTGGAAGCTGGGGCTATGATTCCCACAGGCTCACCAAAATTGGACAATAGAAGTATGAAAAAACATTGCCTGGTCTGATGAGTCTCGATTTCAGCTGAGACATTCAGATATTAGGGTCAGAATTTGGCATAAACAACATGAAAGCATGGATCTATCCTGCCTTGTATTAACAGTTCAGGCTGGTGGTGTAATGGTGTGGGGGATATTTTTTCTGCACACTTTGGGCCCCTTAGTACCAATTGAGCATCGTTTAAATTCCATAGCCTACCTGAATATTGTTGCTGATCATCTCCATCCTGTTATGACTACAGTGTACCCATCTTATGGTGGCTCCTTCCAGCAGGATAATGCACCATGTCACAAAGATCAAATCATCTCAAACTGGTTTCTTGAACATGACAATGAGCTCACTGTACTCCAATGGCCTCCACAGTCTCAATCCAATAGAGAACCTTTCGGATGTAGTGGAACGGGAGATTCTCATTATGGATGTGCAGCTGGCAAATCTGCAGAAACAATGTGATGCTATCGTGTCAATTGCAAACAAAACCTCTAGTGTGTGCTAGTTATAGGATAGGTTTGTTAGTGTAGGAAAATTCAGTTTAGCTCGGGGCTGTGAATCTGGGTCAGGATTTAGTGAGTTAGGTCTGGATAACTCATCCTGACTGTTCCTCTGGTGCCTCCCCCTGGTCTAGAAGTTTGTAGAAAAATTTAGAGCTGGTGGGTGGAGATGAGGAGGGGCTGATTGGAATATGTATGAGGGCCTCAGCCAATCCCCAGCATAGGGCTGGTAGGGGGAAAGGCTTACCTCATAAATGGGCATGAGCCATGCCAGCAGGGGCAGTCAGGTGGAAGATGGAGGCATAGTACTGTGGAGGCTGTCAGTGGCCTTCTGGGGTACCCTCTAGTCTGGGGGGGTGTCCTTGGGTCGGGGCTCAGATGCTGGAAGGATCCTGCCACAACACACGGAGAAAAAGCCCTTCCTGGAGGCACAGGAGCAAGGGAGAGGACAGCGGGACCAGGTCAGCACTACCAGGAACCTATAAGGGGGGAGACTGCCACATATAGCCAGTGCTCCCTGAAGACAGCGGTGAACTTAAAGCGGAGTTCCAGCCATTTACTCACCTGTCCAACGGTCCAGCGATGCGGCCGCCGGAAGCCTCGATCCTCTCCCTCGGCGCCGGCATCACTGCTGTGGGCACCCGGCTGTTACAGTTTGCGGCTTCACAGCCGGGTACCCACTGCGCATGCGCGAGTCGCGCTGCGCGCCGTGATTGGCCGGCAATCTTCTGGGACCTCTGACGTGTCCCAGAAGATTGCAGGGAGGGAGGGGGAGAGGAGAACTTCCGCTCAGGGCGCCGCGGCGCTCCGAGCGGAAGTGGGAGCGGGTACCTGTCAAAACTAGGTACCCGCTCCCCCCCCCCAAAAAATGACATGCCAAATGTGGCATGTCGGGGGGTCAGGACTCCCTAAAGCGGAAGTTCCACTTTTGGGTGGAACTCCACTTTAAGTCTTCATCTCTTCCCTGGGAGATCTCCTGAGAGTCAGCAGGGTGGGCTGGTGAGTGTCAGTCTGGAGGACTGTGATGGAGAAGTTAGCCTAGAGGGTTAGTGAAAGAGGCAGCTGCAGCCAAGTGGGTTGGCAGGGCCTGGAGAGGTTATGCTGGGATCAGTAGCCACAGGAGGAAATGTGCAATCTGTTTCACTCTATTTTTGCTACACTACAAGGGGCCTCGGGTTCCTGCCTGTAATGGGCCATCGCCCATTATATATCCAGTATGTCAACTGTATATAGGAAGAGTGTCCCTGAAGTTTTGCTAAAGTCAAGTGGGCATCCCATAATTTCCATCCCCATCCAAGTTAATAACCCTCAATAAACCACAAAAACAAAGCTGCAGACTTGTTCCCTGTCTCTGGAGTGCCTGTGAAAATTCAGTGTGCCTGGCTGTGGAGAGTGGGGGATCCTAGTTCATCTGTGGACCTTAAGGGAGTTAATCGAGCCAGAGGACTGTGCTTTGCTTCCAGGACCACTGTGTGTGTGTGGGGTGTGTGTGGGGTGGCGGTGGGGGGGGCATTCTAAAAACAGGGAACTGAGTTGTGTGCCCTGCCAAACTGTGACTGATGTCTAAAGTCAAATGGCGTTGTCCATAGCAACGGGCAGAACCTGCTGCTGAGTAAGGCTGCACTTCATACCCAGTTGCCCCAAACCGCGCCTGGGACGGACACTTGTGCTAAAACCTGCTGTTGAGTGAGAAATGTGTTATGTGCGGTCACCTGTGGCCACCACGGCGGGTGATCGCTGCCATGGATACAAAATCTGGTCTGCTTAATGCTGGAAAGAGTGACTGTATGCTGCAATGTCCTGCTGAGAACAGTAAAGAGTGCACCAATATGTCTGCTGTTGGTGATCAGGATTGGCCAGCAGGTGTCTGCAGGAGGGGGGTCTATACGTTGGCCAACCACTGTTGATGTTAAGGACTGTCCTAACCCTGCTAACCACAGTTTGACGTGTGTTATGGACTTAGCTGTTGCTCATGGCAACCACAGAAAGCTTGCTACTATCTGCTCTCAAACTGCTCACAGTCGGTGCAGAGTAGCATGTCCTAACAAGTTCTGCAAGTATCAGTGTGTATATTGCAACCATCAGTGTACTGCCTGTATCTGCAAGTTTGTCTAGTCAACAAGGGGTTACTGCAGAATGCGCAGAAACAAGCCTGCTCATCAGAGCTGTGGGGGCCAGCCAGTCTGAAAGCTTGTGGGTGGAGCCACCCCCAGGAGGAGACCCAGCATGCCCTGAGAGAGAGGGAGAGGAAGAGGAGCAAGATGGTGGATGGTGCACGTGTATCCCCAGCACTGACCTGGTTGGGACAATGTAACTCAATACAATGTAAAGTAGAGTGTTCAGCTTGTATAACAGTGCAAATTTCATGTCCCCTCAAAATAACTCAACACACAGGCATGAATATATAAACCGCTGGCAACAAAAGTGAGTACACCCCTAAGTCAAAATGTCTAAATATGGCCTAAAGTATCAATATTTTGTGTGGCCACCATTATTTTCCTGCACTGCCTTAACCCTCTTGGGCATGGAGTTCACCAGAACTTCACAGGTTGCCACTGGATTCCTCTTCCACTCTTCCATGATGACATCAATCACGGAGCTGGTGGATGTTAGAGACTTTGTGCTCCTCCACCTTCCCTTTGAGGATGACCCACAGATGCTCAATAGGGTTTAGGTCTGGAGACATGCTTGGCCAGTCCATCACATTTACCCTCAGCTTCTATAGCAAGGCAGTGGTCGTCTTGGAGGTGTGTTTGGGGTCGTTATGTTGGAATACTGCCCTGTGGCTCAGTCTCCGAAGGGAGGGGATCATGCTCTGCTTCAGTATGTCACAGCACATGTTGGCATTCATGGTTCCCTCAATGAACTATAGCTTCTCAGTGCCGGCAGCACTCATGCAGCGCCAGACCATAACACTCCCACCACCATGCTTGACTGTAGGCAAAACATACTTCATTCAACTGTGTTTACTCTTTTTAAATCATAATGACAAACAGAAAGTACCCAAATGGCCCTGATCAAAAGTTGACATACCCTGGTGATTTTGGCCTGATAACATGCACACAAGTTGACACAAAGGGGTTTGAATCGTTATTAAAGGTAACCATCCTCACCTGTGATCGGTTTGCTTGTAATTAGTGTGTGTGTATAGAAGGTCAATGAGTTTCTGGACTCCTGACAAACCCTTGCATCTTTCATCCAGTGCTGCACTGACGTTTCTGGATTCTGAGTCATGGGGAAAGCACAAGAATAGTCAAAGAATCTGCGGGAAAAGGTAGTTGAACTGTATAAAACAGGAAAGAGATATAAAAAGATATCCAAGGAATTAAGAATTCCAATCAGCACTCTAATCAAGAAGTGCAAAATGAGGGGTTCTGTTGAAACCAAACCACGGTCAGGTAGACCAACTAGACTTTCAGCCACAACTGCCAGGAAAATTGTTCGGGATGCAAAGAAAACCCCACAAATAACTTCAGGTGAAACACAGGACTCTCTGAAAACATGTGGTGTGGCTGTTTCAATATGCATAATGAGGAAGCACTTGAAGAAAGATGGGCTGCATGGTCGAGTCGCCAGAAGAAAGCCATTACTATGCAAATGCCACAAAGTATCCCGCTTACAATATGCCAAACAGCACAGAGACAAGCCTCAAACTTTCTGGCACAAAGTCATTTGGAGTGATGAGACCAAAATTTGAGCTTTTTGGCCACAACCATAAACGTTACATTTGGAGTCAACAAGGACTATAATGAAAGGTACACCATTCCTCCTGGGAGATGGATCACTGATGTTTTGGAGATGTGTGAGCTACAAAGGCACAGGAAATTTGGTCAGAATTGATGGGAAGATGAATGCAGTATGTTATCAAAAAATACTGGAGGAAAATTTGCATTCATCAGCCCGGAAGCTGCGCATGGGACGTACTTGGACATTCCAACATGACAATGATCCTAAACACAAGGCCAAGTCGACCTGTCATTGGCTACAGCAGAATAAAGTGAAGGTTCTGGAGTGGCCATCTCAGTCTCCTGACCTCAATATCATTGAGCCACTCTGGGGAGATCTCAAACGTGCAGTTCATGCAAGACAGTCTAAGAATTTTCAGGAACTGGAGGCTTTTTACCAGGAAGAATGGGCAGCTTTACCATCTGAGAAGATAAAGAGCCTCATCCACAAATACCACAAAATACTTCAAGCTGTCATTGATGTTAAAGGGGGCAATACACAGTATTTAGAACTGGGGTATGGTAAACTTTAGATCAGGGTTATTTGAATAGTTTCTGTTGTCCTCATGATTTAAAAAGAGTAAACACAGTTGACTGATAACAAAAATGGCTTCAGCCCAACACTAACCATGAGTGAAAGAAAAGTTTTTGTGTTCTCATTCATATTCTCTGAAAAATGGCCAAGAAATCTTAAAATTCTGCCAGGGTATGTAAACTTATGAAAACAACTGTGTATATGTGGATAGATAGATAGATAGACAGACTGACATATATATATATATTGTGACTGGAAGTCAGGTAAATGTGTGTGTGTGTTGTCACAGACAGGAGATACATTTCTGCCTTGTTTAGACAATTCACCAATTACTATCGGGTGTCGGCTGCGGAGGTAGCCAGAAAGGTTTAGGACGTTGAAAAAGCTTTAGCTATTCAGAATGAGGCAATTAAGGCCTCTATAAGTTATCCAGAAGATGACTACTGATTGCTGCATCCTGAGGCTTTGTGCGTTAAGGAGAGCAGTGAGCTGAGAGACGTCTGAAGGTGAGGTGGTGTTGACTTTTTCTGTGTGAAAAGAAAACAAATAGACTATTGGTCTTCTGCTGTATGACCAGCAGTGTCTGCCCAGCAGTAGGTTGGGACAGACTCCATAGGTAGGTTCCTGTGTTGTGAAGGTAGACGCCCCAAGTGGCCGGGGTTTATTTTATGTTTGTTTGATTTATTCTGTTTGGATGCTTGCACTTGTTTCCAGCAAATTGGAAGAATAAACCATAGACTGTTGTTTTCAACCACTCCTCGGCTGTCTCTCTCTCTCTGTGTAACGAACCCACCCAAGGGGTCACCCACACCCGCTACCAAGCTAACCCCTTATATATATATACATATACACACACACACACACACACACACACACACACACACTATATTACCAAAAGTATTGGGACGCCTGCCTTTACACGCACATGAACTTTAATGGCATCCCAGTCGTAGTCTATAGGGTTCAATATTGAGTCCCACCCCCTTGTAGCTCTAAAAGCTTCTATTCTCCTGTTGGCTGTCCACAAGGTTTAGGATTGTGTCTATGGGTATGTTCAACCATTCTTCCAGAAGCACATTTGTCAGGTCAAGCACTGATGTTGGATGAGAAGGCCTGGCTCGCAGTCTCCACTCTCCCCAAACTCACTGATCCATGTCTTTATTGACCTTGTTTTATGCACTGGTGCGCAGTCATGCTGGAACAGGAATGGGCCATCCCCAAATTGTTCCCACAAAGTTGGGAGCATGAAATTGTTCAAAATGTCTTAATAAGCTGAGTTCGCTTCACTGGACAAAAACAACCCCCCACCATAATACCCCCTACACCAAATGATTTGGACCATTGCACAAAGCGAGGTCCATAAAAACACTGGTGAGCAAGTTTGGGGTTGAGGAACTTGACTGGCCTGAGTCCTGACCTCAGCCCAATCCTTTGGGATGAATTAGAGCGGAGACTACAAGCCAGGATTCGCAACTAGTGGATTATGATGCCAGAACATTCTCATGTTGATACAACTTGTGTCCATTGTGTAAGTTTTTAGAGAGAATGTATGATTTCAGCTCAGTAACTGCACAAGGACCCCGTTACAGGGCCATCGTGTGCAGCTAGTAAAAGGGGCGGTTATGAGTCAACATCAGATCCTCTCAGCAGAATAACTTCTTGTAACTTAATCCTAACCGTTCAACTAAAGCGTTCCCATTCATAATTACTCCCAGCTCACTTATGTGTGTTTGCGATTATACGTTTTTTTTTTTTTAATATAGCACAGAGCGCTCCCCCTCCTCGTTCTTGTGTTACTGGAGTATTTTGGGAATTACCAGCCGGCAGAGACAATTTAACACCCCCCACTTTCTTCCTCCCTGCTCTTGACCCCCTCTTGTAATAAGCAGAGCAGGCCAGGATTTGACATGAAATTTGCGTGTTAGGATATTGGCAGTTTAGGAGAAGGGGGTCTCTTAGTCACGAAGAGCGAGCCTGTGCACTCTGGAACTGATCACTGTTTATAGCACTCACTTCCCCTTATTTTCAGCTGCTGTCACGCACTGCTCGGGTGCGCAGGACATGGGGGCTAATTCTGGGGGACTGCAGGATGGCATTGTCTGAAGGAAATTTTACTACCAACAATCTGCTAACCCTGCCCATTATTTCTACTTTCTTAGCTTTGGCTTTAAATCACTCCAACTACAATGTGAGGATTGCTGGACACATTGGAACTATTTACTAAACTGTGTAAATGGATGTGAATTCACATATAAATTCATTTGATTTACAATCTCCAATGAGCAGTAGTCTCACAGCTGTGGAAGCTTAGCTAACATCTCCATTTCATTAGCATGAGTGGATTTCTGGAGCTGCAGTGTTGCTGTGAACGGCTACCTATGAGCTACATATTCACCAGAATTTTACCAGATGCATGCAGTTCATCAATGAATTTCTAATGCTCATTTTTCATTGTAAGGCCCCGTTCACACAGATCTGCCTGTCAGTTTTTTAGGTGGATCTGAACGGATGCCCCATGCATCTCTATGGGGCATTGGATGTCTGTTGCCATCCGATCCGATCCGTTAAATCTGGACGGATGGAGACCCTATTTTCCATCCGTCCAGCGGATCGAATCGGATGAGAACGGACAGGCAGTCAGTTCCAATCTGATTCCCCCATAGAGAACAGCGGGGACCTGACAGCTCTGACTTCGCACACAGCGCAGAGACAGAGCTGCCATCCGCCTGCTCAGCGAAGGATCAGCGGATCAATTCCTCTGAGAAAAACGGAGTCCGCCGACGGACTCCCATGTGTGAAAGGGGCCTTAACCACTTGCCGACTGCCTAACGTCTATCTACGTCAGGAGTCAGCCCCTCAAAGGCAAAGTGACGTCGCTAGCCTGTGAGGCTCTAGGGAGCGAGCGCGCGACGCTGGAGGCGCGCTCCCGCTCGGTCATGGACCCCCCCACGCGTGTGACCAGCGGACCCGATGTCCGCTGGTCACTCGTGATCATTGGTTACACCGGGAGAAAGGCAGGCGGCTAATGTAAACACAGCCGCCTGTCATTCTCCCCTGTGTACAGCACAGATCATACGGTCCTGCTATGTAGGATCATAGATCTCTGCTGTTACATCACAAGCCACATCCAATCACAGTAAGAATCACGCCCCTAGGGAGGGACACACTTAACCCCTCCTTCTCAAATAAAGTTAACCCCCTTCCCTGCCAGTGTCATTTTTACAGTAACAGTGCATATGTATAGCACTGATTACTGTAGTAATGTCACTGGTACCCCCAAAAGTGTAACAAATGTCAGTCAAGCGTCCGATCTGTCCGCCGCAATGACGCAGACCCGCAAAAAAAAAAAAAAATCGCAGATCGCCGCCATTATTTGTTAAAAAAAAAAAACAATAAAAATGTCAAAAATCTTTCCCTTTGTTAGTAAACGCAATAACTTTTGCGCAAACCAATCAAAATACGCTTTTTGCTATTTTTTTTTTACCAAACATGGGTAGCAGAAAACAAATTGGCCAAAAATGTTAAAAAAAATTTGATTTTTACATTTTTTTGGGGGGAATTCCATATAAAAAAAAAGTGAAAAATATTGTTATTTTTGCAAAATTGATGCTCTTTTTTTGTTTATAGCGCATGATCAAAATATCGCACAGGTGATCAAATACCACCAAAAGAAAGTTCTGTTTGTGGGAAAAAAAGGATGTCAATTTCATTTGGGTACAGCGTTGCACGACCGCGCAATTGTCCGTTAAAGTCACGCAGTGCCGAATCACAAAATAGGCCCTGGACAGGAAGGGGGTAAAATCTTCCGGTGCTTAAGTGGTTAAAGTGGATCCAGCTTTAGATGTATATTTCTTCCTTTGTGTGAGAAGCATGCTAAGTAGTGTGTAAAAATCACTATCTACTTTCTGAATGGAGGTGTTCACAAAGTCTGACATAAATCAGCCTCTGCTGATGCCTCCTGCCTTCTGACTTGATACAAAGGTAAAACCTTGTAGTCTGATCACTTAGGGAAAAGAGACTGAAGAATCGCATCCTCCAGCCTGCAGCAAACTGATAGCATCATCTCAGGCTAAACAAAGTAACTGACTGGAGGGCAAGGATGGCTTTTTATTATAAAAGCCAAAGTTTTTCTTTGATAATTTTACATTGTGGCATCTCATATTCATAGAGATTTGTGAAGTTACTGAAAGGTCCACTTTAGAAAAATGACACAAATCCATGTAGTTTAACCACTTGCAGACCAGCCGCCATAGTTTAACTGCGGCAGGTTGGCTCTACTACCTGTACGTCGCTTAGTGTGATGAATAGTTGAGGAGCACGGCCACCCACGATCGCTCCCCATGGAGACAGGCGGTTTGCCTATGTAAACAAGGGAGACCGCTGACCTGTCAGAGATGTACACAGGGATCCTGGGTTCCTCCTATTTAGGAACACAGGTCTCTGTGTTCCTCCAGTGAGTCGATCCCCCATACAGTTAGAAAACACTCCCTAGGAGCACACTTAACCCTTTGATCGCCCCTGGTGTTAACCTCTTCCCTGCCAGTAGTACAGTAACAGTGCATATTTTTAGCACTGATTACTTTAGTAATGTCACCGGTCCCCTCAAAAGTGTCAAAAATGTCAGGTGTCCAATCTGCTTGCCGCAATGTCGCAGTCCCGCTAAAAATCGCTGATCGCTGCCATTACTAATAAAAAAAAAAAAAATAACATAATTAAAAAGGACGTAAATCTTTCCCCTAGTTTGTAGAGGCGATAACTTTTGCACAAACCAATCAGTATACACTTATTGGAATTTTTTTTTTACCAAAAATACGTGGCAGAATACAAATTGGCCTAAACTGATGAAAACATTTGATTTTAATTTTTTTTTAATTGGGAATGTTTTATAGCAGAAAGTAAAAAATATATATTTTTTTTTTTTTTCAGAATTGTCGCTCTTTTTTTGGTTATAGTGCAAAAAATAAAAACCGCAGAGGTGATCAAATACCACCAAAAGAAAGCTCTATTTGTTACAAAAAAGGACATCAATTTTATTTGGGTACATCATCGCACGAATGCGCAATTGTCAGTTAAAATAATGCAGTGCCATATTGCAAAAAATGGCCTGGTAAAACCTTCAGATCCTTAAGTGGTTAGTCAACAGAAAAAACATTGAACAAATAGAAAACTTTCAGATACACAATCATATACCCACAGGTGATCAAAAGGAAAGCAAAAAACTCTACATATAGTATGGGTATTGCTAAGTAGGAAAAAGACCGGGGGCTTCAGCCTGAAGTTATATTTGATCCCACGATGTCCCTTTCTGACATCAGAAGGGGGCGTGAAGATCAGTGACGGTGCTGGATTAAAGGTGAGTGTAACACCAATTAGAGCATTTTGATGGGACGACACCTCTGGACCCCTTTACATTACACAGTCCCCTCCACACCTCTAGACCCCTTTACATTACACAGTGTGCTGTACAGGGTGCAAAGTTCAGGAGTGCGTAGAATGGGATGCAAGGTTCAGGACTGCGTTGTACAGGGTGCAAAGTTCAGAAGTGCGTTGTACGGGGTGCAAGGTTCAGGAATGTGGTGTACAGGGTGCAAGGTTCAGGAATGAGTTGTATGGGGTGCAAGGTTCAGGAGTGCGTTGTACAGGGTGCAAGATTCAGGAGTGTGTTGTACGGAGTGCAAGGTTCAGAAGTGTGTTGTATGGGGTGCAAGGTTCAGGAATGCATTGTACGGGGTGCAAAGTTATGGAGTGCGTTGTACAGGGTGCAAGGTTCAGGAGTGCGTTGTACAGAGTGCAAAGTTCAGAAGTACGTTGTATGGGGTGCAAGGTTCAGGAATGCATTGTACGGGGTGCAAGGTTCAGGAATGCATTGTACGGGGTGCAAAGTTCTGGAGTGTGTTGTACAGGGTGAAAGGTTCAGGAATGCGTTATATTATTATTATACAGGATTTATATAGCGCCAACAGTTTGCGTAGTGCTTTACAAATTGAGGGAAGACAATACAGTTCAAAACAGGAGGAACTAGAGGGCCCTGCTCGTTAGAGCTTACAATCACAGGGTGAAAGGTTCAGAAATACATTGTATGGGGTGCAAGGTTCAGGATAAGGTTGTACAGGGTTGCAAGGTTCAGGAAAGTGTTTTACGGGATGCAAGGTTCAGGAATGCGTTGTATGGGGTTTAAGATTCAGGAGTGTGTTGTACGGTGTGCAAGGTTCAGGAATACATTGTACAGGGTGCAAGGTTCAGGAAAGTGTTTTACGGGGTGCAAGGTTCAGGAATACATTGTACAGGGTGCAAGGTTCAGCAAAGTGTTGTACAGGGTGCAAGGTTCAGGAATTAGTTAAACTGCAAAGACACCAATTAGTTAAACATTGCACATTTAGCTTAAAATCTTGATTAGCAGTATACAGGAGCCGAGGGAACAACGGCGACATCAGATGCAACATACAGTAAATGAGTGCAGCCGAGCAGGACATGCAACAGTTTAACATCTATCCAACACAGCCAGTGATTGGTGGGCAAGCTGAGGGCTGCCGCAATAAGAGTGATTGGAGCCGTCAAATTGAAGCACTGATGCCGGGGATGGGCGTGGCAGGGGGTGTATACATTGCTGGCCGGGGAGGAAGGTGGCAGGGGGTGGGACCTATTGTAACTACTGTATGTGCATCCACAGCAGTGTATAATTCAGGTTTATTATACACCACTGTGGATGCACATACAGTAGTTACAACTGGTCCCGCCCCCTGCCCCCTTCCTCCCCGGCCAGCGGCTGTTTGTCTATGAACGGGGCAAATGGGAGGAGCCCCACATATCGGCCCCGCCCACCCCAATATCAGTGTTGATTTTGACAGCTCCACTCACCCTCATTGTGGCCGCCCCTGACTTGCCCACCAATCACTGGATGCAGGATAAATGTTATATTGCTGAGGTATTTAGCCCCGAGTTCATGGCCAACCCCAGGCCTTGGGACTCGGGGCTAATAATTGTAAATAAGCAATATGAGACCCGGGGCTTTATGGGGGGTCTACTCGGGGCTAAAGCCCTGGTCAGCCCCTCCTCCCGATGCCACTGATATATTGGCATATATATATAGGTCCAATATGCTCCAGCAAGAACAAAATAAATTCCTTTCTGATCCCCCACGAGGCAATCCGATATTCCCTGCATCAACAATCCCTGTTGTTTTTGTTGCAGAGTGCGATCACTGGGTGCAGCGGAGTCCATTCAGATCAGACATTGTGGAGTAAACAGGAACTGACTTCTTTTATTGGAACTTAATCACAGATATCAAAGATGTCACTTTCTCATTGTAAGAAGAACACAGACAGGAAGAGATAACCAACAAGTTCAGTACTGTGTACAGGAAATGACAACACATCATAGAGAATGCATAGTATATCACTTAGCATTAGCGACATCTACTGTCCTATTTGTGAACTGCAGTCTATCTGATAAGCTAAAAGCTGTTGTATCTCCAACACCCCTTCTCAACAGCTAAGGCTTAGTCTATTAAACCCATCTTCTTTGTAAGCCTTGAGTGTCTTTCAGCGGTCAGAGGCTTTGTAAGGATATCTGCTGTCATATCCTCAGTTGGGCAATAAAGTAACTCAAGAAGACCTTGCTCTTGAAGATCCCTAAGAAAGTGGAACTTCACGTCAATGTGCTTGGTTCTTGAATTAACTTCTTCCATGTGCGCAAGTGCAAGACATCCTTGATTGTCCTCATAGATTTCTGTTGGTCCCAACTGTGGTTGACCCAAATCTGTTAATAGCTGTCTCAGCCATATAACTTCTTGGCTTGCCTGCGCTGCAGCAACGTACTCTGCTTCAGTAGATGACAGTGAAACAGATAGTTGCTTTTTACTAGTCCAACTGATGGCACCTCCTGACAGAAAAAATAAGTAGCCGCTGGTAGATTTCCTGTCACTGGTGTCTCCTGCCCAGTCAGCATCCACATATCCTGTTAAGGTGCTTTCATCACTTACTGGTAACTTTAACTTGTAGTGCGAAGTCCCTTTAAGATAGTGAATGATTCGCTTTACAGCATTCCAGTCCTTTTGACTTGGCATTGAAACCTTTCTGCATAGGATTCCAACAGTTGCTGCAATGTCCAGCCTTGTAGCAGTGGTAAGATACAGCAATTTCCCTATTGCCTTCCTGTATTGAGTATTAGTAGGTAATGGGTTATCTTGGCAATTCATCTCCTTTAGGTAGTTGGTTTCCATTGGAGACTTTACTGGTTTGCCGTCATCCGTTCCAAATGTTTCAATTATTTCTTGTATTTTGTGTCTTTGGTTCAGAAGAAAGCTGCCATCTTCCTCTCTCTCGATCTGGATGCCGAGGTAATTCTTTATGTTGCCAAGATCTTTGGTGTTGAAGTTCTGATTTAATTTTTCTAGGATTTCTGCTTCATCCCCTTCTTGCTCAAAGCAAATCAGGATATCATCCACATAAATAAGCATATAGACCCATCTGTCTCCCAATTTCTTTTTGTATAAGCAGGGGTCTGCTTTACTTCTCAGAAAGTTTTGATGTGTAAGCACTTCATGTATTTTTATATGCCACGCTCTGGCTGCTTGCTTTAGACCATATATACTCCTGTGAAGTTTGCATACTAGGTCTGGCCTTTGTTCATCTTTGAACCCTGGCGGCTGTTCCATGTAAATCTCTTCTGTTAGCTCGCCATGTATAAACGCGGTTTTCACATCAAAATGTTTCACTTGCATTTTGCTTGTGACGGCTACTGTCAGTAAAGTCCGTATTGTAGTGTGCTTGACTACTGGTGCAAATGTCTCCTCATAGTCCTCTCCGTATTTTTGAGAATAGCCCTTGGCTACTAGCCTTGCTTTGTATCGCTCAATTGTGCCATTTGCATTGTATTTCACTTTAAAAGTCCATTTACAGCCTATGGCTTTCCTTCCGGGTGGTAGTTCTGTAAGTGTCCATGTTTTAGTATCATGCATGGATTTTATCTCTTCATCAGCAGCCTTTATCCATTTACTTGCTTCTTGTTCTGAAAGCTGAGATATTTCTTCCCAGGTTGCAGGTTCGTTGTTACTGGCAGCTTTGTATGAGAGACATACAGGTGGTTTACCTCTGTTTTCTCTTGTTGAACGTCTCAGTTTTGTGTCTGAGCCTTCTTGTGTCTGCTCTTCAGTACTGGTAGAGTCTGCACTCACTTCAACTGTTTGTTCAGAAGTTACAGAGATGGGCTGGTCAATGTCAGTTTTCTCTTCTATTTTTGCTTCTACTGTTGTCATTACATTGTCTCTGAAATCTTCAACAAAAGTTACATAGTTACATAGTTAGTGAGGTTGAAAAAAGACATCAGTCCATCCAGTTCAACATATGATGTGTGTGTGTTTGCTTTTAGCCGTACATTGTATACCCCTGTATGTTGTGGTCTTTAAGGTGTCCATCTAACAGTTTTTTGAAACTATCAATGCTCCCTGCTGATACGACTGCTTGTGGAAGAGAATTCCACATCCTTACCACTCTTACAGTGAAGAACCCCTTACGCACTTTAAGGTTAAACCGCCTTTCCTCTAGTTTTAGTGAGTGGCCACGAGTCTTATTGTATCTCCTTTCTCTGAATAGTTTGTTCCTTATGCTCGGGTCGCCAGTACAGTATTTGTACATTGATATCATATCCCCCCTCAATCGTCTCTTCTCCAGAGAGAATAAGTTCAGGGCTTGTAGTCTTTCTTCATAGCTGATGTCCTCCATCCCCCTAATTATTTTTGTTGCCCTTCTCTGGACTTTCTCCAGTTCCAGCACATCCTTTCTGAGGACCGGTGCCCAGAACTGGACAGCATACTCCAGATGTGGCCGGACCAGAGTCTTGTAGAGCGGGAGAATAATCTCTTTATTTCTGGAGTGAATCCCCTTTTTTATACATCCCAGTATTCTGTTGGCTTTGCTTGCTGCGGCCTGGCATTGCATGCCACTGCCAAGCCTGTTGTCTACCAGTACCCCTAAGTCCTTTTCCATCCTAGACTCACCCAGAGGTTCCCCCCCTAGCGAGTAGCTTGCTTTCTGGTTTCTGGCCCCCAAGTGCATTACTTTACATTTTTCAACATTAAACCTCATCTGCCATGCAGTTGCCCACTCCGTTATTTTGTTCAGGTCCGCTTGCAAGGTTTCCACATCCTGCATAGAAGATATTGGCATGCCTAATTTAGTATCATCCGCAAATACTGAGATTGTACTAGATATCCCCTCCTCTAGATCATTTATGAATAAATTAAACAGGATTGGTCCCAGGACAGAACCCTGGGGGACCCCACTTTCCACACCCGCCCAATCCGAGTACTCCCCATTAATCACCACCCTCTGTACTCTCCCCTGGAGCCAGTTCTCTATCCAGGTACTCACCTTATGGTCCATACCTATCTTCCTTAGTTTGTACAGTAAGCGTTTGTGGGGAACGGTGTCGAAGGCCTTTGCAAAGTCCAGATACACCACATCCACAGGCTTACCTTTATCTAGGTGGCAGCTCACTTCATCGTAGAAGGTTAATAGATTGGTTTGGCACGAACGATTTTTCATGAATCCGTGCTGATTAATACTTATAATACCGTTTTCATTACTAAAGTCTTGTATGTGGTCCCTTAACATCCCCTCCAATATTTTGCAGACTACAGATGTTATGCTGTTGCTAATGGTAACCTTGTCTGTTTTGGGATTTAGGATTCTGTAACCTTTGACATTGTCACTGTATCCAACAAAGATACCTTCAAATGCTCTGTTTTGTAGTTTGGTGCGTTTTTCTTCAGGTATGTAGATGAATGCTTTGCATCCAAAAACTCTTAGGTGTTTTACATTTGGCTTCTCATTGTGCCAAAGTTCATATGGAGTTTTCTCTACTGTTCTGGAAAGAAGTCTGTTCTGCAAATATGTAGCTGTCATAGCTGCTTCACCCCAGTATTTTTGTGGTAGTCCAGAGTCTGTCTGCATACATCTGATCATTTCAGTCAGAGTTCTGTTCTTTCTTTCAGTTACTCCATTTTGTTCTGGTGTATATGGGACTGTCTTTTGATGTTCTATTCCATTCTGTTTTAAGTACTCTTGTATCTTATATCCTGTGAATTCACCTCCATTGTCACTCCGAAGTATGAGAGGCTTCCTCTGAAACTTGTTACTGGTCTTTATTATGTAGTCTTGTAATTTGTCAAAAACTTCACTCTTGTGTTGCATTAGGTAGGTGACTGTGTATCTTGAATAGTCATCTATGAAAGTCACTATGTACCTTTTTTGCCTCCAGGTGTAGGTGGGTTTAGGGGACCACACACATCACTGTGAACTAAGTCAAGTGGTCTTGAAGCTCTCTTCTGACTGACTTTGGGAAGTGTTGCTCTTGTAGTTTGGATTTAATGCAACATTCACATTTCACAGTAACTGGACAAGGGGATATTGTTAAATCCCTTGTCAGATTCCTCCTCTGTAGTTCCTGTATGCATTCTGGGTGTCTGTGACCTAGACGTCTGTGCCATATATGTATACAGTCATTGTGCTTGTGTGTACATAGTCTCACCTTTTCCTTCACTGTGTCGAGGTGATATAGATGATCATTCAGCTTGGCACTTGCTACTGTCTGGTTGCCGTTTAGGATTGAACACTTGTCACCTTGGAATTTTACAGTGAGTCCTCTGGCTGTCAGACGCTTCACAGATAAGAGTCCTCCTTCTAGATTAGGAACATAAAGCACATCTTTCACTGGTATGGCTAGGTTGTGTCCCGCATCATCAGGGCATACAAGGGTTCCATGCCCATATCCTTCTGCATGTATTTTGCTTCCATCTGCAAGATAAATAGTTTCTTTGTTGTTCAGATCAAGTTCTGTGAAAAAACTTCTATCACTCGTCATGTGACTGGTTGCCCCCGAATCGATGCACCAGCCTTGACATTTATTGTTGCCTGTCGCTTTAAAAGTGGCATTCAAGTTTCCTTCCCATGGATCATTGATTGTGGCTTTGACATTTTGTTTAGCATAAGAGGGACGCTGTCTTCTTTGCTCTGATTTCCATATAGTACAGTCTTTCTTTATGTGTCCCTGTTTGTGACATCTGAAACACATTCTGGTCTCTTTCCTGTGTAACCTAGTGTCTGTAGCTTTAAGAGCGGTTCTGGTGTCGGTTTCTGTGGAGTCTGGCACTAATTCCTTTCTTCTCTGATACTCCTCTATGAGCCTGGTTTTTACAAATGCTAGTGTCAGATCTGTCTCAGGTCGTGTCTCCGGTGCATTGATCAGTGCAGTATATGTATCGGGCAAACTGCATAACATGGCTGCTGCGTGCCTGTCTGTTACATTCTCCCCGATTGATCTGAGTTGCGCAATCACTTCCAGCATTGCGTCTATGTGCTCCTGCATGTCCTGTTCTCTGCTAAGTCTCATTTTGTAAAGTTTCCGCAGAAGAAACAGCTTGCTGTTTAAACTGGATCTTTCATGCAGTCTTTTTAGGACATCCCACATACCTTTCGCTGTGTCCTCATGACGTATATGTATGAGCTGATCATCCTCCACTAGTAAGCTTATGGTGGCCCGTGCCTGTCTGTTTTTCTTGTCCCAGTCCTGATTACTGTCCTGTGGCCTCTCTGTAGTGGTTACCTCCCACAAGTCATCCCTAGATAACAGCATTTCCACTTTAAACTTCCATAGCTGATAATTGTCATTGTTCAGCTTGGCCACTGAGAGTTTAAGCTCTGAGTTTCCAGACATTTTTCCCTCCTTTATGTATAAACAGTCTTCCTTGTCTATAGGAGATGTCACTGGAAACCTTCCTTATGTCGATCTCCGCAACAGTCACACTGTCTCCCGTTGAAGGCTTTGTTCTGCCTGGGCCGCACCTGGTCATGAGACTTTATCCGGATCCTGGGCCCATAACCTGTTGCAGAGTGCGATCACTGGGTGCAGCGGAGTCCATTCAGATCAGACATTGTGGAGTAAACAGGAACTGACTTCTTTTATTGGAACATAATCACAGATATCAAAGATGTCACTTTCTCATTGTAAGAAGAACACAGACAGGAAGAGATAACCAACAAGTTCAGTACTGTGTACAGGAAATGACAACACATCATAGAGAATGCATAGTATATCACGTAGCATTAGTGACATCTACTCTCCTATTTGTGAACTGCAGTCTATCTGATAAGCTAAAAGCTGTTGTATCTCCAACAGTTTTTACCTATACAGGTTAAGGTTAAGTTTTTTTGCTTTGACAGACCTTTGTAGAGCTGCAGAAACCAATTTTGGGAACAGTGATGCCAGTTTATAACCATTATTGCTGCACTGGGTCTATTAAAGTGCAATCACATGCATTAATGTGAACTGGCCATGACTGCTTTTCAATCTTAGGCACCTTTCATCCCCGCTGAGCAGGTGGATGGCTGGTCCCTGTCCGCTTGTCTTATGCAGAGTGGACACAGACACAGCCTGCTCTCCTCTATGAGTGGTCAGATCTAAACGGACCGTCTGTCAGTTTACACCCAACTGCCATCTGATCTGCTAGATCACAGGTGTCAAACACAAGGCCCGCGGGCCGAATGCGGCCCCCCCAGACCATTTCATGTAACCCTCGCACCTCTGCTGCAGCTGCGGCACCCCCCCCTGTCTCTGCCCCCACTTTATCTCTTAGTCGGCAGCAGAGAGGACAGAACTCCTTTGTCAGATCCTGCACTCCTCTGTGCAGCTGCAGAAAGGCTCCTCTTTGCCCGCCCTCTTCTCAGCAGTCCGCAGCAGAGAGGAGGGTGGAACTTCTCCTAAAGATCCTGCACCTCTTTGTGAAGCCGCAACACCACCTTGCCTTTGCCACCCCTGGTCTCAGCATTCAGCAGACTCTGAAAGCTGACTCCAGCCCTCCTCTGGTTCTCCTCCAGACACTGCACTTCTTCCCAGATCCACCTGTATCTTCTTCCTGGCAGCAGCTTAAGGAAAGGGGGTGCATTGTGATGTAGGGAAGGGTGGGTGACTCTTGACTTCTGAGGGTGGGGGGGGGGGGGGTGCTCTGGACATCTAATCTTACAGATATAACCGGCCCTTTTAGGGCAACCATAATGCTGATGCGGCCCGCAATGAAATTGAGTTCGACACCCCTGTGCTAGATGGATGGGGATTGGATCCCCATCCATCTGTTTTTAGCAGATTAGATTGGATGTTGGCGTGTGTAAACAGACACATGTCCGTTTACATATACCGCTCCATAGAGGATTAATGGAGGGTCCAATCAGGTTCCCCTGAAAAACTGACAGACAAACCCGTTTGGCCCGCTAGTGTGAAAGGAGCTTTGGTATGGCACTACATTCAACACACCTTAAATAGTTGTAGTTATAAAAAGCAAGTGAGAAGGAAGTAGATGATTGCAAGAAATGTATTCCTGTTAGTGTCATCCTAAGTAAACCTGTGCTGAAAAAGTAAAGGCTTGTTCACACATGTTGCAGTAACTGCCGTTTTTCTGCATTGGGTAAACACCAGCCACCACTAGGGCTCATAGAAAACATACTTTCTGTGTGCCCACTTCACACTGCAACACAGCCGAGCGGTGTGGTGAGCTGCGCATTTTACTAAGAAGGACTGAGAAGCAACATGTCACCGCACAGCAACCTAATGAACTGCTGGGAGAGGACATGAATGAAGTGTTACTTCAAATAAAGTTAGGATAAAAATGTAACTAAAAGCTGTGAACGAGCCCTAATATAAAATATCCCAAAACTGCAGTCACCATAATGTGCCATAGGTACATTTAAATTGCACTGGAGCCTCCTAAATTGGATATGCAAATTAGAATTATTGATAAGTGAGCACCCCCAACCCACATGGCAACTCTCCTCATTCTCCTCGTTCATATATTAAAGTAGAATCGGAAAATTCCCTTTAAATTAGGGTGGCTGAATGATACATTGACTTCTTATATCTTGGGGACTACAGGAGTATCCATACCTGGGTTGAAGTTACAGCTCGGAACCAATGATAAGAGGTTCCTACTTTCTAAATGGCGATATTGGACCAGAAATCTTATCATGGTGTCCCCAGCTGGTATAAGAAGCCATTTGATAATGCTGCCCATCAGCATCCAAACAAAGCTGTTCGTTTTCTTGATCTGAACCCTAAATCCTACTCCTTCCATCCATATCTGCCTCTAATTACCTCCACTAATTTTTCTAATTACCTCCACTTATTAGATTCTACATTTTTAACTTCAGTTGTGTGAGTTTTTCACGTGGCCCCAATGTACACTGCTGCTGATAAACGGACATTTAGGAGCAGTTGGGCATTTTTTTCAGCAGCCCCTGAACCCTCCTCTATATTATCTTACCTGTCCATGTACACTGAGATATTTATAATCTTTTAGAGGCAGTTGAGTTTGGTGGCATTTTTTAAGACCGCATTCACACTGAAGCGGCATGACTTCGGGGGCAACCTGTGCGTGCACCGCGACTTCGGCGCGACTTGCACGGACTTCATATAATGAATGTCTATGCAAGTTGCTCCGAGGTCGCCCCCCGAAGTAGTACAGGACCCTTTTTCTAAGTCGGAGCGAATTTTGTCGCTCCTATTAGAACCGGTCCTGTAGCACTGCATGGACCGCGACTTGTCAGGCTGACCAGTCGCCTGACAAGTCGCGTTAGTTTGAATGGAGACTAAAGCTAAAAAATTATTTCAGACGGAAGTTTATTGGCATTTGAAACACCAAATGCTTGTAACAGCGGGCAAACTCGTCTAAACGCGGTAACCCTGGATGTAAACGCGGCAAAACTGACGTTTTTAACTGCCGGTTACTAGCCGCCAAGTTCCAGCGTTCTGGAGAGGTTTTCGAATGTCCCGTGTACATGAAGCCTTAAAATTCAGTCAGTAGCGCTCTAATTTTATGCTTCTCCAGGAATCTATATCCTGCTCCTAGTGAACTGCAAACCTTTTGTGTTATCTGATACTCTACCGATTATTACATAAAGAAGAACATTTTTTAACCTTGCAAACAGACACTACTAAACAAATTTTACAACTCATGTTTGCACTCAACCCAACAAGGGTCATACATTACTAAATATACTCCTTTTGAGAACCACCAACTAAAACTGGGTTTTGTGTATTTATTTGAGATCTGTGCAGAAATTCAATGTGAAATAGACAGGTCACTGCTGCTTTCTCTCCTTTTGCAAGGTGTCTGGTCCTGAATCTGCCCCCCTCCTGTAGTTTTCTGCATTCAGCCTGGCATGGGTGGACCACCTACATGGGTTCCACCATAGGTACCACCTACAGCTCTTCTCCTTGCAGCCAGGGCAGCCATCAGACATGTTTGGGGCCCCTTACACAACTTTAGCCCCCCCCCCCCAACATGGGCCTGACCACTAACATTCTCTAGGGCCTGCCCACTGGCTGTCCCACTGAATCTGTCCGTAATATACATTGATTTGGGATATTTTTACCAAAAAAATGCAGCAGAATACATTTTGATCTACATTTAGGCTCCGTTCACATCTAGGCGTTTTGGGGCGTTTTTGGGGCGTTTTTCTGCTCTAGGATCAGCTCTCAAAACGCTCAAAAAGACAAATCCTATTCATTTCAATGGCCCCTGTTCACATCTGAGCGTTTTGACGCTGAATACAAAACGCCCAACGCTCAAAAAAGTACATGAGCTTCTTTTTGGGCAGATTACAGGCGTTTTCCATTGATCTCTATTCAATCTAAAAACGCCTGCACAAAAATCGCGGTTAAAATCGCGGTAAAATCGCGGTAAAAAAACGCCGCTAAAATCGCGGTAAAAAACGCGCGAAAAACGCTACGCTCAGGTGTGAATGTAGCCTTATGAAGAAAGATTATTTATTTGCAAAATTTGATAATATAAACAAAGAAAAACACATTTTTTCTGCTTTTTTTATTTAGCAAAGGATGAAAAAACCCAGTGTCTGATTAAATATCGCCAAAAGAAAACATTATAACAATTTCATATAAGTACACATATATAATGACTGCGCCATTGCCATTCAAAGTGGGACAGCGCTGAAAGCTGAAAATTGGCCTGGGCAGGAAGGGGGTTAAGTGCCCGGTATTGAAGTGGTAATTTATAAAGCACATAACTTTACACTCATATATACTGTACATATATATATATATCATTATTCCATTTGGAAGGAAAAGAGGGATGAAATGGGCATATAAAGGAAGGGGGGGGGGGGTTCGCCCTACTTTCCTTTACATGGCCATTTCATTCCCCCTTCTCCTTCCTTCACATGGCAATTTCATTCAAATCCAGCAAAGATATGGCCCAAACCAGCAGAGACATCCCCATATAATCTAGCAAAGAGACATCCCCATATAGCAAAGAGAAATACCCATCCAGCAAAGAGACATCCCCATCCAGCAAAGAGATGGCCCCATAGAGCAAAGAGAAGACCCCATATAGCATAGAGACAGTCTAATCCAGCAAAGAGATGCCCCCACAGAGCAAAGAGAAAACCCCATATAGCATAGAGACAGTCTAATCCAGCAAAGAGATGGCCCCCATCCAGCAAAGAAGCATCCCTATCCAGCAAAGAGACATCCCTTTCCAGAAAAGAGACAGCCCCATCCAAAAAAGAGATGGCCCCATCCAGCAAAGAGACGGCCCCATTCAGCAAAGGGAAATCCCTATCCAACGAAGAGACATCCCATTCAACAAAGAAACAGCCCCATCCAGCAAAGAGACAGCCCCATTCAGCAAAGAGACATCCCCATCTGATGAAGAGACATCCCCATTTAGCAAAGAGGCTTCCCCATATAGCAAAGAGATGGCCCCATTTAGCAAAGAGACATCCTCACTCGACGGAGAGACAACCCAATTCAGCAAAGAGACATCCCCATCCAGCATAGAGATGGCCCCCATCCAGCAAAGATACATCCCCATCAAACAAAGAGATGGCCCCATATAGCAAAGAGACAGCCCAATCCAGCAAAGAGACAGCCCAATCCAGCAAAGAGACAGCCCAATCCAGCAAAGAGACAGTTTAATCCAGCAAAGAGACAGTTTGATCCAACAAAGAGAAAGTCACAGACCAAGCAAACAAAGACAGTCACAGGCTGGCTGGCAGCATATGCTCACATCCACATATTTATATAGTCCTTCAGCATTCCTATAATCCCAGTCTGCAGGAATCTTAGCTCAGCTCAGCGTTATAATAAAGTGCAGCAGCAAGCACCTACATTCAATGGGCAGGCCGCCTCGGTCTGCGACAGCTCCCTAAGTCTCCCCTTCCTCTTCACCGCCACCAACCCTGTCCCTGAGCACACACTATCGTTCTGCTTTGTTTGCATCCCTGTCCTTGTCTTCTGGCCTCAGAGTGTACCGCGCTCTCTACTCAGTTATGTGACGACCAGCTCCCCGTCCACCCGCCAGACAAGCAAAGAAAGCATAAAGGGCGGAATGGGCTGCCTGGGTGGCTAGGCCTCTGGGAGCGTCCACGGTCCAGCCAGGCAGCGGGCCCCTCGGGACAGCCAGGCCCCATAAACATGTATGATTTGTACCCCCCTGGGTGCAGCACAGCAATGATGAGCATTTACAGTATATCTATTTTGGCTAACTCTGACTCCTGCATTCAGTGCTTTGTACTCCTAAGCCTTACTCAATATATACTATGTGCACCTCTCTGTAACAATCTTTGTGTTAGGTACTCCGTCGTGGCTGCAGCAATCTGTGTATTACTTACTTCTGATACTTGAACCCTTTGCATTATAAACCCCTGACTCCTCAGTCTGTGGATTGCAGACTCCAGCAATATATACACTATATTGTACACTATATTGTACATTACATACTTTTGAGTGTTAATTATTTCATTTTTTGCTGGTTACTAAGGTAGGCTCAGACAAAGTTTAGACATTCTGAGTCTATTTTTGTGCACAAAAGCATATGGTAGCATTTCATATTTTTTTTTTTATGATTGCGCTGAGGTTTATACATGTCTGTAGAACTCTTGCTTGTGGCCCAGCAATTAAAGCTTATTTTAGAGATATAAAGAAGTTCAGTTTTATTTAACTACTTTACACCCAGGCCAATTCTGACATTTTTCTCCTACATGTAAAAAATATAATGGTTTTGCTAGAAAATTACTTAGAACTCCCAAACATTATATATATTTAGGCCCTAGAGAATAAAATGGTTGGTGTTGCAATTTTTTATGTCAAACAGTATGAAAGAATACAATTTAAGCTCCGTTCATACATATGTGGATTTGGGGGCACGGCACGGCACAATGTTCATTGCATTGAAGGGGGCACGCACTCTGAACTCTGCATTGTGGGGGCACAGCACAGTGTTCATTGCATTGAAGGGGGCACAGCACAGTGTTCATTGCATTGAAGGGGGCACAGCACAGTGTTCATTGCATTGAAGGGGGCACGCACGCTGATCTCTGCATTGAAGGGGTAATGTACGCTGGTCACTACATTGAAGGGGGCATGTATGCTGGTCTTTGCATTGAAGGGGGCATGTACGCTGGTCACTGCATTGAAAGGGGGCATGTACGCTGGTCTCTGCATTGAAAGTAGGCATGTACGCTTGTCACTTCATTGAAGGGGGCATGTACGCTGGTCACTGCATTGAAAGGGGGCATGTATGCTGGTCTCTGCATTGAAGGGGGCATGTACGCTGGTCTCTGCATTGAAAGTAGGCATGTACGCTTGTCACTTCATTGAAGGGGGCATGTACGCTGGTCACTGCATTGAAAGGGGGCATGTATGCTGGTCTCTGCATTGAAGGGGGCATGTACGCTGGTCTCTACATTGAAAGGGGGCATGTAAGCTGGTCTCTGCATTGAAAGGGGGCATGTAAGCTGGTCTCTGCATTGAAAGGGGGCAGGTACGCTGGTCTCTGCATTGAAATGGGGCATGTACGCTGGTCTCTGCATTGAAAGGGGGCATGTACGCTGGTCTCTGCATTGAAAGGGGGCATGTACACTGGTCACTGCATTGAAGGGGGCATGTACGCTGGTCTCTGCATTGAAAGGGGGCATATACCATCTCCTGTACCATGACCTGTGACATGCCTGTACCATGACCTGTGCCATGCCTATACCATATCTGTGCCATGCCTATACCATCACCTGTGCCATGCCCTTACCATGACCTGTGCCATGCCTATACAATCTCCTGTACCATCACCTGTGCCATGCCTGTACCATGACCTAAAAATCACGCAATTTTTTACCGAGTTTGTTGACGCGAAGCAACACCAGTCGCCACTGCCAACTACCTTGCAGTGCTGTTGGCTTCCCTCCTCTCCCCTCAGCTGCTGCAGAGAATGTTTCAGGATATAGAGTGGGGAAAGGGGCTAATAAATATTTAATTTACCAGCACATTCTTTTTCTAAATGAACACATTTACTTACTGTACAAGCATGCAATGGCTTGTCAACAAAGAAACCAAAAGTTACCAAATCCTTATCGCTTCCTATTTCTGATGTCACAGAAGAGGGGCAGCAACTTTCATTCTATCCACTCTTCCGAGGTAATGCAGCCTAAGTAGTCACATCAATACTGGGCAACCTCCATCGTAAGGGAGAGCCCAGAAAAGGTGGAGGTGACTGGAGAGGTGGGACACATTTCCGCTGCCTGTATAAGTGATTGAGTGGCTGTATAGCCACTCAATCACTTCTACATTAAAGAGAATTGCCGGCTGAAAATGTTAATATTTAAATGATGCCTTCAGCTGCAGGCTTCTTCTGGGTTCAACCACTGAAACACTAGGATATCATATAACAAGTGGTTAACCATGTCCATTTTAGCTCCACCCACAATTTTGACACACCCACTGTTTACTGTGGCTTGTATAATATGCTTTATTATTAGCCTCCTTGGGGTGCCAAAAGGCACACCCCATCCTATCCTAGCAATGCCCTTACTTTCATAAGGAAAGTACAATGGGCAAATACTGGAGATATTGTGAAACATACAAAATTCTTCATACCTTTTAATGAAGATTTTTGTACATTTACCTGGAACAATTTCCTGTAGATGTTGTACCTGCACCTTTACTGGGAAATTTTAAAACAGAGCTGCCTATAAGTCTACAGCACTATGCTCCAGCTACAATTAGTACTAGATGTCTCCACAAAAATGCTGGGCTTACTGTCCAGAATCGGATAAAGAATACAGCACTCTGGGAACCCTTTGGAGCACAGCCACTATTGGACTGGAGAGCTGGCAGCTGAGCTACTTAGCTATCTCACAACAAGACTCATGCAACTTGGAAGAAGACCCAAATCATTATGGTGGGATCATGTGTCATCATATGATCATGTGATTGCCTACATAGTTACATATAGTTACATAGTTAGTGAGGCTGAAAAAAGACACAAGTCCATCCAGTTCAACCTATGTGTGTGTGTTTGCTTTTAACCGTACATTGTATACCCCTGTATGTTGTGGTCTTTAAGGTGTCCATCCAATAGTTTTTTGAAACTATCAATGCTCCCCGCTGATACGACTGCTTGCGGAAGAGAATTCCACATCCTTACCGCTCTTACAGTGAAGAACCCCTTACGCACTTTAAGGTTAAACCGCCTTTCCTCTAGTTTTAGTGAGTGGCCACGTGTCTTATTGTATTCCCTTACTCTAAATAGTTTGTTCCTTATGCTCGGGTCGCCAGTACAGTATTTGTACATTGATATCATATCCCCCCCTCAAGCGTCTCTTCTCCAGAGAGAATAGGTTCAGTGCTTGTAGTCTTTCCTCATAGCCGATGTCCTCCATTCCCCTAATTATTTTTGTTGCCCTTCTCTGGACTTTCTCCAGTTCCAGCACATCCTTCCTGAGGACCGGTGCCCAGAACTGGACAGCATACTCCAGATGTGGCCGGACCAGAGTCTTGTAGAGTGGAAGAATAATCTCTTTATTTCTGGAGTGAATCCCCTTTTTTATACAACCCAGTATTCTGTTGGCTTTGCTTGCAGCGGCTTGGCATTGCATGCCACTTCCAAGCCTGTTGTCTACCAGTACCCCCAGGTCCCTTTCCATCCTAGACTCACCCAGAGGTTCCCCCCCTAGTGAGTAGCTTGCTTTCTGGTTTCTGGCCCCCAAGTGCATTACTTTACATTTTTCTACATTAAATCTCATCTGCCATGTAGTTGCCCACCCCGTTATTTTGTTCAGGTCTGCTTGCAAGATTTCCACATCCTGCATAGAAGATATTGGCATGCCTAATTTAGTATCATCTGCAAATACTGAGATTGTACTAGATATCCCCTCCTCTAGATCATTTATGAATAAATTAAACAGGATTGGTCCCAGGACAGAACCCTGGGGGACCCCACTTTCCACACCCGCCCAATCAGAGTACTCCCCATTAATCACCACCCTCTGGACTCTCCCCTGGAGCCAGTTCTCTATCCAGGTACTCACCTTATGGTCCATACCTATCTTCCTTAGTTTGTACAGTAAGCGTTTGTGGGGAACGGTGTCAAAGGCCTTTGCAAAGTCCAGATACACCACATCCACAGGCTTACCTTTATCTAAGTGGCAGCTCACTTCATCGTAGAAGGTTAATAGATTGGTTTGGCATGAACGATTTTTCATGAATCCATGCTGATTACTACTTATAATACCGTTTTCATTACTAAAGTCTTGTATGTGGTCCCTTATCATCCCCTCCAAAATTTTGCAGACTACAGATGTTAGGCTGACCGGCCTATAGTTACCCGGGATATATCTCGGCCCCTTCTTAAATATTGGTACCACGTTGGCTTTTTTCCAATCAGCTGGCACCATACCTGTCTGTAAACTATCCTTAAAGATCAAGAATAATGGTCTGGCAATCACCTGACTGAGCTCATTTAGAACCCTTGGGTGCAAGCCATCCGGTCCCGGGGATTTATTTATGTTAAGTTTCTCTAGTTTAGCTCTAAGTCTATCCTCTGTTAGCCATGGCGGCACTTCCTGAGGTGTATTATTTAGTTCGTCCTTACAAGCGGGGTTCATGTAGCCCCCCGATTCCTTTGTGAAGACTGAAGAAAAGAAATTATTTAACACTTCCGCCTTTTCTCTGTCCTCAGTGGCCATTTTTCCTTTATCATCTTTTATGGGGCCAATGTGTTCTGGCCTCGCTTTCTTACTGTTTATATACTTAAAGAATTTCTTGGGGTTCTTTTTACTCTCCTCCGCTATATGTCTCTCGTGTTCTATTTTAGCCGCCCTGATTTCATCTTTACATTTCTTATTACACTCTTTGTAATGCTTAAATGCTGCCAATGACCCCTCAGTCTTGTATTTTTTGAAGGCCTTTTCTTTAGCTCTAATATACATTTTAATGTTGGAGTTTAGCCACCCAGGGTTTAGTTTTGCTCTTTTAAATTTATTTCCCAGTGGAATGCACTGGCCCACCCCCTTGTTAAGTATGCTCTTGAAGCACTCCCATTTTTCCTCCGTGTTCTTTGTTCCCAGGGTTCTATCCCATTTGATATTTTCTAGCAGTGAGCGCAGTTTAGGGAAATTGGCTCTTTTGAAATTCAGTGTCCTTATATTACCCTTGTGTTTCCTATTACTGTAATTAATACTGAAACCAATTGACCTATGGTCACTGTTCCCTAAGTTGTCCCGTATTTCTATATCCGTGAGCAGGTCTGTATTGTTGGTAATCAGTAGGTCAAGTACCGCATTGTTTCTTGTCGGTGCATTCACCATCTGACCCATGAAATTGTCCTGCAAAACATTTAGGAACTGCCGAGCCTTGGCTGAATGCGCGGTTCCTTCTGCCCAGTCTATATCTGGATAATTAAAGTCCCCCATTATAATGACATTTCCCATCCTTGCTGCCAATCCTATCTGTAACATGAGGTCTGCCTCACCCTCCTCCCTCTGGTTTGGGGGCCTATAGCATACGCCCAATATTACCTTCCCCACCGTGCCTTTCCTTTGAAGCTCTACCCATAGGGATTCTGCCTCGTCCATAGCTCCATTATTAATATCATCCCTCATATTTACCTGTATACTGTTCTTAATATACAAACATACCCCTCCCCCTTTTTTACCCTCTCTATCTCTGCGATAAAGGGAATACCCCTGAATGGTCGCCATCCAGTCATGAGAGCTGTCAAACCAAGTCTCAGTTATCCCCACAAAATCTAAGTCCTCCTCAAACATCAGCAGCTCCAGCTCTCCCATCTTGTTGGCCAGGCTTCTGGCATTGGTATATAAGCCTCGTAATTTTGATGTTTTTAGGCTGCTCTCTTGATTTTTCCCCGTACCCACCCTGGGTATAGGGGCTCCGAACACCCTACCGCTAATGCCCCCATTTCTGCCCTCTGAAACTTGCTTTCCACTGGCTAATTCTACATCTGTACCCTCCCCCCCATTCCCTAGTTTAAAAGCCCCTCTAACTTTTTGGCCATCCTCTCACCCAGTACGGCTGCACCCACCCCATTTAGGTGCAATCCGTCCCTACCAAAGAGCCGGTGACCGACTGAGAAGTCGGCCCAGTTCTCCAGGAACCCGAAACCCTCCTTACTACACCAGCTCCTCAGCCACTCGTTAACTTCCCTAATCTCCCGCTGCCTCTCTGGTGTGGCTCGAGGTACAGGTAGTATTTCGGAAAATACTACCTTGGAGGTCCTAGTCCTCAACTTAGCGCCTAAGTCCCTGAAATCGTTTAGGACTCTCCGTCTTCCTCTGCCTATGTCATTGGTACCCACGTGTACCCTGACAGCTGGGTCTTCCCCAGCCCCACCCAATAATCTGTTCACCCGATCCGCGATGTGCCGAACCCGAGCGCCCGGCAAACAACAGACTGTTCGGCGCACGCGGTCTATGTCACAGATTACACTGTCTGCCCTTCTAATAATTGAGTCCCCTACCACCAGCACCTGTCTTTCCTTTCCCTTTCTCCCGGCCTCACTGGAGGAGTTCGTCCCCTGGCAGCTAGGGGCGTCACTCTGCTCCAGCAATGCTGGTCCCTGACTGGTTTCCCCAACATCACACAACGGGGCGTATCTATTGGGGTGCTCCAGCCCAGGATCAGCCTCCTTGACTTGTCCCCTTCTACCCCTCCTAACTGTCACCCCTCTACTCTGCTCTGATGCCTGCACCTCCGATACTCCGCCCACCTCTGTGCAGACCCCTGTCTGCACCTGACTGGTACGATCCTGGCTTTCCTCCGGTATGGACATTCGTCTCAGTGTTGCCAGCTGCTTCCCTAGATTCAGGCTATTTCCTGACTTCCTAACGCTACCTTCTCACCCTCTGGTATTCCGCTCCACTCACTTGACACCAGTCAGTCACCCAACACTCACAATCTCACAGCCCGGTCAGACGCACAACGCTGAGTCGCACAGCCCGGTCAGACGCACAACACTAAGTCGCACAGCCCGGTCAGACGCACAACACTAAGTCGCACAGCCCGGTCAGACGCACAACACTAAGTCGCACAGCCCGGTCAGACGCACAACACTAAGTCGCACAGCGCGGTCAGACGCACAACACTGAGTCGCACAGCCCGGTCAGACGCATCACACAGAGTCGCACAGCCCGGTCAGACGCACAACACAGAGTCGCACAGCCCGGTCAGACGCACAACACCGAGTCGCACAGCCCAGTCAGACGCACAACACCGAGTCGCACAGCCCGGTCAGACGCACAACACTGAGTCGCACAGCCCGGTCAGACGCACAACACTGAGTCGCACAGCCCGGTCAGACGCACAACACTGAGTCGCACAGCCCGGTCAGACGCACAACACTCAGTCGCACAGCCCGGTCAGACGCACAACACTGAGTCGCACAGCCCGGACAGATGCACAACACTGAGTCGCACAGCCCGGTCAGACGCACAACACTCAGTCGCACAGCCCGGTCAGACGCACAACACTGAGTCGCACAGCCCGGTCAGACGCACAACACTGAGTCGCACAGCCCGGTCAGACGCACAACACTGAGTCGCACAGCCCGGTCAGATGCACAACGCTCAGTCGCACCGCCCGGTCAGACGCACAACGCTCAGTCGCACAGCCCGGTCAGACGCAAAACACTCAGGTAGTGATAGGTACTCCCAGACACTCAGGTAGCAACAGGTACTCACAGATACTCAGGTACTCACAGATACTCAGGTACTCACAGGTACTCACAGATACTCAGGTACTCACAGATACTCAGGTACTCACAGGTACTCAGGTACTCACAGGTACTCACAGATACTCATGTACTCACAGATACTCAGGTACTCACAGGTACTCAGGTACTCACAGGTACTCACAGATACTCAGGTACTCACAGATACTCAGGTACTCACAGGTACTCACAGATACTCACAGATACTCACAGGTACTCACAGGTACTCACAGATACTCCCAGGTACTCACAGATACTCAGGTACTCACAGGTACTCACAGATACTCCCAGGTACTCACAGATACTCAGGTACTCACAGATACTCAGGTACTCACAGATACTCAGGTACTCACAGGTACTCACAGATACTCACAGATACTCAGGTACTCACAGATACTCAGGTACTCACAGGTACTCACAGATACTCACAGATACTCAGGTACTCACAGATACTCAGGTACTCACAGGTACTCACAGATACTCAGGTACTCACAGATACTCAGGTACTCACAGGTACTCACAGATACTCAGGTACTACACTACACCCTCAGTCAGTGTACAATCTCAGTCACCAGTCTTACTTACCTAGTGTATGTCCCTTTAAGTCTGTCTCTAGCAGTTCCTGGCTGTTTTTTTTTTTTTCCCTCAGACGTTCAGTCTCCGCTCTGCACCCGCCTCCCTCTGTCACTTCCCGGTCAGCCTTTGCTCGCTAGTCTCCTCTGCTCCCTCTCTGTCTGGGGGGGGGGGTCCGCACCACTCGCCGCCCGCCGCAAAAAGGGGGGGGGGGGTTTACTGTTCCGCTCGCCACCCGCAACAAGAGGGGGGGGGGTTACCGACCCGCTCGCCGCTCGCTTCTGGGGGGGGGGGGGTCGGGGTTCGAGCGCCGCTCCCCGCCGCTGCTCTCCTGGGGGGGGGGGGGGGTTACTCACACGCGGTCGGTCACGCACACACTCCACACACACTCCTCTCTCCTGCACGCCCTGACAGCCTCTGATCCCGCGCTCTGCTCCACAGCACCACCTGCTGGCAAGTGGCAAGTGGCTCACAACACTGAGTCGCACAGCCCGGTCAGACGCACAACACTGAGTCGCACAGCCCGGTCAGACGCACAACGCTCAGTCGCACAGCCCGGTCAGACGCACAACACTGAGTCGCACAGCCCGGACAGATGCACAACACTGAGTCGCACAGCCCGGTCAGACGCACAACACTCAGTCGCACAGCCCGGTCAGACGCACAACACTGAGTCGCACAGCCCGGTCAAAAATGTGAGGGTGTACTCACTTTTGTGAGGTACTGTATTTGTTTCAGTCACAGTGGTCACCATGAAATATAGAGATGGGCATCTACAATATCTAGCAGAGACACCACAATAAAAAAAAAAATCTGACAGTGGTTCTAATCCTTTCCTATTCTATGAAAAACGTAAAATAACGTTTTCACTGGACATATGCCATAGGTGCGAATAATCTATTTTGCAATTAGGTCCTGGAAATGGTCATGGCTATGGTACCAGTCATAATTATTTAGGTAATGAAAATACTGATAGGATACAGGATGACAATATTGCAGTAGTAATGTTTTGGTAACCATATACTTACACTCACTGTATCTATTACATGTGCTATGCATTACATCTGGGTAGTTCTGCAGTACAGTGGAATCTGTGATTTGCATACATCTGCCCCATGTTCAGTAAGGCATGCCGTTAACATAGTCCAATTCGATTTTGCAGCTCTAGTGTTGGTTCTTCAACTGGTAAGGATGGTGTTGCTTTCTGTTACCCTTCTGTCATCTAACCCTCAAGGTAAGAAAAAGTATGTACTATTCTGTAGTTTTACTGGAGCATATATTATAGATATTTAAAAAAGTATATACTATAGATCATATAGCGTGGCCCTTGGAATTGAGTGGTTTTCTGCAGTAATTTGTCATACAATGTGATCTGATCCTCATTTAAGTCACAATAATGGACAAACACAATGTGCTTAACCACTTTACAACCGCTCACATTGCTGCTACTGCGGCAATGTGGCTCGTTATCGTCCAGCGACGAAGACCTACTTCGCTGGACTCCTCCCCTTGTGGGCGGCGCGCGCGCCACCGGAGGATCGCGCGTCGCCGGAGGCTCGCTCCCGCTGTATTTAGTTACAGCGGGAGTCGGGCCAGGGGAGGAGCGGTGGTGATCACCACTGTTCTTCCCCGATCGTCGGGGATCTAGTGTGGAAATCCGCCCACTTGTGTAAACAAAGCGGGCAGATCTCCTAAGTGACAGGCAGGGTCAGATTGCAGGGTTCAGCATAGCATATGTATAGCACTGATTACTGTAGTAATGTCACTGGTACCCCCAAAAGTTTCAAAAATGTCAGTCAAGGGTCCGATCTGTCCGCCGCAATGTCGCAGTCCCGCCGCCATTACTCGTTAAAAAAAAAAAAAAAAACACCAAAAATTACAGAAATCTTTCCCTTAGTTAGTAAACGCAAGAACTTTTGCGCAAACCAATAAAAATACGCTTATTGCGATTTTTTTTTTTTACCAAAAATATGTAGCAGAAAACAAATTGGCCTAAAATGATAAAAAATTTAGATTTTTACATTTTTTTTGGGGGGGAAATTTCATATAAAAAATTTGAAAAATATTGTTGTTTTTTCACAATTGTCGCTCTTTTTTTGTTTATAGCGCAAAAAGTAAAAATCGCACAGGTGATCAAATACCACCAAAAGAAGGCTCTGTTTGTGGAAAAAAAAGGACATACATTTCGTTTGGGTACGGCCTTGCATGACCGCGCAATTGTCAGTTAAAGTCGCACAGTGCCGAATCACAAAAAGTGGCCTGGACGTAAGACAGCAAAATCCTCCGGTGGTAAAGTGGTTAAGCTGATAACACACAAACAATTCTCGTTTCTTGTGCCTTTATTGAAAACACCCATCAAACATTCACAGAGCTGGAGGAAAAAGCAGGTGAACTTGGCATTACAGCAGTATTCAATCCAGAAGTAAACATTTATTATATTACATCTTACTAATTCTTAAAGCGGAGTTCCGCCCCCCCCCCCCCCCCGCCCCTCCAAAAATTAAAAGTCAGCAGCTACACATATTCTAGCTGCTGACTTTTAATATTAGAACACTTACCTGTCCTGGAATCCAACGATGTTGGCACCACAGCCGATTTTTCCATCAACTGTCCGGTACTGCCGCCACCATTGCCCGTAAGGAAACCCAGCAGAGAAGCCTTGCGGCTTCACGCACAGGTCCCTACTGCGCATGCCCGCAGCACGCTGTGCTCGGTAATTGGCCTGGAAGCAGAGGGAGGAGTAGGGGGCCAAACCTCAGACGTACCTCACCGCGGTGAGGTTCAACAGAAGTAGGGACAGGGTACCTTCCCCCTGAAAGGTGCCAAATGTGGCACCGGAGGGGGGGGAGGAGACAGATAAACAGAAGTTCCACTTTTGAGTGGAACTCTGCTTTAAATGTGAAGGCTGTATTAGTTTCCCTTTTAGGCTTTTTTTCTTCTATTTTAAACTGGTGATCCAGTCAGTAAGTCTGTTTTTTTTCAACAGAAAAGCTCTTTTGCAGTTTCAGATATGAGAGAGAAATTTAAAACTGGCAGGGGTGCTTAAAATGATCAGCTTTTATTTATGTAAAATCTTTATCCCAAAAGGAAAAAAACGTTCACTGTAACTGGCAGTTAAGTATTAGCTGGAGGGCCCCTCCTGCCGACTGACAATGCTGCTGTCCAAATTTGCCCCCTGTGCTCATTCATCCACAGTGGTGTCTGTATAATACAGGAGGTGTGTTACTGCCAATATCACCAGGGGAAAACAGGGGGAAAAAAAGCTTAAAGTGATTGTAAAGTCTCATTTAAAAAAAAATAACAAACATGTCATACTTACTTGCTCTGTGCAGTAGTTTTGCTCAGGGCAGCCCAGATCCTCCTCTTTTTGGGTCCTTCTTTGGCTCTCCTGGCCGTTCCCTCCTGTTGAGTGCCCCCACAGCAAGCAGCTTGCTATGGGGGCACCCTAGCTGAGCCACAGCTCCCTGTGTCCATTTAGACACAAAGCCCTGGTTCAGCCCCGCCCCCTCTCTCTCCTGATTGACTAACTGACTTTAATTGACAGCAGCGGGAGCCAATGGCACCGCTGCTGTGTCTCAGCCAGTCAGGAGGGAGAGTGCCCCGGATGGCCGAGGCACCCATGGACGTCGCTTGCTAGAGATGGGGCTCAGGTAAATATTAGGGGGGCTGAGGGGGGGGGGCTGTTACACACAGAAGGCTTTTTATCTTAATGCATATAATGCATTAAGATAAAAAAAAACTTCTGCCTTTACAATCACTTTAAAACAAGTAAATTAATACGGCCATTACATCTAATAATTGGTAAGCTTCAGTATATTTAATTTTTGGTTTTGGGTGTAATATCGCTTTAATAGCCAGTTGAACCACCTTGGCAGCAATGACTTCAAGGAAGTGTTTTCGGTAGCTCTAGATCAGACCTGCACAACGTTCAGGAAGAATTTTTGATCATTCCTCTTTACAAAACTGCTTCATCTCAGACAGATTCGTAGGTGTCTGGTGTGAACGGCTCTGTTTCACTCCACAACATCTCTCTGGGGTTAAGGTCTGGGCTCTGACTAGGCTACTCCAGAAGGTGCATTTTCCTTTTCCTGAAGCCAGTCTGTGGTGGATTTACTTTTATGTTTACTGTCATTGTCCTGCTGTATCATCCAACTTCTACTAAGCTTCAGCTGACGGACAGCCACCTTGGCAATATCCTAATGTTTTGGTAAACTTGGGAATTCATTTTCCCCTCGATGATGGCAAGTGGCCCAGAGCCTAAAGTAGAGAAGCAAGCCCAAATTATGATGTTCCCTCCACCATACTTCACCATTGGAATTCTGTTTTGATGTTGTTTTTTTATGGCGAGCAGCAGCTTCCTCCGTGGTGTTCTGCCATTGATACCCTGTCAGTTCAAAGATTATTCCTGATTATTTTCTTATTCGATTCTGAATTGTACCTTGGGAGTCTTCTTGGCTGGGCACTCACTTATAGGAAGAATAGCCACAGTACTAAACCATTTATAGAGTCAACTGATGGATGCCTAAACACTTTGAGGTTGCTTTGTATCTCTTTCAAGCCTTATGTATATCGATTACTCTTAATTGTATGTCTTCAGAGAGCTCCTTATTGCCAGGCATGGTTCACATCAGCAGATGCTGCTTATAAACAGCAATCTTAAAATGTTTGAGTGTCTTTTATCAATCACAGTAGCTCTAACACACCCCTCCAAACTCATTAAATTTCATTATTTGGACTCCAAGTGTGCAAACTACTGACTCCAATTAGCTTTTGTTAAAGCAATTAGTCCATGGGTTCACTTACTGTTTCCTACAGCACTGGTAATGTTTAATGGTGTGTTCCATAAAGACACAACAATTTCAATTATTTGTGTGTTATTAGCTTAAGCATATTGTGTTTGTCTATTGTTGTTACTTAGATGAGGATCAGTTCGCATTTTATGGGTAATTGCTGCAGAAAACCAGTTAATGCAAAGTGGTTCACATACTTTTTCTTGCCACTGTACTACTAGTGAGGATCTCCAACAAAACTGGTGGTTTATTAGAAGAAATATGGTTTCTCAGCCAATACATGGTAGAAGCTGGGCTGCCTAGAAGCGCAGTAGCCCTTCAAACTAGGAATTCCTCCTCCTGGACAAGAGCAGGACTGCTCCAGACTATTTATGTGCTCTGCAGCCACCTACTGGGCACACCTCCCTAGGGACTGGCTGAGACCCTATAAATATTCAGACTGCTTAATTGAAATGCTCCACTCCTATCTTCTGGAGCCTTCCATAAGGTTGAGAGAAGCATTCCTACCTGCAACCCATGAAACCCTGATCAGTCTAAAACAATCGACAACTGCTTCACTGATTACAGAGGATCCAAAGAAACTAAATTGACTTAGCCTTTCCAGTAACCTACCTAGGAGGGTGCTATATTGCCAAAACAGAAAGTGATGCGAACTCCAACATTTTACAGTTGAACAAGAGCTGACGAGAAATCTTCCAATGTGGACACTTGTTTTGGGGTCAACTAAGAGATTAATTAATTTCAATTTCAGGAGAATTTTGTCTACTACCGGTTGTATCTCCAACACAGAACGTAAAGGGAAATCCCCCCAACAGGACACAGACAGCAAAAGATAAACTGAGAGGGGTTTAACCATACCCTATGCTACCCAAACTAAAAAAAAAATACAATTTGGTTCTTTGCAGTGCTTTAAGTGGCCCAAAAGAGGTGCCGGTACTCTATTATAGCCCATAAATTTTTTCGCCCCCCCCACCCCACATCAGGGTCCCCACAGAGCACCCCCCCCCCCCCCGGCCTGGGCTGGGACTCCAGGGCAGGGGGACTCACTGGTGGTGACTGGTCTGGCTCTGGAGTGGGAAATATTCTTGGGGGGGCAATTGATGGCACAGATGTCCAAAATGAGCGTACTGGTACGCTAAGGCGCACGAAGAGGTGGCGGTATGCTCAAGAGCCATGTTTGGAAGTGGCGGTACTGAGTACCAGTGTATACCGGCCCACTTAAAGCACTGGTTCTTTGGCTATATAGTTTAATTCATAAAATTGAAATTCATCAGTTGCTTTAGATCAGATTTTATACTGAATTAAGTTCTTAACTTTTTTTTTAAGCTGAGTATTGGGCATTATTCATCTGTGTGCTGCGTTATATCTTTCTCCCATTTACTGTTGACATATCAGGGTCATTGACCATGGTATAGAAATAAGCCAGTATATCACACACTGTAATAAAAAAGACTACAGACATAACAGCCATGTTCTTTTCTACGTTTAACCCTCCAGACAAAGAAAATATTTGCTTTACTTTTTGGTTGCACTGTGTGCATCTGGCTCTGGGTTGTAAAGCGAGCATTGTGGAACAGCAGGGATTTCCCCAGATAGCTGTATATGGCTGGTCTTTGTTAGTTACTGCTCTTAGGCCAACCGCAGACATGAGACAGCACTTGTCAGACCTGTGTAAGGTCTTTCATACAAATTATCATTTCATTCACTAACAATCCTACTTATTTCACAAACTATACCTGCAACAGTTCCAAATTGTACTTACAGATGCTCCCATGTACAAGAAATGTGCATGCATTTTGCATGAAAGATGTATGTTTCGTTAACATTTTCACATGTATAGCAAAACCTGTTGGGAATAGAAGTACAAAATCCTCAGGGAAGTTTACGGGAGGCATTATACTGATCAAATGTTAAGGTCATTGAGATGCCTCTTGTTCATGTACAACAGCAACTTATGTAGTGTGTCTGCTATATAATTACAGCAGACAGAAGATTGTTACTGATAAACCCTAATTCTAGGGTCATCCTCCCAACCACAGTGCTTTTTGTATTTTTTTTGCTTTATTTATTCATTTTATACTTACCTTTTCCAGATGTGTTTAGGCTGGTCACACATGTAGGGTTCTCTTCCTCTGCCTCTTTTCCAGGCCTGGCAATCCCTAATGATTGCAAAGAGCAGCTCTGACACTGATTCTAATCAGTTATTTTGCATCATTGTATATACAGAAAGTGCAGGACACCATAGTGATGCCCTCTACTCATAGGATAACCTCAGTTTTCCAGGTTAAATTATATCTAGGACATCTAGCCCATGACAGGAACTACTTCTGGGAACAGCTCTGGAGAGAAGGTGAGTGT
Organism: Pelophylax lessonae; assembly: GCF_965119305.1. NCBI lineage: Eukaryota > Metazoa > Chordata > Amphibia > Anura > Ranidae > Pelophylax > Pelophylax lessonae. Next base: position 67,850,485 of record NC_138780.1, read on the forward strand.
TGCATCCAGAGCTATATTTTTCTTCTGGGTCACAGGAGTGCACTGCCTTTTGCTTTCCTGTGACCCAGAATCATCTGACAGGGGGCTAAAGCCCGCTGTCATCTGACATCACAGAGCTGCTCCAGGCTCTGCAAGGATCCCGACCATAGGGGTTTATTTACTAAAGCTGGAGAGTGCAAAATGAGTCTCACTTCTGCACAGAAACCAATCAGCTTTCAGGTTTTATTGCCATAGCTTAATTTTTTATACATACTGTCACCAGTCAGTGTCTCTGATCAATGCTACACCAATTATATGATGACGCTGTACCGCACTGGTAACAGTATGTAAAAAATGTTAGCAATTGTGAAAAAACATTTTTTTAATTTTCCAAAAAATTGTGACAAAAAATGATAACTTAAAAAAACGTGCCATGCCTCTTATTAAATACCTTGGATTGTCTACTTTCCAAAAAGGGGTTATTTGGGGGATATTTTTACTGTCCTGGCATTTTCGGGGCCCGGAAAATGAGGGAACATCAGGATTGATTGATTTTCACAACACTGAAGAAATGACACTTTGCTACAATGTAACGTAGTGAGTGTACAGCTTGTATAAGTCCCGGTTCACACTAAGGCGACCTGGACCCGTAGGTCGCCTCCCATAGGGAAGCTGCGGACCTGTTCAAATAGGAGCGACCCAAGTCGCTCCGACTTAGAAAAAGGGTCAGGAGCTTCTTTGGGGCGACCAGGAGGCGACCGCCATAGACTTCAATGTTATGAGGTCGCGGTGCGAAGTAGCGTCGCCCCTATGTGAACGGGGCCTAACAGTGTAAATTTGCTGTCCTCTCAAAATAACTCAACACACAGCCATTACTGTCTAAACCACTGACAACAAAAGTGAGTACACCCCTAATGCTGGCCATACACTAGCAGAAAAATCGGCTGTGTGCGTTTTATAAAATCGAACGATTTATCGGATTGGCAAAAGATACTACCAAATGCAAATATAAAGGGTTCGCGCTTAGGATAAATAGGTGTTAATACTCCAAAATCAATACAAATAATTATATAATAATTGAATAAAAAATCAATATAAGCTGCTGCAGGTAAAAAAGGTAATACCTCTCAAACAATAAAACAACTATGTACCTGCGCTGCTTATGTGTAAACACCTCAAAATATTGTGATTATATAAAGTGCTAGTGCAAAATTATACTGAGTGCAGCCTTAAAAAAACTATATGTATATTACACAAGTACACACAATAAATATCAGTTATGAATACCATATATGAAAATACCACATAAAAAAACTTGTGCAAATAAAAAACTTATAAATACAAATATGTATTATATACTATATAGTCCATGATAATGTTAAAGTGAAAAAAAGTCTCTGTGCTTAATTTAAGTGCTTCGTGCTCCAATAATATTAAAAAGTGCTCGTCCTCAATCCAGGTGAAGTGGTGCTCCCCTCTCAGCTCCCCACTCACCAGAAGTTGGATGAAAAAACGCCTTATCAATAGATAAAATGGAGTAGATCCCTCACTGGATCGCCAACAGGAACAAGGTACCGCACCACAAGCCTCTCACTCTATCTCCAGGTTATGTTCTCACGATTCATAAAAAGAAAGGGCCATCATGGTGCAGTATATCAGACTTGTTTATTATCACGCAAAACCAAATAACACTTACACTGTACAGAAAAAAAAGGCTTTTGAGAACGCTCTGATTGGCGGAGCGAAACGCGTCAAGCCGTCCGAATACGTAATACATCACTTCCGGCTGCAACCACTTCCGGCTTCCGGCTTCCGGTTACGCGGGTGGAACGCACGGCCATTTGTTTGGCGTCCCGCGGGTTTGCACAAGGCGATAATTTTTCCTGTACAGTGTAAGTGTTATTTGGTTTTGCGTGATAATAAACAAGTCTGATATACTGCACCATGATGGCCCTTTCTTTTTATGAATCGTGAGAACATAACCTGGAGATAGAGTGAGAGGCTTGTGGTGCGGTACCTTGTTCCTGTTGGCGATCCAGTGAGGGATCTACTCCATTTTATCTATTGATAAGGCGTTTTTTCATCCAACTTCTGGTGAGTGGGGAGCTGAGAGGGGAGCACCACTTCACCTGGATTGAGCACGAGCACTTTTTAATATTATTGGAGCACGAAGCACTTAAATTAAGCACAGAGACTTTTTTTCACTTTAACATTATCATGGACTATATAGTATATAATACATATTTGTATTTATAAGTTTTTTATTTGCACAAGTTTTTTTATGTGGTATTTTCATATATGGTATTCATAACTGATATTTATTGTGTGTACTTGTGTAATATACATATAGTTTTTTTAAGGCTGCACTCAGTATAATTTTGCACTAGCACTTTATATAATCACAATATTTTGAGGTGTTTACACATGAGCAGCGCAGGTACATAGTTGTTTTAAAAGATACTACCAAATTTCGAAAGATAAACGTTCCATGAACATAAATTAATCATTTTATCCTTAGTTTTCATGAAATCAGAAGGGAAATGACGACATAAAATTTACCTCTACATGTAACTTCTGGGTTATACTCACTCTGATTTCCGGAACGATCAGTGTGTTTGTTGAAGAACCTTCTTTCCTCATACTTTCATAATAGATCAAATGGATGAGCGTACCATTGCCATAGCAATGCTTGGAGTAATTGCAATACAACAGGCAAATGATAAGAAGAGGAAGAGAAGTCAATGGACCAAGCAATGGCTGAGGAACCGTGAACATTATTCACATATGACTTTGCTGAGAGACCTGAAGGAGAATAATCCTGATGACTTCCGCAACTATCTCCGAATGCCTAATGAATTCTTCCAGCTGCTATTGAGCCAAGTATCACCTCTGATAACAAAGCAGGATACTGTGCTCAGACAAAGCATTACTGCAGAGCAACGTCTAATAGCAACCCTGCGTTTCCTAGCAACTGGAAGCACATATGTACATATGTATGCAGCACATGTTCCACTGCTCCTCACATGTTCTGCGTACAGTGGTGGTACATGTGCTGCCATTACATATGTATGCGGCACATGTCCCACTGATGCTCACATGGACTGCCACGTGACTAGTGGTTACTACCTCCAACTATATTTTTTTGATTGCACTTGTAATATGTCCCTTTATTGGCAGAGTAAAAACTTCGCATTTTTGTGTGTGATATGTGCCTCTGTAAACAGTGGAACATGTGCCGCCTGTACATATGTATGCGGCACATGCACCACTGCTCCTCACGTGTACTGTGTACATCGGTGGTACATGTGCCGCTATTACATATGTATGCGGCACATGTTCCACGGCTCCTCACGTGTACTGAGTATGACAGTGGTCAGAGGCGGCTCTAGGCTTTGTGAGGCCTTAGGCAGTATTTAGACATGAGGCCCCACTCACCCCCTTCGCAGAGGTTAAGGAAGAACCCCAAGGCCGAGCATCTAATTACTGCTGCTTGTGTGGGTGGGATGTGTACTGTGGAAATCACATGGGATGAATAGGAGAGGGATGGGACTGGGAACCATGGGGTAGGGGAGAAGGAGGAGGGGGTAAAAGGGGGGAGTGGGTAGATGATGAGGGATGGGTAGAGGAGAACTGGATTGAAACTAAGGGATCCTGATCTGTATAGTAATAAAAAAAAGAAGGATTTGTGCTTGCATGAGGGGGAAAGACAGACAGGGGGACAGACAGGGGGACAGAGGGACAGACAGGGGGACAGAGGGGCAGACAGTGGGACAGACAGACGGACGGACGGGGGGACGGACGGACAGACGGGGGGACAGACGGACGGACGGGGGGACAGACGGACGGACAGGGGACAGACGGACGGATAGACAGGGGGACAGACGGACGGATAGACAGGGAGACAGACGGACAGATAGACAGGGGGACAGACGGACGGACAGACAGGGGGACAGACGGACGGACAGACAGGGGGACAGACGGAGGGACAGACAGGGGGACAGAGGGACAGACAGGGGGACAGAGGGGCAGACAGTGGGACAGACGGACGGACAGGGGGACAGACAGACGGGGGGACAGACGGATAGACAGGGGGACAGACGGACGGATAGACAGGGGGACAGACGGACGGACAGACAGGGGGACAGACGGACGGACAGACAGGGGGACAGACGGACGGACAGACAGGGGGACAGACAGGGGGACAGACGGACGGACAGACAGGGGGACAGACAGGGGGACAGACGGACGGACAGACAGGGGGACAGACGATGGACAGACGGATGGACAGACGGATGGACAGACGGGGGGACAGACGGACGGGGGGACAGACGGACGGACAGACGGGGGGACAGACGGATGGACAGACGGGGACAGACAGACAGACGGACAGACGGACGGACAGACAGGGGGACAGACGGACGGACAGACAGGGGGACAGACGGACGGACAGACAGGGGGACAGACAGACAGGGGGACAGACGGACGGACAGACAGGGGGACAGACGGATGGACGGACAGACAGGGGGACAGACAGACGGACGGACAGACAGGGGGACAGATGGATGGACAGACAGGGGAGAGACAGACGGACAGACAGACGGACAGACAGGGGGACAGGGGGACGGACAGACAGGGGGACAGATGGATGGACAGACAGGGGGACAGATGGATGGACAGATGGGGACAGACTGATGGACAGACAGGGGGACAGATGGACAGACAGGGAGACAGACAGATGGACAGACAGGGGGACAGACAGATGGACAGACAGGGGGACAGATGGACAGACAGGGGGACAGATGGACAGACAGGGGGACAGATGGACAGACAGAAAAGAAAGAAAGGAGGAGAGGGAGAAAGAAAGAAATGGAAAGAGATGGAGGAAGGGTGCCCCTTAGATCAGAGTACTCACTGGAAGGGATGGATGGATGGAGGGATCAGGATTCAGGCACCATCTTTCCTCTTCTTGTTCCTGGTCTGCAAATTCTTCCCGCCCATACCTCATCTTCTGAGATGAAAACTGTCGGGGAGTGTGGGCGGGGCAAGCACAGGTGGAGAGGTCGGGAGGAGGAGCAGAAGCAGCTCTCTCTCCTCCCCCGTCTGTGGTCTGTGAGGGAGAAGTGTCAGCGCTGCGGCTCCAGTATTTGGCTGTGATCTGGAGTCTCTTTGTTTGTCTCTTCACATAGCAACCATTCCTTTGCTTGTCTCTTCACATAGCAAACAGTGCATTTATTTATTTCCACATAGAAATAGTCCAAGACCTCACCTTGAGTAGTCTTCAGTCTTAATTAATTTCCCCTTCACACAGGAAATGTCCATTGGTTTCTTTTCACATAGAAACGATCCTTGAGTAGTCTTCACACTTGTTACCCTCCTCAGCGCACATCGCTACAGGAGGTCTTCCCCTCCTATGCTCACACAGCTTCAGGGGGCACCCATCTGATTGTCCTCCGCTACCCACACAGCGTCAGGAGGCAGCAATCCTTCTCCCAGGCTCTCACAGCATCGGGAGGCACACATCTGACTGTCCTCCTCTCCCTAGCCCACACGGCGTCAGGAGGCAGCAATCAATCGTCTTCCTCTGGACCAGTTATAGAGGCCTTAATTTCCTCATTTTGAACAGCTGAAGTCTGTTCAACGTCCTTAGACAGTTCTGGCTACCTTTGCAGCCGACACCCTATAGTAATTGGTGAATTTTCTAAACCATGTGGAAATGTATCTCCTGTCTGTGACTACATCCACAGATTTACCTGACTTCCTGTCACAATATATATATATATATATATATATATATATATATATATATATATATATATATATATATATATATATATATATATATATATGTATATATATATATATATATACTTTAACTTATTTATAGTTATTTATTATATTATAATTTTTGATTTTGTGTTTCAAACTTTATCATACCTGAGATGTTATAAAGAAGAACGCACAGTAAAAAAAAATCATATGTAAATAGTTGGTTTGGGCTGCTCATTCTTAAGAATTACATGCAAAATAATTGTACCGCTTTCAGCACCTAAAATCAGAAAGAATCATACCGCTGGGGAGGTTAATTGCCTCTTTTCAAGCGAGAATAAATTCAGTTCAGCTAATCATTCCTCTGTGAATTGCTGTTCACGACTAACTGCGTATTCCAGATAAGGTCTTACTAATGATTTGTACAGGGGAAAATTATGTCTTTCTCAGGAGCTTATACCTCTTTCAAGAAAGTATTTTTCTAGATTGAGAAACTGAAGCTTGGTATTGCATGCTATAAAAGTGATATTAAAGTCTCATTTAAAAATAGTAAAGATGTTATATTTACCTGCTGTGTGCAGTGGTTTTGCACAGAACAGCCCGGACCCACCACTTCTCAGGTCCCTTGCCAGCGCTCCTGGCCCCTTCCTCCTGCCGAGTGCCCCCACAGTAAGCAGCTTGCAATGGGGGCACTAGGACTTGAGCCGCTACTCTGTGTGTCCTTTCAGACACAGAGCCACGGTTTGGCCCCACCCCCCCTCTTTCTTCTCATTGGCTCATTGACAGCAACAGGAGACAATGGCCAATCAGGAGGGAGAGTCCTGGACAGCTGGGACTCTCAAGTAACATTGCTGGATCAAGATGGGGTTCAGGTAAGTATTAGGGGGCTGGGGCTGCTCCACTTTTAAGGATAAGTTCACCTTTTAGAAAAAAAAGAATAAATGCACATTTTTTTGCAGCTAAAAAAATGTGCATTTATTATGTTTTAGTTTTGGAGCCTGTGAAGATCGCTGGTGCCATGCAGCTCTCCTGCAGTCTTGTCAGCATATCTTTATACCCACACACCCTGTAGGACCAGGCAGATACACTGACAGGAACAAATCAATAAACTACCATGGCACTCCCCAGCGCTGTAGGAGTTCATTGAGAACTACAAGCTGACAACCGCAAAGGATGCCGGGACTTGTAGTTTATTCACACACGAAGCTATGTGAATGAATGAAGTTACTGTGTAGGTGGAGCCCCGCACGGCCGCGCTGATTATAAAAAGTGACAGTTAGTACGGGAAACTTCTTCCCATACTGCTGCTGCAGGGAGAGAGGGCTGCAGCATTGGGAACATGTTACATGTTCCACCCTAAAAACAGGTGAAACATGAAACATGTTCCCAAAGGTGGACTTATCCTTTAAGTCTATGATCTACCAGAACACCCAGATGCTTCCCAACCATTGACTCCCCCAGCTGTTCTCCTCCTAGAATGCATGATGCATGCATGTTTTTAGCCCTCAAGTGCATAACTTTACATTTATCAATATTACATTTTATTTGCCCCATACTGTAGTTGCCCAATTAAATAGTGCATTGAGATAGGCTTGTAAGTTGGAGACATCCTTTAAGGGCATTATTCCACTGCATAGCTTGGTGTCATCTGCAAACAATGAAATTATATTTTCAATCCCAAACTCTATATCATTTATAAATGGGTTAAAAAGGAAGGGTCCCAACACTGAACCTTGGGGTACCCCACGGATAACACTAAGGCTCCGTTCACATGTTGGCGTCCCGGATCGCGGGCAGAATCACAGCGAAAACGCCCGTGCAATTCCCGTCACTTGCAATGGCACCCCAATTGCAGCGCGATTTTGCCGCAATTGGGATCCGGTATAATTTCCCAAACAGAATTGCAGAACACCTGTCGCCCACAAGAAGTACGAGAACTTTTTTGGGCGACAGGTGTCCCACGATTCTGTTTGCGTAATTTTACCAGCATTCGTCAGGCGACAATCATGGGGAAATTGCGCCACATTTGGGGTGTCATCGCAAGTGACGGGAATCGCAGGGGCATCCATTCGGAGTCGATTCTGCCTGCGATCCGGGAAGCCAGTATGTGAATGGAGCCTAAACCATTCAGAGTATGAATCATTAACCACTACTCTCGAAATACGATCTTTTAACCAGTGTTATATTTATTTACAAACTGGATTTTCTAAGCCTGTAGACTTTAACTTACAGTACACTAAATCCACCTCCACTCCATTGTCTGCTTAAGGCCCCTTTCACACTTGTGCGACCTAAAAGTCGTGCAATTTTACCGCATTTTGGCTGGACTTGAAGCAATGCCTGTGTAATCTTGAGGTCTGTGGACCTCAAAATGCATCAAAGTTGGATCAAAGTAGTGCAGGGACTACTTTGAAGTAGTTGATACTTGAAGTCACACAGACATGAATGGTACTCATTGGAAATCATGGAGTACGACTTGTCATGTGACTCTGGAGTCCCAAATCGCAGGACACGTCACACAAGTGTGAAAGGGGCCTAAAGGATAATTTCACCTTCTGGAACATGTTACATGTTTCACTCGTTTTTATGGTGGAACATGTAACATTTTCCCACTCCTGCAGCTACTTGGAGACCCACTGTCTGCTGTGGTAGTTCATCGATTCTTCCTGTCTGTGAAACTGCCTGCCCATACAATATACGGGCAGACAGCTTACACTGATGGTCTGCAGGAGTCCTACATGGCACCCACCAGTGATCTACTGATCACTGGTGCAATGGTAAGTAGTAAATGCACATATTTTTACCAGCAAAAAAGTGCATTTATTATTTTTTTAAATGGTGGACTTATCTTTTAAGTTTAAAGTATTATTTTTTTGTTTTTTTGCAGTCTTTTATTAACCATTTGCTACCCAAGCCAATTCTGACACTTCTCACAATCATCATTTTTTTTAAAGAAAATTACTCAGAACCCCCAAACATTATATATGTTTTTTAAAGCAGAGGCCTTAGAAAATGAAAATGTGGTCGTTGCAACTATTTATGTTGCAGGGTATTTGCGCAGCAATTTTTTAAACGCGTTTTTTTGGAAAAAAAAACAAAACTGTTTTATGATAAAAAAAAAAACAAAACAATGAAGTTAGCCCAATGTTTTTTGTATAATGTGAAAGATGATGTTAGGTCACGTAAATAGATACTTAACATGTCATGCTTTGAAATTGCGCACACTCGTGGAATGGTGGCAAACTTCAAAATTTAAAAATCTCCATAGGCGACGCAAATTTTTAGAGTTAACCTGTTTAAAGTTACAGAGGATTTTTTTGGGCTAGAATTATTTATCTCACTCTAACGTTCGAGGCAATACCTGTGTGGTTTGAATGCCGTTTACATATGCAGGCATGACGTATATAAGCGTTTGCTTCTGTGTGCGAACACGCAGGGATGGGGCGCTTTACATTTTTATTTTATTGTTTAATTTCTTTTTTTTTTTTTTCTTTTTTAATTTTGAATCTTTTCATTTACACTATTTTTATCACTTTTATTCCTATTACAATGTATGTAAACATCCCTTGCAATAGGAATAGGGCATGATGGGTCCTCTTTACAGCGAGATCTGGGGTCTTTAACTCCCCAGATCTCGCCTCTAGCCTGAAAAGCCTGAGAGCAAAAAAAAAAAAAATGATCTCTTTGATCCAGTCAAAGAAACAGCAGTGTTTAGATCTGCTGAGACCAGACGTGACGTCATAACGTTGTGCCCGGCCTCCGAAGGTCATAGAGATGACTGGGGACCATCTGGTCCTCGGTCCCCTCTATGGTAAACGGCGTCCCCTCCCACTGCCTGTAAAAACAATCAAGCAACTGAACATCAGCAGCTGCAGTCATCCTTCAGATATCCCTACTCAAAGTCTACAACGTCATATGACGTTGTTGGGCGGGAAGTGGTTAAACTCTGTAGTATGTTCCAACTATGGAAGTTAAACTAACCTGTCTGTAGTCACTTAATAAATACTTTGACCTCTTTTCGACCCACATTGGCCTTCACAGTGGTAACATGGCAATCAATAACCACTTCCCACCTGTAGGATGTCATATGACATCCTGGAGTTTGAGTGGAGCTACAAGCATCATCCTTGTATCTTTTTTTTCTGCTGGCGATGCTCTGTAATGTAAAAGACACCCAAGTAGCTAATTAGTGGCTAGATTGCCCCCCTTTCACCGCTCTCCGGTGCCATTGGGGAGCACAGGACTGAATCTGGCGCTTCCGCCAGCTTACCATAGAGCTAAACAAGGACCAGAAAGTCCCTGATCATCTCTATGGTATAAAAACAAAGCCATTTTTGGCTTGGGAAAGCATCTGATGTTGGTGTGATCAGATGCTTTTAAAAGCAGAGGAGAGATCTGGGATCTAATAGACCACAGATCTCCTAATAAATAAATAATAATACCTGTCACTGCTTATTGCTATCACAAGGGATGTTTACGTTCCTTGTGATAGTACTAAAACTAATAAAAAAAAAAGGGGACAGCATAAAAATAAAAAATTTTTATAAAATAAATAATAATAAAAAAAGTGCCCTGTCCCACCATGCTTGCGCACAAAGGCGAATGCATACGTAGGTCACGCACCCACCACACATTCGGTATCGATGCAAATGTTATAGCAATAGCAATAATTCAATCACCAGATCCCCCAATGTAACTCTAAACTGGTAACCTGCAAAAGCTTTTAAAGCGACTATGGAGACTTTTAGGTAGGTTAGGGCCATTCTATGGGCGTACACTATTTTAATGCAAATGAAATGCTAGGTTTCGATTTACTTGGCATAACATCATCTTTTATATTTTACTTAAAAATGGGTATTACATTGTGTCTGTGTGCACTAAAATTCAATACCTTGTATTTTTTCCAAAAAATGTGTGTTTGAAAAATCGCTTCGCAAGTACCGTGTGACAGCAAATTTGCAAAACCCACTATTTTATTGTCTAGGGCAGTGCTTCTCAACCAGGGTTTCTGCCAATTGCGGTTGGACCAAGAAGCATATGTGCGGAAAAAACAAGTACAGGTTTCACATTAAACAGGTACGTTTTAATATTTATTCAATTATTTAATGCTATTTTTAAAAATAATTGCTGTTATATCTACAGCTCACCGATCACGCCAATGTTCCATGACCTGTCAATATGAAAATTATTTCAGGGGTTCCCCAAGATTTCAGACTTTTTCCCAGGGGTTCCTCAATGATAAAAAGGTTGAGAAACACCGGTCTAGGGTATCTGCTAAAAAAATATTTAATGGCTAGGGGTTCTAAGTCATTTTCTAGCAAAAAAAAAAGATGATTTCTACATGTAGGAGAGAAATGCCAGAATTGGCCCGTAAGGGAAGTAATTAAGAGTCCCTAAAAATTATAAACAAATTCTTAAAATAACAGAGCTCAACTGTTTGAGGACATGCAAGTGTAAGCCACCTGGCCCAGGTGTTTTATTCACTTTTATTTTGTCTAAATGTTTCTGAACCATACCAATATTAAGCAAATGTGGACCATTTGGGGATATGTCAATACTATCCCCATTAAAGCAGAGTTCCGGCCTGAAAAAAAAAAAAAAATTATAAAAATACCCCCAGGACAGCCAGGGCTAGTGTATTTCAGCAATGATAGCCTCTGGACTGTCCCTGGGTTCACTTACCTTTTAGAAGAAATACTTACCTTGAAAATTTCTTGTCCAGCGCTGCCCTCTCAGGTGTGGGCAGCTGAAGCCAAGGCGTCCTCTTCGGTCCCTGAATGCCCTGCACCGGCCCCACTCATCAGTTCCGGCGCAGGAGCGTCATCCCTGCACAGCTTCTGGGCATGCCCAGAAGCTGTTTAGCAGGGAATGACGTGTCTGCACCGGAACTGACGAGCGGGGCCGGTGCAGGCGCATTGATTCCTGGGAGCAATGATGTTCAGCTCCCAGGAGTCAACGCAAGAAGGAACTGATGGCGGCGGCTGTGTCCGCAGAGGAAGGAAGAGGAAGTAAGGTAAGTATATTTTCTTTAAAAAGAAGGTAAGTGAATAAAAAAAAGTTTAATTATCCATTTGTTTTACAGGTTATTCAGAGCAAGCGGAACTCCGCTTTAAGGCCTTGAACTTCCCTACTTTCTTTTGTATACAGTGAATCTGGAAAGTATTCACAGCGCTTCACTTTTTCCATACTTTGTTATGTTATATCCTTATTCCAACATTGATTAAATTCATTATTTTCCTCAAAATTCTACAAACAATACCCCATAATGACAACAGAAAGAAGTTTGTTTGAAATCTTTGCAAAATTTATTAAAAATAAAAAAAAAATAAAAAAAAAAATCACATCTACACAAGTATTCACAGCCTTTGCTCAATACTTTGTTGAAGCACCTTTGGCACCAATTGCAGCCTCAAGTATTTTTGAGTATAATGCTACAAGCTTGGCACACCTATTTTTGGGCAGTTTCTCCCATTCTTCTTTGCATGACCTTTCAAGCTCCATCAGGTTGGATGGGAAGAATCAGTGCTCAGCCATTTTCAGATGTTTAATCAGGTTCAAGTCTGGGCTCTGGTTGGACCACCTAAGGACATTCACAGAGTTGTGCCATAGCCACTACCTTGTTATCTTGGCTGTGTGCCTAGGGTCTTTGTCCTGTTGGAAGATGTACCTTTGCTCCAGTCTGAGGTCCAGAGCGCTCTGGAGCAGGTTTTCACCAAGGATGTCTCTGTACATTGCTGCATTTATCTTTCCCTAGCTCCTGACTAGTCTCCCAGTTCTTGCTGCTGAAAAACATCCCCACAGCATGATGCTGCCATCACCATGCTTCACTGTAGGGATGGTATTGGGCAGGTGATGAGCGATGCCTGGTTTTCTCCAGACGCTGCTGATGACGCTATGACGCTTGCCATTCAGGCCAAAGAGTTCAATCTTTGTTTCATCAGACCAGAGAATTTTGTTTCTCATGGTCTGAGAGTCCTTTAGCTGCCTTTTGGCAAACTCCAGATGGGCTGGCATGTGCCTTTTACTGAGAAGTGGCTTCAGTCTGGCCACTGCTGCAGAAATGGTTGTTCTTCTGGAAGGTTCTCCTCTCTCCACAGAGAAACGCTGGAGCTCTGTCAGTGACCATCAGGTTCTTGGTAACCTCCCTGACTAAGGCCCTTTTCCCCCGATCTCTCAGTTTGGCTGGGCGACCCGTTCTAGGAAGAGTTCTGGTGGTTCCAAACTTCTTCCAGTCATGGATGAAGGAGGCCAATGTGCTCATTGGGACCTTCGATGCTGCAGACATTTTTCTGTATCCTTCCCCAGATCTGTGCCTCGATACAATACTGTCTTGGCGGTATACAGACAATTCCTTGGACTTCATGGTTTGGTCTGTGCTCTGACATGCACTGTTAAATGTGGGACCTTATATAGGCCTGTGTATGCCTTTCAAAATCATGTCCAATCTACTGAATTTACAAAATGGGGTATTGTTTGTAGAATTTTGAGGAAAATAATGAATTTAATCCATTTTGGTATAAGGCTGTAACATAACAAAATGAGGAAAAGTTGAAGCGCTATGAATACTTTCTGGATGCACTGTATACAAAAGAAGTACATAGAGCTGAATAAGGTATTTAATAAATTTGCCTGCTATTTGTCCATAGTCACCAACTCCAGATTATCTTGTAAAGGGCCTACATTCTCAAGCCTGGCCTTTTTACTATTAACTTGTTTAAACATTTTTGGGGGGTTTGTCCTACTATCTTTTGCAACCTGTTGTTCATTTTGAATATTTGCAGCCTTTATTTCCTTTTTACATATTCTGTTATATTCTTTGTAACTTTTAAATGATGATAGTGTTCCTTCATTTTTATATTGATCATGTGTATGAGGCTTTTGTCTTGAACAGCAGCTCTCAGTCTTGGAAAATTAGCTCTTTTAAGATTAGGAGTCTTGCTGACTCTTGAAATGCAGGACACACAACAATACCTAAAGGGACACCTTTATTGTTCTCTACTAGCGTGGCATGTACACCTCATACCCTGTGCTTCACAATTACCATTCCTGTCCTAAGTGCCTTCTCTGCAGAATCTCAACACCAGTTATGAAAGGAAGATTCCCACGGTGGCAGGGAAGCCTTTCTGGGTTTGACTCTGCATGTCTGCTAGTATGGAGGATCTGACACTGCTTAACATAGCTACAGTCACTGACCTTGAGGGAATTCACACCTTTTACTCTGATTTATTTTATTTTTAAAACTCATTTTGTTTGCTCCTTTTTTTTTTTAAATCGAATCAGTAAAATATCATATAAACTGTAATTTCAAAAGTTGTTTTAAATTTTCCTAAATCTGCAGCATTCAATAAAACAATACCTGATGATCCTGCCATGAAGGCGCGTTTAGGTTGTGTTCCTCCTATGGGCAACAATAAGTTTAAAAGGCTAAAAATAAAACCTATGCGGCTCACGGACAAAGTTAAAAAAAAGCTCTAACTAATAAGAAAAGAGCTTTAAAATAAATAAAAATGAACAACACTATCATTGTTTAAATGTTACAAAGAATATAATAGAATATGTAAAAAGGAAATCAAGGACGCAAAAATTCTAAATGAACGACAGATTGCAAAAGATAGTAAGACAAACCCCAAAGAATTCTTAAAATATATTAATAGTAAAAAGGTTAGGTCTGAGCATGTAGGCCCTTTACAAAATAATCTGGAGGGGATGAATGGGGACAAAGAGAAGGAAAATGTATTAAATACTTTCTTCAGCTCCATGTATACAAAGGAGCATGGGGAAACCCATGCCAATAATGGGGATGGTATTGACACAACCCCAAATATCCACGATGGCTCAAAAGTGATATGGTGCAGACATATTTAGACAGAATAAAGGTGGATAAAGTGCCTGGACCAGATGGCATCCACCCATGGATCCTAAAAGAATTAAGCCATTGTTTCTAATTTTTAGGGACTCGTTAAGGAATGGAATAGTACCACTGGATTGGCGTAGTGCTAATGTGGTGCCTATATTTAAAAAGGGATTAAAGTATTTACCAAGTAACTATAGACCTGTTAGTTTAACTTCTATAGTCGGGAAGATACTGGAGAGTTTAATAAAAAAACACATAGATGAGTTCTTGCTGGAAAAAAATGTTTTAAGCAACACACAGCATAGATTCATGAGTGACAGAAGTTGTCAAACAAACCTGAATTCTTTTTATGAGGAGGTAAGTAAAATCTTGGACAGAGGGGTGGCTGTGGATGTAGTATACTTGGATTTTGCAAAAAGCGTTTGACACAGTTACCCACACACGGCTAAGGTGTAAGGTAAAGTCTATAGGTTTGGAAAGATCAGTTTGTAAATGGATAGAAAACTGGCAAAAATATAAAACTCAGAGAGTATTGGTTAATGATCCTATTAAAAATATAGGCTGTTTGAGACTTTAAATGAGGCACAAGCAGGTAATGCGTAGCGTCTCCATCCCTGTATCAGAAAAACTGAAAATTGAGGGGATTAAGAGAGGTGCATGGAAACCAGCCAGCCCCCCAGTCTGATGTACTCACCCACCAGTCTGCCAACCAACCAAGTAGACCTGTCTCACGTTGTAGGTAAAAAAACAGGGGTTTAGTTGACACTCATTTGCAAACGCATGTGTAAGCTGCAAGGCCCCTTCATGGCACCCTGTGTTACTTGCAGTCCTAACACTAACAAATTTGAGTGTCTCCACAATGGAAGCACATGGTTGCTAATGGATGAATGGTAGACAGGTGGGATGGAAGTGGCCCAATCCTCCCCCAACCTGCTCCCATCAATGACTCGTCTAAATATATCATAGCTCTAATTAGTTGTGTTGTAGCAATGGTACAAACTGAAATGGACTAGCTGAGAAGCATACACCTCCATCCCTTTGGTAGATGCAGTGTAAACACAGATTGGGATTTTACATGAGGTACCAGCCTGTAAAGCACAGCGCCTCCATCCCTGATTTCATAAACTATTTAGGACTTTAAATGAGACACAAGCAGGTCATGCTTTTGGTCTCCATCCCTGTATATGAAAAAACTGAGGTTAAAATAAACTACATCCACCAAAAACTCACGAAAATCGCACGGTGGGACTTTAAATGAAGCACCAGCCTGTAAAGCACAGCGCCTCCATCCCTAATTACATGAACAATATAGGCTGTTTGGGACTTTAAATGAGGCACAAGCAGGTAATTCTTAGCGTCTCCACCCCTATAACAGAAAAACTGAAAATTGACGGAATTAAGAGAGGTGCATGGAAGCCAGCCAGCCCTCAGTCTGATGTACTCACCCACCAGTCTGCCAACTAACCAAGTAGACCTGTCTCACGATGTAGGTAAAAAACGGCACCCTGTGTTACTTGCAGTCCTAACACTAACAAATTTGAGTGTCTCCACAATGGAAGCACATGGTTTTTCATGCACCTCTCTTAATCCCCTCAATTTTCAGTGGTTAATGATTCTTACTCTGAATGGTCTAAGGTTATCAGTGGTGTACCCCAAGGTTCAGTGTTGGGACCCTTACTTATTAATATATTTATAAATGATATAGGGTCTGGGAATAAAAGTACCATTTCAGTCTTTGCAGATGACACCAAGCTTTGCAGTGGAATAACTTCCTTACAGGATGTCTCCAACTTACAAGCCGACCTCAATGCACTGTTTCATTGGGCAACTACAGTATGTGGCAAATTAGGTTTAATGTTGATAAATGTAAAGTTATGCACTTGGGGGCTAAGAATATGCATGCATCATACATACTAGGGAAAGTATAACTGGGAGAATACATAGTGGAGAAGGATCTGGGTGTTCTGATAGATCATAAGCTTAAAGTGATTGTAAAGTCTCATTTTTTTTTTTTTTACAAAAAAAAATACCAAACATGTTGTACTCACCTCCTCTGTTGGGGATTAGTTGGTTTTGTACAGACCAGCCTGGATCCTCCTCTTCTCGGGTCCTTTGTCCCTGCTCCTGTCTCCTCCCTCCTATCGAGTGCCCCATAGCAAGCAGCTTGCTATGGGGACACCAGAGCTGAGCTGCAGCTCTGTGTGTCTATTCAGACACGGAGCTGCCATTTGGCCCGCCCCCTCTCTATCCTGATTGTCTCACTGTCTTTGATTGACAGCCGCGGGAGCCAATGGCGCCATGGCTATATCTCAGCAAATCAGGAGGGAGAATCCCAGGACAGCCAAGGGACTCATGGACACCGCTGGACAGACAGGACAGTAGGACACAGGTAAATATTATTGGGGCTGGGGGGCTGCTACACAAAAATGTCAGTTAGGTGTCCGATCTGTCCGCCGCAATGTCGCAGTTCCGCTAAAAATTGCAGATCACCGCCATTACTAGTAAAAAAAATAAAAATGACATAAATCTTTCCCCTAGTTTGTAGACGCGATGACTTTTGCGCAAACCAATCAAAATATGCCTATTGGGTTTTTTTCCCCAAAAATATGTAGCAGAACATGAATTGGCCTAAAAGGATGAAAAAAAATAGATTTTTATTTTTTTGGGGAATGTTATATAGTAGAAAGTGAAAAATATTTTTCCTGACAGACTCCATGGCAGCATACGTATCGGGTTTTGCCCCGCCTCCAAACCTACCCATAGGACATCACTCCCATAAATCTTTGCACCTGTTCAGCACACGTGTTCCTTTTTTGTCCTCCTAATGGATTACCTGTATCCTACCTGAAGATGGATCCCAGGAGATGGATGTCTCTACCATTCGGGTATTGAGTTCTCCAATAAGCCCCAGCTGTTGCGGGGTATGGAGCAGGGGCGAAGATTCATCTGACGTGCACCTTGGCCAAAAAGCCCAGCTGCTGCGGGTGGCCGGTACCCTGAAAGAATCATGAAGTCCGGTGTGTGCTGTATGCTCATCCATCCCTGGTGGCTAGCGGTTCGTTGGTGGTCGTGAGTACTCCTTGCCTGTCATATTTGTTTAACTCCATGGCAGCTTAAGTTTTTATTTCAGATGGTTTTGTATGTTCTTTCCTTATTTCCTGTTATTTCCTGGTGGCTAGGGCTACTGAGCATGTGCGGGCGCCTCAGAATGAGGCTTGGTTCTCGCACATGCTCAGTGACGATGTGGAGCATGTGCAGTAGGGTTTTTCGGCGCTGCTTGATGATGTCAGCGGGTGCCATATTGAAAACCCTTCAGGTGTCAGCAGAGTGTGTAGATCATACACTCTGTTGCTGGAAGTCTGTATTTTGCTGTTGGTTTCTCGGTGTGTCTACCTGCGGCATCCGCTGCTGCTCTGCATTTGCCCATACAGTCTTCCTGGTGAGTACCGGCCCCAGGTTTTTGGGAGTTATTCCCCCTCTCCTCTTTCTTCCTCTCTGATCCCGTTGTCCGGCTCATCCCTGTAGGTCAGCGCCAGATGGAAGCCTCCTCACCCTCAGCCCACCCTTAATAGGTATACGGGGCTTGGGGGTTGGGGTGTGTAGAGAGGGGGGGATCAGGGCATCATTTATGTCCTGGCTCCCTGTTTGTCTTGCTTTGTTCCCTTGTTTTACAGCCCTCCTAGGTCGGAACGGCATTTCTCACGCAAGAGTGAGCATCGCTCAAGTTCTCACCACCGGCACTCCTCCTCGAGATCTGCTCGGAGGTCACAGTCAGGCTCCCATCATCGTGGGAAATCATCTTCCTCAGCGGGCCCCTCGCGACGCCCAGATAGAGTGGGCTGTTGGGGTTGTGGCGCACGTGTCCCTGAAAGCAAGTCAATGTGTGACAAATGCTTCTCTCAAGCTGCGGGAGAGAGGGACAATCCAGACCAGCGACTGGAGGCCCTAGTCAAGAGGGTCGTCAAGGATTCCCTGGCAGACGTGGGAGTAGGTCGGGCGCAGAGCCCAGAAGTGACTCCTCCAAGCCCTCCCCTTGGAAGACAGCCTAGGGAAGATCCTGAAACCTCTCAACCTAGTCACCTGTCAGAGAGTGATTCAGAGATTGAAGATCCCTGCTTGGGATTTGAGTATGCTCTCGTCCCTTCCTTAGTCAGAGCGGTAAGAGAGACCCTGAATTGGGAAGACTCTGCTGTTTTCTCCGCCAAAAACAGAAGAGATTCTTTAAGCAGCTCTGCAAAGAGCGACTCAACTTCCAATTTTTGGGTGAATTAGGGGATATCATTACTGAAGAATGGAGTAAAGTGGAAAGGAAGAATTCCATGCTTTCCAAAATGTCCCGGTTCTATCCTTTCAAGGAAGAAGATGTAAAACATCTAGAATCTCCTCCCTTGGTGGACGCCGCAGTCATGAGGCTGGTCAAACATGTGACCCTCCCACTAGAGGACACAGCCTCCTTTAAAGATCCTTTGGATAGGAGGATGGATTCTGATCTTAAGAATCTACCTGACTGCGGGAATGGCCTGCAAGTCGGCACTGGCCTTAGCCTCATTATCCAAAGCAATGGAGTTGTGGTCTGACTTAGTGGATGAATCCTTTCGGAGCCTTTCTGAGGAGGCTGCCAGAAGTTCCCCGATTCAGGAACTTAAGATGGCTTTGTCTTTTCTGGGGGAGGCATCTATTGACCTTATACGTCTGTTGGCCAGGGTTATGCTGTCCTCAGTAACGGCCAAGAGGGCTTTGTGGCTCCGCCCTTGGATGGCTGACCCAGCTTCCAAACAAGTCTAAAACCGTATTCCTTTTGGAGGCTCCTCCCTCTTTGGGAATAAGCTGGATGAGGCGATAACCAGGGCCACGGGCAGCAGGTCTGGGTTTCTCCCTCAGGCTTGACGCCCTCTCAATCCAAGGAAAGGACAACCCAGAAGGTATGTTCCTGACCGTGCCAGGGAAGCATGTACCTATAGGCCTGGCAGAGAATTTGGTCGCAACTGGAGAGCATGAGAAACCTTCTCGCGGAAACCTTCTAAGAGTGTCCCCTCCGGTGAACGTGATACGACCAAGTCTTTTTGAGATTGGGCCCACTCAGACATGTCGGGTGGGGGCTCGGTTGCTACACTTCTGGCATGTCTGGGCGGCCTCAATCCGAGACTCCTGGAGTCACGTACGGGCACAAGTGGATTTTCAGAGAAACTCCAAGATCAAGGTTTCTTCCTACCTCCCTGTCACCCTCAGGAGAGAAGCGCCAGGCACTATTTTCCTACATAGTCTCTAGTTTCTCAAGGGGCTGTCGTCTCCGTACCAGAACCAGAGTGCAGCCAGGGAATCTACTCCCCTCTTTTCTTGGTTCGCAAGAAAAACGGAACATGGAGGCCAGTCATCGATCTGACCTTTCTAAATCAATTCATCAGAAAGGAAAGGTTCAGGATGGAAACTCTTCTTTCTATTCAACAGGCGGTCCAACCTGCGGACTGGATGGTGTCTATAGACTTAAAGGACGCCTATTTCCATGTCCCTGTTGCAGAAGATTTCCAGAAATACCTCCGGTTTTCCATCAATTAATTACACCTTCAGTTCACTTGCCTCCCCTTCGGGCTCTCCACTTCTCCACGAACCTTCTCGAAAGTTTTGCTGGCTGTGGTAGCTCTATTGAGAACAAAGGGCATTCGCTTACATCATTACTTGGACGATCTGCTCTTCTTGTCCCAAGACAAATCTCAGCTGTTGAAGCACCTGGACCAGGTGGTGTCCACCCTTCAGATGTTTGGGTGGCTGCTAAATCTAGAGAAAAGTCATCTAATTCCCACCCAGTCTCTCGTCTACCTCGGGGCCTTGTTCAATACACTAACAGCGACAGTGTCCCTTCCGGAGGAGAAAATCACGGTGGTCAGGGACAGAATTCTCCGTGCCCTCGCATCACCTCACCTCCAAGCGCGTCAGTGCTTGAGAATAATCGGGACCATGGTGGCTGTAGCTCCCATGGTAAAGTGGGCCCTATGGAGAATGAGGCCTTTCCAAAAAGGCTTTCTTCGTCAATGGGACACCTGGCATTTGGATCATACCATCTTCCTGACCCCAGCCATGAGAGCAAGTCTTCCATGGTGGCTGCAGCGGGAGCATCTTCTGTGCTGCCATTCTCTTGTACAGACCTCATGGGTTGTGATAACATCGGATGCCAGCAGCACAGGTTGGGGGGCTCATTGCCTCTCGGAAGTGGCTCAGGGCAAATGGAAATTCCCCTCCCAGGGGATAATGTCCAACATTCTGGAGCTACTGGCGGCCCTTCAAGCTCTGAAAGCGTTCCCTCACTTGACAAAAGGTCTTCCAGTGATGCTAAGACTGGACAACACCTCAGCAGTCGCATACATAAGGAAGCAAGGAGGGACACGCAGTTGGTCCTTGCTGCGAAAGGTGGAGCCAATTATGGTCTGGGCTCAAAAGAACTTGTCTGACCTGTCAGCAGTGTATGTTCCGGGAGTCCAAGGTGTCCAAGCCGACTTTCTATCTCGTGTGCAGTTGGACAGCAACGAGTGGTCTCTCCACGAGGAGGTCTTCGAGTGGATCCTGAGCCTGGGGTTCTCCCCAGGGGTAGACCTGTTTGCCTCTCCTTGCAACCGCAGGTTGAAAAAATACTGTGCGAGGTTCAGGGATCCTCAGGCTCTGGGGTTGGACGCCCTCACGGATTGTCGGAGGTTCAACGGGGCATATGCCTTTCCCCCAGTTCCCATAATCCTTCAGTTTCTCCGGAGACTCAGGTCTGAAGCAGCGGAAATAGTGGCGGTGATTCCATTCTGGCCCAACAGGCCTTGGTTCCCTCTGCTAACACTTCTCAGCGTTCAGGAAACGATTCCGCTGCCTCTCATGCAAGATCTACTATCTCAAGGCACCATATTGCATCCTTGTCCAGCCCAGCTGCATCTGAAGGTTTGGCTGTTGAGAGGGGAAGGCTACAAGCCTTAGGGTGCTCTGAAGAGGCCATCTCTACACTTTTGAGTGCCAAAGTGGAGTTCAACTAATAAAGTGTATGAGAGAATTTCCTCTCATCTGGCCACTAGGTTCAAACCTCATTCATCCATCAGGATTCAGGATGTGCTAAACTTTCTACAGTCTGGTCTAGATCTTCCTCTATCTTCCTCTATCAGTGAGTTCTCTGAGATTTCAGGTGTCGGCTATTTCAGCCTTTACCGGCATTTCTTGGGCTACCCATACGCTAGTCCGACAATTCTTCAAAGGGGCAATGAGACTCAGGCCCCAGAAGAAGCCAAGGTTTCCCAAATGGGATCTCCCCTTAGTTCTGGACTTTCTATCACAACGATTACGTGACACAGATGAAACTCTTACCATCAAGGAGTTGACATTGATGACCGTGTTCCTGGTAGCCATTACATCGGCGAAGAGAGTCTCTGAAATCGGAGCTTTAGGGGCACAGGAGCCCTTTCTAACCTTCTTTCCAGACAGGGTAGTATTAATCCCTATGCTGGAGGCTAGACCAAAGGTTACTTCAGTTTTTCATGAAAACACGGAAATAGTTCTGCCTACCTTTAGGCAAGAAGAAGATTCTTCTGTCCATCTGCTGGATGTTGGAAATTGCCTCAAGCAGTATCTGGAAGCTACGGTCTCCTTTCGACAGTCAGATCATTTGTTTGTCACTTTCAGTGGAAAGAACAAGGGTCTTCGGGCTTCTTCAAGGTCCATCTCTTCTTGGATCATCCAAACTATCCAATGGGCTTATAGGGCTAAGGGCTTGACCCCTTCAGTGGCGATTACGGCTCATTCAACTCGGAGTGTCTCTACGTCCTGGGCAGTGTCCAGACACGTCTCCCCTGAAGTGATTTGTAGAGCAGCGTCCTGGTCCTCTATAAATACTTTTTTGTCTCACTATTGTGTTGAGCCAGCGGCTCTTTCTTCTGTTAATTTTGGTTTACAAGTCCTGTCTGTTTGACAGAGTAAAATCAAACTTTTGTTCAGCACCTGCCCACCCTTTTGTGTACGGCGAGTTATTTCCCGATACGTATGCTGCCATGGAGTCCATCAGGAAAGGAAAATTACGGTAAGTATTTGATATAAATTTTCCGTTTTTTCTTTTTTTTCAAGAATTTGTAGCACAAAAAATAAAAGCGCAGAGGTGATCAAATACCACCAAAAGAAAGTTGTTTTTGGTAAAAAAGGGCATCAATTTTGTTTAGGTACAGCGTCGCAATTGTCTGTTAAATTAAAGCAGTGCCGAATCGCAAAAAATGGCCTGGTCATTATGGGGGCAAATCTTTCCGGTCCAGAAGTGGTTAAGAGAGGTATGAACTCCAGAGAGAGAGAGATATCATTTTGCCCCTGTATAAATCATTAGTAAGACCTCATCTGGAATATGCAGTTTAGTTTTGGGCACCAGTTCTTAAAAAAGGATATCGGGGACCTGGAGAAAGTGCAGAGAAGAGCAAACAAACTGATAAGAGGCATGGAGGAGCTCAGCTATGAGAAAAGATTAGAGGAATTGAATTTATTCTCTCTTGAGAAGAGGAGATTAAGAGGGGATGTGATCAACATGTATAAATACATAAGGGGTCCATATAGTGAACTTGGTGTTGAGTTGTTCACTTTAAGGTCATCACAGAGGACAAGGGGGCACTCTTTACGTCTAGAGGAAAACTGATTTTCTCCAAATACGGAAAGGTTTATTCACCGTAAGAGCTGTGGAAATGTGGAAAATAGACTCCCTCCAGAGGCGGTTCTGGCCAGCTCAGTGGATTGCTTTTAAGAAGGCCTGGAATCTTTCCTAGGTGTACATAATATAAATGGGTACTAATATTTATAGGTAAAGTTGAAATATCTGATTGCCTCTCGGGGGATCAGGAAGGAATTTGTTCCCCGTCTGTAGCAAATTGGATCATGCTTTGCTGGGGTTTTTCCGCCTTCCTCTGAATCAACTGTGGGTATAGGATTGTGTATATGGGATTGTATGGTTGTGTTTTTTTTTTTTTCTTTTTTTTATAGGTTCAGCCAGATGGACTTGTATCTTTTTTCAACCTGAATAACTGTGTAACTATGTTCCTGCATCGTTGTCCTAACACTTTAACCTTTGCTGAAGACTACAGATGGGCCCTGACAACACACATTGTGCAAGCAAGGTTCTCAATTTTTACTAAGCCCTAGTTCACATTGACTGCAGCTTTGAAATCATGAATCTGAAATCGCACAAAGCCACATGTCAGTGCAACTTTGGGTGCGACTTGGAAGACATCTGTGCGGCTTCATGCACAGATGTCTATGCAAGTCACACCCGAAATCGCCAAAAGTAGTGCAGGAACAACTTTTCCAAATCGATGCGGCACCACAAAGTCAGCTTCGCACTGATTTGAACAGTGCAATTGCCGGCAATAGGGTGCGACAAGTCAAATCGCATGACAAGCCGCTCCAATGTGAATAAGGCCTAACAGCCAGTCCTGAGCACTGATCTGCTGGAGTAAGTGCATGTAGAAAGAAGCTGCCTGAAAGCGGCTGGAGGAGATTACCAGTACTGAGATGTGAAAACTGGTGAAAAAATGGTGGAAACAGTCATTTATCAAAAAAGAAACATGGCAAATATTTATGAAACACAGTGCTCAACAGGCTAAATATAGTGTAATGCCTTATGCTGGGTACTTTTCCAAACTACAAGTTAAGGGATTCACACAGTAAATTATCAGTGCATCAGGCCTCACTGCAGCTGGAGACCAATTCTGGGCATGTATATCCACCACTCTCTGTAACAGTGAGGTCCTTTTATTTAGCAGGAAAAAAATTGTCTATGCTTTATAGCAATAGGAATGAACCTGGTAGCATTCTCTGCCAAGGAACACCACATACTGTGGAAAAACATTAAATAATAAAAGGAAAGCTTCAAACTTGTCCAGCTAACACCTCATGCAACCCTTCTGCCCAGACTAGAGATCATCATTTCCAACACAGATGTCACAACAGACAGAAACGAGCCTTTGAGATCTATGTATACATAGGCTAAGGTTCACTGTGGACACTTTTAGGCTATCAATTAAATCGGTATTAAACCCTAAAATAAAAATGTATTCTATTACAGATGACCAATTTTTAGATGTGGTGGCTGCATTCGTTTTCAATTTTAGGCTTCTTCCTTTATTTTCATTTGGTGATTTGGCCAGTATATCTGTTGTTTTTCAATTTACTTTAACAGACCAAACTGTCCAGCAAAAGTGGCAATTAGAGGGTTGAGGCAAACCCCTTGACCTCTAGGCTAATTCTGACATTTCTCACATATATGTCGAAATCAGCATTTTTTTTTAATAGAAAATTACTTAGAACCCCCAAACATCATATACACTGCTCAAAAAAAATGAAAGGAACATTTTGAAAACACATCAGATCTCAATGTGAAAAAATACCATGCTGGATATCTATACTGATATTATTTTATTATTGTTATACAGGATTTATATAGCGCTAAGAGTGCAGCGCCAGTGCTGCATTTTGGCCTAGGCCAACAAGGCCCAGGCCTAGGGCGGCACTTTGCAGGGGGGCAGCAAAGAAACTGCCCCCCTCCACCTGAGTCTCTATTGGCCACTGGTTGGTAGAGCCACCTCTCTCATTCCCCCCTCTCTCTCAACCACCTCTCTCTCACTCTCATCCCCCCTCTCTCTCACCGCCCCCCTCTCTCAACCCTCTTCTCTCTCTCTCATCCCCCCTCTCTCAACCCTCTTCTCTCTCTCTCTCTCATCTCCCCTCTCGCGCTCTCTCTCTCTCTCTCATCCCCCTCTCTCTGTCTCTCTATCTCATCCCCCCTTTCTTGCTCTCTCATCCCCCCCCTCTCTCTCAACCCCCCCCCTCACCCACCCCCTCTCTCGTGAGATCTCAGGGGTTCATGCTGGGACTTGTAGTCCTTCAATTTTGGAGGGAGCCACAACCATTAAAAAATGAGTGGGGAAAAGTTACATAGGTGGGGGAGGGGGGGCGCCCAATTTTAGTCTTGCCTAGGGCAGCACAAAACCAAAATACACCACTGTGCAGCGCTTTACAAGATGAGGGAAGACATTAAAGTTACAATACAATTCAATACAGGAGGAATTAGAGGGCCCTCCTCGTTAGAGTTTACAATCTAGAAGATATGGAGTTGGTAATGTGTTAGGAACGAAAAGGATGCCACATCTATTAATGGAAATGAAAATAATCAACCTACAGAGGGCTTAATTCAAAGACACCCCGAAAATCAAAGTGAAAAAATGATGCAGCAGGCTAGCCCATTTTGCTGAAATTTCATTGCAGGAACTCAAAATGGCACTCAGTGGTTTGTATGGCCACCAAATGCTTGTATGCATGCCTGACAACATCGGGGCATGCTCCTTTTGAGACAACAGATAGCATACTTGCCAACTGTCCCGTTTTTGCAGGGACAGTCCCGGCAAATAGGAGCCTGTCCCGGGTAATTTACATTGTCCCTGCAAGCGCCCGTCAATCGCGCTGCCCGTAAAAAAAAAAAAATGGTTGCGGGCCGACATCGGAACGGCGTGCCTGCCGTGCTCGGGAAAGCTCATACAAGCTCGGCCAGGTGAGCGCATGCGCAGTTACGTAATGGCGCCACCTGGCGCCATTAAAACCTAATTATACCAGATAGTATAATTAGGTTTTATCGTACTTATTTACACCTTGCACTTTATTTATATTTACATATTACATTTTTGTACAGTCACACCTGAGCACATTTGACACTTTAGAATTGCAGGGAATTGTGATGAGAATTTTAAACTTTAGGCAGAAGTAGTGCAGCTGAATGGGAGAATTATTCCAACTCTGCTACTTTGGCCTCAAGTTTGAAATTCCCTTTTCAATTTCCTGTAATTCTCTCTCTATTGAGTAGACCCTATAATCTGATGATAAGTAGGCGGAGATTAATTATTCGGAGTGGGGAAGTGGGTGTGGTAAGTAATTGATAGCTGTGTTGCAAAATGTCCCTGGAAATTTTTTTTCAAATGTTGGCAACTATGAGATAGTATTTCCACCCAGATCTGGACGAGGGCATCACTGAGCTCATGAACAGACTGAGGTGCAACCTGGTGGCGTCAGATGGACCAAAACATAATGTCCCAGAGGTGTTCTATTAGAATTAGGTCATGTTAGTATGGGGGCCATTCAATGGTATCAATTCCTTCATCCCCCAAGAACTGGCCGCATACTCTCTCCACATGAAATTGGGCATTGTTGTGCACCAGGAGGAACCCAGGACCCACTGCACCAACGCAGGGTCTGACAATGTGTCCAAGGATTTCATCCCAATACCTAATGGCAGTCAGGGTGCCATTGTCTAGCTTGTAGAGGCCTGTGTGTCCCTCCATGGATATGCCTCCCCAGAACATCACTGACCCACCACCAAACCCGTCATGCTGAACAATGTTAGAGGCAGCATAACGTTCACCACGTCTTCTCTAGACCCTTTCAAGTCTGTCAAATGTAATAAGGGTGAACCTGCTCTCATCTGTGAAAAGCACAGGGCGCCTGGGATGGACCTGCCAATTCTTGTGTTCAATGGCAAATGCCAATCGAGCTCCACAGTGCCAGGCAGTGAACACAGGGCCCACTAGAGGACGTTGGGCCCTCAGGCCACCTCCATAAAGTTTGTTTTTGATTGTTTGGTCAGAGATATTCATAGCACTGGCCTGCTGGAGGTAATTTTGTAGGGCTCTGGCAGTGCTCATCCTGTTCCTCCTTGCACAAAGGAGCAGATATCGGTCCTGCTGATTAGGGACCTTCTATGGCCCTCTCCAGCTCTCCTACAGTAACTGGCTGTCTCCTGGAATCTCCTCCATGCTCTTGAGACTGTGGTGGGAGACACAGCAAACCTTCTGGCAATGGCATGTATTGATGTGCCATCCTGGAGGAGTTGGACTGCCTGGCAACCTCTATAGAGTCCAGGTATCAGCTCATGCTACCAGTAGTGACACTGACCCTAGCCAAATGCAAAATTAGTGAAAAACAGTCAGAAAAGATAAGTAGGGAAAACATTTTTAGTGGCCTACACCTGGAAAATCATTCTGTTTTGGAGACTGTCTCATTGTTGCCCATCTAGTGCCCCTGTTAATTTCATTACCACCAAAGCAGCTGAAACTGATTAACAACTCCCTCTGCTACCTAACTGATTGGATCAATATCCCAGGGGTTTTATTGACTTGATGCTATAGAAGTGTTCCTTTTTTTGAGCAGTGACCCTTGAGAATAAAATGGTGGGTATTGCAACTGGCGGGGCAGTGAAAAAACTCATACAAGCAGCATCTTTGGAGCATGTTAGGAACGATAACTATAGCTCCTCGAAAACCCGCCTCTCCAATAAAATAAATGGGAAGCGCCTGAAAAGTGTCTGAAAAGCACTTCAAAAGCACCTGAAAAGGGTTCTTGAAATCGTTTTTGAGTAGTGCGCTTTTTAAGGACACTCGACTCAAAAACGCCTTACAAAGTGCCTCAAAAGCGATGCAAAAAAAAAAGCGCTCAGCTTTTTATTTGCAGTTTTCAAGCACCTCACTGAGAAAGAGCTCTTAAGTATTGCTGAACTGCAATACATCACATTTTTGGTTTTGGTTTTATAATATCATGTCTCTAATTTAGTTAGTAGGTCTTTTATATTCACCTTTTTTTAAAAACGATTTTTTATTGTTATCAACCACTTGCTGACCGCCCGCCACATATATACTGCGGCAGGCTGGCTCAGCTGCAGGATTCGCTGTACCTGTATAGAGGTTCACGGGAGTGCTCCTGGGGGCGCCCCCGATCCACGAGGCCGGCGGCCGTGATTACTGTTGGGCACCCGCAACTGTTCCCCACTGAGAGAAAACGACGGTCAGCAGTTGTAAACACAGCAGACCGTTGTTCTCTCTGAAATAATCACAGAGTGCCTGTGATCCTCCTATATAGGATCACAGGTCTCTGTGTTGATTCCACAAGTCCCTCCCGCATACAGTAAGAAAACACTCCCCTAAGCTCACACTTTAATCACCCTTAGGTTAACCCCTTCCCTGCCAGTGTCATTATTACAGTAACAGTGCATATTTTTAGCACTGATTACTGTAGTAATGTCACTGGTCCCCCCAAAAGTGTAAAAAAAAAGTCAGTTAGGGGTCCGATCTGTCTGCCGCAATGTCGCAGTCCCTTTAAAAATCGCAGATCACTGCCATTACTAGTAAAAAATAAATAAATACATAAAAATTACATAAATGTTTCCCCTAGTTTGTAGATGCGATAACTTTTGCGCAAACCAATCAAAACACGCATATTACGATTTTTTTTTTTTTACCAAACATATGTAGCAGAATACAAATTGGCCTAGAATGATGAATTTTTTTTTCTGGGGAATGTTATATAGCAGAATGTGAAAAATATTGGGGTTTTTTTATTTTTCTGAATTTTCGCTCTTTTTTTGTTTATAGCGCAAAAAATAAAAATTGCAGAGGTGATCAAATACCACCAAAAGAAAGCTCTGTTTGTGGGAAAAAAGGACCTTAATTTTATTTAGGTACAACATCCCACGACCGCGCAATTGTGCATTAAATTAACGCACTGCCGAATCGCAAAGAATGGCCTGGTCATTAAGGGGGCAAATCCTTCCGGTCCAGAAGTGGTTAAGTAAAAAAACTGACCGTAAGAGGGAAGACCTAAATAGAATGAAATACGCAAGTTAGTAATGTGTAGACAAAAACCAAAACCTTAGCTAAGTGATATTCCCTGAAATGACTATTCAGGGTAAAAAGGTGAAGGGAGGCACATCAACCTCTCTTTGAACCCTTCCTTGCACAACTCACTTTGTAACATGTCAACAGCAATATGCTTCTCAGTGAAACGGAACACTTCCTGAGTGCAGGGGAGTCATGGGAGAAGACATCCACTTTATTACACGGGAATCATCCTCTGAATTCATTCACTTGACAGCTGGAGGAAACATGGAAAACACAAGATGAGGAATACACATATTATTAAATGTATTAGTTGATGCCTAGTTGAACATACCTGTTATCAGAACTGCCAAATTCCACATACTCCAAAACATGTATTGTTAACCACTTGCCGACCGCCGCAAGTACATATACTGCGGCGGTAAGCCCCTCACAGGCAAAGTGACGTATGGGTACGTCACTAGCCTGTGAGGCTCTGGGGAGTGAGCGCGTTCCTGCTCGGTCACGGACCCCCCCCCCCCCCCCCCCCGCGCGTGTGCCCGGCGGACCCGATGTCCGCTGGGCACTCGCGATCATCCGTGACAGCGGGAGAAAGGCAGGCGGCTGATGTAAACAAGCCGCCTGTCATTCTCCCCTGTGTAGAAACAGTGGTCATACGGTTCTATGTATGACTGTTGATCACTGTTCCTACACCTCAAGCCACAGCCAATCACAGTTAGAATCACGCCCCTAGGGACACACACAGCCCCTCCCTCTCAAATAAAGTTAACCCCTTCCCTGCCAGTGTATTTTTACAGTAACAGTGCATATGTATAGCACTGATTACTGTAGTAATGTCACTGGTAACCCCAAAAGTGTCAAAAATGTCAGTCAAGGGTCCGATCTGTCCGCCACAATGTCGCAGTCCCGCAAAAAAATCGCAGATCGCCGCCATTACGCGTTAAAAAAAAACAACAAAAATGACAAAAATCTTTCCCTTAGTTAGTAAATGCAATAACTTTTGCGCAAACCAATCAAAATACGCTTTTTGCGATTTTTTTTTACCAAACATATGTAGCATAAAACAAATTGGCCTAAAATGTTAAAACATTTTGATTTTTACATTTTTTGGGGGGAATTTCATATAAAAAAATGTGAAAAATATTGTTATTTTTGCAAAATTGACGCTCTTATTTTGTTTATAGCGTATGATCAAAAAATCGCACAGGTGATCAAATACCACCAAAAGAAAGCTCTGTTTGTGGGAAAAAAAGGACGTCAAATTAGTTTAGGTACAGCGTCGCACGACCGCGCAATTATCCGTTAAAGTCACGCAGTGCCGAATCGCAAAATACCCCCTGGTCAGGAAGGGGGTAAAATCTTCTGGGGCTTAAGTGGTTAAAAATAAACCCCTGTTTAGAAGTGTGTGTGTGAATATACTATATATTTATGTGTTTCACAAAGTAAACCGGTGACAGAAAAACGTGAGAAGTAAACTATTACTGCAATGTGAGATACATGCGATTTGTCTATTTTCCCAAAAACACAAAGATCAATTTTGTAATCATGTTGTAATATCTAAGAACTGCCATTGGATAAACTAAGACCTCATAAGTTAGTACAGACTGTATACTTCCATATTTGCCAACTGTCCCTTTTTCCCTGGGACAGTCCCTGGAAATAGGAGCCTGTCCCAGGTAATGTATATTGTCCCTGGAAGAGCCTGTTAATCGGCCTGCCCATAAATGTTACGCAGAAGTAGTGCAGCTGAAGGGAGAATTATTCCAACTCTGCTACTGTGGCCTTAAGTTTGAAATTCCCTTTTTAATTTCCTGTAATTCTCTCTATTGAGTAGACTCTATAATCTGATAAGTAGGCGGGATTAATTATGCCGAGTGGGCGGAGCTTCAGGGAAGTGGGTGTGGTAATTGGTAGCTGTGCTGCAAAGTGTCCCTTGAATTTTTTTTTAAATGTTGGCAACTATGTACTTCTTGGTGACCAGCTGTATATAGCAGCAATCTTTTGGTCACCATATGTGTATAGGCCTTTATATAAAGTCATATTAACCACTTCAGCCCTGGAAGATTTGGCTGCTCAAAGACCAGGCCCTATTTTGCGATTCGGCACTGCGTGAATTTAATGGACAATTGCGTGGTCGTGCGACGCTGTACTCAAACAAAATTGATGTCCTTTTTTCCCACAAACAGAGCTTTCTTTTGGTGGTATTTGATCACCTGTGCGATTTTTATTTTTTGCGCTATAAACAAAAAAACATTTTTTTCACATTTTTTTTATATGAAATTCTCAAAAAAAAAAATGTAAAAATCAAAATGTTTTAACATTTTAGGCAAATTTGTTTTCTGCTTCATATTTTTGGTTAAAAAAAATCGCAATAAGCGTATTTTGATTGTATTGCGCAAAAGTTATTGCGTTTACTAACTACGGGAAAGATTTATGTCATTTTTATTGTTTTTTTTTTTTAACTAGTAATGGCGGCGATCTGCGATTGTTTTTTTTGCGGGACTGCGACATTGCGGCGGACAGATCGGACCCTTGACTGACATTTTTGACACTTTTGGGGTTACCAGTGACATTACTACAGTAATCAGTGCTATAAATATGCACTGTTACTGTAAAAATGACACTGGCAGGGAAGGGGTTAACTTTATTGTGATCAAGGGGTTAAATGTGTCCCTAGGGTCGTTGTTCTAACTGTTAGGGGGCGTGGCTAGTGAAGTAACCACAGAGACATGCGATCCTATATAGCCTCTGTGCCTACTTCAGGGAGAATGACAGACGACTGTGTTTACATCAGCCATCTGTCTTTCTCCCTCTCCTGAGGGAGATCGCGAGTGGCCGGCGGCCATCGGAGCCGCCAGTCACGCGCGCTGGCTAGGCAGGGAACGAGCGGGGGATCTTTGGCAAGCAACGTACCCCTACATCACTTTGCCTGTAAGCAGCTGCGTGCTGCAGTAAATGTACAGGAGGCGGTCGGCAAGTGGTTAAACCCTCAGTTTTATGCACTTTTAGCAGCTGATTTAAAGTAGAACTGTGGGCAAAACATTTTGTTAAATTTTGGATAAGGGAGTAAGGGAGGGTTATCCCAATGCCAAACAGGAAGTGAGAGAAAATCCTTGCAAATTAAAGGTTCACCAGAACTAGTGTCCCCATTGGAAGATTTAGCCTCCATTACTTTTCTGTAGACAACCCAAAATTTGAGGATTTTCTTTTACTTTCAATGATAATGATAAACAGGATGAATTGAGAGGGCGAATCACTCTAACAGGGGCACAGACAGCAATAAAAACCTGACAGATGTTCTAATCCCTCTCCACTCTAAAGCTAAACAAAAAAAGTTTTGCCTTTAGTTACACTTTAATCACTTACTGAAAATACAGCTTACTTACTATTTAATCCTTATTCTTGCCTATGTTACTGTTTAGGCTGGTGACCATGACCATAGTTGCCAACATTTAAAAAAAATTTCCAGGGACACTTTGCAGCCCAGCTATCAATTACCACACCCACTTCCCTGAAGCTCCACCCACTCTGCATAATTAATCCCCCCCTACATTATGTTTTGGTCCATCTGACGCCACCAGGTTGCACCTCAGTCTGTTCATGAGCTCAGTGATGCCCTCGTCCAGATCTGGGTGGAAATACTATCTCATAGTTGCCAACATTTGAAAAAAAATTTCCAGGGACATTTTGCAACACAGCTATCAATTACTTACCACACCCACTTCCCCACTCCGAATAATTAATCTCCGCCTACTTATCATCAGATTAGAGAGTCTACTCAATAGAGAGAATTACAGGAAATTAAAAAGGGAATTTCAAACTTAAGGCCACAGTAGCAGAGTTGGAATAATTCTCCCATTCAGCTGCACTACTTCTGCGTAACATTTATGGGCAGGCCGATTAACAGGCGCTTCTAGGGACAATATAAATTACCTGGGACAGGCTCCTATTTCCAGGGACTGTCCCAGGAAAAAAGGGACAGTTGGCAAGTATGCATTACCACTGCCCACTTACCACAAGTTTTCCGTTTCAGGTTGGCTCTTTTCTCTTGCAGTGTCCTATGGAGTCACCCTTGCACGCAGGGATTACAGTTGTCTCCCTGTGCTTTGTGCATCAATTGAAACACACAGCTCCTTAGCCTAGGATACCAGAAAAAAAGCATGCACTAAAGGAAGGTGCACCAAACCAAAGGATAAATTAGTCCAAATTAATTTTTTAGTTTATTCTAAAAAGCATACAATGCATATTATGGTCAGAAAACACTCTCCTTCATCAAGGCTTCAGTTAAAATAAGAACCTTGAATGGACTCAAAATAGAGCTTTCCTGAATCAATTTATAAAATCTTGTTTGCTCACACAAATACTACAAGCTAGTAATGCCTCGTACACACGCATCGATTATTGGCCGGGAATTTTCGGCCAACGTCCGATCGGCCGTTTTTCGGCTTGTTAGTATGATGCTTCCGACAACCGACTCCGACTTTTCGGCCGAAAAAAATCTGGTGTGCAGGCTATAAAATTTTTGTCCGCCGTCAATAGAACGACCGATTTTCCGTCAGTCAGTACAGATTTCGGCAGACAAAAATCTGATGAGCAAGTCTGGGCATGCTCAGAGAACAAAAAACACAAAGAAAGTAAACCAGAACATGACATCACTTCTGAAGTAGAATTTTGTTGGCCGAGAAAATTCGTGTGCAGTCTAGGCACATTCCAACCAACACAACACAACTCTGGACAAAAGTCGGACGATCGGTCGGCCGATAATCGTTGCGTGTGTACGAGGCATAACTCTCCTGATCCAGCAATTAGCTTCTCTACATACATTTACACAGGGAAAGCTCTATTTTGAGTTCATTCAATGTTATTATTATTTTAACTAAAGCCCCGATGAAGGGTGAGCTTTTTCTGACCCCCAAAATGCATTGGGTTTTTTTTTTTTGTAAAAGCTTAGCAAAAATGTGAATTTGGAATCTTTTATTCTTTGGTTTGCTCTCCTTCTGTTAGTGCATGATTTTTTTCCAGTAACCTGCTTGGGTACCTCTGGAGGGTAGACTTAGCCTTCCCTGTTTTGAGCAGCCTAACCTGAGCCAGTAAGGTCTCCAAATATTTTTGGTCTCTCACTACTTTGTATGAACTCACATTCAAGTCCCAGTGCCTTTGGGATGCTTTTTTCTTCATTGAAAGCCACATTTGCTTAAAATAGAAGACTTAACAGCATCTTTGTTCCCAACAACTGTCTTTTATGCCTATATGTTTTACATCATACCTTACACCTTACTTCCTAGCAGTGGTCCCTTACTTCATTAATTTATGGTGTGATGTACTAAAAGAGGACTCCTAAAACAGATATAACCAGCCACTCCACATATAAGCAATAAAAATATAAATAGGATGGGAATAATAAAGATTAATAAGCAGACATTCAGTATTATGGTAAGAAAGTAAGATGGGGTTAGTAAGGTTTAATGTGAAAATCGATTTTGGGGTATGCCATACTCTTCAATGCTCCCCTATCCCCCTAGTGTTTAATATTGCATCCCCCTTTTTTTTCCTCTTAAAATGAAATTTAAGGGTATAATACCCCCTATTAAGATTCACAAGGTTGGTCGCAACTGTCGGTCTCATTCTATATATATATATATATATATATTTTTTTGTGTTGTTGTAGTAGTTGCAAAGGGGAAGGTATTGTTAGATATCAAGGCTCTAAAATACTTATAGAGTTTCAGGAGGTGAGTACCGCAGGGTCACAGAAAGCCAGGGGTTAGGGTTGTAGAGGAGATAGAGAAGGTTGAGAAGACCGAGAGAGAGGAAGAAAGGGATGGGTAGCGGAGATAGGGAAATAAAGCATACAAGTATATAAACAAGAATAGGGAGGGAGAATGCGGGGACAGAGGGGTTGGCCTCAGGTAATTCCCTGTAAAAAGTTTAGAACACACAGGTGGCAGTAAAATGCCGTGTGTTGGAAGGATTTAAAAATCCGACCTGGGGATCCGACCGGGAAGAGCTTTTAGCTCCAACCGGCAGGGTAGTATCCACAGGGAAGGGCACAGGAGTGATTGGAACAGTGTGAGGTGTGTGGATAAAAGATTGAGTGAGTGATTGCTGATAGTAGATTGTGAGATTTTTGGTTTTTTTTTTTCTCTTTTCTTCTTCTACCTTTTCCTCCTCTCCTCCTCCTTCCTCAGTCTCCATTTACGTAACATAATTTGATAGTTTCAAATGGAGAATATAAAGATCGTTTCAATTAATGCAAAGGGTTTAAATACTCCCGAAAAAAAGGCGAATATTAATATCAGAACTCAAAAGAGTTAAGGCGAACATAGCGTTTATACAAGAGACGCATTTTAGATCAGAGAACCTACCATATTTAAAAAACAATGCATTTCCATACATATATCATTCAACTTACACACAATCAAAATCAAGAGGGGTATCAATATTAATTGACAGTAAGACACCATGGCAGATGGAGGAGAAGCTTGGTGACGACAGAGGTAGATATCTCTTCCTAAAAGGGAAAATAGGAGAAACGCAGATGACACTGGCAACCCTATACGCTCCTAACAAGCAACAAGATAGATTTGTTGCCAAAACATTGAATATACTCAGTAAATTTA
Organism: Pelophylax lessonae; assembly: GCF_965119305.1. NCBI lineage: Eukaryota > Metazoa > Chordata > Amphibia > Anura > Ranidae > Pelophylax > Pelophylax lessonae. The sequence continues at coordinate 67,886,358 of NC_138780.1, forward strand.
CTCAAGGTCAATTGATAGTGGGAGGAGATTTCAATACACCGCTGTCTCCCGTGGCTGACGCCTCTAAAACTAAACCTACTTCCTCAGAAGCGATGTGTCGGCGGATGAGGAAGAATATATATAAGGAACAGCTGATAGATGTGTGGCGTCTCCAGCACACAACTGAAAAAGAGTTCACATTTTTTTCGCACCCGCATGGGACCTATTCGAGAATAGATTTTTTCCTAGTGCCACATGCTCATCTCCTGGCGGTGAAACACACTGACATCGATAACATTGCATGGTCAGACCATGCAATAGTGTCGATGATTTATAATATTTCTACAGTTAAATCAACTAAACAAAGATTCTGGAAACTAAATGAAAGCCTGTTACAGATAGAGGAAGTAAGGTCAGAGGTACAAAAAGAACTGAAGGACTACTTTGATCTGAACGACCTACCTGGTTGCACGATAGGCACGTTATGGGAGGCACATAAATCAGTGATAAGGGGAATTCTAATTAAGCATGGCGCAAGAATAAAAAGGGAAAGGAATAAACAATTGCTAGCATTGCTAGATAAGCTCAAAATACTGGAAACAGAACACAAAAAAAAAAAGGTAAATATAGCAGTAGGGGAATTGACTCTAGTAAGAAAGCAAATACTCGATTTAATGCACTATAAAGCGAAAGCTGCGATTCAAGTATCAAAGAAAATCACATATGAATCAGGGAATAAATGCGGCAAAGTTCTAGCAAGATCCGTTCATAATCAAAAAGTAAGATCCTATATCCCACAAATTTTATCCCCAGAAGGAGTTAAAAAAATATTGCCTGATCAAATAACGGAAGAATTTAGGAATTTTTACTCATTGCTATATAACTTACCGGAAATAGGAAAATCGCAAAAGGAAATAGATGACTATGTGGCACAATCAGGATTACCGAAACTCTCGGAGGAAGATAAAGACGATCTAGAAAGACATATCTCACAGACGGAAATAGAACAGACCATAAAAAGTATGAAAAGTGGCAAAGCGCCAGGCCCAGATGGCTTGACAATACAGTATTTCCATGTATTGGCCCCCATTTTGGGGCCATACATGGAGAAACTGTTTAATGAGAGAGGTCTAGAGGGGACGCTTCCTAGAGATACATTAATGGCGTATATAACGCTAATTTTAAAAGAGGGTAAAGACTCTTCGAACTGCGGAAGTTATAGGCCCATTTCGCTTCTGAATACGGACCTAAAAATTTTCACAAAAATTCTAGCGGCAAGGATGGCAAATGTACTCCCTAAAATAATACACTTAGACCAAGTGGGCTTCATGGCGGCAAGGGAAGCAAAGGACAGCACTACAAGAGTTCTTAACTTAATTCATATAGTCACCAAAGAAGAACTACCATGTATCATACTGAGTGCCGACGCAGAAAAGGCCTTTGATAAAGTTGAATGGACCTTTATGCAGTCGGTACTCAAGTATATAGGAGTAGGCGAAATAATGCGGGAAAGAATAACTAGGATATACTCCAACCCGACCGCAAGAGTGAAGGCAAATGGCGTGTTGTCGGAACCTTTGAGTATAAAAAATGGTACAAGACAGGGTTGCCCATTATCCCCCCTGTTATTTGTGCTGACATTGGAGCCCTTCTTGAACAAAGTTCGATTGAATCAGGATATAAAAGGAGTCACAGTAGGTAAGGAACAATATAAGACTGCAGCATACGCAGACGATTTATTGTTCACACTGACAGAGCCAGAAATATCGCTACCAGTACTCTTAGAGGAAATTAAACAATATGGGGAGTTGTCAAATTTTAAAATAAACTATAGGAAATCTGAAGCAATGGGAGTGGGAATACCACAAACAAATAAAGATAGAATAAAGAGCAACTTCGGATTCTCATGGGTAGAGAAAGCAATGAAATACCTAGGGACTTATATATCCGCAAATTTAGCCCAGATCTATGAACTAAACTTTACCCCCCTGACTGGAGAGACAAAGAAAACTTTGGAACAATGGAGGGGAGGCCTCCAGTCATGGTTTGGAAGAGGAAATTTAATCAAAATGAACATCCTGCCAAAATATCTATATATCATGAGAGCGCTCCCAGTCAAAATTCCTAATAGTTTCTTCAAAATTATTCAGGGTGTGTTTGGTGGATACATCTGGGCGCGTAAAAAACCTTGTATAGCGCGTAATATACTAACACTCCCCAAAAATATGGGGGGACTAGCTGTACCCAACTTGCTTAGATATTACCAAGCCATTCATTTAAATAGAATACTGGACTGGTGGCACCACTGGGAAACGAAAAGATGGGTCCAAATGGAACAAGCCCAAACGACGGTCTCATTAAAGAGAGCAATCTGGTGCTATAAGACACTCCCTAAACCCCTTAAGCTACATCCTTTGTTGGGAAATACAATAAGAATAGGGTTTCAACAGACCCTGAGACAAAACTTAACTTCAATAGAATCCCCACTATATCCGATTTTGGGAAACCCCAAATTCATCCCAGGCTTAGAGAGACAGCATTTTAAAAAACTGTGGGAAACAGGACAAGATGGCATTAAAAATTTTACGAGCCAGCAGATGTGGCCTACAATCGGTAGATTAACAGATGAGGAGGGTCCATATAGGTTACTCTTATGGGAGGCACTCCAACTGCGACACTTTTTAGAATCGCTGCCAGAGCTGGAAAAGTTTAAGAAACCACTGACATACTTTGAAGAACTATGTGAGAAAACAGGAGGTATAGAGCGCCCATTATCTATTCTATATAAAATGTTGAACACTCCATTGGACCAACCGAATCTGAAATGGCTGGAAAAATGGAAAGTGGATCTAAATATAGACATAACGGACACACAGAAACAGAGAATGTTTAGGGTGATATTTAGACCAACTAAATGCACTAAAATGCAGGAAATAAATGATAAAATTCTGACTAGGTGGTATAACACACCAGATAAATTACATAAATGGTATACTCAAGAATCAGATAGGTGCTGGAGATGTGGAGAAGGTGAAGGCACAATATATCACATTTTCTGGAATTGTCCAGAGATAAAGAAATTTTGGTCAGAGATTGGTGATATAGTTCAAAAAGTAACAGACCATAAAATCGAGGGAGAAGATGCCTTTTGCCTCTTACAGATATCAGAGCAGTCAGAGAGGAAATACGCAAGATCAGTACTGCCACACATGATGAATGCCGCAAGAGCATGTATACCCCAACACTGGAGAAATAGACGAGCACCAACGGTGTTCGACTGGGTAAGAAAATTAGAACACATTAATAAAATGGAGGATCTTGTGCTTTCCTCACAACACAAACAGGAACAATATAAAAAAACATGGAGAACATGGAACTTATTCATGTCCTCATTGATATCAGTGGGAGGAATGGGGTCCTATCACTGATATTAGTGGGATGAATAGGGCTCCATCATTGGTATCAGTGGGAGAACTAGTGCCCCATTGTTGATGTTAGTGGAAGGAATAATGCCCCATCATTGGTGTTGGTGACAGGAATTATGCCCCACAGTTGTCCGTGGGAGAAATAGTGTCTCATCATTGGTGTCAGTGGCAGGAATTATGCCCCACAGTTGTCCGTGGGAGAAATAGTGTCTCATCATTGGTGTCAGTGGCAGGAATTATGCCCCACAGTTGTCCGTGGGAGAAATAGTGTCTCATCATTGGTGTCAGTGGCAGGAATTATGCCCCACAGTTGTCCGTGGGAGAAATAGTGTCTCATCATTGGTGTCAGTGGCAGGAATTATGCCCCACTGTTGTCCGTGGGAGAAATAGTGTCTCATCATTGGTGTTGGTGACAGGAATTATGCCCCACAGTTGTCCGTGGGAGAAATAGTGTCTCATCATTGGTGTTGGTGACAGGAATTAGGCCCCACTGTTGTCCGTGGGAGAAATAGTGTCTCATCATTGGTGTTGGTGACAGGAATTAGGCCCCACTGTTGTCCGTGGGAGAAATAGTGTCTCATCATTGGTGTCAGTGGCAGGAATTATGCCCCAAGGGCTGCATAGAGGCTAGCAAAGGGCTGCATCCAACCAGTGGGTTTCAGCTTGGAGACAACTGCTATAAAACAATGATTCATATAAACTAACATTTTTTCTATACATATACTTTCAATCCACAAAACATATTTTATTATTTTCACAGGGGTTCTGTCAATGGATGAAATACAAAGGGGAGTTTTTGGGACTTTAAATTTAAATTTAATGAAATTAAATGTTAGCATACGTCTCCATCCCTAAATCTATAGCAAAAGAAGGGGTTTTTTGGGACTTTGAGTGAGGCATGTGTGGAATAGAAAAAAAAAAGTAAATGTTAGGAAACAAGAAGTTTATTCTCTTGGATGATGAATGCATATCATGTTACAATGAACATACATTAGTTTCTCTCCTTATTCATAGCATATTGCAAACCAATATACATAGGTACTAACAGTCACATAATGGTGCATAGCATGATAAGTGTAGAGCAGCTTTCCTAGATGACATGAACCCCTTCAACCACAGGGTATAGTAGTAAAATCTGAATGGATAAGGCATGTTCAGCTGGTTAGTATGTAGTCCATAACCATCCATTCATTATTCCCTTGCAGTCCATGGCAGACCTTCATCTGGTCTGTTCGCCTATGACCATGATATAAAATAATAAAAAATAAAATAATAAACATAAACTACTGACACCATCAGCTTCCCTACTGTCACAAATCTCTTCTCTATTGACACCGCGTCCACTGCTTTACTGACACCATCTATATTTTATTACATTATAAAACTTCTTTTAATTTTTTTTAAGAGTGTTTGTGGCTGTGTGTGTATGGTATATGTGGGATGCATAGTGCCCTGCCATTGGTATCAGTGGGATGAATAGTGCAACATCATTGGTATCAGCAGGATGAATAGTGCCCCAACAGTGGTATCAGGTGAATGAATAGTGCCCCATCATTGGTATCAGTGGGATGAATAGTGCCCCAACAGTGGTATCAGGTGAATGAATAGTGCCCCATCATTGGTATCAGTGGGATGAATAGTGCCCCAACAGTGGTATCAGGTGAATGAATAGTGCCCCATCATTGGTATCAGTGGGATGAATAGTGCCCTATCAATAATATTAGTGGGATGAATAGTGCTCTATCATTGATATCAGTAGAATGAATAATGCCCCATCATTGGTGTAAATGGCAGGAATTATGTCCCACTGTTGTCAGTGGGAGAAATAGTGTCCCATCATTGGTGTCAGTGGCAGGAATTATGACTCACTTTTGTCATTGGGAGAAATAGTGTCCCATCGTTGGTGTCAGTGGCAGGAATTACGACTCACTGTTGTTGTCAGTGGGTGGAATAGTGCCCCATCATCGGTGTTAGTGGCAGGAATTATGACTCACTGTTGTTGTCAGTGGGCAGAGTATCGCCCCATCATTGGTGTCAGTGGCAGAGGGCAGTGGGCAGAGTATTGCCCCATTATTGGTGTCAGTGGCAGGTATTATGACTCACTGTTGTCAATGGGAGAAATAGGGTCCCATCGTTGGTGCCAGTGGCAGGAATTATGACTCACTGTTGTTGTCAGTGGGTGGAATAGTGCCCCATCATTGGTGTTAGTGGCAGGAATTATGACTCACTGTTGTCAGTGGGTGGAATAGTGCCCCATCATTGGTGTCAGTGGCAGGAATTATGACTCACTGTTGTCAGTGGGTGGAATAGTGTCCCATCATTGGTGTTAGTGGCAGGAATTATGACTCACTGTTGTCAGTGGGGGGAATAGTGCCCCATAATTGGTGTCAGTGGCAGGAATTATGACTCACTGTTGTCAGTGGGTGGAATAGTGCCCCATCATTGGTGTCAGTGGCAGGAATTATGACTCACTGTTGTCAGTGGGTGGAATAGTGTCCCATCATTGGTGTTGGTGGCAGGAATTATGACTCACTGTTGTCAGTGGGGGGAATAGTGCCCCATAATTGGTGTCAGTGGCAGGAATTATGACTCACTGTTGTCAGTGGGTGGAATAGTGCCCCATCATTGGTGTCAGTGGCAGGAATTATGACTCACTGTTGTTGTCAGTGGGTGGAATAGTGTCCCATCATTGGTGTTAGTGGCAGGAATTATGACTCACTGTTGTCAGTGGGGGGGAATAGTTCCCCATAATTGGTGTCAGTGGCAGGAATTATGACTCACTGTTGTCAGTGGGTGGAATAGTGCCCCATCATTGGTGTCAGTGGCAGGAATTATGACTCACTGTTGTCAATGGGTGGAATAGTGCCCCATCATTGGTGTCAGTGGCAGGAATTATGACTCACTGTTGTTGTCAGTGGGTGGAATAGTGCCCCATCATTGGTGTCAGTGGCAGGAATTATGACTCACTGTTGTTGTCAGTGGGTGGAATAATGCCCCATCATTGGTGTCAGTGGCAGGAATTATGACTCACTGTTGTTGACAGTGGGCGGAATAGTCAGGGCTGCTGTTAGAAATCACGGGGCCCCGTACAACCTACCTTACAGGCCCCCCCCAATATATTCGATATTTTCACCAAAAATACACTAAAGTAATTTATAGCGGACACAAACATAACCAAGAACCTGTGTGAATTAGCCCTTTTTAGCCCCCTCCTCCCAGCACTCTGGGAGGAGGGGCGGGGGCATCACAGTGAAAGGGGGGCACACGGGGAGGGGAGGGGGGATCAGAAGCAGGCAGAACAGGGAGGGGGATCGGTGTCAGAGAAGCAATTACAGGAATGATGCCCTGTGTCTGTGTCTCTCTCTCCCCCCGCAGCACCTGAAAGCTGGCAGGAGGGGGAGAAACTGGTCTTCAGCTGCTGCAGAGAGCCGCACAAGGCTTCCTTCTGTAATTGCCCTTCTGGAGTACTGGTGCCCCCCCCCCCTATCAGCGGCCCTGGGAATAGTGCCCCATTATTGGTGTTAGTGGCAGGAATTATGGCCCCAAGAGCTGGATAGAGGCTAGAAAAGGGCTGCATCCAACCAGCGCGTTGCAGCTTGGACACTGCTGTAAAACAATTTTTGATATAAACAAATACATTTTTATATACATATACTTTCAATCCACAAAACATCTTTTATTCTTTTCACAGGTGTTCTGTGAATGGATGAAGGGAGATTGTGAAGTTCATCTGCCCCCTACTCTCCCCTAATTGTTATTACTCTTTTTGGCAGAACTGGAAGCTAATAAAAATGTCCCCAAATTGGATGTTAACACTGGGATATCCTCTGTGGGCACACAGGCAGTTTTTGAAACTGACAAGACAAGGAGTGGGTAACCAAGAAAAGAAAAAGAGGCAAATAATCCCCCAATAGGAAGACAAAGTCAATGAAAGGCAGAAAACAGCGTAGACCTCTGGTGTGGTAAAAAGATCAAAGGGCTTTATTAAAAAAAACATATATACTCACAAAATAAAATGTGAAAGAGTGGATATAGTTCATGAGAAAGAACCCACTCTACACATAACACAGTCACAAGGAAAGGATGGATGAGCAGCCAGAGTGTCCGGATCACTGTGTGGCCAGCTGACAGGTGAAGAGCTGGGCTGGATGATCTGGATGCTAGAAGTTTCTGCTGCTCCTGCTAAGCTCACTCAATCCCAAGGATAGCGCTCAGTGGACAATGGTCTTTTGTAAAAGTGGGGTTACACGACGCGTTTCAAGGAGTCCTCCTTTTCTTCAGCTGAGTTAGACTGTCAAAAAAGAAAGGTCTAGCAATGCAGACCTGAAATGTGGACTTTAAGGGCACATCATAAGATAGACAATAAGCCAACTATTAAAAGTAAATATTTTATTAGTTATTTTAAAAAGACAAAGCAAATAGAGCTAAGACCGAGGGAAAACACCCTCAATTTGAATTAGTAGTACTCAAAAATGGGATAGAGCCATTATGTCAAGGTACAGTACATATGTGATACAAAATGACTCGGCTGATGATTTGTCTGATTAAAGGTCAACTCGTTTCGTGGCGAGCTTCATCAGGACCGCAGACGGATAGAAATATTCTTCATATAGAGAAAACATAACAATTAGTGACATTACATAACATGAAAAAAAAAAGAATTTTTGTAAAATCTTACCTGTAAAATTCCTTTCTCTGAGTCCTCCGACAGTCGCCGCCTCTCCATATTCGTCACTATGGGGTTATTGACCTTTATTCCGTAGGAGTAGCTAGGCAACAGAATATGTCAATATTAAAAGCTTTTAGCATATCCCACCCCCAGGGGGTGGTCCCCTCAGTCAATACCCTCCTGCTTCCTGTATCCATACCTCAGTTTCAGTAGAATAGCAGTAGAGTACATAAACAAACCCCAAAGAGGGGCGGGGGCGGCGACTGTCGGAGGACTCAGAGAAAGGAATTTTACAGGTAAGATTTTACAAAAATTCAGTTTTCTCTTACGTCCTCCGACAGTCGCCGCCTCTCCATATTCGTCACTATGGGGACGTCCCAAAGCAGTGCATACATGAGGAGTGGGAAACGCAGCCGCGCCTAAGGCAACGCCGGACCCACATCAGAGAAAGGAACCTTACCAAAGGAAGGAAACCAGCTGGGTAGCATGAAAAAAACTTTGCTCAACAGGAGCAACAACCCAGGAAGAACAAATAACCCAGGGATAAAAACATCCCAAAACAGCCAAGGGCCCAAAAATAAGGGACCCTAAGGTACTGCCGCACTAAGAACCTTGCGGCCAAAGGAAGCATCTGCCGATGCCTGAACATCCACTTTGTAGAACTTTGAGAAGGTGTGAACGGACGACCAAGTCGCCGCCTTACACACCTGGGCCACAGAGGCCCGATAATGACAGGCCCAAGACGTACTCAGAGATCTGGTAGAGTGCGCCCTCACAGGCATAGGGGGAACTTTTCCCTTCAAAGCATATGCCTGCTCAATAGTCTGATCCATTTGGCGATGGTAGAAGCCGACGCCGCCAAGCCCTTCCGAGGCCCCTCAGAAAGGACAAAAAGAGAATCCGTCTTGCGAAAAGATTTCGTCGCTGACAGGTAAACCCTGATCACCCGAACAACATCCAAGGAATGTAGATCCACCTCCTTCGGATGCTTAGGCTTCGTGCAAAGTGAAGGCAAGACAATGTCCTCATTGAGATGAAATTCCGATATCCTTTTCGGAAGAAAAGAAGGGTTAGGTCGCAAGACCACCTTATCCAAGTGAATCACCAGATACGGAGACTTGCAGGACAAGGCTGCTAGCTCCGACACTCTGCGAGCCGAAGTGATCGCCACCAAAAAAGCGACCTTCTTGGACAACAGAGGCAACGAGTTCTCCCTGATCTTTTCAAAGGGAGCATGTTGCAACACGGACAGAACGAGGTTCAAGTCCCATGGAGGCAAAGGCTCCCTCCTAGGAGGGACCAGGTGTCGCACCCCTTGAACAAAAGTGCTAACTAAAGGGCGTTGAAAAAGAACGGCCAGCGCAGAAATCTGACCCTTAATCGTGGCCAACGCCAAACGCTGGTCCACACCCGTTTGAAGGAAAGACAACACCCTAGACACCGAGTATGAGCGAGGGGAAAACCCCCTGGACTCACACCAGGCAAAATAGGCCTTCCAAGTACGGTAGTAAACCTTACCCGAAGAAGTCTTTCTAGCGTTGATCAAAGTATGAATGACCTCCGGGGAGAGACCCCTATCCCTCAGGACCTCGGTTTCAACAGCCAGGCCGTCAAAGCCAGCGACTGTAAAGCAGGATGGAATATCGGTCCTTGAGACAGAAGATCTTCTCGAAGAGGCAGACGCCATGGAGCGTCGACCGCCAGATTCACGAGGTCTGCGTACCAAGACCGGCGAGGCCAGTCTGGCGCCACCAGAATCACCGTGAGCGGTTCCGAGGACAGCCTGCGAAGGAACCTGGATAGTAACTGAATCGGTGGGAATGCATACATCAGTCGATACTGATGCCATGGAGCCACTAACGCGTCCGACGCGTCTGCCCGAGGATCGCGCGTCCTCGCCACGAACCTTCCCACCTTGTTGTTCAGACGAGACGCGAACAGGTCCACATCTGGGAGACCCCACTTCGCGCACAACATCTGGAAGACATCCGGGTTGAGCGACCATTCCCCCTGGTCCAGGGCCTGGCGACTCAGATAATCCGCCTGCCAGTTCTTCACCCCCGGAATGTGAACCGCCGTGATCGCCGGGACGTCCGTCTCGGCCCAAGACAGAATATCGGCCACCTTTTGAGCCGCTCGGGCACTCCTGGTGCCCCCTTGGTGGTTTATGTAGGCCACCGCTGTGGCATTGTCCGTCTGCACCCGAACCGGACGGCCCTGAAGCCTGTCCGTCCAACGTCGAAGGAGGAGATTTATCGCCCGCAATTCCAGAATGTTTATCGGAAGGGAGGATTCCCCCTCCAACCAAGTACCCTGGGCGGACAGAACGCCCAGAACACCACCCCAGCCCGACAGGCTGGCATCCGTGGTGATCACCGTCCACGAAAGAGGACGAAAAGACTTGCCCCCCGACACCGCCGGGGACTGTAGCCACCACAGAAGATCCCTTCTAGTGCGAGGACTCAACGAGATCTGAAGATCCAGAGATTGTGGTCGCCCGTCCCACCTGGACAGGATCTCCGCCTGGAGACCCCTCATGTGAAACTGGGCAAAGGGAATCGCCTCGAAAGCCGAGACCATCAAACCTAGACACCTCATGCCCGTCTGGAGGGATGAGGACGGAACGTCCCGGAGGGACCTGACTTCTTCCTGAAGTGTCCTGAGCTTGTCTTCTGGCAGGAAGACCTTCGCCTGAACAGAGTCCAGGATCATTCCCAGGTAGGGAAGACGAACCGACGGGTACAGCGTCAATTTTGGAAAGTTTATCCTCCAACCAAACTCCTGTAGAGTTTGCATCGTGACGGACAGGTCCTTCACCAGACCCTGACTGGTCGCAGACCGAACCAGAATGTCGTCCAGATACCCCAGGACCGAGATGCCCTGGGCTCTCAATAAAGCCAGAACCGGTGCAAGCACCTTGGTGAACACCCGCGGAGCCGAGGCGAGACCAAAAGGCAGCGCCACAAATTGGTAATGATCCTCCGCAATGGCGAATCGAAGGTACCTCTGGTGACCCTCGAAAATGGGGATGTGAAGGTACGCATCCTTCAAATCGATGGATGCCATGAATTCTCCCGGAACTAGAGCAGCCACCACTGAGCGCAGGGATTCCATGCGGAACTTGCGAACCCGCACAAAGCGGTTCAGAGCTTTTAAGTCCAGAATTGGACGTACCTTGCCCTCCTTTCTGGGCACAGTGAACAGATTGGAATAAAACCCCCGAAATCTGTCCCGATGAGGTACCGGAACCACCACTCCCTGGGCCCGCAGGTCCCGCACCGCCAGGTGCAGATCTCGCAAACGCTCCGGAGACAGTTAAAGATTTGAGGGAAAAAATCTGCTCGCCGGCCGAGAGAGAAACTCGATCTTGTAACCGGACCGAACGATCTCCTGAACCCACCTGTCCCGAACGCGGGCCAGCCAGGGTTGAAGAAAACCGAGCAAACGTCCCCCCACCCCAGAACTGGGTGAGGGCGCCCCTTCAGGCCGCATTGTTATGGGCAGCGGACCCGGACTGGCCGGACTTCTGCTTACCTGTCCACGGCTTCTTTTGGGAGCCTTGACCTTTGAAGGGTTTACCCTTATAGTGCGACCGAAAGGCACGAAAGGACCCCTGAGAGGGTCTAAACGAAGCATGCTTCTTACCTTGAGCAACCTTAGCCTTGTGAGACGGGCGCAAGAGCGTGCTCTTACCCCCAGAGATCCCCTTTATCAGCGTATCCAAGGAGTCGCCAAAAAGGCGAGATCCCGTATAGGGTAGATTAGCCAAAGTTTTGCGAGAAGATTGGTCCACAGACCAACATTTCAGCCAAATTAAGAGGCGTGTCAACACCGCCACGCTGTGCACACGTGCAGCCAAAGGAATTACATCTAAGTCTGCATCACACAAATACATGACACCCTGATGAATTTGATCCACCATAGCCAACGTTGTCGGCGGGGCAGAATCAGCCACCAGGACGTGCCTGAGCACCTGCGTCCATCCGCGACAGCCTGAGCTGCCATAAGGGAAGCAAAAATAGCTTATAGCATGGAACCGGTAACCGAGTAAGTATGGCGGGCAAGAGACTCCAGTCTCCTGTCCATGGGGTCCCGGAACACCGGGGTATCCTCCGCCGGAATCGCAGTAGAATTATTCAAAACCACCACCGCGTGATCCACCGGAGGCGGCACACACCAACGTTCATCAGTGGCGGGTGTGAAGGGATAACGCAGCTTAAACCTACTTTGCACAGCAAAGGCTTCTTTATATTGCGCCATTGTTCACTAACAGCGCGCTGAAAATCCTCAGTGCAAGGGAAAACCTGCGATGATTTGCGTCTCCGCTGCATCCCATAAGAGGCCAGGACAGCAGGAGGACATGGTTCATCCTGCAAACGCAGCGTTTGTTTGATAGAAGCAACCAATTCATCCATGATTGCAAGCTCTTCAGATGAGCCAGGGGGGGAATCATCAACCCGGTCAACCTCCGCCTCCCCTTCCGACCCTGCAAGGTCCAGGGACGAACAGGACCCCGATAAGGGGACCCCAGCCATAGCAGCCCCATCACCATCGCCCTCTGAATCAGAGGAAATTGAAACTCTGGGCCGTTTTGTGGATTGAGCAGCCACAAGCATCTGCACCTGAGCCGCTAGGTTAGCCACAATGGTAGCCAAATCGCCCCCCTCGGTGGAAGCAGCAGACCCTTGGCCCCCCACTAAAGTGGGAGGAAATTTGCTTTCCTGAGAATCCATGCCCCAAAAGTTTGCAGGAAAAAAAGGGGTACCGTCCCTTTAAGAGCGCGGCAGCGTAGCCCACCGCACACACACAGCACACACCGACCCCCACAGGGAGAAGTACAACAAACTTAGGCAAGGAATACAGGAATAAGGAAGGTAAACCTGCAGAGATCCCTCAGGCTGCTGCATCGATCGCTGGTCTCAGGGCAAAGGAAGTGATGTAATACAGACCGCTCCTATAAAGCCTATGGAAGGCTCCACAAACATGGCCGCCGGTGGGGGACTGCAAAGGCAGAGCATGCAGCGCTGACATGTGGTCCGAGTGATCGCCGCAAAAATGGCGGCGCTTGGCGCCAAAAACGCCGCTCTCCTCACACAGTAATGGCCAGCATATGCTAATAATAAAAAAATGGCGGACCGCAGCAGCGGCCGCCGCATGTATGCATAACATGTCTCACACCATGCCCCACAGCATACAGCCTGTCACACAGAGAAAATACACCACGTGCAACACAGCACAGTGCAGGATGGCCCCCCTCCTTGCAGCCCACAGAAGCAGCAAACCAGACAGGGAGCCCAATAGTGTGTACAGAAATGCAGGGTTACACAGTCCCAGACTGACACCCACTAAACAGACAGGTCCCCACACAGAGTACACTTACCTTGCGAACGGCATGGGGAGCCCGCACAAGCGATCAAGCCGCTGCACAAAAGACAGGGAGAGTCGCAGCCAGGACGCAGTAGAACTGCGGTGCGAAACCGCATGGCGTCCAGTGAGGTAGCCACCTCACCGCAGCATCCCTGCAGCGAACAGGGATGGGTCGTTCACACATGCCAGGAAAAAACCTGACTGAATGCTCGATGGCAGGCTGGGAAGACCCAGCCCGCACGATCCTCTTCATCAGAAGAACTAACTAATGCTGAAAAAAGTACCAGCTAAGGAAAGAGAGAGAAAAAAACTCAAATGAAATCAAAAAAGAAGATAAAGGCTGAGACAAAAAGCCTCAGCACAGAAAACAGCCTGCTACTCCTGATAGCTAGACAATGAAACTGAGGTATGTATACAGGAAGCAGGAGGGTATTGACTGAGGGGACCACCCCCTGGGGGTGGGATATGCTAAAAGCTTTTAATATTGACATATTCTGTTGCCTAGCTACTCCTACGGAGCAAAGGTCAATAACCCCATAGTGACGAATATGGAGAGGCGGCGACTGTCGGAGGACGTAAGAGAAAGCATAAATTCAAAATGCAGTAGTATACAATAATTTTAAGTGATATTCAAATGGACCAACCTAATTTAACGGTACAGAGATGTATATGGCTCATGGCAAGCGTGGGGAGTAGAGTCCTCGCACACCCATATGGGATACTGAATCATAAAGTAGTGTAAGTAAAGACCAATAAGGTCTACGCTAAATAACAAACAATACGGTACAGTATAAGGGGCATAATAATTACCTAAAATTCGCAGTACGGGATAAGGGAGGGTGGCAATCTGGGCATGTGTGTATGTTGAGACACTCTATGGTTCACATAAACACAATAATATATGGTTAGTGATTCAAAGCCACCATGGCATATTCAAGAGATATTATAGTATTTCATGTGGAAGGTAAAATATTTACCTCATATTTAATTAAGAGTCATAAAAACCAAGGGAAAGCTGATATCCACGTTAAAACACCAAAGAGGTATGTTTTTCCTCAGTATACCATACCGGACCTTCTGGGGCTATCACCAGCAGTTTTCATCCATTATTTGCCTCTTTTTATTTTCTTGTTTACCCACTCCTTGTCTTCTCTGCTTATGCCTTTATAGGACTGGGATATCTGCATGTTCCTATAATACCAAGTGATCTTTCTTTCATGTGGGCTCATCTCTTGTTTAGATTGCCTCTATTCTGAGTAATGTCTAGCAGTATCATCATAATTGCCTGCTCAAAATCTCTGCACTGCTGCTGAGCTTTATGCAATACATTTTCACCCAACATACTTTATTTGCTCCTGGGGTAAGTTTGAGTGATTATCTGCAAACGCTCTGTCACACACCGTCATAGACTACTCTAATATTATTTATGCCAGCATATTACTATATCTGTATAATTTAAATCTATGTGGTCTTTTTTACAGATTAATATACTCTCCTATGCTCCTTTCCTCCAACCACTCTGAATATGCTGGACCCCTCTGGTTCCTCTTTGGTGTTTTAACCTGGATATCAGCTTTCCCTTGGTTTTGATGACTCTTTATTAAATATGAGGTAAATAATTTACCTTCCACGTGAAATACTATAATACCTCTTGAATATGCCATGGGTGGCTTCGAATCACTAACCATATATTATTGTGTTTATGTGAACCATAGAGTGTCTCAACATACACACATGCCCGGATTGCCATCCTCCCTTATCCCGTACTGCGAATTTTAGGTAATTATTATGCCCCTTACAGTATACTGTACCTTATTGTTTGTTATTTAGCGTAGACCTTATTGGTCTTTACTTACACTACTTTATGATTCAGTATCCCATATGGGTGTGCGAGGACTCTACTCCCCACGCTTGCCATGAGCCATATACATCTCTGTATCGTCAAATGAGGTTGGTCCATTTGAATATCACTTAAACTTATTGTATACTACTGCATTTTGAATTTATGCTTTTTTCATGTTATGTAATGTCACTAATTGTTGTTATGCTTTCTCTATATGAAGAATATTTCTACCCGTCTGTGGTCCTGATGAAGCTCGCCACGAAACGCGTTGACCTTTAATCAGACAAATCTTCAGCCGAGTAATTTTGTATCACATATGTACTGTACCTTGACATAATGGCTCTATCCCATTTTTGAGTACTGCTAATTCAAATTGAGGGTGATTTCCCTCGGTCTTAGCTCTATTTGCTTTGTCTTTTTTAAATAACTAATAAAATATTTACTTTTAATATTTGGCTTATTGTCTATCTTATGATGTGCCCTTACAGTCCACATTTCAGGTCTGCATTACTAGACCTTTCTTTTTTGTCTGCCTCTTTCGGATTATGGCACGCTCTTGGCAGCTCTCCCCTTGTCCGTGAGTTAGACTGTGTTATGTGTAGAGTGGGCTCTTTCTCATTAACTATATGCGCTCTTTCACATTTTATTTTGTGAGTATATAATATGTTGTTTTTAATAAAGCCCTTGATCCTTTTACTGCACCAGAGTTCTGCTCTGTTTTCTCCCGTTCCTTGCTTTTGTCTCCCTTCCCTTGCTTTTTCCCTCTCCCTGATTACAGGAGCACTCCTAGTGTGTAGTAGAGATGGGCTCAGGCGTGTTCGAGATCCTAGTCCTAACCCACCTGCCCAATCCTGCCAGGAAGCCGACACTGCACTCTGCTAATCACAGGCATTGAGACATTTCCCGATCTGTACAGCTGCGGACCGGGAAATGTCTCATTGCCTGTGATTAGCGGTGTGCAAAGTCAGCTTCCTGGCGGGATCAGGCAGGTGGGTTGGGACTAGGATCCTGAACACGCCTAAACCCATCTCTAGTGTGTAGTAGTTGTGTATATAGATACAAAGGAAGTACCCCCAAGGATTATGGGACTTTATATGCCACTAAGACACTGAAAAAGGTGCAGAAATGTGTATATAAAATCAGAATTTTATTACATAAACAAAGAATAAATGCACAAACATAAGTATGATCAGCATAAGTAATGTCATTGATAGAAAGAACCGGACAGGACCCTATGCGTTTCGGAAACGCGTAGGGTCCTGTCCGGTTCTTTCTATCAATGACACCCAAGAGTCTTCTGTATGGAAACTAGTCTGTCTTTACTTGCAGGTTTTTAAAGTTTTTTCATGTCTAGCTTTGTGCTGGTCATACTTATGTTTGTGCATTTTTTCTTTGTTTATGTAATAAAATTCTGATTTTATATTCACATTTCTGCACCTTTTCAGTGTCTTAGTGGCATATAAAGTCCCATAATCCTTGGGGTACTTCCTTTGTATCTATCTATCGGGATGATGGCCACTAACACTGGGTACTAAGTGATAGGTTCTACCAGTAAAAAATAGTTGTGTATATAGGTGTTGGGCTACCCGCTCAGTAGTTCACATTATTTATTGATTGCTGTATTTATATTAAAATTTATAATTTGAGGTCATATTTATGTCACACATAGCATTTTGGATTGGTATGGTTAATTCAGGGAGAGTGTAGCGCTGTGAGCCTAACACCCTCCTGGTGTATTGCTTTTTGTGGTTTTTACCTTCCCCAACTCTATCCAAACCTGAAAAAAAAAGAAGTTCTGGCTGTTATTCCTTTTAAAAATGCTATGGGGGGGGGGGGTTTACTGAAACTGGAGCAGTTGTGCATAGTTACCAATCAGCTCCTAGCTTCAGCTTCAGGATAAGTTCACCTTTTTGAAGGTAAACAATGTACATTTATTTATTTTTTTACTCGGAGCCTGGAAAGCTTTGCACCCCCGGAGAAAACGCCTGCCTGCTGTCACTGAGGGTGGGGGGGGGGGGGGTTGGAAAGGCTGCAGCTGCTGGAACATATTACATGTTCCAACCTAAGTACAGGTGGAACATGTAACATGTTCCAAAAGGTGAACGTATCCTTTAGGCCGGGCTCACACTGCTCCGACATGGAAGTTGGACGACTTCCAAGCTGACTTTGTCCTACGACTTCATGTCCAACTTCCATGCCACTTCAATGAACAGGATCCAGGATGGGGACAAGGGCCTCCTCTTGACAACCCTGGGCAATGGTCTGTGGAGGGGGCTTATCGGAATCTGGAAGCCCCTTTAACAAAGGGCCCCCTGATCCCGACCGTGCCCCATGTGAATGAGTATGAGGTATATTGTGCCCCTACCCAGTCACCAAAAAAGCAGTGTAAATAAAAACAATAGATGTGTTTTGACACGTCTTTTATTAAAAATGAGGAATGTCTCCCATCGTAGCTCCAACGTCTCTTCTTTCTCTGGTTCTTCTCCTCCCTCCGCTGATGTCTTCTTCCTCTGGTTTTTTTGCCGGTTCATAAGGGTCTGGTATGGATTTTGGGGGGAGGGGGGACCCCACGTTATTTTTTTTATTTTGTTGTAGGGGTTCCCCATGAAATCCAAAACAGACTCAAAGGGCCTGGAATGGAATTGGGGGGAACCCCACACTGTTTTTTTTTTACATTTTGCCGTGGGGTTCCACTTCAAGATCCTCAGAGGACAAATCGCATGCCACAAGTTGGATCAGTTAAGATGATGATCCAACTTTGATTCGAATTCAATGATATTGAATGAGCTTAAAATGGACCAAACTGGGAACAAAATAATGCATGGACCTTTTTCAAAGTCAGATTGACTTGTGTAGGACCAGTTAAGACGGCTCTCATAGGGAGCCATTCATTTATACATATCATGCAATATGTGCCCTCAAAGTTGGAGCGTAGGTTGCACCAGTGTGAACCGGGCCTTAAAGTGGTTGCAAAGTCAGAAGGTTTTTTATCTTATATCATTCTATGCATTAAGACAAAAAACCTTCTGTGTGCAGCACCCCCCCCCCCTTAGCCCCCCCCTAATGTTTACCTGAGCCCCCTTTCGATCCAGCAATGACCACGACTGTCTCAGACGCCCTGGACTCCCCTCCTCATTGGTTAAGACACAGCAGCGGTGCCATTGGCTCCCGATCAATCAAAGTCAGTTGGCCAATAGGGAGAGAGGGGCGAACCACAACTTTGTGTCTGAATGGATACACAGAGCTAGGACTCTGCTCGGGTGCCCCCATAGCAAGCTGCTCACTGTGGGGGCACTCAAAGGGAGAGAGGGGCCAGGAGAGCCAAAGAGGGACCCGAGAAGAGGAGGATCTGGGCTGCACTGTGCCAAACCAACTGCACAGAGAAGGTAAGTAAAACATGTTTCCTATTTTTTTGAAAACAGAATGAGACTTTACAATCGCTTTAAGCTTGGAAAATTACATCTAGAAGCTGATTGGTAGCCATGCACAGCTGCTCCAGATTCTGTCTGCTCCAGTCTTAGAAAATTCTCCTCTTTGTATGTTATTTCTCCTTTATTGTGCTGTTGTCTACTCAAAATGGTCATTGTTGATGGAGGCTACCCGATGGTAGCCTAAAAATGCCTGGCACGAACTAGTCACATAGGAAGTAACAGCGCACTTAATTCCCAATAAAAGGTCACTTCCAGTAATTGTTCACCACAATCAAAAGGAGCAGGCGGATGTGAGATGATGCCACAGTGACAGTGTGTGATTGCTTTACACGAACATGCAAAGAGAATTATGTCAATTTTATGTTCTTGTTTCGTGCCTTATTTCTGTTTATCCTGATTTCTACCTAATTGTAGAGCTGGCCTGTCTTTTCTTGCATAAGGCAGTTTATTTGTTTCACCCTGTTTGTTACTTGTTTGTCTAAAAAGCAGTTTGAGCATAAACTGATTTATAATACTAGCAAAAGTATGTTTAAAAGTTTGCTGAATGGGGTGGAATTATGTAGTGCAAAGAAATCCTCTGTAGTAAGAATCATTTCTATGCATTGTAACAATACAGTACCATGACAATTAATGGTATGTTGTATGTAGCTTACAGCAATGGATATAGTAAAGCCTATGTGGTGTACAGAGTGCAGCAGTCTGGAGGATGTAACATATAGTACCCCTGAGATGGAAGTCTTCTGTAGTAGGAGATATACTGCACAGTGTACAGACAGCAGTGGTCTGGAGTATGTAAGGTATAGCACAGTCTAGAAAGCGGAATCTTTAGTATTTGATTGCTAGCCCACTGCACAGAGTGTAGCAGTCTGCAGTGAGCTTGTGAGACCTCCTATAATTTTTAGAGGTCCCAACACTGGTGAGCATATATAATGCACAGAGTGTGGAGGTGTTGGTGGTAGTTACCCCGTATCACGTTTGGAGCACAGAAGATCGAGTGGGGATTGTGATTCATATACCACATTTATGATTTTAGAGAATCATGTCTGGACACTTTATGCACTCATAGGAATGTTTTTTGTATGGATACTTTTGGGGTGTAAAAATGGAATCATGTTTATCTTTATTATGTTATAATTGATTTTGTTGTCTTCAAAAGAGCACAACATATATTTGATTTTGCACACTCCTATATAAGAGCGCTGTACTTATTTTGTTTTTATTCTATCTAGGACTTTGCATTGTTGATTAAGCTCTACTTCCAGAAACGTTACCTTGCTGTGTTATAAATATTATGATCTTTTTGTAACTAATATTGTATTTTACAACACCGTGTTAAGTTTTAATGCTTTGAAGTTATTTTATTTCCCCAATAAAAATGATTGATATATAGCACTACTCCCATGGGAGCTGCTGGTTACGGGTTCCCCTGGGTTACCATGAGCAACAGCATGACAATTAGGCATTTTCCAAGTGATTATGGCTCAGTCGGAAAACAGTCCAGTAGCTTTGGTTTTTATGCTTAATTTGGAACTTGGATGGGAAAAGGGAATGAGTGGGATACTCCAACTTTATACACTATGCACAATATTCTGGGACAACTGGAAAATGCTGAATAGCGCTGGGTTACGCTGAGTAATGCTAGTCAGGGCTAGGGCGCTGTTTCAGTTTGTCATTGTCACGGACTGTGACGCAGAACTGAACGAATTCCCTGAGGTAATCTGTACTCTGAGGTAACTGAAATGTACTACTGAACAACTTCAGGGCTCTTCCTGGCACCCCCTTTGTTCCTAATCTTCAGGGTCAACTACACGGCACCCCCTTTACTTATACACACCTTGTGTGAGCTAGCTCCTTGATCCCCTGACTTCTCTGGAGTGGTCGCCTCTCTTAGGCGGACCCCTAGGCAGATCTCCTGGTACTCACGATACTCTTTTTCCCAGGATGACTCTGCCAGCAGCTCCACTTGTCAGCACTCTGGATCCTCTGCAGCTCAGCTCCGCACTCCTGGTTCACTAGGCCGATTGCCTGAACCACCTTCCTTGCACCTCCAGGAGGAGAGACAGCCATCCACCTCCTCCTGGAACTTTGCTCCCGCCAAAAGACACTCTGCCTCATGTGCCCTCCGTTTTTATCACCAATCCCATGATGCACCTCTCCAGGTGCCAACCCACTGGGACAGTTACAAAAGCTTGTGTATCATTGGCCAGGTTTCCTCCACTGTCCAACAGGCCTCCCCATTGGCCACAGTGGGGACACTCCCTCAGACCAGATGAATACACACTGAGCACAGAGAGCAGGCCTAACTAAAGATCAGGCTCCCCTGATAAGCAGCAGGAGCATTAGATGCTTTTACCTAGAACCTGTCTAGGCGGGTGCTACAGATATAAAAATACCAGAAAAAAAAATACAAACAAGACAGGCATGATTCATCAGTTAGCATGTGACTGTCGCATGGCATTTTATTAACTCCTGTAATCCTAACATTCAGTTTGGCAATATGTTTGACTGTATTGCACCATTTTGTACCATGTGTGCTTGTTATTGTGCAGTATCAACAACAGTAATTTAAGATGTAAAGATTTTGGTTATGTATCTCTTGTATGAATTTCTTTTCTTTGGAGACTGAGACATTTCTTGCAGTGGAGGGTCAGTGCCACATTGTACTCTGTCAGATATCTGATCAATTCTCACCCTGGGACCACCAGTACTGTTGATTAGGGTCTCCTTCTTTGGCTAAGACAATTGACATACCACTTCCCTAATTGATGAATGGATGAACTTTTAAAATATTTTTCTTCAGTCACACCTATCGACATGTTTTAAAATACTTTTCTTTTTTCATCATTACACGTGTGGACTTTTTATCATATTTGGGACAATCTTCTATGTAAATTTATAATAATAATGTTTTTCAGATTTTTTTTTATTTTTATTTTATATTTTCTTTGTATATTTTTGCAGTTTATTTTGATCTGTTATCAAACTGTATTATACTTCTTGGAGACTTTATTCTAGACGATATTATTAACAGTTCATTTCACATACCTGAATATCGCACCCACTTTTTTCTTCTATATTAGACATTAATGGCTGTGTGTTGAGTTATTTTGAGGGGACAGCTGTTATACAAGCTGTACACTCACTAGCTGTACATTGTAGCAAAGTGCCATTTCTTCAGT
The DNA here is from genome assembly GCF_965119305.1 of Pelophylax lessonae. NCBI lineage: Eukaryota > Metazoa > Chordata > Amphibia > Anura > Ranidae > Pelophylax > Pelophylax lessonae. Next base: position 67,908,251 of record NC_138780.1, read on the forward strand.
GTTGTCACATGAAAAGATATAATAAAATATTTACAAAAATGTGAGGGGTGTACTCACTTTTGTGAGATACTGTACATACCAAAAAAGGATACCCCAAAATACATTCTGCTACTCCTCCTGAGTATGGCAATACCACATGTGTGAGACTTTTACACAGCCTGGCCACATAAAGAAGCCCAACATCCAAGTAGCATCTCCAGGTGTTCTAGGAGCATAAATTACATATCTAATTTCATGATGACCTATCACACTTTTAAAGGCCCTGGAGCACCAGAACAATGGAAATACTCACAAAATGACCACATTTTGGAAAGAAAACATTCCCACGTATATTTTAACAGGCATTATGAGTCTTTTCTTTTGAACATGTAATTTTTTCCACAAGTTTTCCGAAAACGTGGAAAGAAAATTAAAACTTTTTTTTTTTTACACAAAGTTGTCAATTTTATATGAGATTTCTAACTTAAAGCATGTACATAGCAAAAACTACACCCCAAAATACAAACTGCTACTCCTCCTGAGTATAGAGATACCACATGTGTGAGATATTTACACAGCCTGGCTACATACAGAGACCCAACATCCAAGCAGCACCTCCTAGCGTTCTAGGAGAGTAAATTACACATATAACTTCATGATAACCTATCACACTTTTGAAGGCCCTGGAGCACCAGAACAATGGAAACGCCCACAAAATGACCCCATTTTGAAAAGGAAACAACCCCCCGTATATTCTGTGAGGCATTAGGAGTCTTTTGAACATGTCATTTTTTTCCACAAGTTTTCGGAAAACGTGGAAAGAAAATGAAAGCTTATTTTTTTTACACAAGTTGTATAGTTATAAGATATTTCTAATACACAAGCATGTACATACCAAAAATGACACCCCAAAATACATTCTGCTACTCCTCCTGAGTATGGCAATACCACATGTATGAGACTCCACAGCCTGGCCACATAAAGCCCAACATCCAAGTAGCATCTCCAGGTGTTCTAGGAGCATAAATAACATATCTAGTTTCATGATGACCTATCACACTTTTGAAGGCCCTGGAGCACCAGAACAATGGAAACTCCCACAAATTGCCCTTTTTTTGAAAAGCAAACACCCCAGTGTATATTCTATGAGGCATTATGAGTCTTTTGAACATGTCCTTTTTTTCCACAAGTATTTGGAAAACGTGGAAAGAAAATTAAAACATATTTTTTTTTTTTACACAAGTTCTCCAGTTATAAGATATTTCTAACACACAAGCATGTACATACCAAAAATAACACCCCAAAATACATTCTTCTACTCCTCCTGAGTATGGCAATACCACATGTGTGAGACATTTCTATAGCCTGGCCACATACAGAGGCCCAACATCCAAGTAGCCCCATCAGGGGTTTTAAAGGCATAAATTACACATTTCATTTCCTGAGTACCTATCACATTTTTGAAGGCCCTGTGACAGATGTTGATCACTGGGATGTGAAAAGGGAAAAAATAACTGCGCTAAACAACACTAAAGAAAATAAATTGATGAATAAAAGCTATACAGTGAGATAACACCCAAACAAACAAAAATGCTAAAAATAGTTGCACTAAAAAATGCAAAGACAAATTGTGTATAGTGACAAACACAAAACATGTAAAAAATGTGATATTTAAACACCGATGATAAACCACCTGTGATAGTCCAAAAGTTAATAAAATAAAGACACAGTATGATACTGTGTACTAGTATAAAGGTGAAAGTCTATAATATAACCGGTGACGACACTCCAAAAAGATAATTCTTCAATGTGAAAACACAGTGAGAGACTGTGTATTATTGGATAACCACCACTGATTAAATTATATCCACCACCGGTAAAAATGACTGCTTACCAGAGCCACTTGACCACAAGGGTCAAAGACGCTTATATACTCCACCAGATTGTTAAATCCAAGCTGGGGGATCACAGCCACTCATCCATAAAGGTCCCTCAGAGCTCACATGACAACAGGGAATACATACCCATAAAAGATGGGAAAGGCACCATAGTGTAAAACTGTCATTTTATTTAAAAAGGATCATAACATATTGCACTTACATGTGAATAGACGTTAAAAGTGTTAAAATCATAAGAAAAGCCAGCCGCTGCAGCTGGACACCCGTCCTTCTGGGATTGTATGAGCGCGGTGACGTCAGCACGTCGCCTATCTTACGCGTTTCATCACAGATGACGTTGTCCTGGGGCCAGTGTTGCCAACCACCCCTAGATTTACGGGCAGCCCGTAAAAACAGGGCACTTTTCTCCTGCCCGTAAATGCCCATAGCAGGAGAAAAGTGCCCATAAATCTATGACGGCGGTGGCAAGATCAGAACTGCGCATGCGCAGCACGCACTTCAGGAAATCTGACCCAGAGGCGAGTGTTCTCTCCTCTCACAGAGACGCAGACTCGCACTGGAGTGCCACGGCCCGCCTGCGCCCGCCCCTGCCTCCGCCCCCCGCCGTCATTTAAGTTTTCCCGCCGGGCCGGTGTCTTATTTGAAGAGTCGTACTCGCGAGTCGCGGCGGCTGCGGAAGTGACGTCGAAGGTCGAAAGTTGAAACAATCAGCAGTACAGGCGCCAGTGACAGTGTAGAGTGGAGTCTGGACTGTCTGTCACTGTGTGTGGAGTACTAGAAGTCGAGGATGCTGGACACAGTGGACGGATGGTGGTGGTCGGTGGAGTGGACAGAGCAGCAGACTGACAGCAGAGGCAGCCGCAGAGCACACGAAGAGAAGAGCAGAGGACTGGTGAGTGGGGCTCCGAGCCTCCAACACTCAGCTAGCAGGCAGCACAGACTGGAGTCAGGGGGCAGAGGACATCAGTGTCCTGCTCCTGTGCCCCCTTCACCTCTCCACAGGCAGTGTCACAGCTTCACTCTGCAGTAATGTCACTGATATGGCTATGGAGAGGTGAAAGGGACTTAGGAGCAGGACACTGATGTGGGGAGCTAATATGAAGGGGGACAGAGGAAGAAACTGCTGTGAGGGGGTGTGTGTGTGAGGAGGGCACTTCCATGTCCACGCAGGCTCTGACCATCTCCTGTATTGTGTACACAGTCTCTGACCACCCCCTGTACCATGTCCTCAGTCTCTGACCACCCCCCCTGTACCATGTCCGCAGTCTCTGACCACCCCCCCTGTACCATGTCTGCAGTCTCTGACCACAGCGTGCCCCCTTTCAATGCAGAGAGACCACAGCGTGCCCCCTTTCAATGCAGAGAGACCACAGCGTGCTCCCTTTCAATGCCAGACTGACCACAGCGTGCCCCCTTTCAATGCAGACTGACCGCAGCGTGCCCCCTTTCAATGCAGACTGACCACAGCGTGCCCCCTTTCAATGCCAGACTGACCACAGCGTGCCCCCTTTCAATGCCAGAGTGACCACAGCGTGCCCCCTTTCAATGCCAGAGTGACCACAGCGTGCCCCCTTTCAATGCCAAATTGACCACAGCGTGCCCCCTTTCAATGCCAGACTGACCACAGCGTGCCCCCTTTCAATGCCAGACTGACCACAGCGTGCCCCCTTTCAATGCAGACTGACCACAGCGTGCCCCCTTTCAATGCAGACTGACCACAGCGTGCCCCCTTTCAATGCAGATGTGTGGAGCCCCGGCCTGCGGAGTGGAGACCAGAGCCGTCTGACTGAGCCCTGCACAGTGCACCCGAGGGGAGGTCAGTGACAGCGCCGCCAGACCAGACTGATGGGGGGTCACTGATGTAAGGGGGAGAGAATACAATAATGTAAGTGGGCACTGACTTTTGTTTAACTTAAACACATTGCTAATAGCACTATCTACATGTTTATAGTTTAATTATTCATATTTGCACGGTTTAGCACTGAAAACGGCTATTTTATGTACATTTTTGCAATGCCAGTAAAAAATTGGTGCCGTTCGTAAATTTTGGCGTTCTGCCAGTAAATTTCACTCCGGGGAGTTGGCAACACTGCCTGGGGCACCTGTCATCTGTGACGAAACGCGGTGAATGATCACGGACAGATGAGGCGGATGATCACAGACAGATGCGGTGGATGATCACGGACAGATGCGCCAGATGATCATGGATAGATGCGCCAGATGATCACGGACCGATGCGCGTGGATAATCACGGACAGATGCGGCGGATAATCACAGACAGATGCGGCAGATGATCAAAGACAGATGCGGCTGATGATCACGGACAGATGCGGCGGATGATCACAGGAAGGTGCGGCTGATGATCACGGACAGATGCGGCGGTTGATCACAGGCAGGTGCGGCTGATGATCAAGGACAGATGCGGCGGATGATCACAGGCAGGTGCAGCGGATGATCACAGACGAATGCGCTAGATGTTCCCTATAACAGATTATTTTACTGGGACAGATGTGTGACAGGGGTTTTCACTGTTCAGGGGACACTGTGTTGGGGACACTATATTGGGGACACTAGCTGAGTGATCAGTGAGTAAAAAGCAGTAAAACAGCTCAATACTCACTGATCCCCAGCTGGCAGCACCGATCCGCTCTCCTTTTTACTGCGTGAGGAGAAGCAGACCCGATCGCCATTACAATGGTGTATTGACATTACATGACGGCAGTGATTGTACACAGTCATGTGATCAATAGGGCCAATTACAGAGCCCTTTCTGAACGTCCACTCTGAAGGAGAAGGCTCCCACCCGACCGTTTATATGCATTGGCTAGTTGGGACGAGGTTACCATACATAAAAGATACCCAGGATACAGAGATAGATGCGTTTCACACTTTGAATGTGCTTGTTGTAGTAAACAAGCACTTTGAAAGTGTGAAACACATCTATTTCTGTATCCTGTGTACCTTTGACGTATGTTAATTAAGGATTCCTCTTCCTAGCAGCTGGTGGTGTGCGGCCCATTCCTCCTTCATTTCTACTGTTTTTTTCTGGAGGTACCGCAGGCCAGGGTTTTTTTCACGGTACAGGTGATGAAAAAGGGGTAAGCTGGTGTAGTAATTGTCCACATATACTGTATATGAGATGATAGAGGATATGCCAGGTCCTGGACAATTTTTTCACTGATTCTAATATATGTTGGGCACTCAGGGGGCTGAAGCTGGGAGTCTTTGCCTCAGGCATGCACATATCCAGTGGCTGTATCGCAAAGTTTATTCAGTTTCAATCCGTACTCTGCCCTCTTACTGGGAATATACTATTTGAAGTGCAGCCGGCCAGTAAAGTGGATAAGGGATTCCTCCACACAAATATTTTGGTCTGGGACATACACTTCAGCAATACTCCCCCCAAGGCATCCGAAGGGGGTTTGCCATGGCATCGGGAAGGTAAGTTTGGGCCCAGATTCTTCAGGTTTTGTTTGTTATTCCAGTGCTGGTACTGGACTCCTCTTCCTGGGGTCTAGCTCTGTTTGTGTTGGTGCCGTTGGGGTGTATGGCGCTGTTGGTGGTAGGCAGGTCTTCTGATCTTGTTGTTCTCCTTACTCTTTTAGGATTGGGTGTTTCCTCTTCTGATTCGGTCTCCGATCCAATACTCTTTACTGGCTTGAATTCCGAACCAGAATCGGATGATGAGAGCTCCCTGCTGCTCTCATCATCCAACATAGTAAGGATTGCATATGCCTCCTCAGATGTAAAAAAACTTTTGGACATGATGGCGGTATTGATGGCCTATTGGAGAGGTCACTGATGGCGGTGCTGATGGCGCGCCTGTGTGACAGATCACTGATGGCAGTACTGAAGGCCTGTGTGACAGGTCACTGATGGCAGGCCTGTGTGACAGGTCACTGATGGTGGTACTGATGGCGGACCTGTGTGACAGGTCACTGATGGCGGCACTGAAGGCCTTTGTGACAGGTCACTGATGGCAGTACAGATGGCAGGACAGATAGCGATACTGAAGGCCGGTGTGACGGGTCACTGATGGCGGTACTGATGGCAGGCCTGTGTGACAGATCTCACAGATCCTAGCTCTTCTCACATGATTGGTGTGTGAAGAGAAGCCCGGATCGCTGGTAACGGCTCTTCTGTTTACATTTATGAAATATGGACACAGCTAATCACGTGGTAAACAGCCAATTTCATTGGCTTTTTACCCTGATTGGGGATGGGCTGTGTCTGAGGGACACGCGTCATCCCCAATCTCCGCGGTGTGCGGACCCGGGGGCGCGCATTAGTGGCGCATCCCGCTGGATGTCATATGACGCCCACTCAGGATAATTTAATCACTTTGCGTCTGTCATTATGTTATATGGCAGGCAGGAAGTGGTTAAGGACACCAGGAATGAAACATCCAAACAAGCATTATATCTATATGTGGCCCAAAATCTTTAAAGGCATAGTTCACCTTTACCACAAAACTGTCCATGCAGATAAGAGGCATCTGTAGATAAAAACAAACTATGCAGCTCTGACTAAAGTTAAATAAAGCCCTTGCTATAGGTGTAGGCCATTTACATACCTTATGAAGCCTAACTGGAATACTCCCAGGACGTTGCTAAGTGAGGTCTAGTCATAACTTCTCCCCTCCACCTTCACAGGAGTGAGCTCTTCCTACTTAGCATCGTCCTGGGACTACTTAGCATCGTCCTGGGACTACTTAGCAACGTCCTGGGAGTATTCCAGTCAGGCTTCATAAGGTATGTAAATGGTCTACACCTATAGCAAGGGTATTTTTTATCTTTAGTCAAAGCTGCACAGTTTGTTGTTAACCTACAAACAACCAACAAACATCCCTTACCTGCAAAGGTAGTTTTTTTTGTAAAGGTAAACTATCCTTTTAACCTGGTAGGCCAGCAGCTGCATTACCCTGCCTGAAGGACTATTACAGAAACCTACTGCAGAATGGCCATCAGTATATTGATCCTGGTTCTCAACAACTAAAACAAACCACAAAACAGTAGGTCATACTTTAGACAGGTCCCCACCTGCTCTTACACAAATGAACACCTTCAAAGACCTTCAAACTGCATAATATCTGCCATGACAGACTAAGCACAAAAAAAAACAGAAAATAAATTTATGGGTGGGGTGGTATGCTCTTTCGTCACTGGCCAGTCTAGCAATACCACCCTCCTGATGCTCCCTACTGATTGTTTCAGAAGGCCAATCAAATAAGAGGACCCTCTCTTATTTTTGATTCCTTTAACTCTAAAGCATCCCTACACTGTCATGTTGCCCTTGGATGGTGCCTGAGGCAGAACACTAATTTTGTTACAAAAGCCCATCTTATATTCGACACTTTACCTAAAGACACTGCATGCAGACACCTTTACACCTGACCAGTTGGAGGGTCTTTGCTGGGGTAAATACAACATCTATTACATTCAGCCTCATTGGCCTGCTACTGTAACATCTCTGGGCCCCGACATAGCTAGCTAAAGATCAAGGATACCCATACTCCAAGGACCTCCATTCATCAAAAGAGACTCTGCTCATAGAACCCGTGGCAGAATACAACCCCCTCATAGATATACAATGGTTTTTTTAAGGGAAACTACTAAAGTGGAGTGGAATGACTAAAAGTCTCCTCTCCCCCCTCTTGTTCTGGGGTCATAATCTGCTTCTGCCTGTTTATAATAGCTTATTGTTATTGGTATTTCTTTGTATGCTCTTGCGATATCGTTATACGGCAATACCACCTAAATTGGGTTATATCTGTAACTGTTATAGTCTGGTTGACTTAAAGAGTAACTCCGCTTTTGTTGAGAAAAAAACATCTTAGTGAGCTATGTACATTGCAAGAATTTTAACAAACTTTGTTGCAGATTCCTACCTTTTGTTATTTTGAGCCCATGTACAGAGTGTGTCTAATGGTAAAGGTTTGCTAATTATCAACCAGCTGCTGCACCTGCAAAGTTTTAATGAGAAAAGCTGCTGGGCCTGTATCCCTTTAGACGTGATTTATTGGGAGTATCTCACCAAAAATGACATTTTTGTTGCAGGAAAGGCCTGAAATCTGATTTGTATCTTAGTGCAGACTTCTAGGAAAATCAGTGAGCCAATCAAACAAGCAGGAAATTAAGATTGGGGGCGTTCTGTACACATTCTGTGTACAGAACAACTCCAGGTAGCCATGTTTTACAGAAAATTACAGAGCTGCTGATTGAAGAGGAAAGGTCATTTTTAATACCATTCAATTACAATATGACTTGCATTGCAATTGTGTATGCGATATTACTTTTTTTTTATTTGCTATTTCACCCCTACAAAAGTGGAGTTACCCCTTACCCTTCAGTAAAGTGTTAACTTGCAAATCTTACCAAACATTGGTGTCTTTGCATTTTCTGTTTGCTTGAAGTATGTCAGAATCCAGAGTGTCAGGGGTGTTGGGGGGGGGGGGGGTTTTGCGGCAACCAATGGGGACAAGCAACTTCCTGCGACTCTTGTGGGGGTAGCGCTACGTATGCTTTTCTGCACACATAATTTAGACAGACAGCTAACACGTTTTCTGAGCCTTAAAGAAAAATTACTTTGCAACCAGACTAACTTTTGAGACCATAAACACTTTAGTTAGGGGTATATACTGTACAATATAGCATACAGAGGCAGGGGTCAGGAGCATTTATTGCACAAAGCTCAGGGGTCAGGATTACAATATGAATTGATCAGAAGTAATGCACAGAGTTTAGGGATCAAGAGTAAGTAATGCACAGAGTTTAGGGATCAAGAGTAGGTAATGCACAGAGGGCAGGGATCAAGAGTAATTAAAGCGGAGTTCCGGCCACAGAATCTTTTTTTTTTTTTTTATGTCCCCCAAACAGTGACCCTCCGACCTCTATATATCCGCTAATCCTGTTTTATACAGTGGAATAATATTTTTGCAAGCATAAAATCTTACTTTTTAAAATTTCTGCAGAGTGCCGCCATCTTTGTGGGGGTTCGCCGAGTCTGCTGTGTGGAAATGTGTGCCCTGCTTCCTGGTTGTAGTGGGCGGAGGCCGGTGAATCCAGCGCGAAATCTCGCGCATGCCCAGTAAATATGGCGCCGTCCGCACTGTGCTCCGCCTAACATCGCGTCATTTCCTGTTTGGAAATAACGCGATGAGAGGAGCGGCCGGCCGCCTATGTCACTGCCAATTGCATCCTGGGAGCGACGAGTAAGAGCTCCCAGAACGCATTGCGGGACAGGAAGTGACGGCGTGGGCCGCGGCCGAGGAAGGAGGAAGTGGATGTAAAGGTGAGTATATTTTCCTCTGTAAAAAGGTAAGTAAAAAAAAAAAAAAAACCCCGGGAATATCCAATTCTGGCTCATGGAAGGATAAGGAAGAGGATGCCAAAAAATGTAAAGGCATGATTTTCTGCCCGGAACTCCGCTTTAACACACAGAGCACAGGGATTAGAAGTAAGTAATATACAAAGCACAGGAGCTAGGCGTGCATAAAAACAGAGTGCAGAGGTCAGGGATCAGTAATGCACAAAACAATGTAGTCAAAAGTACTTAATGCACAAACATGGGGGTCAAAACAAAGTTACACACAGTGTGAAAGGGCCAGAAATGCGAAACAACAGAGTACAGGGTTTAGGAGTACATAAATCAAACAGTACAGGGATCAGGAAAACACACAAAGCACAGGTTTTAACAGCAAGTCGTGCACAAAACACAGGGGACAAAGCAGGTAAAACACAGAAAGTAGGGATCAAGAGTAAGTAACAAACAAAGCTTAAAGGAAAAAAATAAGTAACACACAGAGCACATAGGTCAAGCAAAATTCTTCCTTCCTCCCAATACAACCCCACTAGTACAAAACTGCTAACAGCACAAACTCCATCCTCCCTCTCCGAAATGTACTCACCTTGGCATTTCTTTGTTTTTATTCATGAGTACCCTGGGTCCCAATACAGCAACATGCATTTTAGTTCTTTTACTTCCTGCCTGCCGGTCCACCCTGCCTACTGTCAGACCTGTAATACAGAGTCAAGGAAAGTGCTCCAAAATTCCTCCTGGGCTCTGGTCTACAGGTCTGACAGGTGGCAGGCAGGTGGCGACAGAAGCTGACAGCTGCCAAAACACACACAAAAAAATATGGGTCAGGTTGTTGGGACTTGGGGCACTAATCAACAGATGCAGGGCACATGCCCCCTGTTCCTGGATAGGGATGGGCCAAACACCCCCTGTTCGTTTCGCACCAGAACATCTCGAACAGGGAAAAAGTTATTTTAAATCTAGTTTAAGTGTATGGGACATGAACATGAAAAATGAAAAGTCCTCATTTTAAAGGCTTATGCAAGTTATTGCCATTAAAAGTGTATAGTGACCTGGGTACTGCCCTCAATGCAAAAAAAATATGTTTTAAAACAATCATATAATTTAAAGGAGCAGTGATTTTGATGAAGCTTAAAGTGAAACAATAAAAATAAAAAATAATTTTAACCACTTGCCGACCGCTGCACGACTATTTACTGCGGCGGTCAGCCCCTCACAGGCAAAGCGACGTAGGGCTACATCGCTAGCCTGTGAGGCTCTAGGGAGCGAGCGCGCTCCCGCTCGGTCACGAACCCCCCCCCCCCCCCCCCCCCCGCGCGTGTGCCTGGCGGACCCGATGTCCGCCGGGCACTCGTGATCGTCCGTTACACCGGAAGAAAGGCAGGCGGCTAATATAAACAAAGCCGCCTGTCATTCTTCCCTGTGTAAGAATGGAGGTCATACGGTTCTGCTATGTAGGACCGTTGATCTCTGTTCTTACACATCAAGCCACATCCAATCACAGTAAGAAACACGCCCCTAGGGACACACTTAACCCCTCCCTCTCAAAAAAAAGTTAACCCCTTCACTGCCAGTGTCATTTTTACAGTAACAGTGCATATGTATAGCACTAATTACTGTAGTAATGTCACTGGTACCCCAAAAGTGTCAAAAATGTCAGTCAAGGGTCCGATCTGTCCTCCGCAATGTCGCAGTCCTGCACAAAAAAAAACACAGATCGCCGCCATTACTTGTTAAAAAAAAAAAAAATAAAAATGACAAAAATCTTTCCCTTAGTTAGTAAACGCAATAACTTTTACGCAAACCAATCAAAATATGCTTTTTGGGATTTTTTTTACCAAACATATGTAGCATAAAACAAATCGGCCTAAAATGTTAAAAAATTTAGATTTTTACATTTTTGGGGGTGGGGGGGGGGGGGGGAATTATATCATATAAAAAAATGTGAAAAATATTGTTATTTTTGCAAAATTGATGCTCTTTTTTTGTTTATAGCGCATGATCAAAAAATCGCACAGGTGATCAAATACCACCAAAAGAAAGCTCTGTTTGTGGGAAAAAAAGGATGTCAAATTCGTTTAGGTACAGCGTTGCACGACCGCGCAATTGTCCGTTAAAGTCACACAGTGCCAAATCGCAAAATAGGCCCTGGTCAGGAAGGGGGTAAAATGTTCTGGGGCTTAAGTGGTTAAATATAGTCCCCTTAATGTGCTTTTAAAGTGGCACATCTGTACGATGTATGGAGCCTGCTGCAGCAATACTGACATTTCTAAAGGAAAAAATGTAATTTAAACTTGCTCACGGCTGTAATGTATTGCCGACTCCCAGCAATACAGATAAAAAAAGTGAATAAAAAAAAACGGTGTAGGGTCCCCCCCTAAAAATCTATACCAGACCCTTATCTAATAATGCAGCCTGGCAGGTCTGTAAAGTGGGGACTAGCAAAGGGCCCCCCCCCTCCTGAACCATACCAGGCCACATGCCCTCAACATGGGGGTTGGGTGCTTTGGGGTGGGGGAGCTATGTTTATGGGGACAAGGGCCTCTTTCTGACAACTCTTGGCTGTGGTTGTCGGGGTCTGTGGATGGGGGCTTATCGTAATCAACAAGATCCCGCCCCCCCCCATGTGAATGGGTATCGAGTACATCGTACCCCTATCCATTCACCAAAAATGTGTAAAAAAAACACAGGAAACAGTTTTTGACAAATCCTTTCTTAAAAAGAAAAAATATTGTGTCCCTCGATGTAAATCCATTGTCAATCACGATGCCTCCCGACCCGAAAAATTACAAAAAACTATTTGCCTCCTAAGAGGCTACCTGCCGTATGCCTGCTTACCCAGTTATGCCACCCGGTGGCACCGCCCCACTCGGACGTCACGTTACATCATGTGACGTCAGAAGGGACGGGACGGTGCCACCTGGTGATGTAGCCGGGTGGCCCCGCCCCTTGCCTATAAAAGAACTGTCAAAGCTGAAGAGCGGGCATACAGCGGGTAGCCTCTTAGAGGCAAAGAGTTTTTACATTTTTTCTATTTTTGGAGTCTAGCAGGCGTCGTGATTGACGATGCATTTACATCGAGGGACACTATTTTTTTTCTTTTTAATAAAGGACATGTAAAAAACAGTTTCCTGTGGTTTTTACTTTTTTACACTTTTTTGGTAAATGGGTAGGGGTACTATGCACCCGATACCCATTCACATATGGGAAGGCTGGGATCTGGGGGCTTCCTTGTTAAAAGGGGCTTCTAGATTCCGATAAGCCCCCCACCCGCAGACCCCCACAACCACAGCCCAGGGTTGTTGGGAAGGGACCCTTGTCCCCATCAACATGGGGACAAGGTGCTTTGGGGGGCACCCTAAAGCATCCTCCCTATGTTGAAGGCAAGCGGCCTGATATGGTTCAGGAGGGGGGGCGCTCGCTTGTCCGTCCCCCTTTCCTGGTCTACCAGGCTGCATGCTCAGTTAAGGGTCTGGTATGGATTTAGGGTGGGACACCACAATGTTTTTTTTTTTTTTTTTTACATTTTGGCCTGGAGTTACTCTTAAAATCTATACCAGACTCAAATGGCCTGGTAAAGATTTTAGGGGGGACCCCATGCTGTTTTTTTTATTCTGTGAAAGGGTTCCCCTTAACCACTTAAATGCAGGGCACTTTCACCCCCTTCCTGTCCAGGCCAATTTTTTAAGCTTTCAGTGCTCATTGGTGTCTATTGGAAATCTTAGTTAGCTTGGCATGGCACTGCTCAAGAACTATAAGTGACATGGACACCAAACTTGGGGAGCACTGAGACTGGAGTCAAGCCATCAGACAGTTCCAAATCAGTGGTCTGCTATCAGACAAGTTTTTTTGGTTGGATATTCAACAGAGAAAAACTAGATGACACAATGATATAAAAAACATTTACAATATAGTATGATTTTACTGTGGAAATTTAAAGATACAGAGCCCCAAATATCAACCATTGTTTACATAGTGACATTTTTGCAATATTTCTAAATGGGTCAAAAACAAAATCTCCCATTGGACCAATAAGTTAGCAATGCAGATGTGTCATACCCCCCCCCCCCCCTCTCTATGATATCTTACAATATGGTATTATTTTACTAAGTAAATTTAAAGATACAGAGCCCCAAATATCAACATATTGGTTACAAAGTGACATTTTTGAAAAAAATCTAAATGGGATAAAAACAACATTTCCCATTGGATCACCAAGTTTACAATGCAGATGTGTCATATGAACCCACTCTATGATAGCTAACAATATGGTATGATTTTACAGAGGAGATTTAAAGATACAGAGTCCCAAATACCAATCTATTGGTTACTATTAGTGACATTTTTGCAATACTTCTAAATGGGTCAAAAACAAAATTTCCCATTGGACCGATAACTTTACAATGCAGATGTTTCATATGCACCCCCCTCTATGATATCTTACAATATGGAATGATTTTACTGTATAAATTTAAAGATACAGAGCCCTAAATATTAACCATTGGTTACAAAGCAACATTTTTGCAATACTTCAAAATGGGTCAGAAACAAAACCTCCCATTGGATAACATATTTACAATGCTGATCTGTCATATGCACCCCCCCCCCCCCTCTATGATATCTAACAATATGGTATGATTTTACTGTGGAAATTTAAAGATAAAGAGCCCTAAATATCAACCTATTGGTTACATAGTGACATTTTTGCAAAAAATCTAAATGGGATAAAACCAAAATTTCCCATTGGACTATTAAGTTTACAATGCAGATGTGTCATACACGCCCCCCTCTATGATATCTTACAATATAGTAGCATTTTACTGTGGAATTTTAAAGATACAGAACCCCAAATATCAACCATTGGTTACAACATTTTTGTAATACTTCTAAATGGGTCAAAAACTAAATCTGCCATTGGACCAATATGTTTACAATGTAGATGTGTCATATGCACCCCTCTCTATGATATCTTACAAAATGTTATGCTTTTACTGTAGAAATTTAAAGATATAGACACCCAAATATGAACCCATTGGCTACAAGCTGACATTTTTGCAAAGCTTCAAAATGGGTCAGAAACAAAATCTACCATTGGACCAACACGTTTGCAATGCAGATGTGTCATACACCCCCCCCCCCCCCTAAGATATTTTACAATGAGGTATTATTTTAATAGGCAAATTTAAAGATACAGAGCCCTAAATACCAACCTAATGGTTACATAGTGAAATGTTTGCAATACTTCTAAATGGGTTAAAAACAAAATCTTCAATTGGACCAATGAGTTTCCAATGCAGATGTGCCATTTTGACTCATTTCAGATTGATTCTTTTTGAAGTATTGCAAAAATGTCACTTGGTAACCAACAAGTTAATATTTGGGGCTCTGTATCTTTAAATTTCCACAGTAAAATCATACCATTTTATAAGATATCATAGAGGGGGTGTGTATGACACATCTGCATTGTACACTCATTGGTCCAATGGGAGATTTTATTTTTAACCTATTTAGAAGTATTGCAAAAATGTCACTGTGTAACCAATGGGTTAGTATTTGGGGCTCTGTATCTTTAAATTTCCACTGTAAAATCATACCATGTTGTAAGATATCTCAGAGGGTGGTGCGTATGACACATCTGCATTGTAAATGTAATGGTCCAATGGGAGATTTTATTTTTACCCATTTAGAAGTATTGAAAAGATGTCACTTTTTATCCAATGGTTGATGTTTGGGGCTCTCTATCTTTAAATGTCCCCAGTAAAACCATACTATATTGTAAGATATCATGGGGAAGGGGGGGGGGGGGGTGTATGACACATGTGCATTGTAAATGTATTGTTCCAACGGTAGATTTTGTTTCTGACCCATTTTGAGGTATTGCAAAAATGTCACTATGTAACCAATGGGTTGGTATTTAGGGCTCTGTATCGTAAAATTTGCACAGTAAAATCCTACTATATTGTAAGATATCAGAGAGGGGGGTGCACATGACACATCTGCTTTGCAAACTTAGTTGTCCAATGGGAGATTTTGTTTTTATCCCATTTAGATCTTCTGCAAACTCTTTACTTTGTAACCAGTTTATATTTAGGGCTCTGTATCTTTAAATTTCCACAGTAAAATCATTCCATATTGTAAGATATCATAGAGGGGGGTGCGTATGACACATCTGCATTGTAAATGTATCGGTCCAATGGGAGATTTGGTTTTTGACCCATTTAGAAGTATTGCAAAAAATGCCAATGTATAACCAATGGGTTGGTATTTGGGGCTCTGTATCTTTACATTTCCACAGTAAAATAATACCATATTGTACATTTTATAGAGGGGGGGTATGTGTGACAACTGTGTGTAATCATTATTTTATATATTACATATGTTGTATATGTTGTGTCATCTAGTTTTTCTCTGTTGAATACCCACCCAAAAAAACTTGTCTGATAGCATGACCACTGATTTGGAACTGTCTGATGGCTTGACTTCAGTGCACTGAGAGGGGAGCCAGGACTACAAAATAGCTATACACAAGTGGGGTATGCCTGTACACTAAACTGACTGTACTAAACTGACTGAACGCACTATCCACTAACTACCTGCCTAATCTCCATTGTCACAACTATACACGGATGCCGTGTAAGGCTGGCCATACACTATACAATTTTCTTGTTCAACTTTCCTTTAGATTTACCAAAACCATATAATACAAGTTCAAACCTGAACACTTTCAATTTGTATGCAATCAGGCAGGCCCTTGCACTACATAGTTGAAGGTAAATCTAAAGGAAATTGAATAAGAAAATTGTATGGTGTATGGCCAGCCTAAGCAGAAGCCTTATATAGTGTGGGGCATGGACTTAGCCCCTGAGCCATGATTGGCCAAAGGCACTCTGCCTTTGGCCAATCATGGCTCTTATAGTACATTGTGCTGTGATTGGCCAAAAGCATACAAGTCAGGTGCATGCTTTGGCCAATCATCAGCAATCAATGCACTGCAAGAGTGCAGTGCATTATAGGAAGCTCACCTGCAGGCGAACTTCACGCCGCGTGCCTCATTTGTTTGTGCGTTCAGTGAACACACAAACAGCTGATGTTCGATTCGAACATACGTTTGACTTGAACATACAGCCCATCCCTATTCCTGGAGCAAGCAACACTTATGCTGGTAAATTAAATGTTGTATATATATATATATATATATATATATATTGTATATTGCATCTTTCAAAATAAAATGCATCGATCATAATTACCCTCAAAAACAAGATTTGTTTTATTTTAGCTTTTTTAAATCTATCAATAAATATGTGTAGCACCCTCTAGAGTGGTAGGAGTGTATATAGGGTTTTTATTTAGTTAGAGTAGGTAAATTTGTGCAGGCTTGGCTGGCAGACAAGCCTGTCTGTTTTTTTCCTGAGTTGGGCAGAGATCCAGGGAGAGCTGGATGACTCACAGGCAGCATCACTGAGACCAGCCCCCTACTTCTCGAACTTACTGGAAACTTCCAGAAGAATGGGAGGGGAGGTAAGGTGGAGCTGCCTATAGTAATCTAAGGGCCCTGACCAATTCCAAACCTGGGTTGGCAGGGGACAAACCCCCTCAAATACTCTGGGTCAGCCCAGCTGGGGAGGAGTATGTTTGGGTGGAAACTGGAGATGGAATGTTAGGCTGTCCATGGCCTTTGAGGGAGCTTACCGGTCTGGGGGTGTGCCCTTGGGTCTGGGCTTGGGTGCAGGCAGGACCCTCTTCAAGACACACAGAGGTGTCCTGGCCAGGAGGCACAGGAGCAAGGAGAGGACAGGGGGAGATCACTGCTAGGCAAGTCTCCAGGAGGATAAATAACAGCTTAAGAGGGCTGGTGAGTGACACACAGTCAGGAGGACTGGGAGGCACGCCTAAGAGGACTGGGATGTAACAGTCTGGGATGGGTGCAGAGCCAGTCAGGTGGACTGTGGTGGCATGGGCAGTGGAAAGGGGCAGCTGCAGCCAGGAGGTCTGGCAGTGGCTGAAGAAGTGGTACTAGGAGCAGTAGCCACAGATAGGACAGCTAGCACTAAAGACTTCCATTTTTGCTACACCATAAGGGCCTGCAGTCCCTGCCAACAAAGGGCATTTGTCCAGAGACTGAGCAGGATCTGAAACCTGTGCTAGCTGGGCCTGGGAGTGATAGTCTGCAAGCAAGTGTGTGCTGGGGGTAGAAGAGTAGAGAATGTTTATACTGGAGTGTATATAGTTTAAGTCCCTACAGAGTTTCTTCGATCAAATGGGCATCCCATGCGCACCTTTCCCCATCCAAGTTCCATTTCCCTAAATAAAAAAAGCAAACAAAGCTGCAAGGACTGCGTCTTGTCTCTGAGTGACTGGAAATTCATGTGCCTGGCTGTGCTGGGTGAGAGATGACCACATTCACCAGCAGCCCCTACTTATGATTTTATGATTTACAGAGAACTAAAAAAACAATTAAACACATTTTTTTTTCTTTTATGGCTAAAAAGTTCTGCTGAACAGACTTTCTGTGATCTCCAATGATGGTAAACCTCTACAATGCAGCTGGTAGCTAGAGATCATGGATGATGAAGCTCACAGTAATAAAGGGGGTACTTTTTTACTTATACCCTGTACATATGTTATTTGTTAATGCTTTTATGTGCTGTACTAATTCATTTTAATTGTGTTTTTAAATAATTGGTCCCGTTTAATTGCAATATTACAAGTTTCGCAAATTTTACTAGTATTACTATAATGTAGTATGATACAAAAATACCTAGTTATCCTGCTATGAAGGTCCTTGTTCTGACAATGTCTGTACCGGTGCTCTGTCCTTGTCCTTCATGTTATTCTAAGAAATGGCAATGATTTATGGTGCATGGTGCTTTAGCTAATAAAATGTCATCCAGTTAGTGTTTACATGTTCTTTATGCAAGCCTGTCACATAGGAAGTTAGAGAAGTAATTCCTCTGCCTAGATTGAAAACAGTGCCACAGAAGAATTTGAATTCAGTTATCCTTCCACAGTATAGATGTCCTCCACAGGCGCACTCAGCCGCAGACTCCATAATTCTCAGTAGTCTGAGTATGAACCAAATAAATAGAATGCATTTGGTTTACCATGTATGCTTTTAATTAATCTTTCTTCTTTTTGGCAGCTGAAGACAAAACTTTTCATTTTTACTAGGAAAAGCCACACTCTTCTGAG
The DNA here is from genome assembly GCF_965119305.1 of Pelophylax lessonae. Classification (NCBI taxonomy): domain Eukaryota; kingdom Metazoa; phylum Chordata; class Amphibia; order Anura; family Ranidae; genus Pelophylax; species Pelophylax lessonae. The sequence continues at coordinate 67,926,637 of NC_138780.1, forward strand.
CAATGATTTTAAACCCCCTGCAACATTTCACATGTTATTGCTAATGTTCCATCAAGGTGACAGCTAAACATTGAGGCTAATTGCACACTTCCCCTTTCACTGAAATGCCATCCGTGGTGGATCACTTTTCAGAGTGTGTTTGAGCAGCTGCTGTCGGTTGTTCAGGGGGCGATCCTAAAGCTTCCTGAATGCCTATATATATATATATATATATATATATATATATATATATATATATATATATATATATACACAGTGCCTTGCGAAAGTATTCGGCCCCCTTGAACTTTTCGAACTTTTGCCACATTTCAGGCTTCAAACATAAAGATATAAAACTGTAATTTTTTTTATGAAGAATCAACAAGTGGGTCACAATCATGAAGTGGAACGAAATTTATTGGATATTTCAAACGTTGTTAACATAGAAAAAACTGAAAAATTGGGCGTGCAAAATTATTCAGCCCCTTTATTTTCAGTGCAGCAAACTCTCTCCAGAAGTTCAGTGAGGATCTCTGAATGATCCAATGTTGACCTAAATGACTAATGATGATAAATAGAATCTACCTGTGTGTAATCAAGTCTCCGTATAAATGCACCTGCACTGTGATAGTCTCAGAGGTCCGTTTAAAGCACAGAGAGCATCATGAAGAACAAGGAACACACCAGGCAGGTCCGAGATACTGTTGTGGAGAAGTTTAAAGCCGGATTTGGATACAAAAATATTTCCCAAGCTTTAAACATCCCAAGGAGCACTGTGCAAGCGATAATATTGAAATGGAAGGAGTATCAGACCACTGTAAATCTACGAAGACCTTGCCGTCCCTCTAAACTTTCAGCTCATACAAGGAGAAGACTGATCAGAGATGCAGCCAAGAGGCCCATGATCACTCTGGATGAACTGCAGAGATCTACAGCTGAGGTGGGAGACTCTGTCCATAGGACAACAATCAGTCGTATACTGCACAAATCTGGCCTTTATGGAAGAGTGGCAAGAAGAAAGCCATTTCTTAAAGATATCCATAAAAAGTGTCGTTTAAAGTTTGCCACAAGCCACCTGGGAGACACACCAAACATGTGGAAGAAGGTGCTCTGGTCAGATGAAACCAAAATCAAACTTTTTGGCAACAATGCAAAACATTATGTTTGGCATAAAAGCAACACAGCTCATCACCCTGAACACACCATCCACACTGTCAAACATGGTGGTGGCAGCATCATGGTTTGGGCCTGCTTTTCTTCAGCAGGGACAGGGAAGATGGTTAAAATTGATGGGAAGATGGATGGAGCCAAATACAGGACCATTCTGGAAAAAACCTGATTGAGTCTGCAAAAGACCTGAGACTGGGACGGAGATTTGTCTTCCAACAAGACAATGATCCAAAACATAAAGCAAAATCTACAATGGAATGGTTCACAAATAAACATATCCAGGTGTTAGAATGGCCAAGTCAAAGTCCAGACCTGAATCCAATCGAGAATCTGTGGAAAGAACTGAAAACTGCTGTTCCCAAACGCTCTCCATCCAACCTCACTGAGCTTGAGCTGTTTTGCAAGGAGGAATGGGCAAAAATTTCAGTCTCTCGATGTGCAAAACTGATAGAGACATACCCCAAGCGACTTACAGCTGTAATCGCAGCAAAAGGCGGCGCTACAAAGTATTAACTTAAGGGGGCTGAATAATTTTGCACGCCCAATTTTTCAGTTTTTTATTTGTTAACAAAGTTTGAAATATCCAATAAATTTAGTTCCAATTCATGATTGTGTCCCACTTGTTGTTGATTCTTCACAAAAAATTACAGTTTTATATCTTTATGTTTGAAGCCTGAATTGTGGCAAAAGGTTGAAAAGTTCAAGGGGGCCGAATACTTTCGCAAGGCACTGTATATATATATATATATATATATATATATATATATATATATATATATATATAATTATTTATTTATTTTGCTTTTCTACTAAACGACAAAACTCAATGGGACTAATGCGGACCAACCATGAGCTATGCATGTGGCCCACAATTGTGGCACGGCCTTATTCACTTAAATGGTCATGTTTGACACTTACCTTTTAGAAGAAATACTTACCTTGAAAATGTCTTGTCCAGCGCTGCAATCTCAGGTGTGGGCAGCTGAAGCCAGAGCGTCCTCTTCGGCTTCCTCTTCCGTGTCCTCTTCGTGTCCCACAATGCCCTGCACCGGCCCCACTCGTCACTTCCGTGGCAGCCGTGCCATCTGGGCATGCCCAGAAGCTGTTTAGCAGGGAATGACGCGCCTGCCCCGGAACTGACAAGCAGGGCCGGTGCAGGCGCATTGACTCCTGGGAGCGATGACGTTCAGCTCCCAGGAATCAATGCAAGCAGGAAGTGACGGAGCGGGCCGCGGCCGCAGAGGGAGGAAGTGGAAGAAAGGTAAGTATATTTTCTTCAATATCAAGGTAAGTAATTGAAAAAAAAAATCGGGACTATCCATTTCTTTTTTAGGTGACACTGAGCAAGCGAATGGTCCAAAGTGGATTTTGAGGCCGGAACTCCACTTTAAATTTACAGTGATCTTCACGCAAAGCATAGCGGCCAAAGCTTGTGAACAGCCTCCTGTGGCTTAATTATAGACGTTAGTGGGCAGTCAAGTCACGGCTTAACTGTCTGTTTTTACTGTCCCCTGGCTGCCCATGTGAAAGAGGCCTTAATCTGCAAAGATTTCACTGTATCATTGGGGGGTTATGGTGTAGAAGACAAACAAAAGACTACATATCAAAGTGACAGTAAGAAATCAAAGTGGTTAAAAAAAAAATTGATAGTAGAGGAAATTTGTAAATGGGCCTCTGAAGTGATTCCTCACATGTTACTTTCCTACTAGCTTGTACATTTATGTGACTAGCAGCACAACGGCTATCTGGTGGTTAGGAATACAATTAGGATTTCAGTTCAGATTTTCAGAAACAGTCGTGTTAGTAATATGTATATTGTTTAATATAAGGTTTTCAATTCATGTATTTCTAATGAGACTCTCTGCTGAAAATCACTGTTTCAGATTGTCCTTATAGAAAGATTCTGATAGCTACACTTAACAAGTAACTACATCAGTAAATAAAAGAGGCAAAAAGTTTTTTGTTGTATGAAAAGGAGTGAAACAAATTCTATTATCACAAAGGTCACCCTGGGGTTATAAGGAAGACTAGCATACAAAATGGAGTAGTGTACCTTTGTTTACATGACTGATATTTGCTGAAGTTGGTTTATGTTAAAGTAGAATAAAGGAAACCATTATTTTTTCACTTGGGATAGCATAAGGGAGGGATAAACTGTATCTCCTGCCAGTTTTTTTTTTCTATCTGTGTCTATTTCCCTTCACTTCTTGTCCCTTAGCCAAAACAGGAGGTGAAAAGAAATTCCTCCAAACTGAGGGAATCTCCGGTTGTGATCAGAACTAGTGTCTTCTTTGGAAAATTTCCCTTCTCTTTCTGTTCCAGTGACAACTCAAATTTGGTATTTTCTTTCACTTTCGGTGATAATGGTAACCTGAAGAAATAGACATGGTTAATGTGGGACAGCGGATCTCCAACATGAGCCACTTGGGGAAAAGTTGTTTATTGCACACAAGCTGCCCTCTGCGCCCACGCTGCTCTCAGACACTGGCAATCTCTGATCATATCTCTTGTACCATGTCCGAAGTCTTTGACCAGCTCTTGTATCACGTCCTCAATCTCTGACCATCTCTTGTACCATGTTTGCATTCTCTGACCATCTCTTGTACCATATGCACAGACTCTGGCCATCTTTTGTATCATGTCTGCAGTATCATTCTATATCTTGTATGTCTGCACAGTCTTTCAGGGAAAGCCTGGAGAGTCAAGAGCGGAAGAGCTACCAGGACGGGGGGGTCATGGACTAACAGAGTCAGATGTGTGTGGACTATGGAAAGGAGAATAAAAGATGAAACCAGAGCGCCCAAGCATGACCCAGGAGAGGACCATCCGGTAGAGCCCTGCATGGTGCACCTGAGAGGAGGTTGCAGCACCGCTAGGCCACTGTGAGGCAGGGTCACTGATACAGTAAGGTAAGGGGGGGGACACTAATATAAAGGTTCCCTCTTATTTCAGTAACCCCCCTCTTACCTTAGTGTATTCACCTTGTGGAAGGTTGTCTGTGGTCACTAGAGCCCCTCCACATCAGGGTTCCCCCTTAAATCAGTGTCACACAACACGGAAGGAGATTTTTCAAGTAGGCTTATTTTGGATTGTCAAATATACCCATTGTTTTTTTGGTATTACAATGCTGATGTTATAAAATGAAAGTGTATGTGGGGAAACTTCCCAAAAATTGGATTCCAGGTGGTATAGAACCCCCTCCCTATTGACAAAATTCTACCCTTCCCACTCCCCGCTATGTTGGAGAGATTGTGGATCACTTGGTACCCTCATGCACACCTTTTGGGCCTGTAAAAACCTTACCAGCTATTGGAATAAACTCTTCACTATCATAGCGGACATCACCGGGATAATATCCCACCCCGACCCAGCCTTAGCTCTGCTACTGCTTGGTATTGATTTGTACCCTCCTGACTTCAGGACTATAGTCTCCCACATCCTAACAGCTGTGAAACTAGTCATAGCCAGACATTGTAAAAGTTATCTCACTCCGAACCCTTCTCGACTCGCCCAGGTTAATCTCAAATCCCACTGCGAGAAACTCCTAGCTCTCACATCAGGCACTTATTCTGCTTTTGCCAAACATTGGAACCCTTGGCTCATGTGGTATCACCCACCATAAGTACCACTCCTGCCACAACACCTTATTACGTCATCACATAATGTCACTATCATGTATAACTAAGCAATTCCAGTCTCCTACTATGCTCAGTTGGCCGTGCACACGTTCGAATAGACCTCCTAATCCCAGTTCAAATTCCCTCTGTCTATATGCACAAACTTTTTTTTTTTTTTCCCTTTTCATGCTGACTTCAATTGTTTACTGATGCCTTCCTAGCCCCCGTTCACACTGGGGCGACCTGTGAGGCGACCTGGTCGCCTCACAGGTCGCCGCAGGTCGCCTCCCATAGGGAAGCTGCGGACCCGTTCTGATAGGAGCGATACAAGTCGCTCGGACTCAGAAAAAGGGTCCGGAGCTTCTTTGGGGCGACCGCCATAGACTTCAATGTTACGAAGTCCGTGGCGGCCGCTCCGAGGTAGTAGCGTCGCCCCAGTGTGAATGGGGGCTTAGTATTGGTTTAAAATTGCTGTTAAAGTGTAAATTATCCTTTGTCTAGGTTTACCAGTGGCTGTGTCCACTACATTGTTTATTTACATCTTACTTACTGCTTATATTGTAACTTTTCCTGTTTTTAAAACCAAATAGAAACCATTTTAGAGCTGGTTCACACTACCACTACCAGAAAGTCGCCCCGTGACTTGAAGAGACTTGTTTAGAGACTTGTTTAGAGACTTGTTTAGAGACTTGGAAGAGACTTGGAAGAGACTTGTGCACTACTTTGAAGAGACAGGCGACTTTGTCTGTGGGGAATGCCTGGCTAATCTCTTTCTTCTTCCTGGAAAGTCTGATAACAAGTCGTGTCAATTAAGATAAGGAGGCAACTCCCATTGAAGTATATGGGACAGTCGGATCACAGGTCGCCTCAAAGTAGTACAGGACCCTTTTCTGAAGTCGGAGCAACTTCAGTAGTGCCAATTAAGATGGCACTGATTGATTAACATTGCTTTTGTTATGTCAAGCTACCTGGGGCAACACAAGTTGCCTCACAAGTCGCGCTAGTGTGAATGGGCTCTTAGAGTCGGTTCACACCAAGGCGACACGACTCTGTACTACTTCGGGGGTGACTTGTGCATTGCCATGCACCACGACTTCAGAGTGACTTGCAGGGACTTCACATAATGGAAGTCTATGCAAGTCGCTCCGAGGTCGCCCCGAAGTAGTACAGGACCCTTTTTGTAAGTCGGAGCGACTTGTGTCGCTCCTATTAGAACGGGTCCTGTAGCGGGCACAAAAGAATCGGGGGGCTACACGAACCTAGCTTGAAAGGCCGAACTAAACAATACACCTCAGGAAGTGCCGCCATGGCTAACAGAAGATAGACTTAAAACTAAACTAGAGAAACCTAACATAAATAAATCACCGGGACCGGATGGCTTGCACCCGAGGGTTCTTAAAGAGCTCAGCCAGGTGATTGCCAGACCATTATTCTTGATCTTTAAGGATAGTTTACAGACGGGTATGGTGCCAGCTGATTGGAAAAAAGCCAACATGGTACTAATATTTAAAAAGGGGCCAAGGTGTATCCCGGGTAACTATAGGCCGGTCAGCCTAACATCTGTAGTCTGCAAGATTTTGGAGGGGGTGTTAAGGGACCACATACAAGACTTTAGTAATGGAAACTGTATTATTAGTAGTAATCAGCATGGATTTATGAAAAATTGTTCTTGCCAAACCAATCTATTAACCTTCTACGATGAAGTGAGCTGCCACCTAGATAAAGGAAAGCCTGTGGATGTGGTGTATCTGGACTTTGCAAAGGCCTTTGACACCGTTCCCCACAAACGCTTACTGTACAAACTAAGGAAGGTAGGTATGGACCATAAGGTGAGTACCTGGATAGAGAACTGGCTCCAGGGGAGAGACCAGAGGGTGATGATTAATGGGGAGTACTCAGATTGGGCGGGTGTGGAAAGTGGGGTCCCCCAGGGTTCTGTCCTGAGACCAATCCTGTTTAATTTATTCATAAATGATCTAGAGGAGGGGATATCTAGTACAATCTCAGTATTTGCGGATGATACTAAACTAAGCTTGCCAATATCTTCAATGCGGGATGTGGAAACCTTACAAGCGGACCTGAACAAATTAACGGGGTGGGCAACTACATGGCAGATGAGGTTTTATGTTGAAAAATGTAAAGTAATGCACTTGGGGGCCATAAACCAGAAAGCAAGCTACTTACTAGGGGGGGAACCTCTGGGTGAGTCTAGATGGAAAAAGACTTGGGGGTACTGGTAGACAACAGGCTTGGCAGTGGCATGCAATGCCAAGCCGCTGCAAGCAAAGCCAACAGAATACTGGAATGTATAAAAAAGGGGATTCACTCCAGAATTAAAGAGATTATTCTCCCGCTCTACAAGACTCTGGTCCGGCCACATCTGGAGTATGCTGTCCAGTTCTGGGCACCGGTCCTCAGGAAGGATGTGCTGGAATTGGAAAGAGTCCAGAGAAGAGCAACAAAAATAATTAGGGGAATGGAGGACATCAGCTATGAGGAAAGACTACAAGCACTGAACCTATTCTCTCTGGAGAAGAGACGATTGAGGGGGGATATGATATCAATGTACAAATACTGTACTGGCGACCCTAGCATAAGGAACAAACTATTCAGAGTAAGGGAATACAATAAGACACGTGGCCACTCACTAAAACTAGAGGAAAGGCGGTTTAACCTTAAAATGCGTAAGGGGTTCTTCACTGTAAGAGCGGTAAGGTTGTGGAATTCTCTTCCACAAGCAGTCGTATCAGCAGGAAGCATTGATAGTTTGAAAAGACTATTGGATGGTCACCTTAGAGACCACAACATACAGGGGTATACCAATGTACGGTTAAAAGCAAACACACACGCACATCATAGGTTGAACTGGATGGACTGATGTCTTTTTTCAACCTCACTAACTATGTAACTATGTAACTATGAAATCTGACTTGTATCTTAGGCAGACTTCTGGGAAAATTGGTGAGCCAATCACACAAGCAGGAAATGATGTTTCTGGGGGTGTGATCAATATACATTCTGTGCACAGAACACCTCCAGGTAGCCATATTGCATTGCATTTTAGGAAAATTACAGCGGCTTCAGATTGATATGACTTGTGTCGCAATTGTATACAATATATATATATATATATATATATATATATATATATATTTTTTTTTTTTTTTTGCTATTTTTTCTTACCCACGAAAGTGGAGTTACCCTTTAAGAGAGGAATCCCTTTTTTTGCTTCTTTTTAATTGAGATAACATTCATAATTATCTGTATCCCACCACCTCTTACATAAACACACACAAAAGGCTGTAAGGCAAAGAGCAGAATATTAAAGAGACTAGTGATTGTGTACTCCCATTTGTATTCCATTTTTACTCAAGATACAGAATACAATACCCAGGGATAATAAATGTGTAAGTATGCAATAATCGTATACAATTGCGACACAAGTCATATTGTAATTGAATGTTATTAAAAATGACCTTTCCTTTTTTTTTCCATTTCCCTATCCAGGTATCCTAGTTACTGTGTGAACCCTGGAAAATTGACCCCTAAATGTCTCTGTCATTTAAAAAAGTTTGCAGCCCTATTTTTAGGGGGGAGTTAGGTTAATTTCATGTCACAGTGGATTAATGCTGACAGCAGACGGAGAGGGGTGGGGGCAAGGGCCAGGCCTTGACAAGACAGATGGCAGATCTACATGCCAATGCGTGAGAATCCTGCCCCTGCTCTGTTTTTCTTGCGTGACTGTTGCTTCCTCTTCTCCAACAGACAATTCTTATCTCCCGAAGGACAATCTTAACTATTTTCCTTCCAGGAGCCTCTAGGCAGTACTAAACAAAAACATAAGGAAAGTATTTTAAGGTGTCATTTAAGAACATAATGCCACTAGCACTTGTGCGCAGTAATCTATAGCAAACAGACCAGCATTTGTTATTACAACAATACTAAAATGTCAAAACTAAAATATTGAGTGCTGCACCGCTTTATTCAGTATCACACTGTAAATACAATGGAATCAGTAGATGATTGCCAAGGATCTCCAAAACACCTGTCAGCACCTACAGTATCTATCGCTACATCACTCAAGTAAGCATAGTTTTCGCCTTTCATGTCTTATTGAGATACCCTACATATACAGAAAGAAACTTTAGACAGAGTTGTACTGACTTTCAGTTACAGAAAGAAAAGAAACAAATAAAATGACCAGTGAAATAAGAGGACTAAATGAGAACTCCAGATAAGACAAAATGTACATATACGGTAAATGTAATAAGTACTAATGTGTTTAATTTTGTTTTATTTTTGCAGGAAAAAGCAAGATTCCTAAAACGTAATGAGTTGCTTTGTCAAATCTATGCCTTTACTTATCAAGTGTCATTAATTTACAGTACCTCACAAAAGAAAGTACAACCCTGACATTTTTGTAAATATTTTATTATATCTTTTCATGTGACAACACTGAAGAAACGACACTTTGCTACAATGTAAAGTAGTGAGTGTAAAGCTTGTATAACAGTGTAAATTTGCTGTCCCCTCAAAATAACTCAACACACAGCCATTAATGTCTAAACTGCTGGCAACATAAGAGAGTACACCCCTAAGTGAACATGTCCGAATTGGTCCCAATTAGCCATTTTCCCTCCATGGTGTCATGTGACTCGTTAGTGTCACAAGGTCTCAGGTGTGAATGGGGAACAGGTGTGTTACATTTGGTGTTATCGCTCTCACTCTATCATACTGGTCACTAGAAGTTCAATATGGCATCTCATGGCAAAGAACTCCCTGAGGATCAGAAAAAAAGAATTGTTGCTTTACACAAAGATGGGCTAGGCTTTAAGAAGAGTGCCAAAACCCTAAAATTTAGCTGCAGCATGGTGGCCAAAACCATACAGGGGTTTAACAGGACAGGTTTCACTCAGAAAAGGCCTCACCATGGTCGACCAAAGAAATTGAGTGCACATGCTCAGCGTCATACCCAGAGGTTGTCTTAGGGAAATAGACATATGAGTGCTGCCAGCATTGCTGCAGAGGTTGAAGGGGTGGGGCATCAGTCTGTCAGTGCTAAGACCATACGCCGAACACTGCATCTGCATGGCTGTTGTCCCAGAAGGAAGCCTCTTCTAAAGATGATGCACAAGAAAGCCCGCAAACAGTTTGTTGAAGACAAGCAGACTAAGGACATGGATTACTGGAACCATCTCCTGTGGTCTGATGAGACCAATATAAACTTATTTGGTTCAGATGGTGTCAAGCGTGGGTCTGGGGCTGCATGAGTGCTGCCGGCATTGGGAAGCTACAGTTCATTGAGGGAACCATGAATGCCAACATGTACTGTGACATACTGAAGCAGAGCATGATCCCCTCCTTTTGGAGACTGCTTTGCTAAAGAAGATGAGGGTAAAGGTGATGGACTGGCCAAGCATGTCCCCAGACCTAAACCCTATTGAGCATTGGTAGGGCATCCTCAAAGGGAAGGTGGAGGAGCGTAAGGTCTCTAACATCCACCAGCTCCGTAATGCCGTCATGGGAATGTGGAAGAAGACTCCAGTGGCAACCTGTGAAGCTCTGGGGAACTCCATGCCCAAGAGGGTTAAGGCAGTGCTGGAAAAAAATGGTGGCCGCACAAAATATTGATACTTTGGGCCCAATTTTAACATTTTTCACTTAGGGGTGTACTCACTTTTGTTGCAAGCAGTTTAGACATTATTGGCTGTGTGTTGAGTTATTTTGAGGGAACAGCAAATTTACACTGTTATACAAGCTGTACACTCACTACTTTACATTGTAGTAAAGTGTAATTTCTTCAGTATTGTCACATGAAAAGATATAATAAAATATTTTCAAAAATATGAGGGGTGTACTCACTTTTGTAAGATACTGCATTTCCCCACAATGAGCAACAAGGGATCAAATATATAGTGGATCTGGAAAATGACATCTCGAAAGATGTCCAAACTAAAATATGATGGGGGAGGGGAAGGAGAGAGGAACTTTGACCTTGTTTACATGAGCTGCCAAGTTGCAGTAAAACCAGGTAGGTGAGCCATGATTCAACTGCCCCCGACTGCTTGACTGACCACTGTTATCTAGCCACTCACGGCTGTACACAGGCTGAAGCTGACAGTATTACAGCCGCTGAATAAATTAAGCAGCAGGAACGTGATCAATGCAGGAATTTGGGACTGCAATGCAACTGTGTACAATCCATGCAAATGCTGTGCCGTAGTGTGATATTTACAGGATTAAACCAGGCGGTGAGGAGACAAATGTTATGTCTTAGATTACACCACAAGACAGGTTGAGTGTTCATAGACCTTGGGTTATAGGCTCATACCTTCAGGGCATTGGGCAAAGCTTTTGAAAACATGACCCCTGGATGCATTCCCTTCAACCCTACCCAATCCTCAGTTTTGTAGCAAGCAATATAGAGTAGCCATGAATGGAGGGTGTCCTGTACTAAACTCTAAAGGGATTTACAGGTGAGTTAGAATGTCTCTTTTCCTAATCGTACTGTAACAGGACATAGGCTGAATATTTAAAGACCCTGGGATGTCCCAAAACAATGAAAGAAATGGGTGGGCAAAAACTAGGTAAATAGAACTGTGCCAACAGGTACAAAAACAAAGGTCAACGCACCCAGCTTCAGAGTGCTTCTGCAAGAATCTTGCGGCTGAAAGCTGCATCCACAGAGGCTATGTATGAAGGTATGAACAGAGAACCAGGTTGTGGTCTTAGAAAGCCGGACTACCGAGGCCTGGTGACAGAATGCCTAGAAAACCCCCACTGACCTGGTGGAGTGGGCAAATGTGCGGGAGGAGATTTGTCCTTTAGAGAGTAAGCTCTAGTGATCAGTTGTATTATCCATCAAGCAATGGTAGACTTTGAAGCAGGATGTCTCTTGCAAGGCCCTGAGGATAGGACAAAAATTCCTGAGAGGCTGGTCCTTTAAGATAAACTCTGATGGCTCTGGCTTCATCCGAGCAATTCCCTTTGGGCGCTTTTGGAGCAGAGTATAAGAAAAGAAGGACTATGCCTTTATTGTGACGGAAGACTGATACCATCTTAGGAAGAAAGGGTGCTTTTCAATGAAGGACTACTTTGTCATTGTCAAGAATGAGGAATGGCTCCTTACAAGAGAGCTTCTAACTTACAGACAAAACTGACAGATGTTACATAGTTACATAGTAGGTGAGGTTGAATAAAGACAATAGTCCATCCAGTTCAACCTGTGTAGGTGTGTGTGGCTGTAATCATCTCACATACCCCTGAATGTTCTGATCCTTGAGATGTACGTCTAAGAGTCTTTTGAAAGCCACCATACTTCCCGCAGAAATCACCTCTTGTGGTAGAGAATTCCACAATCTTGTAGCCCTAACAGTAAAGAACCCCCCACGTTGCCTGAGGTTAAAACGCTTCTCCTCTAATCGCATTGTATGCCCTCGAGTCCTCATGCAATCCCTTCGACTGAATAGCTGTTTTTCTATGCCGAGATCACCATTGAGATATTTATAAATTGCTATCATGTCCCCTCTCAGGCGTCTCTTCTCCAGGGAGAATAATGCTGTTTATGAATAAATTGAACAAGGTTGGTCCCAGGACTGAGCCCTGGGGCACCCCGCTTACCACCTCAGACCAGTCTGAGTATGCGCTGTTTATTACCACCCTTTGGACACGCCCTTTTAGCCAGTTCCGTATCCAAGAGCAAACTCTGCGGTCGATACCTGCAGACCTTATTTTATAAATTAAGCGCTTGTGGGGAACTGTATCAAACGCCTTAGCGAAATCCAGGTACACCACATCCACTGGTCTGCCCCCATCTAGCTCACAGCTCACCTCCTTGTAGAATGTTAAGAGATTGGTTTGACAAGAACGCCCATTTGTAAACCCGTGCTGATTACTGCTGATGATGTTGTTGTGTTTAGCAAACTCTACGATATAGTCCCTTATCATCCCCTCCAGAAGTTTACATACTATCGATGTCAAACTGACAGGCCTATAATTTCCCGGGATATGCCTCTGCCCCTTTTTGAATATCGGTATCACGTTAGCTTTCCTCCAATCCCCTGGTACATTTCCCATCATAATACTGTTAGCAAAGATCAGGAACAGTGGTCTAGATATAATCTTACTTCTTAGTTCTTTGAGTACTCTCGGATGTACGCCATCCGGGCCTGGTGATTTGTTTGTGTTAATTTTATCCAGCCTTTCCCTGATTTCACCCTCTGTTAGCCATAGCGGCAAGACCTGTGTATTACTACTAACCATATAGTCGTGGTCCGTGTACCCCTCCTTTTCCTGTGTAAAGGCTAACGAGAAAAAAGCATTCAGCACGGTTGCTTTTTCAGTGTCCTCTGTAACCATCCTCCCATCATCGTTAATTATGTGTGCAATATGCTCTGCCCTAGCTTTTTTGCTGTTGATATATTTAAAGATGTGATGGCAACCAAAAGGGACACTTTTCAGGAAAGGTCATCTAAAGGGATAACCCTGATAGTTTCAAAGGGTGGATTCTGCAAGGCAGAGAGGACTGAATTAGGGGCCCAATGAAGCACAGGGTGCTGCAAGGGGGGACCAAAACACTTTGAATAAAGGTTTTGACAAAAGAGAGCAAAGCCAGCGATTTCTGAAAAAGAATGGACAATACCTGAGAGCCACTGCTCCTCTTCTCCACCCTAGTACCCAGTCTTGTTTCCCCTCATCCTTAAATCCCTGTAACTGGTGTCCTTATATTGTAAACATTTGTAGATAGTCAGTTCTTAGGTTCATTGGTTATTTTTGTCTTTGGGGTTGGTTCTTGTTTGCTGGAGTTTCCTATGTTCATTGTTTGCTGTGTATGCTTGTTTGTGTGTTTTCACTGTAAAAAAAAAAAAACTCACTTTAGGGATATCTACACTGTTTGGCCCCAGTTTCCATGTGTAGCTACATGTATCTGGTCTCCCTAGCTGCTGCTGAATCCTAAAATAATAGTAATGACCACTGACAAGATCAGCTACACTTTGGAACTGGGAGCCAGTTGCTTTTGACTATTTGTTTTCCTTTTGTAAAGATGCTTAATATGAAGGTTATTTGTGCAGCTTGCAATAGAGGATGACGATTTCTGTCTTTCATTTTGGCACATGCCTTAGCTGTTCAGGGCAGATTCTCCCTTAGCAAAGTTCAGCCTTTGATTTGGGTCTGTTCTGAGCTAATATTTCAGTTTATCTCTCATGGCCATGATCTCTCACTCCTCCATTTACTATGTTCCAGGCTGGATTCTTGGCATGGTTGCTGAAACATTGTGCAGGTTCTTTTATCCAGCAGTATTAAGCCTATTCACAAAATATGTTGTTGGATTGTATTGCTGCTGTGCACTCTTTAATTGAGCAATGTGAGCAAGGAAAAGACAAACTGACTTTAGTTCACCCTTTTCTAAAAGCTTGGTCAGAGATCCTATTCCCCAGTACTAGATGAGTCACATAGAGTCACATAGTTACATAGTTAGTGAGGTTGAAAAAAGACATAAGTCCATCCAGTTCAACCTATGATGTGTGTGTGTGTGTTTGCTTTTAACCGTACATTGTATACCCCTGTATGTTGTGGTCTTTAAGGTGTCCATCCAATAGTTTTTTGAAACTATCAATGCTCCCCGCTGATACGACTGCTTGTGGAAGAGAATTCCACATCCTTACCGCTCTTACAGTGAAGAACCCCTTACGCACTTTACTTCTCTGGACTTTCTCCAGTTCCAGCACATCCTTCCTGAGGACCGGTGCCCAGAACTGGACAGCATACTCCAGATGTGGCCGGACCAGAGTCTTGTAGAGTGGAAGAATAATCTCTTTATTTCTGGAGTGAATCCCCTTTTTTATACAACCCAGTATTCTGTTGGCTTTGCTTGTGGCGGCTTGGCATTGCATGCCACTGCCAAGCCTGTTGTCTACCAGTACCCCCAGGTCCCTTTCCATCCTAGACTCACCCAGAGGTTCCCCCCCTAGTGAGTAGCTTGCTTTCTGGTTTCTGGCCCCCAAGTGCATTACTTTACATTTTTCTACATTAAATCTCATCTGCCATGTAGTTGCCCACCCCGTTATTTTGTTCAGGTCTGCTTGCAAGATTTCCACATCCTGCATAGAAGATATTGGCATGCCTAATTTAGTATCATCTGCAAATACTGAGATTGTACTAGATATCCCCTCCTCTATATCATTTATGAATAAATTAAACAGGATTGGTCCCAGGACAGAACAGAACCCTGGGGGACCCCACTTTCCACACCCGCCCAATCCGAGTACTCCCCATTAATCACCACCCTCTGTACTCTCCCCTGGAGTCAGATCTGCTGCTAAAAGTTAATGATCTCTTTGACATCCCTTTGTTACCCTTAGCAAACATATCTCTTCTCCATCCCGCCACCTGCCAATGGGGTCCATTCCTCCTCCCTGCCACGTCTGCCGATGGGGTCCATCCCTCCTCTCTGCCACTGGCTGTCAATGGGGTCCATCCCTCCTCCATGCCGCCGTCTGCCAATGGGGGCATGCCTCCTCCATGCCACGTCTGCTGATGGGGTCGATCCCTCCTCCATGCCCCTGTCTGCCGATGGGGTCCATCCCTCCTCCATGCCCCCGTCTGCTGATGGGGTCTATCCCTTCTCCATGCCAATGTCTGCCGATGGGGTTCATCCCTCCTCCATGCCTGCCGTTTGCTGAAGGGGTCCATCCCTCCTCCATGCCGCCGTCTGCCAATGGGGGCATGCCTCCTCCATGCCACGTCTGCTGATGGGGTCGATCCCTCCTCCATGCCCCCGTCTGCCGATGGGGTCCATCCCTCCTCCATGCCCCCGTCTGCTGATGGGGTCTATCCCTTCTCCATGCCAATGTCTGCCGATGGGGTTCATCCCTCCTCCATGCCTGCCGTTTGCTGAAGGGGTCCATCCCTCCTCAATGCCACCGTCTGCCGATGGGGTCCATCTTTCCTCCATACCACCATCTGCCGATGGGGTCTATTCCTCCTCAATGCTGCCATCAGCTGATGGGGTCCATCCCTCCTCCATGCCGATGTTTGCCAATGGGGTCAATCCCTCCTCCATGCCGCCATCCATGCCGCCGCCTGCCACGGGTAACCTGCCGTCTGTTGCCAAGCCTGCCGTGGGTAAACTGTAGCCTGCTGCCCAGCTGGACTATTCTGATATCTGGGCCACTGCCCAGCTGGATGTTGCTGATACCTGGGCCACTGCCCAGCTGGACTATGCCAATTCACTACTTGCTGTTAAGCTGGACTCTGTTAACTGGGTTAAGCTCTCGCCTGCTAATGTGTCTGAGGCTTGTGAAGTTCCAGTGTTACGTGACCTAAATGGGTTGTCTGTGTGGGTTAAGATCCCTGCTTTTGCTCGTCCTAAGTTCTTTTCACAGCCAGCTGATCCTGTTATGCCAAGACCAGGAGGTCCAGATATCCACTCTGAGCATGAGAACTGCATCTGCTGTTACAGCCCCAGTAGTTGAGGTCCTATGGGAAAGGGCAGTGTTCTATATGAACACATATGAGGGGTCCTCTCTGCGATTCCTGGTGCATTTTGGGACCCGAGTGGGGTAACCTATGCCCTGGGTAGACCTGAGTGGCAGGTAAAATACAGAGCAGTCTCTAGTAACAGAGGGAGAGAAGGTTGAGTTGTGATGGGACACCCTTGCATCAGGGTTCCTGCACGGACCAGGGACTCTGGCATTATGCGTTTGGGACACAGGCTGGTAAGCCTTTGATGTTGCACCTCCTTAGGGATCTGACCAGTAGGAAACCCAGCCAGTTTTGGGACCCCAGCGGTGGGGCCCTATAGAGGGTCCGGAGGCCGCTCCTTAACGGGGGGGGGGATCTGTTAGGATTGAGCTCACCTGCTGGTTGCACTGTGCTGCTCTGGTCTGAATGCTGCAGTTCCAGTGTCCACCAGCAGGTGTCTCCCAGAAACCAGCAGGCTGTAATGATCAGTTACACCTGTGTTCAGCTGCCAGGTGGCTATCTAAGGCTGCTCCTTTCTTTCCCCAGGATTGCCTCCTTGTTGCCAGAGCCTTGTTCCTGTGATCCTGATACAGAGCAATATCTACCCTGTACCCCTCTGCCTTGCTCCTGCTCTCTGCCCTAGTACCCAGTCTTGTTTCCCCTCTTCTTGCATCCCTAACAAGTGTCCTTATATTGTAAATATTTGTAGATAGTTTTTAGGTTAATTAGTTATTTTTGTCTTTGGAGTTGGTTCTTGCTTGCTGGGGTTTCCTATGTTCATTGTTTGTTGTGTATGCTTGTTTGTGTGTTTTCACTGTAAATAAATAACACTTAAGGATATTTACATTGTTTGGTCTCAGTTTCCATGTGTCTGGTCTCCCTAGCTGCTGCTGGATCCTAGCAACTTGTCAGATTCCCAGGGCGAGAGCACTGGCTGTCTGTCTCAGGTGAGCATAAATTGGCCTGGAAGAGAAGACCAAGACCTGAACTGGTTTGTGGATCAGAGATCCCTAAAGGTGTATGAGAGGAGCCTGGGAGATGTATAAACCCTGAACAGGACTTTTCCCAGCTCTCCTTGGGACACTCTGCTACAACATTTATAGACTTTATTGAATTTACATTAATTTATTCAGTGCACGGAGCTCATTTTTTTTCATAGGTAATTATGTGATGTGCATTTTATTTTTTTGTATATGAATTTATGTGAGTTACACATTTGGGGTGAGGTCACGGAGCACCTTATTATTATGTGTTGACTTTATTCAAGCACTTTATCATTTATTTAGGGGTAGTGCCGCATATACTTTTTGTTTTGCGATTAACCCTTAATCGAGGTAATCATAGTGCAAGCAGCTACACTTTATACACACCATAATGTGGGGTTTTATATTTAGTACAGGTCCCTACACACAGCTAAAGTGTAAGTTTAAAATTAAGTTTGTAAATGGATAGAAAACTGGCTAAAATGTATTCAGAATAGTGATTCATACTCAGTCTAAGGTTATCAGTAGTGTTAGAACCTATACTTTCTAACCTTTATATAAATGATATAGAGTTTGGCATTATACATACAATTTCAGTGTTTGCAGATGACACCAAGCTATGCAGTGGAAAAACATCCTCACAGGATGTCTCCAACTTACATGCCTATCTCCTTGTACTGTTCAGATAGGCAACTATGTGGAAAATGATGTTTAATGTTGATAAATGTAGAGTTATGCACTTGGGCTATAAACATGCTGTATCATACATTGAAGGAGGAGTACAACTGGGGGAGTCAATGGCTGAGAAGGCAAGTAGATCATAGACTTAATCATAGCATGTATCCAAAAAATACAGAGTTGGTGAGCATCACCCGGATACTATCGTCTCAAGTTCCAAAATTTTAAACAGATAGGCTCTCCTTGTGGGACTTTTTAGGTATCAAGTTAACAAACCGTCCTGGGTTAAAAATTACTAGTTTATTTATTATATAAAGAAAAAAACAGACCAACAACAAAATACTACAACACAAGTACCTATCCCTGTGGTTCATTTCAGCTTCAGCTAGATACTATGACATGTTTCGCCTGTGCGGCTTCTTCAGGAAGATTTTCTAACTACGTGAAGCATCACTGTATTGAGCAAGAGGGAAACAATTATACTCATGCAATAAAACACGATGTAGCCAACTGTGTAGATATAAAACGATTGTCTCACCACATGTCCAAAACCCCATTCAGACTTCACAAAGATGAATATACTGTTTAGTAAAAACAATCCAACTATGGGAAGCAATAAAACAGCATGTCTATGTTTGGTATATTAGGGACCCCGCCAATTTTTCCTCAGTCACAAGTCCAGGAAGTATATTAGCATATTGCAGGAATGGCAATGGGACTCGCCAACCCAAGATCTATAACAGTATACATATACAGAAATGTATACTTGCTACAGTTTTTAATAAATCCCCATGATTATAGGGAAACAAACAAATGTAATATCTACTAACTGGTAATTATACACATTGACCACTAGAGGGTACCCAGGTCAGACAAAAAGCTCCATTGAGTGTACAGTTTATCAGCAGAGGAAGGAGACTGCATTGTGAAAAAAACATCCTTACAAATATATCAAACAATAAAAGGCATATGAGTATGTCAGCTCCATGTCCACCTTTAATCCTTGCTATAGGGTGTAATATATATATATATATATATTATACAGTGCCTTGCGAAAGTATTCGGCCCCCTTTAACTTTGCGACCTTTTACCACATTTCAGGCTTCAAACATAAAGATATAAAACTGCAATTTTTTGTGAAGAAACAACAAGTGGGACACAATCATGAAGTGGCACGAAATTTATTGGATATTTCAAACTTTGTTAACAAATAAAAAACTGAAAAATTGGGCGTGCAAAATTATTCAGCCCCCTTAAGTTAATACTTTGTAGCGCCGCCTTTTGCTGCAATTACAGCTGTAAGTCGCTTGGGGTATGTCTCTATCAGTTTTGCACATCGAGAGACTGAAATTTTTGCCCATTCCTCCTTGCAAAACAGCTCAAGCTCAGTGAGGTTGGATGGAGAGCGTTTGGGAACAGCAGTTTTCAGTTCTTTCCACAGATTCTCGATTGGATTCAGGTCTGGACTTTGACTTGGCCATTTTAACACCTGGATGTGTTTATTTGTGAATCATTCCATTGTAGATTTTGCTTTATGTTTTGGATTATTGTCTTGTTGGAAGACAAATCTCCGTCCCAGTCTCAGGTCTTTTGCAGACTCCATCAGATTTTCTTCCAGAATGGTCCTGTATTTGGCTCCATCCATCTTCCATCAATTTTAACCATCTTCCCTGTCCCTGCTGAAGAAAAGCAGGCCCAAACCATGATGCTGCCACCACCATGTTTGACAGTGTGGATGGTGTGTTCAGGGTGATGAGCTGTGTTGCTTTTACGCCAAACATAACATTTTGCATTGTTGCCAAAAAGTTCGATTTTGGTTTCATCTGACCAGAGCACCTTCTTCCACATGTTTGGTGTGTGTCCCAGGTGGCTTGTGGCAAACTTTAAACAACACTTTTTATGGATATCTTTAAGAAATGGCTTTCTTCTTGCTACTCTTCCATAAAGGCCAGATTTGTGCAGTATACGACTGATTGTTGTCCTATGGACAGTCTCCCACCTCAGCTGTAGATCTCTGCAGTTTATCCAGAGTGATCATGGGCCTCTTGGCTGCATCTCTGATCAGTCTTCTCCTTGTATGAGCTGAAAGTTTAGAGGGACGGCAAGGTCATCGTAGATTTGCAGTGGTCTGATACTCCTTCCATTTCAATATTATCGCTTGCACAGTGCTCCTTGGGATGTTTAAAGCTTGGGAAATCTTTTTGTATCCAAATCCGGCTTTAAAATTCTCCTCAACAGTATCTCGGACCTGCCTGGTGTGTTCCTTGTTCTTCATGATTGGATTCTTTATTGGATATTTCAAACTTTGTTAACAAATTAAAAACTGAAAAATTGGGCGTGCAAAATTATTCAGCCCCTTTACTTTCAGTGCAGCAAACTCTCTCCAGAAGTTCAGTGAGGATCTCTGAATGATCCAATGTTGACCTAAATGACTAATGATGATAAATAGAATCCACCTGTGTGTAATCAAGTCTCTGTATAAATGCACCTGCACTGTGATAGTCTCAGAGGTCCGTTTAAAGTGCAGAGAGCATCATGAAGAACAAGGAACACACCAGGCAGGTCCGAGATACAGTTGTGGAGAAGTTTAAAGCCGGATTTAGATACAAAAAGATTTCCCAAGCTTTAAACATCCCAAGGAGCATTGTGCAAGCGATAATATTGAAATGGAAGGAGTATCAGACCACTGCAAATCTACAAAGACCTGGCCTTCCCTCTAAACTTTCAGCTCATACAAGGAGAAGACTGATCAGAGATGCAGCCAAGAGGCCCATGATCACTCTGGATGAACTGCAGAGATCTACAGCTGAGGTGGGAGACTCTGTCCATAGGACAACAATCAGTCGTATACTGCACAAATCTGGCCTTTATGGAAGAGTGGCAAGAAGAAAGCCATTTTTTAAAGATCTCCATAAAAAGTGTTGTTTAAAGTTTGCCACAAGCCACCTAAGAGACACACCAAACATGTGGAAGAAGGTGCTCTGGTCAAATGAAACCAAAATCGAACTTTTTGGCAACAATGCAAAACGTTATGTTTGGCGTAAAAACAACACAGCTCATCACCCTGAACACACCATCCCCACTATCAAACATGGTGGTGGCAGCATCATGGTTTGGGCCTGCTTTTCTTCAGCAGGGACAGGGAAGATGGTTAAAATTGATGGGAAGATGGATGGAGCCAAATACAGGACCATTCTGGAAGAAAACCTGATGGAGTCTGCAAAAGACCTGAGGCTGGGACGGAGATTTGTATTCAAACAAGGCAATGATCCAAAACAAAGCAAAATCTACAATGGAATGGTTCAAAAATAAACATATCCAGGTGTTAGAATGGCCAAGTCAAAGTCCAGACCTGAATCCAATCGAGAACCTGTGGAAAGAACTGAAAACTGCTGTTCACAAACACTCTCTATCCAACCTCACTGAGCTCGGGCTGTTTTGCAAGGAGGAATGGGCAAAAATTTCAGTCTCTCGATGTGCAAAACTGATAGAGACATACCCCAAGCGACTTACAGCTGTAATCGCAGCAAAATGTGGCGCTACAAAGTATTAACTTAAGGAATAATTTTGCACGCCCAATTTTTCAGTTTTTTATTTGTTAAAGTTTGAAATATCCAATAAATTTCGTTCCAGTTCATGATTGTGTCCCACTTGTTGTTGATTCTTCACAAAAAATTACAGTTTTATATCTTTATGTTTGAAGCCTGAAATATGGCAAAAGGTTGCAAAGTTCAAGGGGGCCGAATATTTTCGCAAGGCACTGTATATATATATATATATATATATATATATATATATATATATATATATATATAGGAAGGAAGTGGGTGGGGGAAGTTTGGGCTGCTCCCTCCCACCTGCTTCCTATCCACCCATTAGCAACCATGTGCTCCCAGAGTGGAGACACTTACATTTAAAAGTGTTAGGGACTGCAGATATAACAGGGTGCCGTGTCGTGGCTCTGCAGCTTACATATGCGTTTGCAAATGCGTGTCAACGAAACCCCTGTTCTTTATGTATATTGAGACAGGTCTACTTGGTTGGTGGCAGACTGGAGGGTGAGTACATCAGACTGGGGGCTGGCTGGCTTCCATGCACCTCTTTTAATCCTTTTCAATTCGTTTTTTCCGATACAGGGATGGAGACGCTGGGCATACCTGCCTGTGTCTCATTTAAAGTCCCACCTAGCCCACATTGTCTATATATATATATATATATATATATACACACACACACACACACGCACACATAAAAACCCCTAATTATATTTGGGTTCCTATATTCCTATAGAAATCTAAGTTTACCACTCTCTTTGCCAAAAAACCAAAGCCTCAATGCATCAAAAGGCTAACCAGACCTCCAATGTGATAAGAAAGGCAAAAAAACGCCTAATAGGTACTGATTTGAGTTTGAAAATGGGGAGAAGCATGTAACCCTAATATCCACAGAGGCCAGAGACTCTTCCTGATGGAGAGAGGCTATAAGAGTAAATATCATGCAGAGATAAATATCATGCAGAATGTCTAGCCATAAATGAAGACATTAAGGGCTTTGAGATCCAACATGAGACAGATGCCACCTTTTGGTTTGTGAACTGTAAACAGACTGGAGTAGAATCTCTGAAGCTGTTCCACTACAGACACTGGGTTGATGACTCCCTGTTCCAGAAAACCTGGAAGGGCTGCATAGAGATTTGTTAATCTGTGCAGAGGCACAGGCAGGTTGAAATGTATGAACGAAGGAAAGGGCTGAGAGTGGAATTCAAATTTGTATCCCTAGACACCACCTCCCATACCCAAACATATGAGATGCTGGCTGTCCAAATGTACCCAAATGCTAACATACTTTCCCCCACTTCTGAAAGTGGGAAAACCTAATTATGAAAAGGTTTATCTGAGGGCTTTGGACCTGGAAGTTCATGGTAAGAGGGCAGACTAGGGGGCAGGCTTGGGCTTAGCGTTGGCAGCCTTGAAGTAATTAAAAGGAACTCTTCTTGGCCTCTAAGGAGGTATGAGCCTTCCAAAGCTGAGTCCAGGGCTTCTTCTGCTTGGGCAGATGGGTAATCTTGCTCTCAGTGACATACCTGATAAGGGTGCTCAGGGCAATTTCAAAGAGACACTGTCCCTTGAAGAGAAAGCAACAAACTTGCTTTTTACGTGCAGGTTCCACAGTCCAACCAAAGAGTCCTGAGCATGTGACCTCTAACAACTTATCCAAGCAGTAGCTTAAAGGATAAGTTTACCTTTTGTACATATTTTTGCAGGTAAAACATGCGCATTTATTATTTTTTATTTTTCTTAGAAGCCTGTAAAGAATTGTACCTGTGATCAGCAGATCACAGGTACAATGCCAGGCTCCTGCAGACTGTCAGTAGAGCTGTCTGCCTCTATCTTTGATACAGGCAGGCAGTTACTGAATTGTAGGAAGATCAATGAGTGCTTACCAGCGCCCTCGTAGTTCATTGAGAACTACAAGCTGTCAGCCACAATGGCTGACAGTAGTTGTAGTTCATTCACAGAACTCCATTTTTGAATTGTGACAGCGGGTGCGGGGAGAGGAACCCCACCCACTGTCACAATGGGGGAACATGTCGGGGTGGCGGCAGGTGATTTAGTAACACGTTACATGTTACACCCTAAATATGGGTGTAACATGTAGCTTGATAGAAAAGGTGATCTATCTTTTGATTCAAAGAAAGTGGAGCAATTGACTGGACAAAAAAAAATCCCCTCTGGGTGATCAATATACATAGCAAGGATTATACCAAACCTGCTTCTGCTCTGGAAATAGCTTTGTGCTTCACTATGTCCTGTGCATTCTGATTCTGAAAAGGAAGGTCTTGTTCATCATAATTGCCTGGAGCATGCTCAGTGTTCTGATAAGAAAAGTTGCAGTGTCTGCATCCTTTTAGAATTATCCCTTGGGGAGTATCTCACCAAAAATAAAATCTCTCTTGCACAGGATGCCTACAATCTGACTTGTATTTTAGTGCAAGTCCCACAAGCAGGAAATTACATTTTTGGGCCTGCCCTAAGCAGTTATGCAGTTACTATTGTATCTAGTTACTGACAACAGCTCTCTTTTTTTTGCTCTCCTCTTTGGTTATACTTTTATATTCTTATATCTACCTTTTGTTTCTTTTTTGTTGCTTTTGTTTACATTTTATCTCTTTGGTGACATTGTAAACACCATGAGAAACTTGGATATTGTTCATTTGTATGTCCAGATACTGGATGAAACAATTTCCAATGGTATATTGTGTTCCTTACTATCCTTGGTTGACATGTTATCTACCAACATTCATATGCCATACTTTCTACTTTTTTTTGGAAACATAAAAATGAAAAAATATTTTATGTACACAGTTATAAATAAAAATAGGTAAAAAATTGTCTCCAAAAGAACCTAGAACCCATTCTCATGCTTTATCCCAATTGGCTAAAGCTCAGTCGGCTAAAGCCCAGTTGGCTAACAGACCAGTGTCAGAGCCAAGGCAGGTTTCAAAGTAAGGCCTGCTAACAAGAACAAGGTTTGAGAAAGGACTGGCACCTTGAGGGTTTTCCCTCGAAACACGTCAGCCAGGCATATACAGACACCGTCAGGTCTTCTTGCATCATTCAATGCTGCCAGGCTGGAGGACCTTGAAAATCGCCTTCACAGGAACAATGTGCGGGCAGTGGGGATTCCCGAACGAGCAGAGGGTAAAAACCCTGTTAATTACATTGAAGCATGGCTTATTAATACTTTTGGGAGGGAAACATTCTCCCCAATGTTCGCGGTTGAAAGAGCGCAATGTGTGCCTGCAAGGCCTCCTCCAGCAGTTGCTCCACCTAGACCATTCCTATTTAAACGTCTTAATTATAAGGATAGAGATGCAATTCTACATCAAGCTAGAACAACAGCAGATCTAACCGTGGACAATGCCCGAGTTTCACTTTTCCCGGACTTCTCTGTGGAAGTACAACGTCAGCGAGCCAAATTCATGGATATCAAGAAAAGGTTGCGCACGTTAAAATGTCCAATATTTCATGCTCTACCCGGCTAAACTTAGTTATTGCCAATGACAACACTCATTTCTTTGACAATTCTTTCTCGGCCATGCACTGGTTGGATCGTGAGGAGCGCAATCTGGCACGTAATGTACCAACATAGATTTCCGGACTTACTTTTCATCCTTAAATAGGTGATTAATCGAAGGAGCGGTCTCTTGGATACTACACAGTACTAATTGCTAGTAAGCAGTATCACCCTTGGCTTTCTGGTTATGAATTATTTCTCTCAGTTGAGCGCAGTTTTACTTACTAACTGTTCATACATTGCCCAGGGCACTGCATCTTCTGCCCCCCAAAAGCTAGTAGTCCTGCGTGGACCAAACCCAGCCTATTATACAAATTTGTTGGACTTGCCTATGGGCCCAGTTGACAATGAACGTTGTGTTCTACGTTTTTCTCTTCCTACAGGTGGGTCATAGATGCTCTGTCAAAGTTGCAGGATCTTCCATTATGATTGGTGACATAATGGTGCAATTGTGGCTGGTAATTTTTGTTAATATCCTCTATCTAGGATTATGGCACTTATATGTTGTTTCTGGGGGTGGCAGTTATAGGTACCCCCGGGAACTGGACATATCCCCTGCTAGACTATGTCGGATCTAACATCTACATTGCTAATATTATCATGGAATGTTCGGAGGCTGAGGAGGAGGAGAGTGATGGTGTAAAGAAAAGCGCTATATTTGGCTGTTTTCGCAGGCTGTGGCCCTCATTGATTTGTTTACAAGAAACCCATTTGACACCAACTTCGACCTGGGTGCTCCGTTCCAGAGGTTATCCCCTTCAATATCATTCAACATACTCCTCCTTTTCTAGGGGGGTTAGCATTCTTGTGTCCAAAGAAGTGTAATTTATCTGTGTGCAGCAGCAGCTGGATGTGAAGGGACACTATGTATTTGTATTGTGCAAGATTAATGGTTTTATGTGTATATTAGCTTCGGTGTTTATCCCTCCGCCCCTTAAAATATTGGCTCAATTTCCAAATGTCCCTGTTTTGGCGCTAGGAGATTACAACTACCTTAACCAATCTCTAGATAAATTCTCTCCGTTACAGGGGGCGCCCACCCCCATATCTATAGCATTCGCTAAACTACTGGTTTAGCACAGTCTCAGAGATGTGTGGAGGGACAGGCACCAGCAGTATAGATGTTACTCATGTTATTTGGCAACATATGGTGGTCTTTCCCTTACTGATATGGCGCTGAGCAACACTGAAATACTCCTGCATGTAGTGGACTCGGAGTATGAGCCCCCAATAGTTTCAGAATATGTCCCCCAATGGGTACGTTTGATTGTTGATCCCACATCTGGCCCTCTGTGGCGTGTCAACCCATTCTTGTTAACTCTCTTCCCAGAACCAGATCCTATTACAGTATACAGGACTTGACAAATTTTATACACTATAACAAAGGACCACCTCAATGATTACCTTGTGGGATGCGATGAAAGCCTACCTGCAAGGGCTCATGATCAGAGAAATAACGGGTTAACGTAGATCTGGAAGTTGGGAGAGTACGATGGGTGGGGAGATGCAACGTAGGGAGGCTGATTGGGTGGCGGACCCATCCCCCTCCACCTACAAGATGTGGCTGGAGGCTCAGGCTCTATATAACTCTGTGGTGCTGTCGGCAGAGGAAAAAAAGAGATATTTCTTACAGCAACAGTATTTTGAGGAAGGTGAGAACACAGGTCATATGTTGGCAATGGTGGCTAGAGCGCAGCAGGAGCGATCCACCATTGAGGAGGTTAGAACAGGTACTGGGCAAATAGTTATGTCCAGTAAGAATATACATGTGACCTTCCACCAGTTCTATTCTCAGTTATATACCTCTCAGACAGCTGGTGCTCTGTCTGAGCTATCTTCCTTTTTGGACAGCTGTGCTTTCCCACAACCAGATGAGATAGCTGCTCTAAATGCACCCATTACCTTGGAGGAACTCACGGATGCTCTAGCTAAAGCCCTTTCCAAT
The DNA here is from genome assembly GCF_965119305.1 of Pelophylax lessonae. Taxonomy (NCBI): domain Eukaryota; kingdom Metazoa; phylum Chordata; class Amphibia; order Anura; family Ranidae; genus Pelophylax; species Pelophylax lessonae. The sequence goes on from NC_138780.1 coordinate 67,953,549, forward strand.
AAATCCCCTGGCGCAGATGGCCTGCCAGCCGAGGTATATAAAAAATACGGTAAAATTCTTCTCCCAGTCCTATTGGACACCATATATGAGAACCGGAGCTCTACCGAACTCCATGCAGGAGGCCATTGTGATAGTATTGCCTAAACCTGGTAAAGATCTGTTGCTATCAGACTCTTATTGCCCTATATCTCTATTGAATACAGACGTAAAACTGCTGGCCCGTGTCCTAGCTAGTAGACATTCTAAAATCGCTGCTAAATTGATCAACCCAGACCAGTCCCGGTTTATTCCTAATAGGTCCACTTCACATAGTATTAGACGCCTTTTTCTTAATTTGAAAAATCCCGGTAGATAATCTAGGGAGTAGGGCCGTTCTATCTCTGGATGCAGCTAAAGCAATTGACAGCGTGGAGCGGCCCTACCTTTGGGAGGTTCTCTCTAGATTTGGTTTGGGACATAGGTTTGTTAACCTCCCTGGCGGTATGATTCTTTTGGATTTTAGGTGCTGAAAGCGGTACCATTATTTTAGGTGCTGAAAGCATGTAATTCTTGTGAATGAGCAGCCCAAACCAACTGTATACATTTATTATACATATTATATATATGTATACATATATATATATATATATATATATATATAATATACGTATATATATATATATATACAGTTGGTTTGGGCTGCTCATTCACAAGAATTACGTATATATATATATATATATATATATATATATATATATATAAAATATGTGTGTGTGTGTGTGTGTGTGTGTGTATATATATATATATATATATATATATATATACGTATATACTGTATATATACATATATTTACATAAAAAGTTCAGTAAAACTGCAGGACTGCAGGAAAGGGCACTGGGGGGTAATGTAATGTGATTTTATTTTATTTTGAACGATATCAGTGTGTTTGGTGCATTTTACATTCGAATTTGCCGCCGGTTCCACCCCCTGGCGGACGTCACGTCGCCGGAGACGGAAGCCGGGGCTCGCAGACGATCGGGAGAGAGCTCCGCCGCCGCACACCGCCCGCAGACATCGCTGGATCCCGGAGAAAAGGTAAGTAAAACCTCCTCCAGCATCCAGCGATCTTCCTAGCGCTACCCCGAGTGTGACTCGGGGTTACCGCTTTTGGCACTAAAATCTAACCCCGAGTCACACTCGGGAATACCGCTAGGAAGGTTAATTAGGTAAGGGCTCTGTACTCAGCCCCACAGCCTAGGATCCGTATCAATAAAGAATTGTCTCCCCTTTTCTCCTTGCACAGAGGTACAAGGCCGGGATGCCCCTTGTCCCCCCTTTTTTTTGCTTTAGCCATTGAGCCTTTGGCCATTCAAATTAGAAACACCCTGTCAATAGTTGGGTTTCGCAGAGGTGGGATGGAGGAAAAGATCTCCCTCTACGCTGATGACTCACTATTGTTTTTAGGAGTTACTAATGGTTCATTACAGGCACTTATTCAAAGGTTTGGTGCCCTCTCAGGGTTCACTATTAACTGGGAAAAATTCTTATGCCTCTGGATCCCATGGAGGGGCCCCTACCACCTGATGCACAACAGATTTCTATCGCCACTAAATTAAAAATACCTAGGGGTAACTGTCTTTCCGGATCTATCACACTACTTGAAACTAAACCTAGCACCTCTCCTAGATAAACAGCGAGCAAAATGCCATAACTGGTGTAAGCTCCCTCTATCGGTTGTTGGCAGGGTTAACTTGATCAAAATAACATGGGCACCTCAGTTGCTCTACATTTTCCAGAACTCCCCTTTATGGCTTCCGCAAAGCTGGTTTAAGAGAATAGATGCTCAATTCAGGAACCTAATTTGGAAGAAACAAAATCCTAGAGTAAAATTAACTACTCTTCAATATGCTAAAGACTGGGGGGGGGGCTGGCAGTACCACACCCCAAAATGTATTTTTTGGCTGCCCAGATTCAGCAACTGCTGGGCTGGGGCCAGGTAGCCAATAGGGATTTATCTGATAAGCTTATTAGTGCCTTCAGCCTGGATTTACCCACAATCTCTCACTTGGAAATGGCCCTACCGGCAATTCCACCCCCGACACCCACGGGGGTTCTTCTGTGGAAGGTGTGAGGTGCAGTTAAAAAGCTTATGAACTTAACAGGCTACTTTGAGTTTACCCCTTTATGGAACAACCTGACCTACCCAGAACTGGCCAAATTAGAAGGCGTCCATGGCTGGAAACATAAGGGACTTCTATACAATAATCAACTATTTTCTGGAAGCATACTTAAATCTTATTAACAGCTACACTCAGACTTTCAATTATCTCATAAACATTTTTATCAATATTTACACCTAAGGCATGCACTCCATGCCCAGAAGCAAAATGGTGCTTTCCGTAAATCAGAGTCCCGGTGTTGTCGGGGGTGTTAATAGCCTTGGAGTGGAAGGGGTTAATTTCCAGTACATACCAATGGTTGCTTACCAGCATACAGAACCCGGCGGTACTTAGATGCAGGGGGTTGCAGGTGGAGGACTTGGGTGAGATCAATGATGAGTAATGGGAACTAGCTTTGAAATCAGGGCCCATTTCCTTGTCCTCCTCGCACAGGCTCTCTCAGCTTTTCATATTGCATCGCACCTATAGAACTCCCATACAGTGGTTTCACTTGGGCAGGAGGGATTTGCCTCTATGTCCAAAATGTAACACTCACAGGGGTGACTTTATCCGCATGATGTGGAGGTGTCCAAAACTCCACAGATATTGGACACATACTTTTTCATCAGTCTCTCAAGTTCAGGTAACTACCGACCCTTTACTATGTCTGTTGGGCATCTTGGATCCTGAGATATGTAATTCAGAAACATATCTTACGATCCAACATCTCTTATATTGGCTAGAAAGATGATAGCCAGATTCTGGATGAGTCCCTCCACACCTACTGTTAAACAGTGTATTTAACGTGTTAACTCCATATTATTGAGAGAACAATTAGCATATAGACATCGCAATGCCAAACACAAATTTCACCGGGTCTGGCAGGGCTAGCTGGACTCACCAGGACTGGCTCCCCCTCAATTGGTAATGGATAGACTACTGCAGCTATAAAATAAGTTAACCGCATTTTGGATGGACCCCACCATGAGAACACTGGTTAGTTTGCACTTTTTCTTGTTTCACTATAAGTTTTAAAAAGAAAAAAGTAAAAAGTTATTACTGATGTCAAGACTATGTCATAGATGTATGTGTAGTTTACGTATTGGTATTCTCTAGTCAGGAGGACTCCTCCAGGCAACCGGAATATGATGTGGAGTGTGTTATAGCAATGATATCCTTCTAGTATCTCATTTTACTCATTTTCATTTGCTTATTATTATTATTATACAGGATTTATATAGCGTCAACAGTTTGCGCAGCGCTTTACAATGTGAGGGAAGACAATACAGTTACAATACAATTCAAAACAGGAGGAACTAGAGGGCCCTGCTCATTACCGGTTACAATGCTTATGTATTCTTATTCATGTGCACATCTATGTTGACATCATATTTTTGTATTGAATTTTATATTCAATAAAAGTTTGGATTTAAAAAAAAAAAAGCAGCCGAGGGTAAAGGTTATGGACTGGCCAAGCATATCTCTAGACCTAAACCCTATTGAGCATCTGTGGGGCATCCTCAAACGGAAGGTGCAGGAGCGCAAGGTCTCTAACTTCCACCAGGTCCGTGATGACATCATGGAGAAGTGGAATAGGATTCCAGTGGCAACCTGTGAAGGTCTGGGGAACTCCATGCCCAAGAGGGTTAAGGCAGTGCTGGAAAATAATGGTGGCCGCACAAAATATTGACACTTTAGGCCCAATTTGGACATTTTCACTTAGGGGTGTACTCACTTTTGATGCCAGTGGTTTAGACATTAATGGCTGTGTGTGGAGTTTTTTTGAGGGGACAGCAAATTTACACTGTTATACAAGCTGTACACTCACTACTTTACATTGTAGCAAAGTGTCATTTCTTCCATGTTGTCACATGGAAAGATATAATAAAATATTTAAAAAATGGGAGGGGTGTACTCACTTTTGTGAGATACTGTATATCTAGAATTATATATGCAGGAATTCTGGAAAAAAGAGAATGTGTAAGTAACAACCTAGGCCTACTACATACTAGTAGCTCTGATGTTCTCCTATTTCATGGGGTGGGAGCAGATGGGAAGGTATAAAATGTACAGTATATATATATATAAATAAATGCATTACATTAAAAGAGAAATTGCCATCACTGAAGAAAACCGTGGATAAGTAGTGGCTAAATATATTTTCTAAAATAATTTTTCTTTAAATTGACAATTGAGGACTTCTTTAACATCTGGCAAAATAAAAAGATAAACTATTGTGAGAGTGAAGCTCTTATCTGCTGTTAAATTCAATACTATCTAACAATTTAAATATTCACCACATGGTCCCATGCATCATAGTGATTTATGACACCCTAATATTGTTAGCAGATTTAAAGGTTGGTGTATGTAGCAGGAGATACAAAACCACAAACATTTGCCGAGTATGAACTCAGAACCGCTTGCGTGACAGTCTGCCTGTTCCTTTCCAGGGTGCAGTGTAACTCTTACAGGAAACCGACTGATTGGCAGGGCATAATGTATTACAAGACTGAATGTTATTCCTTTCTGGAATAATTTACGTTGTTGTGAGACGGGATTAGGGAATTGGGAGAGGAAAGCAGATTATGTTTTGGCAAACAGAGCACTATGTTCATTCAGAATAATCATACATCCTGATTCAGTATAGGCTGATGTTTCAGTTCATTCATTAAATAGCAACTGAAATAATCAATAAAGATGTTTTGTGTAATTACAAATTTTAGAGACTTCATCTGAGTTCATGCCCAAATTACCTTACTGAATAAAATACACACATACAGGATTCTGCAAAGCGCAGAGAATACAGAATCAAATGTGGGCATGCTATGCATAGTCGTTTTTCGAAGAATTGGTGCAAGTGCTTTGTTATTTTCCATAAAAAGGGCTATAAAATAAATGTAAACATGTAGATATGTCAAATAAAAAGGATACTATTTGATGAAAAAGTGTCTCAAGATGAAGTTGGATATTACAAAGTACCTGGAGTATGAAATACTCTGATATAAATTAAGAGCTCAGAGAAAAAATGAAAAAAACCTACACTTGCTGAGCCCCAAAAGTTAGCAGGAATGTCCAAAAGTCACAAACACAATATCTTACCAGTCACCACATTATCACTCTACAATAATGTCATCTAGCATGTCCAAACTTAAGGAGTGACAATATTGAAGAGTGCCTTCATGGGGATAGCAACAATATCGCCACAGGAATACTGACAAGGCAAGAACTGTGTGTTTTTTTTTTTTTTAATTTATATCTTTATTAGTGTTTTTTTATACATACATTTCCAAACATACACCAAAATATTCTTCCCAAAACCCCCCTCCCCCCTCGACCCTTACCCCCTTTTGCAACCAAACATCAAAAAAAAAACATTCCCAGCATATCTCATATATATATATATATATATATATATATATATATATCTCATTCTATATTACAATAAGCCTAAAGGGGTGTGGGGACCGTCCTGTCGCAGTCTGGATCAGGAACAGCCAAGGGTGACCCCCTCTCATACTCCTGTTAAAAAGAATTGGCTTCCAAGTATTGCACCCAGGGTCTCCATCTCAACTTAACCTGATCCTCTGTGTTTCCCAATATGGCAGACAATTCTTCCAAATTAAAAAATTTCATTGACCTTCGAGCACCACAACTCGAAAGTGGGAGTCACTGTCTGTTTCCAAAAGATAGGTATGCATACTTTTGCCGCATTTAGAAAACGCAGAGTCAGGGATTTCCTATAGCTCTTTATTGAATTCTTGCTAAATGCATCAGACACATCGCGGGGTCCTCTAGTATATCAACATTAGTCATAAGTTTTATAGCTACTGCTATTTTTGTCCAGAATGGGCACACTCTTTTGCATCCCCAAAATATATGCAACATATTTCCATCCTCCAATCCACAACGCCAACATTTTCCTGAGACCGTCTCTTTTATTCTATGTAGTATTGATGGGACTCTGTACCATCTGGTTAGAATTTTATACCCTGTTTCTTGAATCTTACTATCTAGTGAGGATTGGTGTACTAATCTCAACATCTTATTTATCTGCTCTTTTGACCACACGGTATTTAACTCCTACTCCCATTTTTGCATGAACGGCAATTGCTGGTCCCCTTCGTCCTCTTGACAGTTGTGTATAAAACATTGAAATCAAATGGCCCGTCGAATTACCCGTTCTACACATGTTTCCGAAGTCCGTCAGCTCTTGTGCTGCGTACCCTTTCTGCTGAACCGATCTAATATAATTATATAGCTGATAGACACTAAAGTAATCCAGTGATTCTCCTGGACCCGCCCTAAGCTCTTCTAGGGAGGGCACCATTTTGCCATACATCGAAGAGGCGCCTTCTACCTTCCTGTGCCCACCTACGAATTCTGGCATTTATACACCCGGGGGGAAAATCCGGGTTCCCCAAGATCGGTGTCATTGGAGACGGGCCAGGGGCTACCCTCCAATGAGACTGAATTCTCTTAGTTTCTTTTATAGTTGCTCCTACTGTAGGGTGTTTAAGAATAACGTCTTTAGGTTCAAACACCGACAGCAGGGCTGGGGGAGTTAACTGTCCTGTTTCCCCATTCTCTAACTCAACCCAACGTTTGGTAAGTTTATTGCAATGCCAGTCTATTACCCTTACCATATGGACCGCCCTATAATATCTCAGGATATCTGGTAATCCAATACCACCCCTTGCTTTAGGCAAGGACAACGTCTGCATCTTAATTCTAGGGGATTTATTTGCCCAAATATAGGTGCGGAATAAACCTTTAATTGATTGAAAAATAGAATTTTTGTAAAATCTTACCTGTAAAATTCCTTTCTCTGAGTCCTCCGACAGTCGCCGCCATCTTCATATTCGTCACAATGGGGTATTAGACTTTGCTCCGAAGGAGTAGCTAGGCAACAGAATATGTTAACATTAAAGCTTTTAACATATCCCACCCCCAGGGGGTGGTCCCCAAAGTTAATACCCTCCTACTTCCTGCATCCATATCTCAGTTTCAGTGGAATAGCAGTCGAGTATATAACCAAACCCCAAAAGAGGGGCGGGGGCAGCGACTGTCGGAGGACTCGGAATTTTACAGGTAAGATTTTACAAAAATTCCGTTTTCTCTTACGTCCTCCGACAGTCGCCGCCATCTTCATATTCGTCACAATGGGGACGTCCCAAAGCAGTGCAAACATGAGGGGTGGGAAACGCAGCCGTGCCGTAAGGCAACGCAGTCTCCACATCAAAGAAAGGAACCTTACCAAAGGAAGGAAACTAGCTGGGCAACATGAAAAAAACTTGCTCAACAGGAGCAACAACCCAGGAAAAGCAAATAACCCAGGGATAAAACACGTATCCCAAAACAGCCAGGGGTCCAAAACAAGGGACCCTAAGGAACTGCCGCACTAAGAACCTTGCGGCCAAAGGAAGCATCTGCCGATGCCTGAACATCCACTTTATAGAATTTTGTGAAAGTGTGCACGGTCGACCAGGTCGCCGCCTTACACACCTGGCGGCCACAGAAGCCCCATGACGACAGGCCCAAGACGTACTCAGAGATCTAGTAGAGTGCGCCTTCACAGGCACAGGGGGAACTTTTCCCTGCAAAGCATATGCCTGTTCAATGGTCTGTCTGATCCATTTGGCGATGGTAGAAGCCGCCGCCGCCATGCCCTTCCGAGGACCTTCCGGAAGAACAAACAAAGAGTCCGTCTTGCGAAAAGACTCAGTCGATTTAAGGTAAACCCTTATCGCCCGAACAACATCCAAGGAGTGCAACCTCACCTCCTTCAGATGCTTAGGCTTCGCGCAAAGCGAAGGCAAAACAATATCCTCATTGAGATGAAATTCCGAAACTCGCTTCGGAAGAAAAGAAGGGTTAGGTCGCAAGACCACCTTATCCAAGTGAATAACCAGATACGGAGACTTGCAGGACAAAGCCGCCAGGTCCGACACTCTACGAGCCGAAGTGATCGCCACCAAAAAGGCGACCTTTTTGGACAACATAGACAACGAGATCTCCCTGATCCGTTCAAAAGGAGCACGTTGTAACACGGAGAGAACAAGATTCAAATCCCAAGGAGGCAGAGGTTCCCTCCTAGGAGTGACCAGATGTCGCACCCCCTGAACAAAAAGTGCCAACCAAGGGGTTAGAAGCCACAGGACGTTGAAAAAGAACGGCCAGCACAGACACCTGACCCTTGACCGTAGCCAGCGCCAAACGCTGGTCGACACCCGTTTGAAGGAAGGACAACACTCGAGAAACCGAGTATGTGCAAGGTGAAAACCCCCTGGACTCACACCAGGCAAAATAGGCCTTCCAAGTACGGTAATAGACCTTCCCCGAGGAAGGCTTCCTCGCGTTGATCAAAGTGTGAATGACCTCAGGGGAGAGACCCCTATCCTTCAGGACCTCGGTCTCAACAGCCAGGCCGTCAAAGCCAGCGACTGTAAAGCAGGATGGAATATCGGCCCTTGAGACAGGAGATCGTCTCGAAGAGGCAGACGCCACGGGGCGTCGACCGCCAGAGGTCCGCGTACCAGGACCGGCGAGGCCAGTCCGGTGCCACAAGAATCACCGTGCTGCGTTCCGAGTGCAACCTGCGAAGGAACCTGGACAGCAATTGAATCGGTGGAAACGCATACAGTCAGTACTGATGCCACGGGGCCACCAACGCGTCCGACGCGTCTGCCCGAGGGTCGCGCGTCCTTGCCACGAACTTTTTCACCTTGTTGTTCAGACGAGACGCGAACAGGTCCACATCTGGAAGACCCCACTTCGCGCACAACATCTGGAAGACAGCCGGATGGAGAGACCATTCCCCCTGATCCAGGGTCTGGCGACTCAGATAGTTCGCCTGCCAGTTCTCCACCCCCGGAATGTGAACTGCCGTTATCGCCGGGACGCGAGTCTCGGCCCAAGATAGAATGTCGGCTACTTCCCGAGCCGCTCGGGCACTCCTGGTGCCCCCTTGGTGGTTGATGTAGGCCACCGCCGTGGCATTGTCCGTCTGCACCCGAACCGGACAGCCCTGCAGCCGGTCCGTCCAACGACGAAGGCAGAGATTTATTGCACGCAATTCCAGAATGTTGATCGGAAGGGAGGACTCCCCCTCCGACCAAGTTCCCTGGGCGGACAGAACGCCCAGAACACCACCCCAGCCCGACAGGCTGGCATCCGTGGTGATCACTGTCCATGAGAGAGGACGAAAGGACTTGCCCCCTGACACAATCGGGGACTGGAGCCACCACAGAAGATCCCTTCTGGTGCGATGGCTCAACGAGATCTGAAGATCCAGAGATTGCGGTCGCCCGTCCCACATGGACAGGATCTCCGCTTGGAGACCCCGCGTGTGGAACTGGGCAAAGGGGATCGCCTCGAAGGCCGAGACCATCAACCCCAGACATCTCATGCACGTCCGCAGTGACGAGTGTGGAACGTCCCTGAGGGACCTGACTTCCTCCTGAAGAGTCCTGAGTTTGTCGTCCGGCAGGAAGACCTTCGCCTGGACCGAGTCCAGGATCATTCCCAGGTAGGGAAGACGAACAGACGGACCCAGCGTAGATTTTGGGAAATTTATCGTCCAACCAAACTCCTGTAGAGTTTGCATCGTGACGGACAGGTCCTTTTCCAGACCCTGGCTGGTCGCAGACCGAACCAGAATATCGTCCAGATACCCCAGGACAGAGATGCCCTGGGCTCTCAACAAAGCCAGAACCGGTGCAAGCACCTTGGTAAAAACCCGTGGAGCCGAGGCGAGACCAAAAGGTAACGCCACGAATTGGTAATGATCCTCCGCAATGGCGAATCGCAGGTACCTCTGGTGACCCTCAAAAATCGGGATGTGAAGGTACGCATCCTTCAAAATCGATGGAGGCCATGAATTCCCCCGGAACCAGGGCAGCCACCACCGACCGCAGGGATTCCATGCGGAACTTGCGAACCCGCACAAAGCGGTTCAGAGCCTTCAAGTCCAGAATTGGACGAACCTTGCCCTCCTTCCTGGGCACGGTGAACAGATTTGAATAAAACCCCCGAAATCTGTCCCGATGAGGCACCGGAACCACCACTCCCTGAGCCCTCAGGTCCCGCACCGCTAGGTGCAGATCCCGCAGCGCTCTGGAGACAGTTGAAGATTTGAGGGAAAGAATCTGCTCTCCAGCCGAGAGAGAAACTCGATCTTGTAGCCAGATCGAACGATCTCCTGAACCCACCGGTCCCGAACGCGGGCCAGCCAGGGTTGAAGAAAACCGAGCAAGCGTCCCCCCACCCCAGAACTGGATGAGGGCGTCCCTTCAGGCCGCATTGTTATGGGCAGCGGGTCCGGACGGACCGGACTTCTGCTTACCAGACCACAGCTTCTTTTGGGAGCTGTGACCCTTGAACGGTTTGCCCTTGTAGTGCGACCGAAAGGCACGAAAGGACCCCTGAGAAGGCCGAAAATTAGTATGCTTCTTACCAGGAGCCCCCTTAGCCTTGGGGAAATGGGGTAAGAGAGTGCTCTTACCGCCCGTGATCCCCTTTATCAACGTATCCAAGGATTCCCCAAAAAGGCGAGATCCATCATAAGGCAGATTGGCTAGGGTCTTGCGCGAAGATTGGTCCACAGACCAACACTTTAACCAAACCAGGCGGCGAGACAACACCGCCAGGCGGCGAGACAACACATGCAGCCAACGGCACTAAATGGTGGCATGAAATTTGCCTTCCTGAGAATCCATTGCCCCAAAAAATATGCTGAAGAATAAAGGGTTAACTGCCCCTTTAACAAGAGCGGCGAGCGCAGCCCACCGCACACACACACACAATAGCACAAGCAGACCCCCACAGGGATAAAACTGAATACAGGCAATGGATATAGGAAGAAGAGAGGATTAAACCTGAAGAGACCACTGCTGCTGCTGCCGCCTCGATCGGTGCACCCAGGAAAGAGGAAGTGATGAATCAGGGCGCTCTATTAAAGCCTATGGAAGGCTACAAGAAAATGGCCGCCCGCAGTGCAAACATGCGGCCAGGGCGAGCGCAGCCAAAATGGCGCCGTTTGGCGCCGAAACCGCCGCTCCCCCACTACTGTGAGGACCGCAGTATAACACTACAGCATGTAAAAAACATGGCGGACCGCCGCAGCGATCGCTGTATTGTGCCCAAACATGACAAAACATGCCCCACAGCACACAGCCTGTCACACATCCCACAGTCTGACACAGATAGTGCAGCACAGCCCCCCCCCTTGCAGCCCACAGCATGCAGCCAGAGCGATAGGGAGCCAAACAGTGTGAACAGAGGCAGGTTACACAGTCCCAGACTGACACCCCCCCCAACAGATAGGTCCCCACACAGATACACTTACCTAAATGGCGTGGGGAACCCGCACAGGCGAACAAGCCACTGCACATGTGGCAGGGAGAGTCGCATTCAGGATGCAGAAAAATCGGGGTTAAGAAACCGCACAGCGTCCAGTGAGGTAGCCACCTCACCAAGCATCCCTGCACCGAACAGGGATGGGTCGTTCACTGTGCCAGGAGCGTTACCTGGCTGAACGCTCGATGGCAGGCTGGGAAGCCACTGACCCACAACCTGAGACCAGGGGAATCAGCCCGAGACCCAGCCCGCACGAATCCTCTTCATCAGAAGAACTAACTAATGCTGCCAAAAAGAACAGCTAAGTAAAGAGAGAGAAAAAACTCAAACAAAAAATCAAAAAAGAAGATAAAGGCTGAGGCAAAATGCCCCAGCATAGAGAGATCCAGCTACTCCTGACAAGCTAGACATTGAAACTGAGATATGGATGCAGGAAGTAGGAGGGTATTGACTGAGGGGACCACCCCCTGGGGGTGGGATATGTTAAAAGCTTTAATGTTAACATATTCTGTTGCCTAGCTACTCCTTCGGAGCAAAGTCTAATACCCCATTGTGACGAATATGAAGATGGCGGCGACTGTCGGAGTACGTAAGAGAAAAATTATTTTGGAACCGCTATCGGAATTGTCTGCATTGTATACAAAATTCGGGGTAGCACATTCATCTTGATTACGCTACAGCGCCCGAACCAAGTCAATGCTAAAAGCTGCCATACTCTAAGATCTGCTTTAATCTTTCCTAGCAACGGAAGGTAGTTCTTTCTATAGAGTTCTGCAGGGTCTGCTGTGAGCTGTATCCCTAGGTATTTCAGCGTATCTGAGGCCCATTGAAACGGAAACGCTGTTCGAAGTGATCTTTCTTCTTGATTAGATAACGATACATTAAGTACCGCTGATTTAGTTACATTTATTTTATAATTAGAGAACCCACTGTAAATTTGAAGGGCTTCCAGTATATTTGGCAGTGAGAGATGGATTAGTAGCGAAAAACAACAGGTCGTCCGCGAAAGCGGCCACCTTATGTTGTTCCCCCCCACTTTGGATTCCCATTATATCTGGAGAACTCCGAATTTTGCACAGTAGAGGTTCCAAACACAATACAAATATAAGCGGGGACAATGGACATCCCTGCCGGGTTCCATTGGAAATTGGAAAATAATTTGACCTCCAGTCATTTACCCTGACCGCTGCCGTAGGAACCGTATAGAGTGCCAGGATAAATTGCAACATTTGCGGACCCAAGCCTATATATGACAGGGTGGCCCGGATAAAATCCCACGCCACCCTGTCAAAGGCTTTCTCCGCATCTGCCGCTAAAAGTACCAACTTCTTTCGTGATGTACGTGCCAGATGTATTAAGTCTATGGCTCAGATTGTATTATCCCGGGCAGGGATAAAGCCCTCAGTGGTAGGAGCTGATTTGCTAATATTCTCGAGTACAGTTTTGTATCTACATTTATCAAAGATATCGGACAGTAGCTGCCACAGCACAAGGGATCTTTCTCTTCTTTATGTATTAGAGTAATATGCGCCCTCAGGGAATCCAACGGGAACGTTGCTCCTCTTCCTACTTTGTTAAAATGCAACAATAGAGGGTTCTTTAGACGCTCCCCGAATTTATAATAGCTTAGAGTAAAGCCATCCGGTCCAGGGGCTTTATGTGCCTTGGTCTGTGAGATTCCAGCGGATAGTTCTTCCCCCAATATCTCATCTTCTCATGCCAGTGCTTGATCCTCTATGAGTGTACGCATGCCCGAATCCCGTAGATACTTCTCTAACTGCTTCCCCCTTATCTGGAATTTTCTTACCCCCTATTTCCGGTAGGTTATAGAGTGACCGATAAAAAGAGCAAAACTCTTCTGCTATATCGGCTGATTGTATTAACCTCCCCTCCTTTTGTATTTCGGATACGTAATATTTGAGTTAGTCTTTTTGGGCCCCTCAATGCTCGTGCCAACATCGCGCCTGGTTTATTTGCATACTCATAAAAATGCCATTTCATCCACATCATATTTCGCATTGTCTTTTGAAAAAGCATATGATTCAATTCCTCTCTTGCCTGCGTGAGTGGCATCAACTGAGCTTCTGCAAGTGTTCTCTTATGTTGTCTACTCAGCTGCTCAATCTTAGCTAGATATTCTTTAATTTTCGCCTCACGCTCTCTTTTACGCTGTGAGCCCAGCTGTATCAATACCCCCCCTATGACACACTTGTGCGCTTCCCAGATAGTTGAGGGTGAAAGCAACTCCGATGTATTTTCTGTGAAGTAGTTATTTAACACCTCGTCTATCGCCCCCTCAACTTCCGGAGATTGTAACATAGCTTAATTTATTCGCCACGACCTTGGGCTACAAATTTTTGGTTCCCACTCTATGCTCACGTACACAGGGAAATGATCTGAGATTGAAAAGTCCCCAATATCTGAGTCTGTCACCAAAGGCAAGTCTACTTGAGTGACCAGAATTCTGTCTATCCGACTATATAGCGGGGGTTGCTGGTGCCTCAGACCAGATAGAGTGGGACTTTATGGGCAAGTAAGGGGTATATCAAGCGAAATGCATTATATCATTCAACAAAGGGAGTAGAGTAAAATAATGGTATTTAATATGTAGATACCGGTAGTAAATGTTATACAGCAAGCATTAAGTGACAGTGGTGCTTGGGACAGAGCCCAAGTGTGAAGAAAAGAAAGATGATTCCGTGGAATCAGTGAAATCAGTGACAATGGTGTTATCAAGTGACTTAAAACATTGGATTCTTCTGTTTTCCCTTGGATGTTGAAATGGGAGAACTCAGAAAAATCCTAAATTGCTGACGCGTTTCGGCTCTCTTGTGGGCCTTTCTCAAAGCGTTCAGTCACTTAGTCTGTGGTCTATAAGAGTAATATAAGGTATAATGTGTAAGGATAATTTTAACAAATCCTTTAAATGGATCATACATTGCTGGAGTTTGAAATAATATATAGTTACATACATGGGTGCATCCATTCCTTCCGCGTGTCAGCCCCTGTATCCGTCCACATTCACAGCGGGAATCATATGTTGCAAGGCCTAGGATTATAATTGTGTTGTTTCTTAAAGTGTATCTCAGATGGATCAGGTGAGTATATATGTATTTTCTTATGTATATATATATGTATATATATTCACTTACATCTGAATGCACTGGTTGGAGAGTGTTGTCTCCAGGATCCTGGGGTAAAATTCCCTCTTTATTTTATGTTACCAGGCTTGGATCTAGGATATAAGGGACAATTGTATCGATAGTATCCATAAGGTATCCGGTAAATAACCCAAAACCTATCCCACAAAAATATATGTGGCAGTATCTTATGAATACTTGTAAGTGCTTAAAAGGACTTCCCGATGGTGGTGTGGTACATCAAAGTAAAGGTGACTATAAATGCTTCGGTGCCAAGTTTATTAGAAAACATAGTAACGGTTTCACAGTCCGTTGCACTTACAATTGTGTTGTCCTTCTGGCTTGCGCAGTGTAAGAGGTCCGTCCTCTCCTCTCCGTTGGAGAGAAGTGAGGATTGCCTCATATTCCCCGGCCTTATGAAGCGCCTCGCGCATGCGCATTGCGCATTGCACGTAGATCGTCTCCATAGCGGCGTGACGTAGGCACCGACGTCTGCGCCTGCGCTAGCTGGATGCGTGCGCAGGCCGCAACCCCGTTGCTGGGGACGCCGCTCTGGCCGCCGACACGGAAGGAGGAGCCATCTTATCCCCGAAGGGATTGGTGGGTCCTGGTATTCCCCTACGAAGTAGGGGTTACCGTGCCGGGTGTGATAGTGCGGTGTAACTGGATCGACCCGCGGGGTTATGGAACACACCCTAGTATGCTCTAAATCATATACAATTTATTACAATAATATAATGATAAATAAAAGATCTTAAAAATGACAATAATTTTCTATATATTTATAGGAAATGAGACTGTAGTATTATAATTAACAGCAGTTGCATATAGGTCCACCATGGGTAGCCGTGGATCAAGGAGGGACAGCCCTGTTTGCCGGACAATACCAGGGATCGTCACAGGGCCATGTCAACATAGAATCGGGTTCCTATGTTTTATTAAGGGAACAGTCTTTGTTCAATGTGCTATTATGGCACTAGAGAAGATTGAGAATAAAGGGTGGGTGGGGAAGGGGAAAAAGGGAAGAGTTTTTTTGGGTAAGAAGAAATCTCGTGTATATTGAATCATATTATGTATATAGCAATCCCAAAAGTACGGATGTTTAGGATGGATGGGATGGTATTTAATCTGTCTTGCCAGAAGCAAAACCTTCCAGAAACGGACGAAAGCTTTCATTTTCATTCAGACCAGGGTATTTTGTGGCATGGAGGCGTCTAATCCACCTCATTTCCATCTGAAGTAGTCTCTTGTTCCAATCCCCCCCACGATGTGGTATGTGGATTCTTTCAAGTGCCATAAAAGTCACTTGAGGCATTCTATTTTTGTGTTCATGGGCAACATGCCTCCCTAGGGGTACATAGAAATTACATAATTGCATACTGTTAATATGTTGATTTACTCGTTTGCCAAATTCTTGTTTGGTCTTACCTACATAGTAGGAACCACATTGACAACGCATGAGGTAGACGACTCCTCTTGTCCTGCAATTTGTAAAGTGTCGGGGTTTAAATAGCTCCCCATTGGGGAGTATGGTGTTAACACATTTTTGTATCACACTGCATTGTCCACAGTTTCCGCATGGGAATGTACCCATGTGTTTACAGGGGTCTTTCCTTGTTTCCCTGTACTCACTATGCGTGAGAGCTTGCTTCATTGATCCTGCTTTACGGAATGTTATTTGTGGTTTTTCTGGTATAAACTGTTTTACCATCGGGTCCTCTTTTAAGATTAACCAATGTTTGGAAATAATTTTCCGTATTTTTTGGTGGTCGTTGGTGAACCTCATAATTATGCGGGTTTTGTTATCCTGTTCTTTAAGTTTTATGGTGTTTTTGTTTTTAAACAGAATGTTGTGTCTTTCTTGCTTCTTCACTCTGTTAAACGTTTTTCTCAGTGTAGTCTTGGTGTAACCCCTTTTCAATAACCTTTCGGTAAGGATGTTGGCCTCTCTTTGGAAATCTTGATCAAGAGTACAGTTTCTTTTCAGCCTAAGAAACTGGCTGTAAGGAATAGCGTTTTTCAGTGGGGTCGGGTGGAAACTTGACGCGTGCAGTATGGAATTGCCTGCTGTTTCCTTTCTATATAAAGTTGTCTTTAGGAGTCCATCTTCGCCTTTGATAATCCAGGTGTCCAAAAATGAAATTTTTTCTTTATCATAATTAAGAGTAAAGAACATATTATATTCGTTGTTGTTCATCGCTTGCAGGCAATCTTGAATCATACTTTCTGGTCCTGTCCATATAATGAATATATCATCTATGAACCTTTGCCATAAGATGATATTATTGGCAAAGGCTCTGTTTTCTTCTTTAGCTAGGAAATCCTGTTCCCAGGCCCCTAGATATGTATTGGCATAGGAGGGGGCACAGCTTGTGCCCATTGCTACCCCACATATCTGCAAGTAGTAGCTACCATTAAAAACGAAGAAATTATTGTTTAAGATATAGTCCAACATCATAACTATAAAGTCATTAAACTTTGTATCATGTCCGCTATGTTCTTCCAGGGTTTTTTTAATCACTTCCATTCCCTTTTGGTGTGGGATGTTATTATACAAAGCTTCTACATCAATCGTGATGAGAAACGCTTCATTGGGTATGGTGATGCCGTCTATGATCTGGAGAAGATGTACCGTGTCTCTTGTGTACGAGGGTAGTTAGTTTAGTTACATGGGGCCTCAGGTAGGCATCAATAACTTTACTGGTGTTTTCGGTGAGATTTCCATTGCCCGATATTATGGGTCTACCTGGTGGGTTAATCTTATTCTTGTGAATTTTGGGCAATGCATAGAACGTCGGGGTTCTCGCATGTTTCGTCCTCATGAATTGCCACAAAGTCTTTGAAATCATCCCTTGATTGAAAGCTCCATCGATTTTCTTATAAAAATCTTCTTTGTATGACTCCACCATGATGGGTAGTATCTTCTTATAGCATCGTTTGTTGTTCAGAATCTTTTGGCACATCTCTTTATAATCCTTGTTGTCCATAATCACAATATTCCCCCCCTTATCGGAGGGTTTAATTGTGATTGATTCATTACTTTCTAGTTCTTTTAGTGCCGCTTTTTGTTCTACAGTAAGATTTTGCTTGGTGTTGTCTCCTTTAAGTTTTTCCAGCTCTCTAGTGGTTTCCCTCACAAAGAGGGCTATTGCTGGATTTTCATTTAGAGATGGAAAGATATGTGATTTTTTCTTAAAAGTTGAGCATTGTGCTCCTGATGTTTCTTCTACTTCGACGTCTTCGTTTTCACTGGTTGTGTCCTCGTCTGTCCAATCATCTATGGCCCCTTCTTCCAGCAACAGATTCAGGTCTCTGATGGCTCTGAATTCGGCTGCGGTTAGATTAGAAGGTGGTGCTTCATTGGTTGTTTTCTTGCCGAATTTTACTTTCAGTAATAAATTCCTAGCAAACAGATTCACATCCTTAATTGTTTCAAAACAGTCTGTGCCCCTGTTGGGGCAAAAGGAAAGGCCCAATGAGAGCACTTCCTTTTGATGTTTGGTCAATCTATATGTAGAGAGGTTTATGATGGTCAGGCCCTCTGGGTCCATGACCTCTTCTTGTGTTACTTGGTCGATTTTTTCGTTTTAGTCTTTGTGCCTAAAAAAGGCCTCTGTGATTTTTGACTCCCATCCTTTACCTGTTGTGACCTGGTAAAGATTTGATGATGTTTTATTGGTGCTATGGCACCTTCATCAGGTTGTGTGTTAGATTCAATAATGGTTGGTTCCTCTGTGTCTTGTGAGGACGGGTCATAATTTTCATCTATTTCTTTTTGCTGATGTGTCCAGGGTTTATCCCTGTGTCTATACTGGTATTGTTCCGTTCCCGATGTATTGGCTGACGAGTCCGAGGAGTATTGTGGACCCGTGTTCCTCGATGTTCGATATGTGGCTCTTCTTGTCTGTCTGTTGTTTATCCACTTGTATGCACGATTTTGTGTAAAAGCATTTTTGTCTCTCCAGTATTTCCTCTCTTTTTTCTTTAGTATATCTTTACTGAAGTTTTCAATGTGCTCTTTAAGTTTCTTTTCCTGCTCACTGTATAGTGGTGCGTTTTTAAGGGAGTTAATTTCTCATAGATCTGTTTTATTTCTTGATCTAGGGTTTCCATTTGTCTAGTATATTCGTTTTGCAGAAGAATCATGAGTTTTTTAGAGCATTCATTTAGGACTTCTTCCCATTCTTTTTTCATCATAGTAGTAATATTGTCCATGGTCGGAAATAACTGGATTCTAAGACCGACAGGGTTGATGTTCTCATTCACATATCTTTCAAAAGATTTTATGTGCCAAAATAAGGCTGACTTCCGTTCTAAGTATCTCTTTAAAGTACCAAACAATGCAAGAACGTCCGATTCTTGCTGTTCATTTCCCTGGAAATTCTTCTGGATGTCCAGCATCAGGTTGTTCCAACTGTCTCCAATCAGGTTCCCCATGGATGGGTCCTCCGTTTCGGAGGTACTCATTATCTCTCACTTTTATTGCGTGGAGATGGATGGCTCTGGTTAGATTGGGTTTACCTCTTTCCTCTGGGATTGATGGTCCAACAGAGGGGGTAATTTACCCCAAATCCAGGGCCTATTCGGTTTTGAGGGAGTAGGGCCCTGCTGATCAACCCTAGTATACGAATATTATTCAATATTGTATATATGATGTGAAACAAAAGAAAAAGGAGGCTATGGATGTGTTATCCATCCGAAAAATCTAAAAGAAGGGGGGATTTTCTTTTGAACACATATGCTAAAGTAGGTTCTGCCACCGTCCCTATATGTACATTATAGCGGGGGTTGCTGGTGCCTCAGACCAGATAGAGTGGGCAAGTAAGGGGTATATCAAGCAAAATGCATTATATCATTCAACAAAGGGAGTAGAGTAAAATAATGGTATTTAATATGTAGATACCGGTAGTAAATGTTATACAGCAAGCATTAAGTGACAGTGGTGCTTGGGACAGAGCCCAAGTGTGAAGAAAAGAAAGATGATTCCGTGGAATCAGTGAAATCAGTGACAATGGTGTTATCAAGTGACTTAAAACATTGGATTCTTCTGTTTTCCCTTGGATGTTGAAATGGGAGAACTCAGAAAAATCCTAAATTGCTGACGCGTTTCGGCTCTCTTGTGGGCCTTTCTCAAAGCGTTCAGTCACTTAGTCTGTGGTCTATAAGAGTAATATAAGGTATAATGTGTAAGGATAATTTTAACAAATCCTTTAAATGGATCATACATTGCTGGAGTTTGAAATAATATATAGTTACATACATGGGTGCATCCATTCCTTCCGCGTGTCAGCCCCTGTATCCGTCCACATTCACAGCGGGAATCATATGTTGCAAGGCCTAGGATTATAATTGTGTTGTTTCTTAAAGTGTATCTCAGATGGATCAGGTGAGTATATATGTATTTTCTTATGTATATATATATGTATATATATCCACTTACATCTGAATGCACTGGTTGGAGAGTGTTGTCTCCAGGATCCTGGGGTAAAATTCCCTCTTTATTTTATGTTACCAGGCTTGGATCTAGGATATAAGGGACAATTGTATCGATAGTATCCATAAGGTATCCGGTAAATAACCCAAAACCTATCCCACAAAAATAACCGCAGCCGAATTCAGAGCCATCAGAGACCTGAATCTGTTGCTGGAAGAAGGGGCCATAGATGATTGGACAGACGAGGACACAACCAGTGAAAACGAAGACGTCGAAGTAGAAGAAACATCAGGAGCACAATGCTCAACTTTTAAGAAAAAATCACATATCTTTCCATCTCTAAATGAAAATCCAGCAATAGCCCTCTTTGTGAGGGAAACCACTAGAGAGCTGGAAAAACTTAAAGGAGACAACACCAAGCAAAATCTTACTGTAGAACAAAAAGCGGCACTAAAAGAACTAGAAAGTAATGAATCAATCACAATTAAACCCTCCGATAAGGGGGGGAATATTGTGATTATGGACAACAAGGATTATAAAGAGATGTGCCAAAAGATTCTGAACAACAAACGATGCTATAAGAAGATACTACCCATCATGGTGGAGTCATACAAAGAAGATTTTTATAAGAAAATCGATGGAGCTTTCAATCAAGGGATGATTTCAAAGACTTTGTGGCAATTCATGAGGACGAAACATGCGAGAACCCCGACGTTCTATGCATTGCCCAAAATTCACAAGAATAAGATTAACCCACCAGGTAGACCCATAATATCGGGCAATGGAAATCTCACCGAAAACACCAGTAAAGTTATTGATGCCTACCTGAGGCCCCATGTAACTAAACTACCCTCGTACACAAGAGACACGGTACATCTTCTCCAGATCATAGACGGCATCACCATACCCAATGAAGCGTTTCTCATCACGATTGATGTAGAAGCTTTGTATAATAACATCCCACACCAAAAGGGAATGGAAGTGATTAAAAAAACCCTGGAAGAACATAGCGGACATGATACAAAGTTTAATGACTTTATAGTTATGATGTTGGACTATATCTTAAACAATAATTTCTTCGTTTTTAATGGTAGCTACTACTTGCAGATATGTGGGGTAGCAATGGGCACAAGCTGTGCCCCCTCCTATGCCAATACATATCTAGGGGCCTGGGAACAGGATTTCCTAGCTAAAGAAGAAAACAGAGCCTTTGCCAATAATATCATCTTATGGCAAAGGTTCATAGATGATATATTCATTATATGGACAGGACCAGAAAGTATGATTCAAGATTGCCTGCAAGCGATGAACAACAACGAATATAATATGTTCTTTACTCTTAATTATGATAAAGAAAAAATTTCATTTTTGGACACCTGGATTATCAAAGGCGAAGATGGACTCCTAAAGACAACTTTATATAGAAAGGAAACAGCAGGCAATTCCATACTGCACGCGTCAAGTTTCCACCCGACCCCACTGAAAAACGCTATTCCTTACAGCCAGTTTCTTAGGCTGAAAAGAAACTGTACTCTTGATCAAGATTTCCAAAGAGAGGCCAACATCCTTACCGAAAGGTTATTGAAAAGGGGTTACACCAAGACTACACTGAGAAAAACGTTTAACAGAGTGAAGAAGCAAGAAAGACACAACATTCTGTTTAAAAACAAAAACACCATAAAACTTAAAGAACAGGATAACAAAACCCGCATAATTATGAGGTTCACCAACGACCACCAAAAAATACGGAAAATTATTTCCAAACATTGGTTAATCTTAAAAGAGGACCCGATGGTAAAACAGTTTATACCAGAAAAACCACAAATAACATTCCGTAAAGCAGGATCAATGAAGCAAGCTCTCACGCATAGTGAGTACAGGGAAACAAGGAAAGACCCCTGTAAACACATGGGTACATTCCCATGCGGAAACTGTGGACAATGCAGTGTGATACAAAAATGTGTTAACACCATACTCCCCAATGGGGAGCTATTTAAACCCCGACACTTTACAAATTGCAGGACAAGAGGAGTCGTCTACCTCATGCGTTGTCAATGTGGTTCCTACTATGTAGGTAAGACCAAACAAGAATTTGGCAAACGAGTAAATCAACATATTAACAGTATGCAATTATGTAATTTCTATGTACCCCTAGGGAGGCATGTTGCCCATGAACACAAAAATAGAATGCCTCAAGTGACTTTTATGGCACTTGAAAGAATCCACATACCACATCGTGGGGGGGATTGGAACAAGAGACTACTTCAGATGGAAATGAGGTGGGTTTTGACGCCTCCATGCCACAAAATACCCTGGTCTGAATGAAAATGAAAGCTTTCGTCCGTTTCTGGAAGGTTTTGCTTCTGGCAAGACAGATTAAATACCATCCCATCCATCCTAAACATCCGTACTTTTGGGATTGCTATATACATAATATGATTCAATATACACGAGATTTCTTCTTACCCAAAAAAACTCTTCCCTTTTTCCCCCTTCCCCACCCACCCTTTATTCTCAATCTTCTCTAGTGCCATAATAGCACATTGAACAAAGACTGTTCCCTTAATAAAACATAGGAACCCGATTCTATGTTGACATGGCCCTGTGACGATCCCTGGTATTGTCCGGCAAACAGGGCTGTCCCTCCTTGATCCACGGCTACCCATGGTGGACCTATATGCAACTGCTGTTAATTATAATACTACAGTCTCATTTCCTATAAATATATAGAAAATTATTGTCATTTTTAAGATCTTTTATTTATCATTATATTATTGTAATAAATTGTATATGATTTAGAGCATACTAGGGTGTGTTCCATAACCCCGCGGGTCGATCCAGTTACACCGCACTATCACACCCGGCACGGTAACCCCTACTTCGTAGGGGAATACCAGGACCCACCAATCCCTTCGGGGATAAGATGGCTCCTCCTTCCGTGTCGGCGGCCAGAGCGGCGTCCCCAGCAACGGGGTTGCGGCCTGCGCACGCATCCAGCTAGCGCAGGCGCAGACGTCGGTGCCTACGTCACGCCGCTATGGAGACGATCTACGTGCAATGCGCAATGCGCATGCGCGAGGCGCTTCATAAGGCCGGGGAATATGAGGCAATCCTCACTTCTCTCCAACGGAGAGGAGAGGACGGACCTCTTACACTGCGCAAGCCAGAAGGACAACACAATTGTAAGTGCAACGGACTGTGAAACCGTTACTATGTTTTCTAATAAACTTGGCACCGAAGCATTTATAGTCACCTTTACTTTGATGTACCACACCACCATCGGGAAGTCCTTTTAAGCACTTACAAGTATTCATAAGATACTGCCACATATATTTTTGTGGGATAGGTTTTGGGTTATTTACCGGATACCTTATGGATACTATCGATACAATTGTCCCTTATATCCTAGATCCAAGCCTGGTAACATAAAATAAAGAGGGAATTTTACCCCAGGATCCTGGAGACAACACTCTCCAACCAGTGCATTCAGATGTAAGTGAATATATATACATATATATATACATAAGAAAATACATATATACTCACCTGATCCATCTGAGATACACTTTAAGAAACAACACAATTATAATCCTAGGCCTTGCAACATATGATTCCCGCTGTGAATGTGGACGGATACAGGGGCTGACACGCGGAAGGAATGGATGCACCCATGTATGTAACTATATATTATTTCAAACTCCAGCAATGTATGATCCATTTAAAGGATTTGTTAAAATTATCCTTACACATTATACCTTATATTACTCTTATAGACCACAGACTAAGTGACTGAACGCTTTGAGAAAGGCCCACAAGAGAGCCGAAACGCGTCAGCAATTTAGGATTTTTCTGAGTTCTCCTATTTCAACATCCAAGGGAAAACAGAAGAATCCAATGTTTTAAGTCACTTGATAACACCATTGTCACTGATTTCACTGATTCCACGGAATCATCTTTCTTTTCTTCACACTTGGGCTCTGTCCCAAGCACCACTGTCACTTAATGCTTGCTGTATAACATTTACTACCGGTATCTACATATTAAATACCATTATTTTACTCTACTCCCTTTGTTGAATGATATAATGCATTTCGCTTGATATACCCCTTACTTGCCCATAAAGTCCCACTCTATCTGGTCTGAGGCACCAGCAACCCCCGCTATAATGCACATATAGGGACGGTGGCAGAACCTACTTTAGCATATGTGTTCAAAAGAAAATCCCCCCTTCGTCTATCCGACTATATGCATCATGAATTGGAGAGTAGAAAGTATAATTTCTCTCTCCTGGGTGCATCAACCTCCATGGATCGATGAGACCCAGGAGGGAAATTTCTCGCTGCATCTTTCGTAATTTAGCAAATGACATGCATGAGCTTTTCTTGGAGGTATCCATCAATGGTTCTGGGGCATAATTGAAGTCGCCTCCCATTACTAAATGCCCTTCCCGGAATTCCAATACAACTGGAAGCAGTTTCTGCAAAAATATTACATGGTCGTAATTGGAAAAATAAACATTCAAGGAGGGTTACCTCAACACGTCCTATACACCCCTTTACCATCACAAACCTACCCATTGGATCAGCCAATTCTTCTTTTAAAGTCCAATTCAAAGAACCTGATATTACGATAATCACCCCCTTTGACTTAGCAATAGGGGATGTAGCTTGGTAAACCCATGGAAAGTCCTTATTATACAATTTTGGTACTGCATCTTTACGGAAATATGTCTCCTGGATAAAAGCTATTTGCGTAGCATCTCGTTTTAGGTCCCCCATAAGGCGCCTACGTTTCTGAGGAGTAGAAAGTCCCCTCACATTACAAGTCGTAATCTTACAGCCTGATGTCACCCCTTGGGTCTTCCCCCCTCCAGCTGCCATCGTTGACGGTCCCCCACCTCCACCCGGCCTCACAGCCTCTATCAATCAAATCCCACAAAAAAAAAAAAAGAACCCCCCCCCCCACACATATGTATATACTATATAATACCCAACCCCCCTACCCACCTCTAATGGTTAACTAAACCTGCGCGCCCAGGCGCTATCTATTGAGGGGGCCGTGGTTCCCAAGACACCGCGAGCAAGCCACTGTAACCGGGCACTCTCCTTCAATAGTAAGAAAAAAGAAAAAAGGAACATAAACAGAGATGAGAAAAAGGACACTACCTCCTCTCCACCACTTTCGTGAGGAAAAGATGTGGTCCTGATCTCATTCAAAACCCCAAATTAAAACTATTGAATTTTAGAGTACCCAGGTAAAGGAGCTGTGCTCCGATGGGTGATTGCCTCCACTCACGTACTGCCCACGCCCTAGTCCCCCCCCCCCCCGTCTCAGAGACCCCATCCTGTACCTCCTAATCCAAAGAAACCTATACTTATACTGTTGAGCACACTCTGGTTTTACCTTTCCAGCCCTCCCCACTATGGAAGGTGGCGCGGCCCGATACGACCAAAACGTCACCCCTCTCCCCCAAGGGAACGGTTATCTCGAGGCCCACATGCACCCCTAGGTCGGAGGTTGTCCAGCCCCGAACCAGATCACAAACACAGGGAGATTGTTTGCTATATACTCGGGCCTCCTACTCAAGCCTTCTACTCTTATAGTTTTATTAATTCCCCTCCCCTTCCCCCTCACCTAATCTCCTTCCAAGAGGGCCCTGTAACCCCCTCACCCCGCCTTCTACAAGTCTCGAACACTTCCCCTTCCCCCAACTCCACCTTAACTCCTCAGACTTTGAATTGGGTCCAGGGAAGATCTCTCATACTGACTTATAATCAGCTGTTGACCGCACCTATTCCCTGAGTCACCTATGCCCTCAACAACCACCCACCTAGTGAGTTAAGTTCAGTATTACTCATTTTCACATGCCTACTTGTTGAATCTTTAATGTGTCCCCCACAAAGCGAGAGGACACCCCTATAGTACCTCCACATCAGTGCCCCCAACCCTCAGGACCCTTAAGATCATGCTCCGACCCCCCTTGGTAGGAAGGAGCCCGAGTAGTAACAGAAAACCTTGTGAGATTATAAGTGTATTCTACGAAAAAAAAAAAACACAAAAACTCCAACCTTTCTGTGAAACAAAAAACAAAAAAAAAGGGAAACCCCCCCCCCCCCCGTTTCCCTTAAGAGGGTGACTCAGAAATATCCACGGTCTCTCACTTTTTACTCATAAACCAGCACACACAGACCAACAAAGAAAAAAAAAAAAAAAAAACCACAAGAAAAACGAAATGTTCAAGGCGGGTAGGAGGGTACTGGGGACCTCCACGCACCATGGATCCCCCCCCCCAAAAAAAAAAAAGGGGTAGGAGGGGAAGGAATGGGCCGGGGATCTGTGTGCCCAACTTAATACCCCACTTATTGTGGATGAAAAAAAAATCCGTTTTTTTAATGCCTCCTGTCCTGGGCATATATTTTTCTCCCACTCCTGTCTTCTCCAAATTTCTCCCATATTATGTGGCTTGGTTCAGATGGTAGTTCACCGAATTTCCCAGAATATCCAACCAGTCACTCACGTGAATCGGAGCACACCCCAAAAATGCAAAGAGCCCGGGGAGCTGATCTGGCCATTTCAATAGAAAAGTATCTCTGTCCTTCACCACCTTCAGATGGAAGGGGTGGCCCCAAAAGTAAGTTGCCCCCACTTTTCTTATCACCTCTAAAAGGGGTTTAATTGCGGCTCTCATGTTTAGGGTACCCCGTGAAAGATCTGGCAATAATTTTAGCTGACAACCTTCATAATCAATCAGCCCTTTTGCCCATGCTTGTCTCATTATGTCCTCTTTGAGTGAAAACAGGTGAATCCTAATCAAGACATCTGGGATTAATTCTATCTCCGTCCTTCGGGGCGCTTTAACCCTGTGCACTCTGTCAATTTCCATTTTTTCCATTTGGGGTCTATCCAGCAAGCCATTCAAAATGCCCACTACTGTAGTTCTGAGTTCTGGTCCCTTTACGGATTCTGGTAAGACCCGCAGCCGAATATTGTTCCTCCGGCTGCAGTTATCATCATCATCCTGCTGCAAGCGCAACAACGCTCGTGAACATTCCAATTCAGAGATTCTGACCTCAAAATCACTTTGTACTGTCTCTGCATTCGCCATCCTGACTTCTATTTGATCAACTTTTTGTTTTAAACCACATATTTCCATTTTAATGTCACTCACGATTGCTGCAGCCATATCTTGGATGTCCTGTTTCGTCGGAATTAGCTTTACAAACTCACCCCACTCCACTGTCATTGGTATTTGCGGCTGTTGTGGCTTATTCTGGGACTCTTTGGGCACTTCAATCCTTTGTTCCTGCGGTGTCCGTTGCTGGGGTCTTCTTCCCACCTATATTGTCTCCAGCAGATTGGACATTCATACCTTTGGTCCCTTTCTGCTGTGCCGCCATTCCTGCGCTTGTCTGACGTTTGTGTCACCTTAGCCCCTGCACTGCTTTGTGGTACAGCGGTGTGCCTCAAAAAGTAAGAGGTAATATCTGTCCTTTTCACTAGGGCTTGCTTCTGCTCAGGGCTGGCTGTTAGGCTCATATATGCGGGGGAGACCAGCGACCTCCACGTCTGCTGTCCCAGCTAGCACCCGCTCCCGGCTCTTTCTCCTCAGCCCCACACAAACACGCCAGCCCTACCGCCCTGCACTGTACCTCAACTCCCTCCGAGGCAGGGTCTTATATATCCACAGCGTGCCCGCTACCCTCCTTGCCGCAACCGCCGCTCTATGTTCCTCCAGGCCAGAACTTCCTCCGTGAGTCTCGGGGCCCGCTCAGCACCTGGCAGGGGAGGGAGGGGGAGAGCTGACTCATTCACTGCACGGCTCTCTCACCCACCACGCAGAGCTCCTACTGCTCGGCGTCTCACGGCGCCATTGACGAACCACGCCCCCCCTTCCTTGTGTTGTTTTTTTAATTAATCAAATGAAGAAGTAGTTCTTATGGTTTTAACATATCGTACAGAATATACCTTTTTGTTGTTTTATGGATCTTAGGGTGGTGACTGTATGAAGTATGAATTATGAATTTTAGTAATATATAGCTTATGTGTTTCACACTATGTGCCTTATAACACAATGTGCTGGCTCTGAGGAAAAGGATAATCCCCGAAACCAGTCAGTTTATTGGATCTTCATTTTCTGTCTCATAAATTGAATTATGGATGAAATTATGCTGGATTTTGTGATGCGCTTTTACATAATAGTCAATTTGTGAGTATAATACTTACCACTTTTTATTTGGACAAATATTTGGTTGTAGGATAATGCACTAGGTTGGTGCACCCTGTGTTCCTTTTGTGTGGTAGTAGGAATGTCCCTCCTGAAATTCTTGTCAGAGCTGAACTCAGGGCAGACAGCTAAATACACAGATGAAATAGACGAAAGAGAGCAGTTTTACCTGCCGAATGGTTTTTTTTCTGTCCATTTAGTCCTGAGATTTACACTGCTCTGCTATACAGCACAACCTTGTATACATGAGAAAAAGAAAGCTAATGTGCCCCAATCCTACATTTAATAGACTATACAAAGAATAGGTGTAGCAAAGGTCTTTTATAAGTGCACATTCACAAAAGATGTGGTAATACCAATTTCATACAGTTAAAAAAAGATTTGTTTATAAGAGTGTGAATAATATGACTACATGATACAGACAAAACTGATGTACTATATTGTCAAAAGTATTGGGACGTCTGCCTATACATGAACTTTAATGGCATCCCAGTCTTAGTCCAAAGGGTGTAATATGGAGTTGGCCCACCCTTTGCAGCTATAACAGCTTCAACTCTTCTGGGAAGGCTGTCCACAAGGTTTAGGAGTGTCTCTATGGGAATGTTTGACCATTCTTCCAGAAGCGCATTTATGAAGTCAAGCACTAATGTTGAACAAAAAGGCCTGGCTCGCAGTCTGCGCTCCAATTTATCCCAAATATGTTCTATCGGGTTGAGATCAGGACTCTGTGCAGGCCAGTCAAGTTCCTCCAACCCAAACTCACTCATCCCTATTTGTATGGACCTTGTTTGCGCACCAGTGCATAAAGGGCCATACACACTTAAGATTTTCTGAAGACTTTTTCCTTTAGGTTTGACCTCATATTATATGGTTTTGGTAAATCTAAACACTTTCAATTTGTATGCAATCTGGCAGGCCCTTCTACTACCTAGAAAAGGTAAATCTGAAGGAAATCTAACCACAAAAGGTTTGATAGTGTGTATCCAGCTTTAGTCATGGTGGAACGTGAAGGGGTCATCCCAAAACTGTTCCCACAAAGTTGGGAACATAAAATTATTCAAAATGTCTTGGTATGCTGACACCTTAAAGCGTTACCTTCACTGGAACGAAGAGGCCAAGCCCAACCCCTGAAAAACAACCCCACACCATAATACTCCTCCACCAAATGATTCGGACCAGTGAACAAAGCAAGGTCCAAAAAGACATGGATGAACGAGTTTGGGGTGGAGGAACTTGACTGTCCTGCACAGAGGCCTAACCTCAACCCGTTAGAATACCTTTGGGATAAATTGGAGCGCAGACTGCGAGCCAGGCCTTTGTGTTCAACATTAGTGCCCGACCGCACAAATGCGCTTCTGGAAGAATAGTGAAACATTCCCATAGACACACACCTAAACATTGTGGACAGCAATCCCATAACAGTTAAAGCCGTTATAGCTGCAAAGGGTGGGACAACTCAATATTGAAACCTGCGGACTAAGACTGGGGTGCCATTAAAGCTCATGTGCATGTAAATGCAGGTGTCCCAATACTTTTGACAATATAGTGTATATCTGCTGTACAACATGCTTATTAGTAGAAGGAAAGATCCACAGGAACAATTCAACGTGTTTCAAACACATTTGTCTTCTTCAGGAACTCATGTGGACAGAATCAGCATGGTCAATTTTAATCCTTTAAAACTGTAGTCTGTATGAACTATCATCCAGAGTGCCAGAGTTACTACCACAAAAGCTTGAACTATAAGTCCCAATAATGGATACCATGCATTAAGGAGGTAATAAGGGCATGCATCAATGTTTGTATATGCACCAAGCCAACTGGATATTCAATGAAAATGCATATCCTGCACACCAAGCAAGCCACCAACAATTATTATTGCTGGCAGTTGGGTTATGTTGCTGTCTACAGGAGGATTGGACACCGACAAACAGAAAAAACTGCAGGCCAGAACAGGGTAACTCCTCCTACTCCCAGTGCCTGACAGTTTTGTAGCAAAGCAGTACAGACAGCATCAACATAAACACACAGAGGGGTGGGAACTGTGTTCCTTAAAAGACTCCAAGAAAATAATTTCATAGTGAGTACAAAAATACAATTTTCTTTCTTGGTACTGTAAATGAGGGAATCAGGAAGTCATGCTGTCAGAACGTCCAAAAGCAGACCACCTGAGGGTTAGACAACAGCAAACACCACTAATAGGCCCAATGGAACAGAACTGGGGACTTCTTACAGCCAAAGGAGAAACGCCCAAGGCTGAAACTGGATGACTAGGTAGGGGAACCTGTCAATTACGAACAGAAGGAAGGCATGGGAAATCAACCAGAATCAGCGACAAATGATCACCCTGAATCCACTAAAACAAAAAAGGCTTAACAGCAACAATTGACAATGGTCAACAAGAAATGGAACAGGTTCCCAAAGGGGACTAACGGAACCGCAACCCACACTGTGTCAGTGGGCTATCGTCAGTATATCGCCTCCTTCAGCCTTTAACATAGATATCAAATATTCCAGCCGCCCCCATACAAAGCTAGCCGACAACTTAGCTTGTACTGGAATCTACACTTTATATAAATTCTGTGTGACTGTTCAATACAGCATGGACCTCCCCCTCCTGATCAGATTACACAGGTCAGGGGTTGCCTGATTACATTATCATGTGCAGATGAAATTGTATACAGAAATGGAATTAACCTGAATTATCTAGCCATCTGGACAGAAACAATATGTGAGTTCGTTAACATTTAACAATGGGACAGACAGGCTTGACAGAATCCACATCACATCTCAATATACAGACAATAGGGAGAGCCTGTCTCTGACATTGAAGTTCAAAACACATCATAAGTGTAAATACAGAACCCATTTGAAGCAACCAAAACCATTTCTCAGTGTCCATTAAGTATCTGTCTTTCACTACCAGTGACGGTGAGTACCGTCACAGCGACCTAAACAAAAGTAGGCCTGTAGTCAGGTTGCCTACTCTTGGTTAGTCTACTGGCTGCCCAGTTTGGGAAGAAGGGGGTTAATGCTCATGCCACCTTTTCATGTGTGTTCATGGGTTTTCCTCTGGAGTTCAGCCTCCCTCCTGTGTGATATAAAGTAAAGAGGCCCAGATTCGGGGGGGGGGGGGAACCATGCACGAGGAAGTGGGGACTCTAGAATGGGCTCCAGATGCACATGCAGAGACTCGGAATTATGTCCCAAGAAAGCTCGCTGGAATGCCGACCCATTGGAATGCTCCCAGGACATGAACTGTGTTCGAGCTATCGCCAGTTTGTACTATTCACAAAGATGTTACATCCATACAGGTAATCCGGGACAGCCACAGTAAGGCTCCATGCACACTTGGCTTAAAAAAAAAAAAAAAAAAACTCCAGTTCCCTTGGCAGAAAAAAATGCTCATATAGAGTGTAGATGAGTTTTTTTTCTGCCTGAAAGCTCCAATCATAAATGCAAATCAGAAGAGTATTTTTTTTCCTGCCTCTAAAACGTTAAGCTCAAAATATACCTGTGTAGCACTACTCCCTTCTGAGCTGCTGGTGATGAGGTCCCCTGGGTTACCCATAGCAACAGTACCATAGTTCAGCAACTTCAAAGTGCCTGGCTCAGTCAAGAAAGTCTAGGAGTTTTTTTTTTTTTGAGAACTTGGATAGGAGAAGGGAATGAGTGGGATACTCCAACTTGAATAAACTATGCACAATTTGCTGAGACGTTAGATATAATTGAGTGCGGCAAGGCCGCTGCTTCACCTTGTCACTAGCAATGAAGTAGTAAATAGATAAGCTGTACTGTACTGCAGAACACTCTTCAGGGCCCTTCCTGGTACCCCCTTTGTTCCTATTCTTCAGGGCTTTCTACATGACACCCCCTTTACTGTAATACTCTCCATATGAGGTAGCTCCTTGATCCCCTGTCTTCACTGGAGTGGTCCCCCTTCCTGGGCCAGACCCTTTGGCAGGTCCCTTCGTACTCACGGACACTGTTTATATCCAAGAGACTCTGCCAGCAGCTCCACTGTCAGTTACGCCGGATCCTCTGCAGCTCATCTCCACACTTGGTTCACTAGGGCTCTAGCGATCACAGGATGATCACTTTTAGCGTAAAACAATATAACAAGGCAAGTGGGGAACATAAGAACCCTAAACTTCAGAAGGGCAAACTTTCCAAAATTGTGCTCATTGATGGAAAGGGTAAACTGGGACCAAACCCTGGGATCACTGACCACGGAGGATAAATGGGAATGCTTTAGGAACATATTAAACAAATGCATCTTGCAGTGCATTCCTACGGGAAATAAATTTAAAAGAGACAAAGCCAAACCTGGCTGGCTAAACCGCAACGTTAAAAAACTTAGAGGGGAAAAAAATGGCCTTCAAGAACTATAAATCAGAGGGCACAGTATCGGCTTTCGAGCAATACAAGGAGGCAAATAAGAAAAGTAAATACGAAATCAAAATGGCTAAAATCAACCTTGAGAGACAAATAGCGGAGGATAGTAAAAAGAACCCAAAGAAATTCTTTAAATATATCAACAGCAAAAAAGCTAGGGCAGAGCATATTGCACACATAATTAACGATGATGGGAGGATGGTTACAGAGGACAGTGAAAAAGCAACCGTGCTGAATGCTTTTTTCTCGTCATCTTTACACAGGAAAAGGAGGGGTACACTGACCACGACTATATGGTTAGTAGTAATACACAGGTCTTGCTGCTATGGCTAACAGAGTGAAATCAGGGAAAGGCTGGATAAAATTAAACACAAACAAATCACCAGGCCCAGATGGTGTACATCCGAGAGTACTCAAAGAACTCCGTAAGATTATATCTAGACCACTGTTCCAGATCTTTGCTGACAGTATTATGACAGGAAAAGTACCAGGGTATTGGAGGAAAGCTAACGTGATGCCGATATTCAAAAAGGGGCAGAGGCATATCCCGGGAAATTATAGGCCTGTCAGTCTGACATCGATAGTATGTAAACTTCTGGAGGGGATGATAAGGGACTATATCGTAGAGTTTGCAAAAGACAACAACATCAGCAGTAATCAGCACGGGTTTACAAATGGGCGTTCTTGTCAAACCAATCTCTTAACATTCTACGAGGTGGTGAGCTAGATAGGGGGGGGGGGGGGGGGGGGAGACCAGTGGATGTGGTGTACCTGGATTTCGCTAAGGCGTTTGATACAGTTCCCCACAAGCGCCTAATTTATAAAATAAGGTCTGCAGGGATCGACCGCAGGGTTTGCTCTTGGATACGGAACTGGCTAAAAGGGTGTGTCCAAAGGGTGGTAATAAACAGCGCATACTCAGACTGGTCTGAGGTGGTAAGCGGGGTTCCCCAAGGCTCAGTCCTGGGACCAACCTTGTTCAATTTATTCATAAACAGCATTGAGGACGGGATCAGTAGTTCTATATCAGTTTTTGCAGATGACACAAAATTGGGCAGGTCAATAACTGCACAGCATGAAGCAGATATCCTACAGAATGACCTGGACAAAACAGTGGGCAACGACATGGCAAATGAGGTTTAATGTGGAGAAGTGTAAGGCTTTGCACTTGGGGACTAAAAACATAAAAGCACAATACACGTTAGGGGGGGATTGCTTGGGGGAATCAAAAATGGAGAAAGATCTGGGAGTCTTGGTAGATGACAGACTAGGCAATAGCATGCAATGTCAAGCGGCAGCTGCCAAAGCCAGCAGAATATTAGCATGCATAAAGAAAGGGATGTATTCCAGAGATAAGACTATAATCCTTCCACTTTATAAAATTCTGGTCCGACCACATCTGGAGAAGTCTGTCCAGTTCTCGTCGCCAGCTCTCAGGAGGGATGTGTTGGAGCTGGAGAGAGTCCAGAGAAGGGCAACTAAACTAATTAGGGGATTGGAGGACCTTAATTATGAAGAGCATCTGCAATCGCTTGATTTATTCTCCCTGGAGAAGAGACGCCTGAGAGAGAGGACATGATAGCAATTTATAAATATCTCAATGGTGATCTTGGCATAGAAAAACAGCTATTCAGTCGAAGGGATTGCATGAGGACTCGAGGGCATACAATGCGATTAGAGGAGAAGCGTTTTAACCTCAGGCAACGTGGGGGGGTTCTTTACTGTTAGGGCTACAAGATTGTGGAATTCTCTACCACAAAAAGGTGGTTTCTGCGGGAAGTATGGTGGCTTTCAAAAGACTCAGATGTACATCTCAAGGATCAGAACATTCAGGGGTATGCAAGATGATTACGGCCAAACACACCTACACAGGTTGAACTGGATGGACTATTGTCTTTATTCAACCTCACCTACTATGTAACTAGGCCGACTGACTAAGACCACCTTCCTCACACACTGCAGGAGGAGAGACAGCCGGCCATCTCCTCCTCCTGGGACACTGCTTCCCGCCAAAGACACCCTGTCACATGTCCCCCCAGCTTTTATGAAAGCGCCCTCATTGGATACAGTGGGGAAACTCCCTCAGACCCAGTAAATCGCACCTAGAGACATGCAACAGGCAAACTAACAGATCAGGCTCCCCTGATAAGCAGAAGGAGCAAATAGATGCGTTTTCCTAGCACCTACCTAAGAGGGTGCTACAACTGTAATCATCGTAATGTGAATGAGCACATAGGATAACATTAGCTGCTTCTACAGGCAGAACAAAAAACTCCTGAAGGAGCAGCCATTTTTATGCCACTGTGCATGGTGCCCTAAGTTTAGTTAGAGAAAGAATGTTGCAGATTGTACATGTTCAGCCTAATGTTCAGTAAAGTTGTTTACCCTGTTCAAAGCTTGGTCTGAAGTTACTCAAGGGGGGCATATGGTGTCCCATCATATCTCTTTTAGGAACCTGGGTTTGGACTAGCACATTGGGGTCTGTAAAACATCACTACAACAAAAGGTTAACTTGCAAAGAAGAATTATTTTAGGATGCGTGGGTGGATGCCATCTGGTCCAGGCACTTTATCCACCCTTATTCGGTCTAAATATTTCTGGACCATATCACTTTTGAGCCATTGTAGATCATTTGGGGCTGTGTCAATACCATCCTCATGGTCATGAGCTCCCCCATGCTCCTTTGTATACACAGAGCTGAAGTAGTTAAAAAAATTGCCTTCTCTTTGTCCCCAGTCACCCACTCCTGATTTTTTTTTGTAAAGGGCCTACATGTTCAGACCGGACCTTTTTTCTATTAATATATTTAAATAATTTTTTAGGGTTTGTCCTATCTTTTGCAATCTGTTCATTTTTAATTTTTGTGTCATCAATTTCCTTTTTACATATTCGGTTATATTCTTTGCAACAATTAAACAATGATCGGGTTTCTTCATTTTT
The DNA here is from genome assembly GCF_965119305.1 of Pelophylax lessonae. Lineage (NCBI taxonomy): Eukaryota > Metazoa > Chordata > Amphibia > Anura > Ranidae > Pelophylax > Pelophylax lessonae. The sequence goes on from NC_138780.1 coordinate 67,989,175, forward strand.
ATATTTTTTAAAAGCGCATTTATAGCTTTTTTAACTTTGGCCATGAGCCACATAGGTTTTATTTTTAGCCTTTAAAGTGAGCAGAGGAATCTCAACTATTTTCAAAAGGCGATTTCTGAAGTACCGACAACACCAAATTGAGGTCCCACGGAGGCAAAGGAGACCTCACTGGCGGAGACAGGTGGCGGACTCCCTGAATAAAGGTGTGAACCAAGCAATTTGTGGCCAATGGGCGTTGAAAGAAAAATCGCCAGGGCCAATATCTGGCCTTTGATGGTACCCAAGGCCAAACGCTGATTTACACCTCTTCGGAGAAGCGCCAAAACACGAGACCCCAAGAAGGAGCCTCACACCAAGTAATGTACACCCTCCAGACTCGATGATATATCTTCCTAGAAGTTTATTTTCTAGCTTTTAACAGCATAGGAATCACCAATTCAGACACCCCTCTAGCCTTCAGCACCTGGCTTTCAATAGCCAAGCCGTTAAGGCCACCGACTGTAAAGCAGGATGGAAGATCGGTCCTTGAGTTAACCCATTAGCAGGACAGGTATCTGCTCCTTTGTGCAAGGAGGAACAGGATGAGCACTGCCAGAGCCCTACAAAATGACCTCCAGCAGGCCACTGGTGTGAATGTCTGCAACCAATCAGAAACCGACTTCATGGAGGGTGGCCTGAGGGCCCAACATCCTCTAGTGGGCCCTGTGTTCACTGCCCGGCACCGTGGAGCTTGATTGCCATTGAACACTAGAGTTGGCAGGTCCGCCACTGGCAGCCTGTGCTTTTCACAGATAGTAGTTTGTATGATGCATCCAAGGTGAACCTGCTTCCAAGTACCATTTTGAGTTGCTGCAATGAAATTTATGCAAAATGGACTAGCCTGCTGCATAATTTTTTCACTTTGACACCCGTCTGAGTTCAGCCCTCCGAAGGTTGATCATTTCCAGCAAACGACGATTTTCGTGAAATAATTTGGTTCCTAACACATTACCCAGTCCATATCAGTACATATATCCAGCATGATATTTTTCCCCGTTGAGATCTGATGTGTTTTCAAAGCGTTACCTTTATTTTTTTTTGAGCAGTGTATCGATATGTATATCTCCCATGAGCGGCATGCAAAAAAAGCATACATGTAAAAGATCGCATGTTGCCACAGCAATGTATGCTTATGTACATAAAGCTTCTTTGCTCTATTCACTGAACTCAAACAAAGCATGCGGAACCAGGAGAGACAAAGTCTGTAAATCGGCATGTTTGTTCTAGACCCGGAGGCTGGGTTTACACTGGTGCGATGCAGGAAACCCTACCAATCCTATGCGGGTTCCCGCATTGCAATCGGTTCACATGGACATCTACACTATTTTGGTTCGAAAGCAATGAGAATTCAAACTGTATGGCTGAATTTGCATCGCACAGACATCACATGTGATTTTTACAGGAATGCGGTGGGAATCATATGCGATGCCTGTGTTTGCACCAGTGTGAAGCCAGCCTCAAAGTTCGGAAGCAAGAGTGTTGGCATTATAGCCATGTAACCAGCAATTTCAAAAGTAGATGTCAAAAGTAGATGTCAGCAGTTCCAGCCTCCATGATTCTCCTAGGGCAGGTTTCCTTAAAGTTAAATTGTTTTCAGGCATAGGTAAATATTCAACTTACCCAGGGCCTCTACTGCACACCAATTATCTGGCATTTGCCTGTTGACTCAGATTGTAGTGCTTATTAGTTTGGGCAGAATTCAAGATCTCATGCAGTGCCTGCATCTAGGGTAAAAAACGAAGCACAGGAACAAAGGGATCTATTTGATTAACATAGGTACTTTCTCGGTCAAGGTCTCGCTTTTCATTATTACCTTTGAAAGGTTTTAGGCCAGGTCAAGTTCACTTTAACATCCAGACCACCCCCCTGCTTTTGAAGTTAGAATTTGCAACTGCAGTGTTTACCTACAAAACGACTTTCAGGTGAACAATGGCAATACAGAAGCTTTAAAGGCTGTACCAGAACTTGCAGGACCTGCAAAGAGCCTTCTAACAATTCATAGGGCTAGCTGGAATGAGCTTACAAAAGTATAGGTGCATTTTACTAAAATACATACCATTACATTCATTAACTGTTGCTGGTTTCAGAAGGAGGTCTGTTAAATTTTGCCCAAATGGAAAAGTTGTTTCATTGACATGCACCCTACAGTAAATTTGCAGCTATACTCAATGCAGACAAAACAGAACACATTAAGCCCATTTCCCATGCATAAAGATGAGAAATAACTTTCTATAAAGTTGATAATGTATGGCTCCACCTAGTGGTTATACCAATGTAGCATTTTTTTTTACCGTTAAGCTGGATATACACTATCCAACTTTTGTGGTTAGATTTCCTTCAGATTTACATTTTCTATGAAGTGCAAGGGCCTGCCAGATTGCATACAAATTGAAAGTGTTTAGGTTTGACCTCATATTATATGGTTTTGGTAAGTCTAAAAGAAAAAGTCTTCAGAAAATCTTATAGTGTGTATGGCCCATTAGGCTCCATGCACACTGGGATTAAAATGCCAGATCCCTCAGCATGAAAAAACGCTCAGTTTAGAAGAGTAACTTTTTCTCTGCCATAAAGCTCCAATCAGGAACACAAACCAAAAGGGTTTTTTTCCCGGTCTCTAAACATTGGAGCTTAAAATATGCCTAAAGGCGTCCTAATGTGCATGGTCACATAGGATAACAATGAGCTGCTTCGACGGGCAAAACTCCTAGCAGTGATTTTTAAACCATTGTGCATGGAGCCTTAAAGGTTAAGCAAACCTGCCTATCATTTAGCGTCTATTCACACAAGCAGTGTGTATTACAGTGCAGCTGATGATATGTGCTGTGAAGACAAGGTCTAGCTTACGGTTAACGATTTAATATGTTTATTGAAATGTGACAGAATTATGTTTGATTCAAGCTTTATGCATTGCGGTGTACTGCGTTAGCAACACACTGCTGAAAAATATATTTAAAAAAGTGGCAAGTTTTATTCAGTGCATACCACTTCTGCATAGTGGTGTGAACTTCAAAGGGCAAATTGCCTTTTGTATTTTGGGACTTGCATTGGACAAGGCTGCCCTGCAAACAGTGTGAATGGGACCCTTACAAGCTGAAGGCAGAATCATAGTCACTATTTTGATCTGTCGTTACAATGGTGCTGCAGATGGGATTAGCTAAGACACCAGCCATTTAAGGGTTAAAAGTTCCCCTAAGAGCAGGCATACCTGTCACAGCTGCCAGGAAGCTTTACTAGAGGTATGCCTTAATAGTAACGTTTTGTGCCTCTTTAAATAGAAAAAAAAAAAATATATGACAATGATCAATGCAAAAGTATGAAAATTATTTTTCAGTTTATTTTCTCTATATATACATTGCACATTAAATCTAAAACAAAACCTAAACCACAACATAAAAAAAAACTTTTTACAACATCTTATAAAGAGGTATGTCACCTGAAGATTCTGTTGTACAGATTTAGATTCTGCTGCCGAAAGGTTGGCAAAAAGGGGAGGTTGTTGATCACAGAAACGGAGTTCATTTTTTTCTAGTTCACAAAATAAAAACGTTTTTTATGTGATGTAGCATGCAGAAGCCACCGCACACTGCATTCACCTCCAATGTAAGGTGAATGAAAAACTGGCTTTAGCTCAGATCGTACGATTAAGTTGATTGTGTTGGTAAAACATGTAAGAGGGGCATGACCGATGGGCTGGGATGTGAGCTGAAGCCAGTTTTTCCATTCACCTTACACTGGAGTTGAATGCAACAAGTGGCAGTATGTGCATGTTAGATTACATTTTGGTGGAAGAAGTGCTCTATTATTGCCAGCACCTGAATACAGAGTGTAAACCTGGGAGACTGACGACTTGGAGAGGCGCTGATCTGTTATGGCGTCAGTCTGTTTTGGGCAATTGTGGCCTCAGAGTACTTTCAACAAACCATTTGGGTATTGCACATACTTTGTTATTTCTATGTATTGCTTGTGGATTTGTTAATAGCTTGCCCTGAAAAATTAACTTCTGGTTTTTAGATTTGAACTTCCTTACTACATTGGTTTGCTTTATTGCAGACAAACAGAATTGAAAGATAACATAGCAGGAAAATTAAAGTTCAGATGTAATGCAAGGGATGTAAAAACCATAAACAAAGTATGTAAATCGTATTTTGTTCATGTACTTGAAATATTACACACTAGGTTTTAGATATGTCCAATGCATATTTCCTTGGTTTTAGGGACATGTCCAAAGCATATATCCTGTACTGTACAATGCATATTTACTTCCATGGTAGTTGAGTTGATATCCCATCCTCTGTACATTCTCTATGCAGTACGAGCAAGTCAAATTATGGCATGTATGTAGTATTTGTGAACATTCAGTCCTTAGCATCACCTACTCCATCTGCATTTATTGCAAACATTGCCTCAGCCTCAGGCAGACACGGAGAGTCATAGATCTTACAAATTCTGGTCTCTCCTCTACCCTTCCGTAAGTAAAGTCTGTAATAAATAAATAAAAAAAAAAACACACGATAAGTATTTATTGTGAACAAAACTAGGAATATCATAGCTATAAAATAAAAAATGCAATTTTTTCTCATACCTCGTAGTAGATGCATGTGCAATAATATTTCCTCCAATGGGCTTTTTAGGATCGGCAGCAAACATAGCAGCTCCATCTACCTGTGCTACAACCTGGTTTGTAATCACAACCGCTACTCCAAACTTTAGGATAGAAAAAAACATTTGTTACGGAATTAATGTCTAGTACTATATGCAGATAAAGTGCAATTCAACAGATCACAGATCAGTGGAGAATATACAGTAATCATACCATCTCCCTTGAAATTTCACACTTTGGTCTCTGATGCCCATCATAGCTGATAGGTGGATTCATGTTGTGGCCATACGGCTCTAGGGTTTAGAAATATATGCCAAGATCTGAAAAACTTGGGCTGATTTACATTTTGATTGAAAATTCTCAGCGGTTTTAGTAAATCAGTCTTACCTTATGGAGTATAAGTTTTCCCCAAGTATGTGAATTTTGTCAAGATAGTCTGGATTCCTCCCTCAATCTTACATTTATAAAGATACACAACAGAAGACAGATCTACCTTCCTATGACCGGCTTTATTGTAGGGAAGGAATGAATCTTGAAAGTTCTAAAAAGGTAAAGAGATTTGACAACCACTTCAGCTCCGGAAGGTTTACCCCTCTTCATGACTAGACCATTTTTTGCGATACGGCACTGTTACTTTGAGACTTGCGCGTCATGCGACACTGTACCCAAATAAAATGCATGTCCCTTTCCCCCACAAACAGAGCTTTCTTTTGGTGGCATAAAGGCCCGTACACACGTACCGATTGTCGGCCGAAAATATTTGGCCGCCGAACGATCAACCGATTTTCGGCTTGTTAGTATGATGCTTCCGACAGCCGACAGAGCACTTTCGGCCGAAAAGAATCTGTCGTGCAAGCATTAAAATTTTTGTTGGCCAACACCAGAACGGCCGATTGTTCGCCAGTCAGTATAGAATTCGGCCGACAGACAGCAGATTTGCAAGACTGGGCATGCTCAGAAAAGAAAAAAGACCAGGAACGTTAATCATCACATGACATCACTTCTGCAGTCGGCTGTTGGCCGACAAAATTCGTGTGCAGTCTTTTGCAGTTTTCAACAGACAAGACAGCCCTCGGACAAAAGACGGCCGATCGTTCGGCCGACGATCGGTACGTGTGTATGGGGCTTTAGATCACCTCTGCAGTTTTTATTTTTTTGTGGTATAAACCAAAATATCCAACAAAAATAAATAAAAAAAATTTGAATTTCTTCATCAATTACATATTTTTGGTACGAAAAAAATTCAAGTGTATATTGATTGGTTTTCGCAAAAGCTATAGCGTCTACAAACTATGGGGTATATTTTTGGAATTTTTAGTTATTCATTTTTTACTAGTAATGGCGGCGTTTAGCGACTTCTAGCAGGACTGCGATATTGTGGCAGACAAATCAGACACCTGATACTTTTTGGGGACCAGTGACTCTAATACAGCTACATAGTCAGGTTGAAAAAAGACAAGTCCATATGGCTCAACCAATAAAAAAAAAACGTTTACAACGGTCATGGGTATCAGGTGGCAATCAGAGCCGTCTGCTCCGTACATCGGCTTCCCCGCTGACGGGCGGGGGCTCACGGCCGGTGGCGCACTCTCGCCTCCTAGCTACCTGCGCATGACCAACGTATACCTACGGCGGTTTGCGCAGGAGCGGCTTCCTGCCGCACTATATCTGCAGCAGGCGGTTGTAAAGTGGTTGCAGCAATCTAGTGAGCTATCCAGAACCACCTCTGGAGGGAGTCTATTCCACATTTTAACAGCTCTTACGGTGAAGAAACCTTTCCATATTTGGAGACAAAATAGGTTTTCCTCTAGACGTAAAGAGTGCCCCCTTGTCCTCTGTGTTGACCTTAAAGTGAACAACTCAACACCAAGTTCACTATATGGACCCCTTATGCATTTATATATGTTGAGGGTATCCCCCCTTAATCTCCTCTTCTCAGAGAATAAATTCAGTTCCTCTAATCTTTCCTCATAGCTGAGCTCCTCCGTGCCTCTTATCAGTTTGGTTGCCCTTCCCTGCACTTTCTCCAGGTCCCCCGATATCCTTTTTAAGAACTGGTGCCCAAAACTGAACTGCATATTCCAGATGAGGTCTTACTAATGATTTGTACAGGGGCAAAATGATATCTCTCTCTCTGGAGTCCATGCCTCTATTAATACAAGAAAGGACTTTGCTTGCTTTGGAAACCGCAGCTTGGCATTGCATGCTATTAAGCCTATGATCTACCAGAACACCCAGATCCTTCTCTGCTATGGATTCCCCCAGTTCTACTCCCCCTAGTATGTATGATTCATGCGGATTCTTAGTGCCCAAGTGCATAACTTTACATTTATCAACATTAAACCTCATTTGCCACACAGCTGCCCAATGAAACAGTGCACTGAAGTCAGCTTGTAAGTTGGAGACATCCTGTAAGGAAGTTATTCCACTGCAAAGCTTGGTGTCATCTGTAAAGACTGAAATGGTACTTTTAATCCCAGACCCTATATCATTTATAAAGATATTAAAAAGTAAGGGTCCCAACACTGAACCTTGGGGTACACCTCTGATAACCTTCGACCATTCAGAGTAAGAAACATTAACCACTACTCTCTGAATTCTATGTTTTAGCCAATTTTCTATCCATTTGCAACCTGATCTTTCCAAGCCAGTAGGCTTTACCTTACACATTAGCCGTGTGTGGGGAACTGTGTGAAACGCTTTTGCAAAATCCAAATATACTACATCCACAGCCACCCCTCTGTCCAAGGTTTTACTTACCTCATAAAAATAAATCAGGTTTGTTTGACAATTTCTGTCTTTCAGGAATCCATGCTGTCTGTTGCTTAAAATATTTTTTTCCAGCAAGAACTCATCTATGTGGTCTTTTATTAAACTCTCCAGTATCTTTCCGACTATAGAATTTAAACTAACAGGTCTATAGTTACTTGGCAAAGACTTTGATTCCTTTTTAAATATAGGCACCACATTGGCCCTACGCCAATCCAGTGGTACTATTCCAGTCCTTAATGAGTCCCTAAAAATTAGAAACAAAGGCTTTGAAATTCCAGCACGCAATACTTTTAGGATGCGTGGGTGGATGCCATCTGGTCCAGGTGCTTTATCCACCTTTATTCTGACTAAATATTTCTGGACCATATCACCTTTGAGCAGAGATGTATAGTAACGAAGTAGAACTACTTAAGTACTGTACTTAAGTACCGAAATGCAGTATCTGTACTTTCCTAGAGTAGAATTTTTTTCTCCTACTTCTACTTTTACTTCACTACATTTTTTCGATGATTTCGATACTTCTACTCCGATATTTTTTTTTTGTGCTGCAAAAGTACTCGTTACTTTTCTGCCTTTCCCTTTTCTTTTTTGTTTGGTTTCCCTCCTTACTGCTCTCTCCTACTCTTTCAATTATCCTCCCTATTCTGCCTTCCCCCCTCCCCTCCCCTTTTCTATAGGAAGGCAAAGGTAAAGATACCCCCCTTTTTCATGGGTACCTGGTCTCTGGCCATTTGGGTAGCGTTGTTCCGCTCCAGGCTTCCGCTGGGCCGGCGTGGAGTGCTCCCACATGCGCCTCTCGGCTCTCTGCATGTGTGGCGGCCTTCGGCCACTCCGCTCCTCCCCTCCTTGTCTCCATTCGCTGACGTCTCAGCGCTGGGAGGTGGGGATTCCGGCGGCCACGCAGTAGAGGCACGTGCGCATGCACAGTGCGATCGAGGCACTAGCGGCCATCTTGGTTAAGGGAAACATGGGGGGTCTCTGATGTAAGGGGGGGCTTTGTGTGGGCGGTCTCTGATGTAAGGGGGATCTGTGTGGGGGGTCTCTGATGTAAGGGGGGTCTCTGATGTAAGGGGGGCTCTGTGTGGGAGGGCTCTGATGTAAGGGGAGCTCTGTGTGGAGGGGCTCTGATGTAGGGAGAGCTCTGTGCGGGGCTCTATGGGGGGGGGGGCTCTGATGTAAGGGGGCTCTGTAGGGATGGTCTCTGATGTAAGGGGGCTCTGTGTTGGGGTCTCTGGATGTAAGGGGGGCTTTGTGTGAGGGGTCTCTAAAGTAAGGGGGCTTTGTGTGGGGGGTCTCTGATGTAAGGGGGGCTCTGTGTGGGGGGTCTCTGATGTAAGGGGGGCTTTGTGTGGGGGGTCTTTGATGTAAGGGGGCTCTGATGTAAGGGGGCGCTGTGTGGGGGGTCTTTGATGTAAGGGGGCTCTGTGTGGGGGGTCTCTGGTGTAAGGGGGCTCTGTGAGGGGGTCTCTGATGTAAGGGGTCTCTGTGTGGGGGATCTCTGATGTGTGGGGGTCTCTGATGTAAGGGGGCTCTGTGTGGGGGGGGGGTCTCTGATGTAAGGGGGACTCTGTGTGGGAGGGCTCTGATGTGGGGGGCTCTGATGTAAGGGGAGCTCTGTGTGGAGGGGCTCTGATGTAAGGGGAGCTCTGTGTGGAGGGGCTCTGATGTAAGGGGAGCTCTGTGGGGGGCTCTGATGTAAGGGGGGCTCTGTGGGGATGGTCTCTGATGTAAGGGGGCTCTGTGTTGTTGTCTCTGATGTAAGGGGGGCTTTGTGTGAGGGGTCTCTAAAGTAAGGGGGCTTTGTGTGGGGATGGTCTCTGATGTAAGGGGGCTCTGTGTTGGGGTCTCTGATGTAAGGGGGGCTTTGTGTGGGGGGCTCTGATGTAAGGGGGCTCTGTGGGGGGGTCTCTGATGTAAGGGGAGCTCTGTGTGTGTGGGGGGTCTCTGATGTAAAGGGGGCTCTGTATGGGGGTCTCTGATGTAAGGGGGCTCTGTGTGGGGGGTCTTTTATGTAAGGGGGGCTCTGTGTGGGGGGTCTCTGCTGTAAAGGGGGCTCTTTGTGGGGGCTGGGGGGTCTCTGCTGTAAGGGTGCTCTGTGTGGGGGGTCTCTGATGTAAGTGGGGCCTCTGCGGGGGGTTTCTGTTGTAAGGGGGCTCCGTTGGGGGGTCTCTGATGTAAGGGGGGTCTCTAATGTAAGGGGGGCTAAGTTTGTAGTGATCATAAAAAAGAAAAGTCAAATGAAGTGCAAGAAAAAATGTGCAGGGCGCTGGTGGGGGCGCCACAGGATCAGCTCGCACAGGGCGCTTGAACACCTAAGGCCGGCCCTGGTTGGGAGGTTCTTTCCCATTAACAGCAGATATGAAATTATATTCATCTTGTTTTGTCACATACAGTATATATATTTGAAGATTCACAATATTTTGAACTTTTTATTGACTTAGATTTCATACATTCTTCCTTTATTTCATTATTGGAATATATTGTTGTATACCACATTGGTTTATATATGATTTTGCGCACCAATAAGCTGTGGAGAAAAAAAACAGGCAGGGAAGAGAAGGAGGGATGCTTTAAAAGGGGAAGGGAGGGACATACTTTATCTGTTTTTTGTTTACAAAAAGTTACAGCCTAAGGAATTGTGATTGTCCTTTAGGTTAATCATTTGAATAAATCATTTGAAATAATAAAAAACAATATGATGTTCAAACTTTTGACTTCTTTCTTTAATAACTACATAACACAGTACTTCTACTTTCAGTACTTAAGTAGAATTTTTTTTTCAAAACTACTGGTACTTTTTACTTTTAGTACTTAAGTAGCAATGTTTTTGAAAAAACTACTTGCAATACTTAAGTAAAAAAAATGTTGAATACTTTAGTACTTCCACTTAAGTAACTTTTTCTGCGAGCACTTCCACTTCTACTTAAGTAACTTTTTGATCGAGCACTTGTACTTTTACTCAAGTAGAAATTTTGAGTACTTTATACAAGTCTGCCTTTGAGCCATTGTGGAACATTTGGGGCTGTGTCAATACCGTCCTCATTATGGTCATGAGCTCCCCCATGCTCCTTTGTATACACAGAGCTGAAGAAAGTATTTAATAAATTTGCCTTCTCTTCGTCCCCAGTCACCCACTCCTGATTATTTTGTAAAGGGCCTACATCAGGCATCACTAAATGGCGGACCAAGTCAGGACCCAATCAATGTTCCGTGCTGTTGCGACATTTAGGTTCTGTTTTTTTTCCCTCCGCCACTGCAGCTCTGTCTTTACAGCGCTGACATCGGAGGAGCAGCGCAGTGATGCACAGAGGACAGGGGCTGGTACAGTTAAATGATTGGTTGCTAGAACTGCTCTGTATTCTAGCAACCAACCAGTTAACTGGGGCAGGTCCTGCCCTCTGTCCATCCCTTTGCTGCACTTCTGATCTCAGCTGCTGTGCCTCCAATGTCAGCCACGCTGCCCTGTGTAAGGTAGGACAGGGAAGAGGGCACTGCTGACGTAAAGGGGGAATGAGGGGTGATATCAAAGAGGCAGGCAGAGATATGAAGGGGGATGGGGTTCTACAAAGGGGGTGAGGACTGATGAAATGTAAAGGGGGGGCTGGGGACTGCAGTGTGAAGGAGGGGTGCGATAAAATGGGGGAGGACAGTTATGTGAAGGGGTGCTATAAGAGGGGGGGGGGGACAGTTATGTGAAGGAGGGTGCTGTAAAGAGGGTGAGGACAGTTATGTGAAGGGGGTGCTATAAAGGGGGGGACAGTTATGTGAAGGGGGTGCTATAAAGGGGGTGAGGACAGGAATGTGGAGGGGGTGCTATAAAGAGGGTGAGGACAGGAATGTGAATGGGGGTGCTTTACAGGGGTGAGGACAGGAACATGAAGGGGGGCTGGGGACTGCAATTTGAAGGAGGGGTACTTTAAATGGGGCGAGGACAGGAATGTGAAGGGGGGCTGAGGACTGTAATGGGAAGGGGGGGGGGTTGATGTGCAGGGGGACTGAAAACACTGATGTAATAAAAAGGATTGTGATGTGAAGGATCGTAGACTAGGTTCACATTATTGCGTAACGCGTGTAGGCGGCCCATTTATTTCAGTGGGCAGCCTTATAAGCAGAAACACAGAAAAATAAGTCCCTTACCTTTTTTCTTTTTAATTGCGCCATACCAAGCTGCATGGTACTGTGGCACTCATAAAGACGAATAATTTTTAAAAGCTCTTTTCTTTTTATTTATAGCTTTTAACTTTGAGCCAGATGGGCTAAAAATAAAAAAAAGTCTAAAAATAAAAACATTTTAAACATATTATCCATGGGAATATACTTTGCAGCGAGTTTGCATAAAGTCTTTTTGAAAATTTCCCATCTCTTTTCTGTGCTCTTATCGATGCCAATATTCCCTCCCAGTCTAAATCCTGGAGAGCAGCCCTCATCCTTGAAAACCTTGCGTTTTTTGCTTACAGCTAACATTTCCTGAGTGGTAGAAGGCACTGATTTGGAGATAAGCAATGACACACCCCTAGAATAAGAGGAGTGGGTGGCATGAAAGGACCAGCCCACCCAGGGTCGTCGGATAGCACCCAATAGGGGGCCCTCGGCGTGAGTTTCCACCAGGGCAATAATGTCAGCACGCTGCTCCTTCAGATAGAAGGTGCGCTTGATTTTATCAAGTAACCCACGCATATTCCAGGTAAGAATTTTAAGGTGTGTCATGGCAGCAACATACTGATCTAGAAGTGACGGGGGCCAGGAGGAGTCCCCAGGGCAGGTGGCGCCCCCACCAGCATGAAAATATTCAACAATGTCACAGAACAATAAAGGCCACGGACAAGTAAAGGCAGGCATACATTCAGATAACACAAACACATAAGCTGCATATGACAAACAAAACCAACCGGGCAAGCCGAAGAATAGTGTCCCGATCACTGTAATTCAAGAACTTTGCAAAGAACACCCTAAGGAGGGGCGCCTTGAGGGGGCTTCTTGGCAGGCATGCAGTGGGCTCGTGCCACAATGAAGGCATGAGAAAAGGCCTCCCTGCCGTAGGTCTTAACAAGCAATTCTTCCAGAAAAGGAGCCAGGTTGGTACCCTCTGCACCCTCTGGCAGGCCAATAAATCGCAAATTGTTCCGCCGGACTCAGTTTGAGATCATCTAGCTTCTGCAGGAGGCCTGCTCTACCGAGCCTCTGAGCGGGGGGGGGGGGGGGGGGGGATGTCATCCTCCACTGGGCCCAGGCGATCCTCCGCCTCCGACACACGGCCTCTGAGCTTTTGTAGATCCTGCTGGAGGAGGGAGATATCCACCTTCACCTCCTCCAGTTTTGCAGTCCGTAATCGCCTCCAGGATTTTGCATTGGTCTAGAGGTGGCGCGGCCGGGGCAGGAGGGGAAGAAGGAGAGCAACCATCTTTGGACTGCATGCTTCCCTCCTGGCGCCGTAATATGTCCAGTTTAGTAGCCGCTTCGGATACCTTCCGTGGAGGCGACATGGCGAGAAGAGAAGCCGGGGTGACTACCCAAAAAAAGTAGGCGAGTAGAAAGCAAAGTAAAGTATCGGGCACAGGATCAATATATCGGATATAGACCGGGAGAGCTCCGCTCACCAGCGTCCATTCACATGCAGCTCCAGGCTACGCCCTCGCTTACAGCTAACATTAAATGAAATCATATTATGGTCACAGTGATCAGTGCTAAAAAGAAAATGGGGTTTTTGACTTCCTGTAAAATCTATTTCTCCGATGTTCATTGACGGACACAACTCCCAAATCTAACCATTGGGTTATACTGCCCCCTACAGCAGTACGACACTAGGCAGAAATAAAATCTGGCTACACCTATGGGCAGTCCCAGGGAGTATACTCCCTCTCTCGGCTATAGGTACTCAGTTCAGGTGCAAGCAGTGTCAGAAGAATTACAACTTCAGAGGGTTGGGTGCCGTGTCCGTCGAACATTCATTGACGAACAAAGCTCCTGATCTTCTTAACCATTGGGATGTCCCAAAGCAGTGTTAAAAATGAGGGTTGTGAACAGCAAAAAAAAAAAAAAAAAAATCTCAAGGCTAAACAGTAGCCAACCAGGCAACAGGAGCTAAAACAACAACTGGAGCCCACCTTAAAAAAACAACAATACACCCTCAAAGAGGATCAGGTCCTCTGAACAGCAGCCTGCAAAACCTAGTGGCCAAAAGAAGCATCTGCAGATGTCAACACATTCACTTTATAGAACTTTGTGAAAGTGTGGACCGACAATCAAGTGGCCGCCTTGCAAACCTGCGCCACTGACTCCTGACAGAAGGCCCAGGAGGCACTAAGCATCCAAGTAGAGTGAACCAGGAAAGGAAGAACCTGACCCCTGATGGAATAGGCCTGAATAACCATCTGTCTGATCCATTGGGAAATGGTCGTAGAGCAAGTGGACAACCCCTTCTGAGGCTTATCCGTGAGCACAAATAGGGAGTCATTTCCTAAAAGACTGCGTAGCTGCCAGGTACACCCTAATTGCCCACATTCAAGGCATGCAAGGCAATTTCCTTCAGATGTTTTAGCCTGGGACACAGGGAAGGCAACACAATGTCCTTGTTCAAATGGAAAACAGACAACCTTTGGAAGGAACGATGGACAGGGGCAAAGAACCACCTTATCTCTGAACCAGTAAGGTGGCCAGGATAACGCCACCAATTCCGACACCCTGCGCGTACAAGTGAAAGCTACCAAAAAGGCCACCTTTTGGGACAACGTAAGCAGGGGAATCTCCCGAAATCAAAGGTCCCAAGGCAGCAACGAAGACCACACTGGAGGTGTTTAGTGCCTAACTCCCTCAAGAAAAGTACGCACCAGGGAGTATGTGGCCAAAGGCCATTGAAATAGGACCACTAAGGTCGATAACTGACCCCTGATAGTACTCAAGGCCACTTTCTGCTCAACCCCCCCCCCGTTTAAGCAATGTCAAGATCCGAGCCAACGAACATCGAGGATGAACCCCAGGAGACTCACACCATGCAATGTATGTCTTCCACGTACCACGGAAGATCTTCCTAGAAGTAGGTTTCCTAGCTTTTAACAGCGTTGGAAACACTGACTCACGACTGTAAAGCAGGATGGAAGATTAGTCCTTGGGACAGCAGATCCTCCCGGAGAGGAAGCTTCCAAGGACCATCGTGACCAGCCGCACCAGATCAGCGTACCAAGCCAAGCGAGACCAGACCGGGGCCAATAAAATGATTGGAATACTTTCCCGCATAGAAGTCTTGGCAGAAGCTTGAGAGAAGTGAAGGCGTAAATCAGACGATACTGACCCCGCAGGGCCACCAGCATGTCTGTGGCATCCGCCAGAGGATCCCGTGACCGAACCACAAACCTCTGCACCTGTTGAGGTGGCAAGTCAACAGATCCACCTCGGGGATGCCGAACAGGAGACACAACTGATGAAACCCCTCCAGATGAAGGGACTTCTCCCCATGGTCCAACGCCTGCCGACTGAGGTAATCCACCTGCCAGTATTCCAAATCTGGGAATGTATATGGTGGAGAGGGCTGGAACAAACTGTTCTGCCACCTTAGAATGCCGGCTACCTCTAGAGCCGCCAGGACACTGCTTGTGCTCCACTGGTGACTGACATAAGCCACGGCTGTGGCATTGTCTGATTGAATATGCACTTGACATCCCTGAAGACAATCCATCCAATGTTCCAGGCAAAGTCTGATCGCTCGGAGTTCCAAGACACTGATCAGTAGTCTGGACTAGGCCTGCACGATATTGGAAAAAAAATATATTGCTATATTTTTTTTCCAACGATACATATTACGATATTGAGAGACCCGTCAATCCAGGCTAAAGTCAACAATTACCTTACAAGGGACACCTGGGACAGCCAGGGTTAATGTTACTGTAGGGATGGGATGAGTTTTGCAGCAGCCCTTCTTCTGATTGTATATATTATATACTGCACTGGGAGTCTGGGACAGCCAGGATTAATGTTGCCGACACTGTAGGGAAGGATGCTGGGAATGGATGGAAATCATGAAGCATGCAGGCAGCAGCACAGCCTTCTAAATTTTAATTGCAGATACAGGGCAGGCCAGGGTTAATAATGGTACTCAATACTCTCAGTGACAGTCAGTGACAGTGTGGAATCGGATTATTCAGTCTCATTCTCGTCGGGACTCACAGTGGTGGTAGGAGCGGATGACTAGGAGCCAGTAAAAGATCACAGCCGCATACACTGACTCACTCCACTTCCGTGCTCTGCAGCCCACACGTTCAGTCTCCGCCCTCAGCTAGTTTTCTCAAATGGCACAGCGAACCAGTCACGCCGTATCGGCACAGCGAACCAATCAGGTGTGCAGGCACGCGTTATTTGTTAGCTGTGCAGCTGCTCACGGCGTGCTCCTCAGAGTCCCGACTTCTCCCTGCCTATGCAAAATATCGTGACCTAGACGATATGAATATCACCCACGTCCGCAGAATGATAGTCGATATATCGACTATCGTTCAGCCCTAGTCTGGACGATAGTCGATATATCGACTATCGTTCAGCTCTAGTCTGGACTCTTCCAGTGTCCAGATCCCCTGAGCAGAATATTTGCTGAGAACGCCTTCCCAAACGGACAGGCTGGCATCCATGGTGACCACTGTCCAATACCAGGGGAGGAAGGATTTGGCCAGCTGAAGCACAAAGTCACCATATCAGGGACTCTTTCATTCTCCAGCTCAGCCGGGTGCGATTGTCCAGAGACTGCGGATTCTCGTCCCATTTGGCCAGAAACTCCCTTGCAGAGAACTCGTATGGAACTGTGCAAACACACCCGCCTCGAAGGTAGACACCATGAAGGCCAGCACCTGCATGCAAGTCCAGAGGAATAACCATCTGCTGGACAGCAGGAGACAAAGTACAGCCTGCAGTTTCTGGAGTTTGTCCAGAGGAAGGAGCACTCCGGCTAAGGCAGAGTCGAGAGTCCGACCCAAATAGTCCAGTTTGTAGAAAGAAACCAGAGCAGACTTCTGAAAATCCAGTTTTTAGCCAAACTCCCTCAAGCTCGTATGGTGATTACCAGGTTTTCCACCAGAGCAGTAGAGACTGCTCGCAGAAGGATGACGTCCATGTAGCCCAGTACCACGATACCCCATTGGCATAACAATGCAGTCACTGGGGCAAACACTTTTGTGAAAACCCGAGAAGAGGCGGGATCAAAAGGTAATGCCACAAACGGATAATGCTCCTCTCCCACAATAAAGTGGAGGAAGCGCTGGATACCGACACATATTGGAATGTGAAGGTAAGCTTTCTTGATGTCGAAGGCAAGAAAATCCCCCTGATGCAGGGAAGCAACCACCGTGTGAACAGACTCCATTTTGAACTTCTGCACCCGCACAAAGCAGTTCCGCATCTGCCTTTTTTCCTCGGGGACTGTATACAGGTTTGCGTAAAACCCCTGAAAACGTTCCAAAGTCAGAACCGGGACTATCACCCGTAAAGAAAAGGGTTTGCACCGCCCAAAAAAGAGCCTGTAAGCGGACTGGGGACAGTCCCATGTTGGAAGAAAGAACCCCTTTCCAGAGGGTAAGAACGAAACTCAAACTTGTAGCCAGACCGAATGACCTCGTGGACCTACTTGTTCTCGTATCAGGGGAGTCCACGGGTCCGGGAACCAGCGAAGATGTCCCCCTACCCCAGATACAGGTGAGAGCACCCCTTGTTGCTGAAGAGGCCTTGTCCACGGGTCTGGAGAAACTTGTGCCTGACCAAGTTCGCTTGGATCCTCCAGAGGCGGCCCCAAAGAGCTCCGATACCTTGTCAGTTGACCCCAAGGGACAAATAACTTACTATGAGCCGAGAAAAATGGGCCACGTCTACGAGGGACCTTGCCCTCAGTAGCCTGCAGAAGAAAGGTATTCTCCCCCCCCCCCCTCCTTGAGACCTGTAATGATGTCATCCAGGGTAGCACCAAAAAGGCAACCTCCTCGAAAGGAAAGATCAGTCAAAGCCTTGTTGCAGACCAGCATTTGAGACAAAAGACACACCGAAGGACCCCTGCCGAAACAGAGATCTGAGCCACTATGAGCCGCATTCAAAGGAGGCATCATATATAAACTGCAGCCCCTGGACCAGCTGGTCCGCTAGCTCAGCAAAGGCAGGGGGAGCCACTCCCCCTCCGATCACGGCTTAAAAGGTTAGCCCACTCGGTCAGAGTCTGCGACACCAGGGCCATGGGGAATATCAGCCTCAGTGCCGAACCAGCCAGGATGTACAAATTGCGGGGCCACAGCCTCCACCTTCCTGTCAGCCAGGTCCTTAACCTCCCTAGCGGTATATATAGTGTACCAAAATCGGTAACCCCGAGCCACACTCGGGATCACCCCACAATAAAACTCACCATTCCCTGCAATTCCCCGCCGTGTGCTCGGCTGATGCTGGCACCTGTCTTTCGGTTCCCTTCCCTGCGAGCGTTACAAAGCGGGGGTGGGGGTACCGGCGGCAAATTAAAAAATGTAAATACACCAAATGACATAATACAAAGTTGTGATGCTAACGGATTACACTGTATCATGCCATTTCACCTGATGGCTTTTCCAGTGCCCTGCCTGTGCTTTTCCAGTTCTTTGTGCCTGGAAAATTGAGAACGACCATGGCGTCCAAAAAGCGTTTTTTGCGCGCAAAAGAGCTTTTAGACTAAATGGAAAACCGTAACAGCGAAACAGAGTTACTTGAAGAACTGAGCGATAGTGTAAGGGTAATCCCAAAACTCACTGGTTTCAATAACATTTTGGCTGTTGAAGCCAGATTGAAAATTATATTTATTTAGACAAACATGTAGATAGGAAGCCATGTTTGGAGAGCAAGTCAGTCAATTACATTCTGTTGGCTTAATGAACATTGCTCTAACTTCCTAAAGACTTGTATTACAATTTTATACATTCTGAAGTGGGTGGCACCTATCTAAAGTTTCTTTGAAGTTCCATCTCAGTCTTTGATGACATTCTTTGATATGCGAAATGGACATTTAACATAAAATGTGTCACTTCCAAAACTTGTTGGCTAAACAGGTCTACAGAGGCAGAGATAGCAATCTTAACAGCTGGAGCTGCAAATGGCTCCTGAACACAACAGCTGCCATACAATACGACCTCTCACAAAACATAAATCCAATATATCTGCTTAATCACAAATCCATGCCCGATAATCATAAGTAAATATTTAACAAAATGGCTGCTTCCCTTTTCCTCATCAATAGCGATTCGTGGGAAAATTCGTCATCAGGTACGTTGGAAATTCTGAAGAATTATTTGATATACGTCCCAATTTTTTTTTAGTTTTGGTGCATGTAACGGAACCGTCGACCCACACCGTGCTTGTGGTCTTCCGTCAGTATAAGGCTTCCTCCAGTCTGGACATATAGAGATATT
Organism: Pelophylax lessonae; assembly: GCF_965119305.1. Taxonomy (NCBI): domain Eukaryota; kingdom Metazoa; phylum Chordata; class Amphibia; order Anura; family Ranidae; genus Pelophylax; species Pelophylax lessonae. The sequence continues at coordinate 68,007,982 of NC_138780.1, forward strand.
CCAGCCGCCCCCCCATACAAGAACTAGCCTGAACTTAGCTTGTATGTGTCTGGAAACAACTAACTCCTTTATTAAAACAAGCAGTAGATTTTTATACACTTGAGAAGCATGACAGTCACCACACGAACAATGGCCTGAACATTTACATAAGCATCACATAATGAATAGATAACGAGGTAGAGCTGACTCATGGCTAATCCCATCTAGACAAGGTTATCATTTACATGCTAATTAGCTCAGCGTACTTAAGTCAGCCTGGAAGCCCAGACTGCCGGCACCAAAAGTAAAACAGATACAAATACACATATTATAGTGTAAATACTGAGAACCCACAGTAAACAATAGATGATCAAATCAACATGATTTACAATCCATGGAAGACAGGTGTTTGGGCTGATGGCATGCATCTGTTACAAGTCTGATCAACTTAAGCAGTCCAAACCATCAATTTATCTGTCACATAGTTTTTTTCAGTCTCAGTGACGGCGAGTACCGTCACATATCTTCCCCCCAAAGGTAGACGAACCAGGTACCAGACCCCCAACTGGTCTGTGCCTGAGTTCGTCGGGTAACAAGTCCCAAAGAGTCAATCCATCATGGCAACTTCCTTGACAAAGTTCCACATAGCTTGTAAGTTTGTCCCGGCAGGGCGCATGGAGCTCTCATAGCCAATCAGTCTGTGGAAGTCTGGTTTGGGCAGGCCAGACTGGGCTTCTTGGTCACCCTGTGTCCCTAAAAGACACAGGGTGATTTAGACATAAGAAGTGCCTAGGGGGTTGAGAGAGGTATTTCCCAACCTCTCTAAGGTAAGCTGTGTTCCAAGGACCCCCCAACCAAAGTGACTACCGTCACATCTCCTTCCTTCTGGAAGGAGACTAACACAGGAGGGGACCCCAAATGGGTTGACTTTAAAGGTAGTCTGTAGTTCCAGCCCCCCAATGTCTATACCCACACAGTACCCCAAGCAAATTGTCCCAAAAGGAGCATTACTCACCCAACCAACCTCTGCCTCTCTCGTAGAACATACCCGCTGTAGGGAAGAAGCGTGGACTGGCCCTTCTCCCTGGAGTCCTTTCAGCCGCTGGAGAGAAGACAGGGTGGCTGGGCTCACTCCCTCATGCTGTTGGGGATCTGGGCCGACTGCCCAGCATCCCTGGGGTATACAGGTGGGGATTGTAGTCTCATCCACCTGCTCAGGAAATCCATCCCTTGTGAGTTGAGGGCAGAGGCCAGAAGCACTCTGCTCTGTTGCCAGCACTTCTGCTGGGGACTCCACGTAATCTGCTCCGGCAACCTCTTGTCTCTTCTCCCCCTGGATCCTGATCTGCTGCTGGGGACTGACCACCACCTTCTCACCCTGGGTCTCCGGGACTGCTGCAGGTGTGGGGCAGAGGTCTTGGACCCTCTGTCCAGTTGTCAGCGCTTCTGCTGTAGAAGTTTCTTGTAACTCCACAGATGCTGCTGGCCTGAAATCCCGTGTCCCTGTCAGTGGTGTAGCAGACAGGTCAGCTGCCTCTTCTCTCTGGGAGGCTGAAGCTGCTGTTGGTGTTGGGCAGAGCTCAGTAATGCTAGGCCCTGATGCCAGCTTTTCTGCAGGAACATAAACTGAAAAGTCAGTGGCCTTGCACACATCTTGCTGGGTCACCAATTGTTGCAGGCAGAGGTCAGCCACGCTGTGCCCGGATGCCCGCTCTTCCGCTGCAGGCTCACTGGGAGGTTCCTCCTCAGCAGAAAAGTCTATTAAATCCCCAGTTTCTGGAATTGCTGAAAGTTCAGGACACAGACTGGTGGCACTTGGGCCCAGTGCCAACACTTTTGTAGGTGATTTATAATCCAAATCCTCTTCCGATGGAAAGTCCATTAAATTTGTAATCCGTGGTTTGGGAATGAAGATGGCTTCCTCTATCCAGCGGCTGATCAGATGCATTCCTCCATCCAAGCTCGTCCTGTGCAGAAACAGGTTCGTCAAGGTGAGTCAGCACTTGCTGCATCCGCCATAAGACCTCTGCATCCAAAACCGTGGGTGCAGGTGAGCAAAGCACACTATTACTGTGCCACATTGCCGACTCTTCAGTCAGGATTTCTGGACTGTCAGCTGGTACTTCTGGATATTCCCAGGCAAGGGGAGCCCAGGCCTGGTACTGAGCAGAGTCTAGCAGCCGTCTGTAGGTGATCTCCAGCTCCCATTCCTGATTGGCCAGAAATTCCAAATCTTCCAGTGCCCAGTGCACGTCCAAGACATTCAGCATCTGTTCTCTGTATTCCAAGATTTCCTCTAAACGCCACTCCAAATCGCTCCCAAAGTCGGGGTCCTCAGACAGCCTCTCTAATAACAGCCCCAGGCCGCCGTAGCAAAAGCCTTCCGTTGGGCTGCCGTCTGCTGTCCATGGGCACACTTGGGTTACGTACCAGCGGAGGGCTCTATAGCGCTCATCCAACCGCATCTCTTCCTGGACCAGCCTGCTTAACTCAGCTTTCCATTCCTTATGCGGTTGTCTCCCCAAAAACACCATTCGCACTTCGTACTGCGACCAGTACCTTTCCTGGAAGGAGGGGAGGATTTTTCCCTGGTGTCGCTGCTCACGAGCTAGTGCTTCCTCCCAGAGTTCCAATCGGATTGAATTGTGCCATCCCAGCAGGACCTTCTCTGAAACTTGTCCCCTGTGCTGTATCCGCATCTCTCGCAACCTCCTTCCGAATTCCTCTTCCATGGCGGCTGATATCTGTACCTCTCCTCTTCTGCTCCCCGGACCTTGGATCCCGGTGGAGGTTTGGATGTTCCAGACTGCAGGAAGCGTCCCACCGCTTGCCACCAATGTAACGGAACCGTCGACCCACACCGTGCTTGTGGTCTTCCGTCAGTATAAGGCTTCCTCCAGTCTGGACATATAGAGATATTCCAGCCGCCCCCCCATACAAGAACTAGCCTGAACTTAGCTTGTATGTGTCTGGAAACAACTAACTCCTTTATTAAAACAAGCAGTAGATTTTTATACACTTGAGAAGCATGACAGTCACCACACGAACAATGGCCTGAACATTTACATAAGCATCACATAATGAATAGATAACGAGGTAGAGCTGACTCATGGCTAATCCCATCTAGACAAGGTTATCATTTACATGCTAATTAGCTCAGCGTACTTAAGTCAGCCTGGAAGCCCAGACTGCCGGCACCAAAAGTAAAACAGATACAAATACACATATTATAGTGTAAATACTGAGAACCCACAGTAAACAATAGATGATCAAATCAACATGATTTACAATCCATGGAAGACAGGTGTTTGGGCTGATGGCATGCATCTGTTACAAGTCTGATCAACTTAAGCAGTCCAAACCATCAATTTATCTGTCACATAGTTTTTTCAGTCTCAGTGACGGCGAGTACCGTCACAGTGCAGAATGAGTAGTTTGAAAATAATGAAGAATTTGATGAAACTACTCATTCTGCACCAAAACTAAAAAAAATTTGGGAAGTATATCAAATGATTCTTTAGAACTTCCAAACTGAGCTATGTGCCAGAAAGAGACATCAGAATCATTGCTCTTGTCACTTTCCGTACCGGATGACGAATTTTCCCACGAATCGATATTGCTCAGTTCTTCAAGTAACTGTTTCGCTGTTGCCGTTTTCCAGTTCGTCTAAAAGCGCTTTTGCGCAAAAAGAACGCTTTTTGGACGCCATGGTACAAAATTGGAAAAGCACAGGCAGGGCACTGGAAAAGCCACCAGGTGAAATGCCATGATACAGTGTAATCCGTTAGGATCACAACTTTGTATCCTGTCATTTGGTGTATTTACATTTTTGAAATTGCCGCTGGTTTCACCCCCCGTGTCGCAACGCTCGCAGAGAAGGGAACCGGAAGACAGGTGCCGGCATCGGCCGAGCACACAGTGGGAGGATGGCTGGAGGACGGCAGAGGAGGTGACTCGGGGTTACCGCTTTTAGTACTCTATATTAACCCCAAGCCACACTCGGGAATACCGCTAGGAAGATTAGAATTTATGATTTCATGTTTCAAACTTTCATACCCGGGATGTCTACTAGACTCTTGTTTGGACAGATTTAAGCGGGTTATTCCTAAGAATTACAGGCCTAAAATATAAAACAAAATATTTCCATGCAAAACAATGTACCGCTTTTAGCACAGAAATGCTGACATAATCAGACCATCAGGGAGGTTAAAGGCCAGGGACTCTTCAGGCGAAATCATGGTTGCCTTGTTTAACTGGAAACCGGAGGGTCCACCGCCGGTAAAACAGTCCACTTGAGGGACTCCTCACAGGGGTATCGCCTAGCAACTCGCTTAGGGACCCCAAGGGGACGATTGGGTCGTCATCACACTTCAGTGATAATTCTGTCAAAATAGAAGGGGAAGGGAACTCCTTTGCCGCTCTGGATGGCTTGTGAGTGCCAAAAGGGAACCTGCGCCTCCGTCGCAGCCATGTCCTCCAACTTAAAGTCTCAAGCACAGCTACATTCAGTGCGGCCACCTGGGTCTTTTTGTGCGCGGTTGCAGAAGCAGAGGAATCGTCCTCACTATCTGAGGAGTCAGGACGCGTGGTCATAGACCCAACAGGGTGACCGTCCTCGGTGGCCGAATTAGATTTAGGATCTGAGAAGACAGATGAGGCAGGAAGCGCCTTTATGCGACAGCCGTCGCCCAAAAACCATGTCCACCCGGGACACAAGGGACTCCAGGACCGCCGTCAGTGCATCGATCGATGGATGGGACCCAGAGGGCCCCACAGCCTTGGAGAGGGGATCAGGGGGGGAGATGTGCTCTAAAAACTCAGTGAGTCACCAGGGGGACCCAGCAAAAAAGTGTAAAAAACTGCTAAGGGGCAACCCCCACCACTCTGGCAGCACCACCTAGTTGCCAGTCACCGAGCAATCAATCCTCAGAAAAGAGGGAGAGGACTCCACCAGACTCCCCACCCTGCAGAAACCAGGCACTGCAGCCACCAGGAGAATCTGCACTGCACGAGCAGTGATCAGGAAAAGAAAGGATCCAGGGGATGAGGAGGGACTCCCACAGGGCTCCACTACCATGGCCGCCCCTGTTTTCAATAGCAAACCACCACATGGCTGCCAGACTACACAAACATGGCCACCATGTATTAAAGCACACAGGCTACAAGAAAATTGCGTCACCAAGAGGCTCCCAGGGACCAAGGAGGGATCCCTAGGCCTTAAGGACCGGCCCAGGCAAGACGGGGGGGGGGGGGCGGCCTGGCAGGAGCCCCTCCAGATACAACCCCCCAAGTGGATCATCCAGCGGCGCACCCTCCCGCCCCCATCGCCAGCATAGCACCCTGCCCCCACCCAGGAAGGTGGCCAGACCACCCCGCACAGCCCCAGCCTAAGTGGGGGGGGGGGGGGGGCCAATAGAATGGAGGGGACAAATGAAGGGGTGTGCCTGACGGGAAAGAGGGGGAGCAGGGGGTCTGACCATCCCCAAGGAGGGGCCCACGTCCACCCCAAAACCCTCCAGGGGCGAGGGGGGTGGAATGCTACTCACCATACCAAGAACCAGGCGGGCACCATTGCAGACAGAACCCCTTGCCATCAGGATGGGGGGGGGGCTGTCAGCCAGGAGGAACGCTGAAACTCTGGCCGAGACCAGGCTGTATACGACCCCGCAGGCCAGCTATGTTGCAGCCGACCTAGCTGGGAGCTGGAGTCTGCACGCGCTCGCTGGCAAGACTGGGGTGATCACTGGATCTAGATTATGCAGCCCAATGCCCAGTCCGGCAGTTGATTGTAGATCTCACAGGAAAAAAACAGGAGAAAAATTTCCATCTAAAAAGAAAAAAATTGCCAGGACAAGAGATCCCAGCAAGGAACTAGGTCCTTACTCTTGACTAGGCAGGAAAAAAAAAAAAACTGAGTACCAATAGAGAGAGGGAGTATACACCCTGGGACTGCCCATAGGCATAGCCAGAATTTTTTTCTGCCTAGTGTCCTACTCCTGTAGGGGGCAGCATAACCCAATGGTTATGAAGATCAGGAGCGCTGTCAGTCTATAAACGAAATAAATATGCACTATCACTGTACTAAGGACACTGGCAGGGAAGGGGTTCACATCAGGAGTGATTAAAGGGTTAAACGAGTTCCTAGGGAGTGCAAGCACTGTGGGAAGGCAGAGAGCAGTGTTCTTGCTTAGCAGAAACACAGAATCACTGCCTTTCCTCGTCACAGAACAAAAATCTACCTTGTTTACATAGACAAATTGTTGTTCTGCCTGTCTCCCGATCAGCAGGTACTGGTGGAAAATGCATCAGTCTGGTGCTAGAATTATTGCTCTCACTGTGGCGTTATGCAACATGTGTATAGCAATTAACAGTTTCAGGTTTAGGCCCCGTGTCACATCACTTCCAGATCAACAACTTTAAGGGGAGGAAAGGGGACATGTGTCTGCTCTCCTCCCTGCCCCCCTCCACCTACTACAGTCCTGGGCCCACAGATGGTCAAGCAGAGCCCAGGATACAAAGTGGAGATTGGGTGGGGAGTATTCAGGCTGCAGCCCAGATGCCATGTTGAAGCTTCTGGTCGCCCTGGCGACCTGGGGTTGGTCAAGCACTGCCTTATGCATTTTACTTACCTAAGCCCCATCCAGTGTTGTACATGAGAGCAGCAGTTTTCTCTCAGAACATTGGCTCCTGCTTCAGTCAATCACAGCCAGTGAGGAGGGAGCAGGGCTTGGCCACACAGTGTGGCTCAGGCTTGATGTAGGGGCACTTGGTAGGGGGGGAGGAGTCAGAAGCATCAGGAGGAGGAGGCCCCAGAAGAGGCGGATCTTCTAAAACCATTGCACAGAGCAGGCAAGTATAACAGGTTTCTTTATATAAAAAAAATTATCCTTTAGAATCACTAAGGTTGTACTTTATGGACGTTATTTTCCACAACCATTTTAGAAGGGAAAAAAACCCACATATGGAGCCAAGCAATAGGAATATTAGGCTGAAAAACTTTATGAATGCAGGGACAGATAACAGTGAAGCATTCGCTGTAAATAAATGCAGTTTAGGCAACAATGTAGTATAAATTATAAACCACCAATAAAAGTACCGTTTGTTGAAGTCAGGTAACAGATTATTGGCAAGGACTTGAGTTAAACTTTGGAGGACCTAATTTCTTGTACAGCCATCAAGCTCAAGCTGTAAGGACACATGCATGAAGGTAAAAAACCTTCAGACTTTTTATAAAAAAAAAAAAAAAAACTTTAATAAAGCCATCATTTAAAAATAAAACACTAACAAAAAAACAAACAGATAGTGTACTAAATTTGAAACCAGAGACATTCATATAAAAAAACATACTGTACTAAATTTGAAATTATCACACAAAACTTACTGCACATGCCTTGCTTAAAATCTCAAATAAGAGTACAAACCTCATCAGCAAGTCTTAGTAGCATTCTCAAAAAGCGGGCCAAATGCATTTGTCTCGCTGAAAGCTCCCCTCTTCCAGAATAATCTGTCCTATATAAAGCAGTAGCACTATCCACAATGAGAAGTGCATACCTAGAGAAAAAAAAAGACGATATAAAAAAAAACCAAACCAAAGCACAGCTAACATGGGTTACGTGTGGGTTAGCTGTGCTTTCGCATATACTTTCATGACGTCCTGCAGTTTTGGTATGATCCCAGAAAGCACACCAAAGATGAAGCTTGCATGGGAATTTGGTGCGCTTTCTAAAACTGCACCAAAACCACAAGACTTTATAGAAGTCTATGGGACAGCACAGCTTACCCACATGAAAACCATGGGTTAGCTGTGCTTTAGCAAAAGCACAGCAGGATAGTGTGAAGCTGCCCTTAGCTTATAATAAAGCACAGGTATAAACAGAAGATGTAGAAACATAAAAAAAGGTTAAACACTTTAGCACATCTTTGGGAAAAAAAAAAAAATAGATTTTTGTACTTACCGTAATCTTTCGCAGCTCCATATCTTCTTAGACCATTGGGTTATGCTCCTCCCATCAGGAATAGGACACTAGGCAGGAAAAAAGCTTTACCACGCCTATGCAGTTGTCCCTGTAGACCTAACCCCACACACTATGCAAGAGCCCCTAGTTTCGTTGCAAGCAGTGTTTAGAAGACAAAAAACCCCATTTCACTCACAAGTAGAGGAGTGGGTGTTGCGGCTGTCAATGAACTTCAGAGAAAAGGATTTTATGGTAAAGTACTCTATCGTTCATTAACAGACACAGCTCCATATCTTCTTCGACCAGTGGGACGTCCCAAAGCAATATATGCATGAGGGGTGTAAAAAACAACGCAAAGAACATAACTTTCCAAAGGCTAAAATTAGCCAGCCAGGTAACATGGAGCTCACCTAGAAAAGCACACACCCTCAAAAAGACAAAAAGCTTCTCTTTTAAACAGCAGCCTGCAAAGTCTTGCAGCCAAAAGAGGCATCCGAAGATGCCAACACATCTACTTTGTAGAATTTTGTGAACGTATGCACAGATGACCAAGTTGCTGCCTTGCAAACTTGCATTACTGACACCTGATGACGAAAAGCCCAGGAGGCACTCAGCGCCCTAGTAGAATGCACCTTCACAGGGAAAGGAGGAACCTGACCATTCAGTGAATAAGCCTGAACAACAGTCTGCCTGATCGATATGGTCACAGCAGATGCAGCCAATCCTTTACAAAGTTCCTCTCCAAACAACCTCTACTATAAAGAGAAGATCAGTCAATGCCTTCTTGGAAGCCTGGTCCGCTGACCAGCTTTTTAACCACACCATGTGTCTAATGGCAATCCCCACTGCAGTCAACCTGGCCACTAAGGGGGCCACATCCATGGACACATCACACATGAACACAAGGGCTTGAGCTATTTGGTCCAGAAGTTCAATCAGCGCTGGGGGGAGCTGTTCAGATTCTAAAATTCCCCTTAAGTAACTTCACCCATTCAGTGACCGTCTGACACCAGAATGTTCACAAAGATTGGTTTTAACCAGTTCTGGACCGGAAGATTTTCCCCCTTAATGACCAGGCCCTATTTTGCGAGCTGTGAAAATGTGGAATAGATTCCCTCAAGAGCTGCTTCTATCTAGCTCAGTAGATCGCTTTAAAAAGGCCTGGATTCTTTCCTAAGTGTACATAATATAACTGGATACTAACATTTATAAGTAAAGTTGATCCAGGGAATATCTGATTGCCTTTCGGGGGGGGGGGGGGGTTGCCTTCCTTTGGATCAACTGTGGGTCAAGGGATTATGAATCAAGGATTGTAATAATTATTTGATTTTTGTTTTTATGGACATGTGTCTTTCAACCAGGCTAACTATGTAACCCAATATGTACTGTAAATAAAAAGCAGTGGGCCAATCACAGGAGCAGGAAATTCCATTTCTCTGGGTTTGATGTATAGTTTCCAGTGTTACAAGCAAGATTTATTTTTTCTGTCCAGTTAGAAAACCCTAGCCGGCTGTAGACTGAAATAGGAGAGGATTTCTTAAAGTGTTACTAAACCCAGTACCCTACATTCACTATAAAATGGTCTCCCACAGTACACAGAATATGGAAATGCAATTATTGTAGTAAATATAAACTGCTAAAAACCTTTTCTCATCAGCAGTACATATCAGTCTTGTGACTTCTATCAACATCTGGTTAAAGCTTGTAGGTAGAGTTTTCATGCTAACTAATAAAAAGATGCAGGGTCCTCAGTCCATTCAAACTCTCACTATACAGGGAACGGTTTTGCCAACAGTGCATGTCGATGCTCCGTCCAATAGGACCGAGTACCTCTACAACTGATATACTACCAGATAAGCAGTGATAGAGATCTCCAAATAGAGAATACTCTAAAGATAAAGTTGTAACTGAGGATCATCAACGATGTAAAAATTTATTGAAAAACTGGCATAAAATTTTTACAAAATGGGGGTAAAATAACACCCCAGACAACAAGTGGACAACACAAAACAACCTTGTCTAGACAAGCACATAAAGAGGACCCCTGACACACACATACATTCCAATCAAAGGTTCTCAAAGCATATGAAAAATTGTTGGTTCATGACTGTATGGAAAAATGCCAAAGGTGATTCCCAGTGTATTAAACACATGGGTTAATACTAACATGGACAGTACATATGCAAGGTGAGATAAACGCCTTTACATCCAGGGCAGGAGCAATTATGCTGAAGATTGTTATTCGAAAGGAGTGGTGTATAGGGACTGAGTTCCACTTAGAAGTCATGGCTGAAATAGCAATGGGTTAGACCATATATAAAAAGGTAGGTATCTCATTTCCGCAGTCACAGCGGTCCTTTCACCAGGTTCCATAGAACAGTTTATCCTTAATAGTGGATAGAAGCCACAGCTCTGGCTAGTCCTCAGCAGGACTAGAGTTGGATGGAACAGTATCAGTATGGTCACAGAGAATCAATCTTAGAGCATGGGATACCGCAGAGTAAGCATGCGACTCAGGGAACTCATGGGGTGACTCACCAGTCTTGCGAGCTTAACTGTTCTACTCATTGGAGGTAAATCCCTATTCAGTGACACCAAAACTCCATCTTGGAGAGCAATTGGCCCAAGTTGCAGAGTGTCCAGAGGACCAGTAGCCAGATACTGGGAGACACTCACTGCCGTAGGGACAGTAACTGGGCGTCCAGAAGTCAAGGTCAGAACCGGAAATCTGGAAACTGTTGACATGGAACGCAGTGTGAAGCACAGGGTCCATTCGAGCTGATTACGTCAACGCGTTTCACATACGTCATGTAAGCTTCGTTAGGACGTACCGACATTTATTTGTTATAGTGAGAATAGCCGCACCCGATTTCAATTAAACATAGTAACATCGTATAGCGTCATCTTGTGGTTAAGGCCATGAACTGTTTTTACATCTAGGAAGCTAGAAACTAAATCTAACAGTCACAGTACTTTATAGCATATTTTTATTATTTTCATTCCTCCTCATTAATTCAAAACTGAAGTTCAGTAAGGAAAATGGCATTTGCAGAGGGGGCAAGGGGGTAATCTAGGATCAAGATCAGGAAAGAACCCGACAAATCCGCTATACTCAGAGGAAACATGGACCAGAAAGCCAAGGAGGAGGAGGGGACAGTTAGTAATAGCAGTCAGAGAATAGTCAGTACACATTCACATAAATCCTCTGATTATCCATTTGGTAAGGCGGCTGGAGCAGAGCAAGAAAGAACACAGGGAGAGCCTTCGAAATCATGGTTCCAAAAATACTTGTCAAAATCTCCTCTCCTGGGTTGCAATTGGAGGGCCAGGAAGCATTTGATTCTAAGGCCCTTAGGGTTACCTCCATGGGTCTCCGCAAATTGTAGGCCCAGGGGAGTTTCCTCCCTGAGTCTAATACTTTTTAGATAATCCCTAAATCTCATTTTCAGCTGACTTTTGGTCTTCCCCACGTATAACTTTTTACATGGACATTTAATAATGTATAGGGTCCTGGTAGTGGCATAGTTTATAAACTGTTTAATCTCGTAATTATTTAAGCCACTTGAGTCAGAGAAAACAGTTTTATCAACATAGCTACACATGTTGCAATGACCACATGCATACATTCCTTTAAGAGCGGAGAGGACAGTTAGCCAATTTCTATCAGTTTTCTTTTGAAACTGAATGTACCAACATGTCATTCAGGTTTTTCGATTGTCTAGCCACCATCAGGGGTTTAGGTCCCACAATTTCCTTTACTTTCTCCGATCTAGTCAGGATATTCCAGTGGTCAAACACTTTTCTGACTTCTTCCCATTTTACCCCATATTCAGTGAGGATTCTCAAGGGGGCATTTTGTTTAACAACCTCTGTTCGTTTGGGGTTAAGATCGATCCTTGTTCTCCTGCCAGACTCCTAGCCCTTCTCAAGGTTCTACGAGAATATCCCCTCTCTAAACAGTCTATATAAATTCTTTCCCTTACACCGATAGTCCTCATGCCTGGTGCAGTTTTTTAATTCTCATGACTGGCCCACTGGTATGTTCTCACTATAAAAAGTAAACAACGTCAATACATCCTGACAAAGTGTACGTCCCTACGGCAGTGAGTGACTCCCAGAATCTGGCTACTGGTCCTCTGGACACTCTGCAACTCTACCCAATTGCCCTCCAAGATAGACTTTTGGTGTCACTGGACGGGGATTTACCTCTAATGGAGTAGAACGGTCGAGCTTGCAAGACGGGTGAGTCACCCCATGAGTTCCCTGATTTACATGCTTACTCTGCGGTATCCCATGCTGTCTAAGATTGATTTTCTGTGACCATACTGAGACTATTCCATCCTCCTAGTCCTGCTGAGGACTCTAGCCGGAACTGTGGCTTCTATCCAGTATGTGAAAGGCCCCTGCGCTATCAAGGCAAAAGTAAGGAAATTAAGAAATTAGAAAAAAAAAAAAAAAAACAAGAGAGCTGCAGCTCCTAGTTCAGCCTAACCAAGAAACTGAGTATATAGCAAAAGTAGTAAGGTAAGTTAGTAAGGTAATGGAGCGGGGCTTGTCCAGTGGGTGTATAACAAAGTGGGTATACAATTGTCACTGTAAAGTAATAATGATGCAAAGAAATGACTGAATCATAAAAAAATATATGGCTGAAGTTTTTGCGGGTATCCAAGATAACAATAGCGTGCTTACAAATATAAGGCGACTACAGTGGCAATAATGTGAGTGGTGAATACGTGATACCAAAAAAAACAACAAAGAATATTTAAAATCTTCATATTACAAGATCATATGTTGAAAGCAATAAGGCCCCTTTCACACAGGCGGACCGTTCAGATCCGCCTGTCCGTTTTTTGGCGGATCTGAACGGTCCCCCCATGTATTCCTATGGGGCATCGGATGTCAGCGGAGACATCCGACCCGATCCGTCAAATCTGGACGGATGGAAACCCCATTTTCCATCCGTCCAGCGGATCGGATGGGATCGGGTGAGAACGGACTGACGGTCCGTTGACATCCGATTTCCCCCATAGAGATGCATGGGAAACTGTCAGCTGTGTCTCCGCACACAGAGCGGAGACACAGCTGTCCTCCTGCTGCTCAGCGGGGGATCGGCGGCTCGATCTCCCGCTGAGAAAAACGGACTCCGTCCAACGGACGGAGTGTGTGAAAGAGCCCTTAAAGCAGTCCATAAACAAGATAACATGACTTCAGTGCCAATACTGTGAATGGTGACACCAATAATTAAGAAATATTTAATAAATCATACACGGCCACATACTAAAAACAATAAGACAGTCCATAAAAAATAAAATATTCAATGCATGAATTACACCATAGAAGTTCATGAACGTAAGTAAAAAGTGAGATCTTGTGAGTGGTAATCCCGCTGGGGGTACAGGTGAACTAATCAGGGGGGTGACTTTAACAGTGGGCAGTGGTGAAATAAGGATGGGATTCTTCCGGATGTACTACACCCTTACCTTACTGCTGTAAGGTTACAGCATAAAAGAGGGGAGGCCTCCTGACACTCCAGTAATCAATCATCCAGGGGGGATGGTTTCGAGGGCACTGTAGTAGCTTTAAGGATACCGCTTATGGCAGGGATTCCTGGCCATCCTTTGCCTACCAGGGGGGGGCGTCATGGTCTCCTCTCCAGAAGTTGCATGGTTTTTGTGGTCAGACAATTGTGGAAATATTGCAATATATCCATGAACCACTTTTCATTATTTTGCATAAGCGCCTTGTGAAATTTCTTACATTTAATTTTTTTCCTTCTCTCTGTAGAACTTTTAATCTGTCTTACAGAGCAGCCACAACACGTGTTTAATACACTGGAAAGCACCTTTTGGAATACAGTCATGAACCAACAATTTTTCATATGCTTTAGATTTAGGAGAACCTTTGATTGGAATGTATGTGTGTGTCAGGGGTCCGCTTTATGTGCTTGCCTAGACAAGGTTGTTTTATGTTGTCAACTGGTTGTCTGGAGTGTTATTTTACCACCATTTTTGTAAAATTACATTTAATGCCAGCTTTTCAATGAATCTTTGCATTTTACATCATTGATGGTCCTCATTTACAACTGTTTCTTTAGAGTATTCTCTATTTAGAGATCTCCATCACTGCTTATCTAGAGCTTTCATTCTCCCCTGATTGTCTTATGAGGCTGCAGGACCCCTGACCCTCTCTGTCTGAACAGTGTTTGCCCCCAAGACTCTGTTCTAGCAGCAGATAACATGGGGACTGTAGGAGAAGGGGAGGATCAGAGAAGACATGCTCAAACAGCCTTTTTACACAGTGCAGATGATTAACCCCTTGCGTTCCACGGTGAGTATAAAATAAGCATGTTTACTGCATATGCAGACTGATTTTACAGTTGTGGGTTTAGCAACACTTTAAAATTGCTTCTGATACAATGTTAAAAACAGAGTTCTCTATTAAAACAGGCAGGGACAAAGGGATCTGTTCTCTTGGAACTGCACTTTTGCAGGTGGGTCTACAAATGTTAAGGGAAAACTGCAAAAAAAAAAAAACAAAAATCTGTATTTACTAACCTAGATTTTAACCCAGAGCTGTAGACAGACAAGGCTGGATGGATATCTGAGAAATTTAGCACCTTGTCAAATTTGTAATGTGCAAAAGAATTTGCTTTTAAATCTATTTTATTTCTTGAAATGTTAAAACACTCACATTACTGGGTGTTCTGAGGAAAAAAGTTACACTTTCAACCAGGGTGTCATGACATCTTAAGCTGAGGATGTAGATGGCGGGAGGGAAGCTGCGGACTGATGTGAAAGTGAACTATGCTTCAGACTGGGGTAAAGATTTTGCATAATTTCAAAGGGTGCCATAAAAAAAAAAATAAATAAATAAAAAGGTTAAGTCTATTAAAGGGGACCAAGAATCAGAAAGAGATCTTGCATGGTTTGATTCATCCTGTAAATTCTGATATAAAAAGAATTACTGCCAACATGTAGCTGGCGAAGTAGAAACCAATTATGCCTTCTTGAGAAACTTTTTCCCGTTTTGCTCTATCGATTAATAGATTAAACCAGGTTTTCTATGGTGACAAAATTTCCCAAGAAAATGTCAAGTTTTAGAACCTGGAAATTAGATTTGACAGCTTATGTTTAGCAGTGTTAAAATTTTGCAAAAATAAGTGGACAAAATCAGCTTCATAAACTGGTGAAAGTATCAGAGCCACAATAAAAAAAAAAAAAAAAAAAAAAGCGATATAGAATCATATTTTTACAATCCACAGGTATAGTTCTGTACATTTGCACAATGATCTTAATGTTGCATTAATACAAACCATGGTAAAAAAAAACAAAGAAAAAAAACAAAAACAACTTTACCTGGATTCTGCCATCATGGCAGATGCCTGATATAAAAGTTGGGTTTGATGGTCTGTGTTAAATGCCCGAGCATAAGCCACATTGTCAAGAACATCACTGCCGGACAAACCATACCTATTAAAATAAAAAACAAATAAATCTCACAAGCCAAAACAAAGCGCAATTTCCATTATTACAAGCATATAATGATATTCCATGTTTACAAAGGCTTACATGCCCATGTCTGATCAGACTACTAGTCTCTGGTTATCACTGAACTAAGAGCTGAAAAGAAATTAAAAGGAGAACCTGACTACCTGTATGCTATCGTGCAGGGGAGATCAAGAACTATGAACCACCACATAAGCAAGACTTGTTTAGAAGTAAATTTGCTAAGGTTTGTAAATTGATTACATGAATAAAACAAGCCCCTAAAGGCTCAGTTCACATTTGAGCGATGCGGGAACGCTGCAAATATGCAGCGTGATCCCGCATCGCATCCGCACCCCTGGCAGTTCACACTGCCATATGCGATACACAGGGGGTGTCAATTCAATATTAACGACACCCCAGTTTGATCACATATTGCAGTGCGATCTTCAAGTACGCACAGAATCGGAAGGCACAAGTGTGAACCACTATGCGATCCGATTCTGAGGCGGCTCAAAAAATGCCTCATGTGCTTGTTTGGTGCGGATGCGCTGCGAATTCAGCCATACAAAGCGTATGGCTGAACTCGCATCCGCACAGGAGATCGCATGTAATGAAGGAGCAGTGCGCTCCGAATAACATGCGATCAGCGCATCCGCAATAATGTGAACCCGCACTAAGGCCTCTTACATACGATACTCCTGTTTGAGCATCTCATAGTTAGTGAGGTTGAAAAAAAAGACACCAGTCCATCCAGTTCAACCTATGATGTGTGTGTGTTTGCTGTTAACCGTACATTGTATACCCCTGTATGTTGTGGTCTTTAAGGTGCCCATCTAATAGTTTTTTGAAACTATCGATGCTCCCTGCTGATACGACTGCTTCTGGAAGAGAATTCCACATCCTTACCGCTCTTACAGTGAAGAACCCCCTGCGTATTTTAAGGTTAAACCGCCTTTCCTCTAGTTTTAGTGAGTGGCCACGTGTCTTATTTGTATTCCCTTTCTCTGAATAGGTTTTTCCATATGCTAGGGTTGCCAGTACAATATTTGTACATTGATATCATATCCCCCCTCAAGCGTCTCTTCTCCAGAGAGAATAGGTTCAGTGCTTGTAGTCTTTGCTCATAGCTGATGTCCTCCATTCCCCTAATTATTTTTGTTGCCCTTCTCTGGACTTTCTCCAGTTCCAGAACATCCTTCCTGAGGACCGGTGCCCAGAACTGGACAGCATACTCCAGATGTGGCCGGACCAGAGTCTTGTAGAGTGGGAGAATAATCTCTTTATTTCTGGAGTGAATCCCCTTTTTTATACATCCCAGTATTCTGTTGGCTTTGCTTGCAGCGGCTTGGCATTGCATGCCACTGCCAAGCCTGTTGTCTACCAGTACCCCCAGGTCCTTTTCCATCCTAGACTCACCCAGAGGTTCCCCAGTGAGTAGCTTGCTTTCTGGTTTCTGGCACCCAGGTGCATTACTTTACATTTTTCAACATTAAACCTCATCTGCCATGTAGTTGCCCACCCCATTATTTTGTTGTTCAGGTCCGCTTGTAAGGTTTCCACATCCTGCATAGAAGATATTGGCATGCTTAGTTTAGTATCATCCGCAAATACTGAGATTTTACTCGATATCCCCTCCTTTAGATCATTTATGAATAAATTAAACAGGATTGGTCCCAGGACCTAACCCTGGGGGACCCAACTTTCCACACCTGCCCAATCCGAGTACTCCCCATTAATCACCACCCTTTGCAACCTCCCCTGGAGCCAGTTCTCTATCCAGGTACTCACCTTATGGTCCATACCTACCTTCCTTAGTTTGTACAGCAAGCGTTTGTGGGGAACAGTGTCAAAGGCCTTTGCAAAGTCCAGATACACCACATCCACAGGCTTACCTTTATCTAGGTGGCAGCTCACTCCATCATAGAAGGTTAATAGATTGGTTTGGCAAGAACGATTCTTCATGAATCCATGCTGATTACTACTAATAATACCGTTTTCATTACTAAAGTCTTGTATGTGGTCCCTTAACATCCCCTCCAAAATCTTGCAGACTACTGATGATAGGCTGACCGGCCTATAGTTACCCGGGATATATCTCGGCCCCTTTTTAAATATTGGTACCACGTTGGCTTTTTTCCAATCAGCTGGCACCATACCCGTCTGTAAACTATCCTTAAAGATCAAGAATAATAGTCTATCAATCACCTGGCTGAGCGCTTTAAGAACCCTCGGGTGCAAGCCATCCAGTCCTGGTGATTTATTTATGTTAAGTTTCTCTAGTTTAGTTCTAAGTCTATCTTCTGTTAGCCATGGTGATATTTCCTGAAGGTGTGTTTAGTTTGGCCTTACAAGCTGGGTTAGTATAGCCCCCCAATTCTTTTGTGAAGACTGAAGAGAAGAAATTATTTAACACTACCGCCTTTTCCCTGTCCTCTGTGGCTAAATCTCCCTTGTCGTCTTTGCAACGTGTGTGTGTGTGTGTGTGTGTGTGTGTGTGTGTGTGTGTGTGTGTGTGTGTGTGTGTGTGTGTGTGTGTGTGTATATATATATATATATATATATATATATATATATATATATATATATATATATATATATATATATATATATATATATATATATATATATATATATATTACACACAAACTAAAGCATACAGTACCTTTCAGCAACAGCTAGCAGCCTTTCCGGTCGAAAAGTGCCCTCAGTGTCTATGTACATGGCTTTCCCTTCACCGCCACCTCTGTCAATTGGGAGCTGAAAAAAAAAAAATAAAAACACTTATATACTAATATTTAAATTAGGTTACTTTTTTTTAGTCCACCTTTTTGAAGCTTATTTTTGCAGAGGATAGATTATATATATATATATATATTATATATATATATATATATATATATATATATATATATATATACACATATACACATACATATATACACACACACACACATTATATAAATGGATTTTTGTAAAATCTTACCGTAAAATCCTTTTCTCTTAGCTCATTGACAGACGTAGTCCTCGGTGATACACCACCTTCGGGTTATGTTGCCTCCACAGGAGCAGGACTAGACAGGAAATTAAAAAGCTCTGGCCACACCCTAGGGGCAGTCCCAGAGGGTATATCCTCTCTCTCTCTGCCTCAGCAAATCAGTTATGTGAAAAAGCAGTCTTTAGAGATTTTAACCCAACCCAACTCAAAAAACAGAGGGGCGGGGACTACGTCTGTCAATGAGCTAAGAGAAAAGGATTTTACGGTAAGATTTTACAAAAATCCATTTTTCTCTAGCGCTCATTGACAGACGTAGTCCTCGGTGATACACCACCTTCGGGACGTCCCAGAGCAGTATCACAAATGAGGGGTGGGAAAATGAAATCAAATCCCAATCTAGAAGGCCCAACCGGTGCCAACTAGAAGTTTACAATGCTCATCTTTAATGATGAGACTCAACAAAAAAGAGAAAATTTTTTTTTTTTTTTTTTCAAACAGAAAAAAACCCTCGAAGTAGACTACCGGTCTCCTCAAATTGCGGCCTGCAAAACCTTGCGGCCAAATGAGGCATCCGCCGATGCCGTCACATCAATTTTATAGAATTTTGTAAAGGTATGTACCGACGACCAGGTGGCCGCCTTACATACCTGGACCACTGACGCCTGATGGCGAAAGGCCCAGGAAGTACTGAGCGCTCGAGTGGAGTGCGCCCTAACAGGGAACGGAGGACTCTGACCCTTAATAGAATAAGCCTGTACCACCGTTTGTCTAATCCATTTGGCAATGGTCGCGGCAGATGCAGGCAAACCCTTTTTCTGGGGCCATCCGTGATCACCAAAAGTGAATCCGTCTTACGGAATGATTCCGTAGCTTTCAGGTATACCCTGATTGCCCGAACCACATCTAAGGAATGCAACGCATGTTCCCGATGATGCTTGGGCTGAGGACACAAGGAAGGTAGTACAATATCTTCATTCAGATGAAAATCTGAAACCACCTTAGGAAGAAAAGATGGCTTAGGATGAAGTACTACCTTATCCCTATGAATCACTAGGTATGGGGACTGGCATGATAATGCAGCCAGTTCTGACACCCTGCGAGCAGAAGTAATAGCCACCAAGAAGGCCACCTTCTGGGATAAAGTAAGCAAGGGAATCTCCCTGATGTTTTCAAAGGGAGGTTTCTGTAGAACCGACAAAACCAAATTAAGATCCCAGGGTGGTAAGGGCGCGCGGACTGGAGGAGCCAGGTGCCGCACCCCCTGGATGAAATTCCGCACCAAGGACTTGGTAGCTAAAGGTTTCTGAAAGAAGATTGCTAATGCTGAAACTTGACCCTTGATGGTGCTCAAGGCTAGCTTCTGCTCAACCCCTTGTTGCAAAAAGGCCAATATTCGAGTCACCGAATAGGTACGTGGAGGAAATCCTAAAGATTCGCACCACGCAATATAAGTCTTCCATGTGTGATAATAGACCTTGCTGGAAGTCGCTTTCCTTGCTTTAATAAGGGTAGGAATGACTGAAGTAGACAAACCTCTGTCCTTCAGTACTTGGGTCTCAATGGCCAGGCCATTAAACCCAGCGACTGTAAAGCATGATGGTAAATTGGTCCTTGAGACCACAGACACTCCCTGAGACGAAGTTCCCACGGAACGTCTGCGACTAGCATGTCCAAGTCGGCCAGGCCGGCTTGAGGAGGCCAGCCTAGAATTTCTAGGACCACTGGCGCTGATAGAATCTGAACCAGGCGTCCCTAGAGGTATCTGGCCCCGACCAACCGAGAAAGTCTGGTCGTTTTCTGTTCCCACACATTTATCAGATACCTGATTGTTATCAGGAAGGGTGATCTTTTCTGGTTGAACCTCAGGGACCGAAGTCACCCGACTAGAGGCTACTTGGCCTATCTGGTCAACCAGATCCGATTCCTGTGAGGTATAGCGACTAATCTTAGGAAAAGGTAAAGGAAAAGATCTATTCAGGGAACGGTAACTACCGCTTCCTGTAGTACTTAAATGTTGGAAGGGAAGAATCGCACCGGTAGTAGTGGTTGAAGCTCGATCTAATGTCCTGAATACCGGTGAAAACGTCCCCCCACCCTGAAACCGGGTGGGGGCGCACCTTCAGGCTGTGTACTCCTTTGCTTCGGGTTTGGCTGGGTTGGTCCTCTGCTTGTCCGACCAGCCCTTCTTGAACCCTCCTGGAGGAGTCTTGCCTTTCCCGCTAGTACCAGCCGGGCGCCCTTTATGGGCGGTAAAGAAAGGTCCTCGCTTGTTGCGAGGTCCCTTAGCTTTAGCAGCCTGTGGCAAAAAAGTGCTCTTGCCCCCAGTGGCATCCTTAATGATTTCATCTAGGTTGGCCCCAAATAGACGATTCCCCTGAAAAGGGAGATTTGTCAAGGTCTTTTTGGAACCTAGGTCAGCTGACCAGCATTTTAACCACAGCACACGTCTGAGGATCACCGCTGACATAGATATGCATGCCCTAATAAGGGAGTAGTGTCCAAGGCTGCGTCACAGATAAACTGTAGCCCTTGTATAATCTGTTCCATCAAATCAGATGTCTCCTGGGGAATATCTTTTCCCCTAAGGTCTTGGCGTACCATTTTCGCCCATTCCGTAAGTGTCTGGGAAACTAGACCAATAACAATTACTGGTCTAAATGCTGACCCTATCAGAGAGAAGATGGTGCGGGACTCTGCTTCCATCTTTCGATCCACCGGATCCTTAAAGGACGAAGTGTCCTCCACTGGGATAACCGTGGCTTTATTCAGCCTGGAAATAGGTGGATCCACCACTGGTGGTACCGTCCATTTCTTAATGATGGATTCCTCAAACGGATAGCGTCTAGCAATACGCTTGGAAATAGTAAAGGTACGTTTAGAATGCTCCCATTCTCCTTTAATCTGATTACCGAAACATTTGGGTACAGGAAAAACCTTCACCGTTTTGATGGGCTTATTAGTACCAAAAGGAATCTCTGTTTCAGTTGCCTCTGCCGGTAAAGCCTCAAGTTTTAAGGTTTCCTGCACTGCCACAACTAGTGCGTCCACCAATGCTTCTTCCTGAATTATAGCAGGAGAAGAAGCGTCCTCCTCACTGTCTGAGGGGGCTTTACCTGGGATAACAGCCCTTGCAGAGGAACCTGCAACTGCAGTGACCATCTCTGAATCAGAGTCAGAGGTGTCAGATAGTATAGGGGTAGGCGGGGGTCGCTTCCTTGACCCCCGTCCCTGACAGGCCGCCTCCACCCGAGCCACCATAGACTCCAAAATTAGTGTAAATGACTCTACACTCTGTGCACCGGCGGGTCCCGTGGCCCCCTCGAGGGAAACAGGTGGGGGAATATGTGTGGCAGGGTCCATGATAATTCCAGTCACTTCCTGGATAATATAATTCAAAAATAAAAAACTTTTTTTTTTTTTCAGACCCCCAGCGCCACAAAAAGCCCCTTAGTGTTACCTGCTAGGGATCCCTATCGATCGAGAGAGAGAGAGAGAGATAGACCCCCAGGCTCACCACTTGATGCTCAGAGTTTAACTGCAACAGGTTACAGCGCTGTCTTGACAAACAGGAAGTCTTTTGGCTGGCTGCCCAGGAAGAAAGGAGGCGGCTCCGCCCCTCTGCACGCCTTCCGGCGCCTCCCCTAGCTCCACGAGGTGTTTGGATCACCTCAAACATGGCCGCCCCCATGCTGGAGACACGAGGCTACGCCAAAATGGCGGCTCGTGCGATCCAGCAAAAAAAAAAAATGGCGGCGGCCTGTACTGAATAGCGGTGTGCTGCAGGGCACACAACACTCTCTCTGCATGGGGATTTGGCGTGGTTGGCGGTACCGGCCCTGGCGGACCGCATGGCCATTCGGGAGGCCTGCTAATAGCTGGAGATCTGATTAGGAAGGCAGTCTACATGTCCGTGGCTTCTGACTGGTAGGTAGCTTATTCTTATCACCGTAAGATTCCCAGAATGCCACAGATTACAATTTTTTTTAACATGTATACAATTAGATTGTTCGCTCCCAAACCAAGCCTCCTGGCTTTTTGCACATAAAATCACACTCAAAGTAGGAGGATCTGTGTCATTTATAGGATAGAGAGGGACTCTATCTTACCATACAGAGAGGGGCCCGCGTTCACCACAAGACCCGTCAGGGGAAAAGGAGGAACATACTACTCACCATACCGGAACCAGGCGGGCACCAACTCCTGACAGTACCCCTCTCCACCGGGGCGGGAGGGCTGTCGACCGATATGGACGCCGTGACTCATGGTCTTTGGCGTTTCAGCGAGACGTTTAACTCGCGGGGTCAGTCCTTTAATGGGACTTTGTCGCGGCCGACCCAGCGCGGAGCTATGGCCTGCACGCGCTCGTAGGCTGAACTGGGGTGACCACCGGATCTGAACATCCAGCCCGTCGCCCAGTTCAGCTTTCTTGCTTGAAGATCTCACAGAAACACTGGAGAAAAAAAAAAGCTGTCTAAAAAATCCTTTAAGAAAAAAATCTTGCCAGGACCTAAGATCCCAGCAAGGTATCTAGGTCCTTACTCCTAACTAGACAGAAAATAACTGATTTGCTGAGGCAGAGAGAGAGAGAGGATATACCCTCTGGGACTGCCCCTAGGGTGTGGCCAGAGCTTTTTAATTTCCTGTCTAGTCCTGCTCCTGTGGAGGCAACATAACCCGAAGGTGGTGTATCACCGAGGACTACGTCTGTCAATGCGCGCTAGAGAAATATATATATATATATATATATATATATATATATATATATATATATACACATACATACATACATACACATATACATACATACATACACTTGTTTACCCAAAACAGCCTGAAAAGCATTGCACCGGATCTCTGAACCATGGGTGCAATGTCTCCTGGCGACAAGTCCTACAGCTTTCTGCTCATCACCATTCATTGAGAACTGCATGCCAAAAATTGTTGTGAATGAATGGCGGCTGTGTAGGCAGAGCCCAGCACAGCTGCACCGATTATGGAATGTGACAGTGGCTGTGGTTGAGAGGGGTAGTGGTTGTGGGCACTAGGAACACGATTCAAAAAAAAAAAAAAAAAAAATGATTCTTTAAAATTATGTTATGTGTGCAATAATGACCAAAAAGCTTCTAAAAAAAGGTTCTGAAGCTTTCCTGTTTTCATTTTAAAGAGTTGAGAAAAAAAAAAAAAAAGTATTTTTTTTATTGGGAGCTCTTAAACAGCAAAAAAGATGAAGTCCAATTTCCACACTGGGAACCTTTTAGCAGATTTAACAGGAGCAGAAACTACCCAAATTCCACCTAAGGCAGCGGACACACCTGGAACTTCTGGATGCATATTCCCCCAATTCCTCCCACATGGCAGCACTAAAAGGTATGCCAACAAGCTGCTCAGGAGCACAGTGCTATCACATTGGGGTAGCAGAGTTTTTAGACATTTCAAACTGATAGACACACACCTATCTCCCCCTTTCAGCAGAACGACTCAGTTGCACATGTGGCAGGAGAGGTAACCATCTTCTTTTCAGGCAAGTTATTTTCTTTTCCAATTGTAAATTGGCAACAGGGACACTTTAATATATACAATATTTAAAGTGCTAAATTATAAACAACTTAAAAAAGCAGTTATACAGAT
The DNA here is from genome assembly GCF_965119305.1 of Pelophylax lessonae. Taxonomy (NCBI): domain Eukaryota; kingdom Metazoa; phylum Chordata; class Amphibia; order Anura; family Ranidae; genus Pelophylax; species Pelophylax lessonae. The sequence continues at coordinate 68,032,026 of NC_138780.1, forward strand.
TTGCGTGTGCTTACCTGACAGGTCACTGCCAACGTGTGGCACAACTGAGTCTTTCCTGTGCGGAACTCCCCAAACATCTCTGTAATGGACCCTGTTTCAATACCCCCTGGTTTTAAAAAATAAAAAATAAATTATTACACAATACCACTTTAACTACATAAATCCAATGTTTCTAGAAAATAGCATAATATAAATTACTCCATTCAAGTGGAAAATGTGTGAACCTTGTAGTAACTTGTCCAGCTCCTTGGAGCCTGTTGTAATCTGTATTATTTCAGAACGTCTCTGATGGAATTCAGTTGCTGTAGTAAATCCCATAGGAACAAGTTTAGCAGCTTCTGCCTTCAGGAAAAAAACAGAGAATTGTATTTACAACCTGCGAAATGTTTTTCTTCTTTTAGGAAGTTTGAAATCAGTATTAAAGCTACCTTGTCAAGTAATGGAAAGCCTTTAAAACAGCAATACTATGTAAAAAGTTTTTTCCTGTGGAGGTGATTCACTTTCTTGAAAAGCTCTGGGCACAGCTACTATCTGGCACTGGTGTGTGTCAGACAGCATGTCCACAGCGATTCCTTCCTCTAAATCCTACATCACAACTGTGTAGTGTTTTGTAGTGACGTAGGGGTCTGTGGGAAGAACCAAAGATTTGCAAGGGGGGCTCTATCCAACATACCTAGTTGTTGGGTGTTGGGTAGTAGTGCCACTTTAACTCCTCAAGACCAAAGTTTCAACATACCACCCAATAAAAACACAAGCAGAACACGTCCTAGATGGTATTGCTGTGTGAAAGGTTCTCCATCCAACAGGCTCGCTTTAAAATAAACCTGTCAAGCGAGAAACAGGGAGATCGCATTTCTATCCATACTTTTACAAATGTTGGTTGCCTGACCAACAGGCTCACCTTGTTTCAATACTTTGACCTGAAACAAACATGCACATAAGGACTTCAAACTTTTCTGACTTTCCTGATCTGCATACCAGTTCAAGGTCAGTGGCTCAGACAGTATTACAACCATTGGGTCACAGACAGGCACCTACCAAGTTCAGGAGGGCAGCAATGGCAGCTTCAACATCTCTCATAAGTTTAGGGAGTTCATAGTGGAACACAGAGCTCAAGGCTGCAAAAGGACATTGTTTCTGTCTCAACACATGGCAGCTTCATAAGTAAAGCTTTCTAATGCTCAAATTAAAAGCATGGTGGGGTTGAGTACAGACATTAAAGAAGTGCTCTTGAAGTCACTCTGCACAATAAAATATACAAAATATATAGAGAGGATTTAATGAAATCAAAGGTTTGTAGCAGCAGTGAATGAGCGTGCTATGTGACTGATCAAAGCAGCAGAAAAGAAAAAAAACTAAAGCTCTAAAATGATGATAGGTAGGGAAGATATTTGTTATATCTGTGTGTAGCAGGACCAGGGAAGTTACAACCATAGCAGAAGACACACTGCTGCATCAGAGAGTTGCTGAAAACATTCAATACGTACATACTGCATATTGGGAATGGGCAAACTGGTATCCTAAACAAATTTCTGCCACAACCAATTATATTGCCTGATCATGCTCAGTACAGCACACCTCCTTTCATATCACTACAAGCGGTTTAACCTTTTCGCTGCCAGAGCCTTTTTTTTTGCATACGTTTAAAAAACAAGTTTCAGCTTAAAGATTACACAAAACCCCCCAAACATTATATATTTTCTGAAAGCAGAAAGCCTAGAGAATAAATTTGTGGTAGTTCTATTTTTTTTAAGTCCTCGTTATTAACACAAAAAGGTATCAGGAATGCAAAATTTCAGTGAAAAACAAAAAAAAAAGAAATACTAAGTGGATTTTAGGGCAAAAAAAAGAAAACTACCCAAAAATCTAAAAGAGGAGGTGGCACTGAGTAAATAGATACCCTACATGTCCAACTTTAAATTTGTGTGTGCCATGCAATGGTGACAAACTTCAGTACCCCTATATTTTCTATAGGTGATGCTTCAAAAGCCCAATATAGGTATCAGTTTATTTTTTTTTACGGAGGAAGTCTTGTGTTATTATAGCTCCCCACCCCGGAGTGTGTGGCGATACCCAACATGTATTGCAATCTGTTTTCACGCATGGGCGCCCTCGGCCCATGAGTTTATGTTCATATGTGCCTATATGTGGGGGTGGGGCCTCAAATTTGTTTTGATAAGGGAATTTCCTGCTTGGGTGTAACTTTTTTTTTGGAGAAAAAAAAATAGGTACTTTTTCTCATTACATAGGGGACTCCCCTATGTGACGCTTTTTAAGTTCTCTTTAATGAGACATGCAGTGTGTAAAAGGCCCTGCATATCACCCCTGTGCTCCATTGAATGTTTTGCAATGCACATTGCAAAACATTCCTTCACGGCTAAGCTAGCCGGGGACACCCAGAGCCTGACACTGAAGTGACGTCAGAAGTAACTTTCCAGGTTACAGCAAGAAGGGGAGTAGAGCGGATGTGTGCCCACTCTTCTCCTTCCCCCCTCCAGCACAGGACATATCGCTCCCGGGCCCACAGATGGGCAAGCGGAGCCCGGAAAGAATGGCGGGGCGCTAGTACCTAGGGTGTGTGTGATCAATTGGACGGCAGCACTGCCTCAGTTCCACACACAATCCCAGTGGTAGCAGACCTGGCAGCGAAAGGGTTAAGGGTTACAGTCTTGTAACCCCAACAAAGAATCTGTCAGCTTCTCCAAGAAAAGTATGATGGTATCTGACTTACTAGAATTTTGTCAGCTTTGGCTTCACTAATGCCTTTAATATTAAGAAGTTCCTTCTTTGGTGCATAAGCAACTGCTTCTACTGTATGGAATCCAGCTTCTTCCAGTTTCTTCACATCATTTGCATTGATGCCACATTGCTTAACAGGAAAAAAAAAAAAAAACATTTGTTATATTCAGTTACAACCATTGTTCTCTGTCATGGGAAATTCAGTGGAATAAATGCTTTAAGCTGTGGATAGACAGGACTGAAGAAACTTCCTAACCCCAATGGCTGATAAAGAGCCAATGTACATAACACAACAAATTCCACTTACCTATGGAACAAATCTGAATGACTGAATGAAAATATAGTGAATAATGGCGAGTGAAGCAGTCCAGACTGTTGTATAAAGCCACACAAGAGCAAAATGTGCTTTCCTGGCAATTCTTCATTTCTGGCCATCCATAAGACATTTCATGCCAACATATAAACAGGCTATACAGAACAATCAAACTGTCAAATATTCATTTTGTTATGGCATTAACCATTTTTTCAGAGTAAGAAAATTACATATGGATTATTGTCGAACTTTGTGCCAAGATGGTTATACACATTACAACTCATGAGGGACTAGTATAAACAGAACCATGTGACTTCACAGTTCAAAATCCATTAACAGCAGTATGAACTCTCCTCCATAGGACAGAGTACAATGCACAGTGCTTGCACAAACTTGGCTCCCCACATTTTTACAAGTGGCTATGTGGCATTAATAATATATCACTGGTTTAGAGACGAGTAGAAAGACTGGTGGAGGGAAGGCAGTAAGGCAAGCAGAAAAAAAAAAAAAAGGCGTAACTGAACCAAGAGTGCAATTACACTTTATAGGGTATGTAAACATAAACACTAACAAAACTGGCACACTTTTGGTCTGTTAAATATACCATTGAAAGTGTTTTGTTATATCTATTTAATACATAAAAACATACCTTTTGGTTGCGGATAAACTTCCTATGCTCTCTACATTGGTATTAGCTAAAACGTACACCGCATCATTTATCTCCAAGGGCTACAGAACCCCACCCCTCTTATGGAGAAGGAGAAAAACTCTTTAAAGTCCTTATCTGTTTTCCTGGTACAGTAGGGTGAATAGGCATCGTCACCCTAGTACAGGAAGTGCTTTTCTGACTCAAGTAAATCTAAAAAAAAAAAAAAAAAACAGAGCCACCACATCCAAGCTGCAGGATAATACATTTTTTGTTTGGGTGTTCATGCTTTAAGCAAAATCCTTTCCAACAACTCCATTACCTGTTTAGATAATGGCAGACCTCAAATACATACAAAAATATATATTTCACCTGCTACAGGCAGGCCAGGCATGTGCAGTATTTACATACTGTGTTACCAGAGCATTCTTTAGGACTGCAAGCCTGGTTATATAGAATAATGACCATCCAGGAAGCCAGCACTGAGCTGAAGAATGAAACATTCATTGTTCTCCATAACCAGGTCCAATAGAAGAAAAACACTACATAAAAGGCCTTTGAAAAAAAAAAATAAAAAAAATAAAGTTGGCATTTGAGGTTTCTCATAAACTTACAAATTTGATTAGTATTACAAGAGGCGGGAGGTATTTAACCAGTTGCCAACCACCTGCCGCAGATTTACTGCGGCAAGGCGGCTCGGCGAACCGACGTAACTATGTCGGTGCCGTGCATGCTGTCCCAGCAATCTGCCGATTCGGTTCAGAACCAATCAGTCATCAGGTCCAAGCCAATCCTTTTTTTGGCCTGGACCTGGTGATCAGTTGTGACCAATTGCAGAGTGTCCTGTGCCTGTAATGTAAACACAGGCACACAAAATGATGCAATCTTCTCTACTGGAGCCCTTTTAGGTTCCAGCATAAGAGCACCAGACAGCGAGTACACAACCACTACACTGACCCCAGTACATATTTAACCCCTTGATCCCCCCCAGTTAACACTTTCATTCCCCATCAGTGTCACTATATACAGTATTCAGATAATTTACCGATCACTTTATTAGTGTCACTTGTGACTTCAATTAGTGTGAGCGACAGTGGTAGTTAGCAGCAGTCCCAGGTAGGTTTAGGGTGCCCGCCATACATCCTCTAAGATTTAACGCCCTGATCACCCCAGTTAACCCCTTCATTGCCGTGTCAGTGTCACTATTGTAGAGTACAGATCTTTATTCTGATTACTATTAGTGACACAGGTGACAGTTAGCATTAACGTATCACTTTGCCCGCCGCATATTTAGTAATACATTTTAACCCTTTGATAGCCAGTGACACACACACACTAAACACCTCCATTACTAGTAAAGTGTCTGAACTGCTCAATATCTTTGATCAGATCAGAACTATACTAGCATAGCCAATAGTTTAACCACTTCAATACAGGTCACTTTCACCCACTTCCTGCCCAGGCCAATTTTCCCCTTTTAGCGCTGTTGCATTTTGAATGACAATTGCACGGTCTTGCAACACTGTACCTAAACCAAATTTATGTCATTTCCCCCCCCACAAATAGAGCTTTCTTTTGGTGGCATTTGATCACCTCTGGGTTTTTTCCTTTTTGCTAAACAAATAAAAAAAGACCGAAAAGTTTGAAAAAAAAAAAAAGAAGTTTTTTTGTTTGTTATACAAATTTTGTAAATAAATACGTTTTTTCCTGCACTGATGAGGCTGCATTGACAGGTACTGATGAGGAGGCACTGATATGCAGCATTGGTGGGCACTGATAGGCAGCATTGATGGGCACTGATAGGCGGCACTGGTGGGAAATAATGGGCACTGGTGGGCGACACTGATAGATGGCAATGATGGGCACTGGTGGGCGACACTGATGAGGAGGGCACTGGCGAGCAGCACTGATGGAGAGGGCAATGGGGGGCTCCCTGAGCCCTGATTGCCATCCCTGGTGGCCATAGTGGCAATCCCTGGGGTCATGGGTGGGCATCCCTGGTGGTTCTAGTGGCAACCCCCCCCCCCCCCCGAGGGTCTGCACTGGTAATCAATGATCTGATTACCAGTGAGGACCCCCCCCCCCCCCGTCAGGGGAGCCGCCGATCGGCGCTCCTTTACTCGTGCCTGTCAGGCACGTACTGAGGAAAGCCGATCAATGGCTCTTCCTGTTTACTATGTGACCAGCTGTGATTGGACACGGCTGGTCACATGGTAAAGAGCCTACGTCAGTAGGCTCTTTACAGAGATCGGAGATGCAGGGAGTCAGACTGACACCTCGCATCACCGATCGCCGATCTGTGCACCCCCGGGGGGGGGGGGGGTGCAGAGCGTATTATCCTGCCGCCGTCATATGACATCCGGTTAGGATAATACAACCACATTCCCAACGTCAAACGCCTATAGGGCGAGCAGGATGAGGTTAATAGTGTTCCCAAAACGCAGCATTAGCAGGATCAGCCCCAACACCCGCCAGCACCTGCATTTAGCCCCTTCCTCAAGAAGTACCGTATCAGCAGATTACGGTCACTTCCAATACACAGCACATCAAACTTCAGCGTTAGAGTCAGGCCTGATCTCTGCTAGCACTAGCAGTTCAAACAGTCCTTGACAACCAGGCGTTTTCTTTTTTTACATTGAGTCACACTAGGTGCCTATAAATTAATTGGCCAAAATTTCCAGAGGTACACTAGTGAAGAGGCCTACACGATACCGAGCATGACAGATGAGCGTGATGGGAAAGCCTCACTGTCAGAACCAGGCTCAGTATTCGAACTTGTAGAGAGCAGCGGCACCCTGACCGATCTCTGATGGAGTAGTGGTCCCTGCTAAGGTCAGGTGTACCCGCTCCCATTCTTCCGTTGCTGAGGTGCAACAATCGCAGGGTTCTCTAATGCAGCAGTGTCGGTACTAATGCCGCTCAACCTTCTGGTGAACTGGCAAGCACCAGCGGGCTAGTACATCCTGGTTGTAGTCGAACCAGCACTGCAGTAACACTTAGTGACGTGGCGTTTCCCAGAAGTGCAGTGGCTAGCACAAGTAGTGTCCTGCAGCCACCAATAATTCAAAGACAGGCCCATGGGGGCGTGTCCAAGATGGCCACCGGAGTGGACGCTAAGTAAGAGAGCTCCGTGTGAATCGCCATTACTTACCTGGTCCCTGCATCTACCGGTCCTCTGAAGCAGCTCTCTCGACTCGTGCTGTGGAGGTGACGCGCCGTAGCTCCCGCTCCTCTCACCATCCGAAGTCCGGTAAACCCTCCTCTTCTGCTGTCCCCAAGGCCCTTCCCGCCAGAAGCTCCAGCATGGCGTCCCAGACGGATGTTCCGGACCCGGCTCAGCGCGACTCTGACCACTTCACCGCACTTATGCTGGCTATTAACACCTGCCAAGCCACCCTGACAGGTAAGATTGACTCTATACAGTCTGATATTGGCCTCCTGCGGAGGGACATGGACAAATTCCGCACCTGTGTGGCGGAGGTTGAACGCCGGGTGGGGGAGGACACTGTTCATGACCATAAAGGCATACTTCACACCCTGAAAGTCAAAGTGAAGGCTCTGGAGTCCAGGGCGGAGGATGCTGAGAATAGGAACAGGCGGAATAATCTCCGGGTGGTTGGCCTACCGGTGGGGGCTGAAGGTCCGGACCCTGCTTCCTTCACTGAGCGGCTGCTGCGCTCCCTCCTCCCTCAGGCACAGTTCTCCCCCTTTTTTGTGGTGGAGAGGGCGCATAGAATGCCGGCAGCCCGTGGCCCCCCGGGATCGCCGCCACGCACGTTTATCTTTCGCCTCCTGAACTTCGGGACAGGGATCTGGTCCTGCGGGAGGCTAGGAAGTTGGATTCCCTGCACTATGAAGCGGCTAAGCTGATGATTTTCCCTGACTACTCTGTAGACACTCAATGTGTACAGTGACATGTTCTGTTTTGCTACAATTTAGTCCTATCAGATAGGCATTGTTCCATGCCGGGAGCTGCGATGCGCTCTGGCGGCCCCCCTCCTCCCCCTCCGCCCTGGTTGGACGCGGGCGATGTGGGCGGTCCTATCACGGCGCATCGGCGTCACGCCATCACTGCCGCACGCGTGACGTCTGTTGACGCCACTGCGCTCGGCACGTGATTCCATCTCGCGCCCCTATATGGGGAGGATTGTTGGCCGCCTTCCGGGATGATGCTTTGTCCGGGAAGCGGCGACTTCCTTCCCACTGCAAGCGTGGACGTGACGCTGGGAGCTCAACCATGACTGACTCGGGTACTTGATTTGGACACTCTCCCCCTTTTTTGTTCACTAGTTTTTCTGGTCTCACTCTCATTATTGGGTCTCTTGGCAGTGGTACTCTTTCTATGTCAATGCCTATTGGTTCCTATGGTACTCCATACCTATCTCCTCTATGTTCACTTTTTCCCTATGCTTATCACCATACCTCTCTGGCAAAGGCCACTTACATCACTGTTTTGGTATCCTACCTTTTTGTAAGAAACCTTCTTTACCTTTCATTCTTCAAGTCACACTACTATAAATGTCACCCTTTTTTGAATACTTATACATATTTTTGTACTCACCCCTACAGATTACTTTGGTGACTGCTAATTTGATACCGCCCCCTTGTTAATACCTTGGCTACACTTCCCCTCTATGAATGTCCTCTTGATGTGCCCCATGTGGTTGCTGGTTGGACTCCCTCAGCTCCCGATGTGGATATGTTGCCCTCTTGACCCAAGCTACATGATGTTCTCTCAGTCTTGCATACTGATTCTACTGCTGTATATATATATATTTTATGATGCACCTGCTCTTGATAAAGTGGTTATGTCCACGAAACGCGTCAAGCTTTTTACCGATGCATCTACTCTACTACGATTTGGATTTAACAATATGTACCCATAGCTACCAAGGAACCTATGTACAAGTCTATTACATCATGTGTTTTCGATATTATGCTCTGTACTGTACCATGATCTGCCAATACTATATGCATGTACTATGCAATTGATGCAATGTTATACAAGTTTATATGTAATAATAAACCCGTTTTGTTTTTTATCAATGTTCTCTAAACAATTATTACCAACTGCATGTCCTCACACTTCATTTAAAGTCCCATTTTCCCCCCTTTTTTTTACCGTCCCCCCATTTTTGTACCTTTTTGTAGGTAGTGGGCCCCAATGTACTGATGTACAATAATTACTGCTATATTACTATGTTTCTACGTTGTTATTATCTCTGTACAAGCCCACTGCCTGATGTATTATATTTATTTATTGTTTTGTTATGATATTCCCCTCATATTCTACTCTGTAGACACGCAAAGGCTCCGCCGCTCCTTTGACCATGTCAATTTGGATCTCCGCAACAAGAAAATCAAGTACAGTATGCTTTTCCCGGCTCGGTTGCGAGTGCAAGATGGGGAGTCGGTCCGCTTCTTTACCTCGCCGGATGAGGCTTCACGATGGATTGAAACCCTCCCTAGGTCCTGAATCACCTTTCTCTGTCTGCCTGTTATTTGCTCATTTGGGATACCTCCTGAGGACTGGTTGTGACCTGAGACTTTTCTTGTTCTTCCTGGACGGCGGTTGTCTGCCCTGTTGGCCCTCCTGTTGATGTCTTCTGGGCCTGTCCTTTGCTATCCTGTCACACTGCCTTAGACCTGGTGTTCCCGGACCTGTTATACATAGTTGCTACACTTTTTGCTGCTGACTGCAATCAAGCTTTGAGCCCCCGGACCGTTCCGGGTGAATTCCTATCCTGCAGGGACCGAGTATCCGAGAATTTTTTCCTTTCTACATGGCGATCCACGTTGGGGCCTGGACTCTGGAACTTGGCCTTACTTCACCCTTCGGGGTGCCACTGTTCTTTCCCCCGTATGGCAGTTGCCATCCTGGTTTGGGGTTCTAAAACGCGCCCAGGTTTGGGGGGTTTGATTTACCTGTTTTTTCTGTTGGGGTTTACTGTGCTGTGTTTTTATTTGTGGGTTACTCTTATGCAACGATGGTCTCCTGGGTCGCTCCTGTCGTCTTGGAGCTGCCCCTTTTTACTGCTTTTTTTGTCCTCTGGTGCTGTGTCCCTTACCCTTCTTTCTCCCCTAATTGATCCTGGGGTGTGAGTGGAGATCCAGACCCCCCTGTGTAGTTGTACTCTCTTGTTATGGCTCCCCTAGTTGTTATGTCCTGGAATGTACGGGGCCTTAACTCTAAATTTAAACGTTCGCTTATGTTTGACTTCCTGAAGAGATACCGCCCACATATTTGCATTCTCCAGGAAACCCACCTGGTGGGCAGCAAACTCCTTGCACTAAAGAAACCATGGGTGGGCTCTCATTACTACTCCACATACTCTTCCTACTCCAGAGGTGTTAGCGTCCTCATCCACAAATCCCTACACTTTGTCCTCCTGGATCTCCACCTAACCCCGGGGGTAAATATGTTGTTATTCATGCAATGTGTGATAGACTAGAAATGGTTATAGCAGGGATCTACAATTCCCCCCCCCCCCCCCCCGGCCGCTATGTCTCTTCTCCATATGCTGACCCGATCCTTGCCCAATACCCCTCTGCCTATGTGCTGTTGGCGGGGGACTTTAACATGCCTCCAATCCCTTCGGCGGACAGGCTGGCGGGCGATCCGGCAGGGGACTCCCCCCTATCCCGTTGGGCTGAAGTGTATGGCCTCTGGGACGTCTGGCGGGTGAAGCACCCCCACGAGCGACAGTTTACCTGCCACTCTGCCACCTATGCTACCCTTTCCCGTATAGACCTCATATTGGTCAGCAACCCCCTCCTGGCACTCGCCCTTGAGGCCTCCATCCTCCCTAGGGGCATCTCGGACCATGCTCCGGTGCTCCTGAGGCTCGGCACAGACACGTCTACTGGGTTCTGCCTTTGGCGACTGTCTCGGTTCTGGGTGTCGGATGAGAGGGTGGCCCCGAGGGTGACGTCTGAGCTCCTGGATTTCTGGGTCCACAACAAGGGCACTGCGGACTCGGCCACAACCTGGGATGCCTTTAAAGCCTATGCTAGGGGCCAGTACCAACTGATTATAGGGAAGGCTCGTAAGGACTCCTCTGTGGAGCTGGAGGATCTGGAGTCCAGGGCCAAGAGACAGGAAGCGGAGTATGTGGCCACCGATGATAGAGAGGTGTATGGTTCCCTGACAGCGACCTATAAAGAAATTGCCCTCCTTCGCACTGCCTCCTGCAAAAAACTGGTGCTCTCCCAGACACAGCGTATCTGAACAGGGTGAACGGATGGGTAGACTGCTGGCATGGCTCTCCAGGGAACGCTCGACCAACGCTCACATAGCGCGCATTAGGGAAGATGACGGCTCTGTCTGTTCCGACCCTAGTCAAATTAATGACCGTTTTGCTGAATTCTATGCCCGGCTCTATGCCTCGAGGGTGGACTATACTGATGCAGAATTGGACTCTTTTCTCTCCCTCGTTGACTTCCCTGAATTGTCTGTCGGCGCTGCGAAAAGCTTGGAGGCCCCCTTTACTCTGAAGGAGGTCCGGACGGTGATTGGCTCCCTGCAGACGTGTAAAACCCCCGGCCCGGACGGCCTTCCATCGGAGTTCTTCAAGGCTAATGAGGATGTTCTCCTGTCCCACTTCTATGGCCTGGTGAATGAGGTGGCTGACTTGGGCGCCCTTCCCCAGTCCATGGCTGAGGTGGTGATTGTGGTGGTGCCTAAGCCCAGCAAAGATCCTGAATTGTGTGGGTCTTATAGACCAATTTCATTACTCAATGTTGATGTCAAGATCTTTGCTAAGCTCCTGGCTAATCGCCTAAATTCAGTGATCCTATCCCTTGTCCACGGAGACCAAACTGGCTTCATCCCGGGCAAGGGCACTGACATCAATCTCTGTCGCCTCTTTACCAACTTGGCATACGCAGGAGATTCTGCTTCTGCGGGTCTTGTAGCCTCTTTAGACGCAGAGAAGGCTTTTGACTCCGTCGAGTGGGGCTTTCTCTGGCGGGTGCTTCGTTGCTTCGGGGTGGGCGCTAACTTTATCGCCTGGATTCAACTCCTTTCCAACAATCCCAAGGCCCGGGTTCGGACGAATGGTATTCTTCTTTCGCCCTCCTTTGGGCTGGGTAGGGGGACCCGTCAGGGATGTCCGCTCTCCCCCTCCCTGTTTGCTTAGGCATTGGAGCCTCTTGCTATTCTGATAAGAGCCCTCCCTTCTATTGCGGGGATCTCGGTGGGTCCCCTCCTGGAAAAGATCTCACTTTACGCTGATGACACTCTTCTTTACCTCCCTGACGCTGGGGACTCTCTCGCTGCGGCCCTTGAGATTATAGATAGGTTCGGTAGATTCTCGGGAGTCCGGATTAACTGGAATAAGTCCCTGCTCTTCTCGCTATCCCCGGTGCCGCCACCCTCTGTGCCCTCCTTTCCATTGTCCTGGGTCACAAAATTTCGTTATCTGGGGATTGAGATACAGAGGGACTTCTCCTCCTTCCTCCCGGATAACCTGTACCCTGTGCTTCAACAACTGGTACTTCGGTGTCAGGACTGGAAGTCTCTCCCACTCTCCCCTGTAGGTAGAATTAATCTTATTAAGATGACCTTTCTTCCTAAGTTCCTGTACATCTTCCGCAATACCCCGGTCCCCATTCCCTTATCCTTCTTTCGTAAACTAGACGCGGTTCTGTCCACTTTTATTTGGTCTGGCTCTGTCCCACGGATAGCGAAACACTCTGCAGCTGCCACTTTCGCAGGGGGGACTGGCGTTGCCCTCGTTCCGCCAGTATTACTGGGCGGCGGTCCTGGTGACAGTGCGATGGTGGTTTGCCCAAACTCGAGGCAGCCAACCTAGGCTCCTATGCGGCGCTCAGTAACCTGGTATATAGAGGCCCTAAGGCACACCCTAATGTGACTGTCCCGATGCGTACCACGGTTCTGGTCTGGAGGCAGGTGTCGGAGGCGGTTTCGGGCACTGGGGATGTCTCCCCCCACACTCCCCTCTGGGGTAACTCCCTCATTTTCATTCCATTCCTGATCCAGCTCTTTGGGCCAGATATGGAATTAAGAAATTGGAACATGTTATGCCGGACGGTACTCTGCGCTCGTTTGATGACCTTAAGTCCACCTTTGCACTTCCCACGTCAATGTTTTTTCGCTTTCTTCAGCTTCGTCATGCATACCTGCAGCAATTTCCCACTCCACCCCAGGTAGCTCCTCATACGATGGAACGCTTTCTTATTACCAAGAATGCCGATAGGCTGCTTTCCTCCATATATCTCAGAATATCAACCCATGACCCTGTAGCCTTGACCCGACTCTTCCGACGCCTGGCGGGGGGACATTCCTTCCTTGTCGTCGGATGACTGGGAGGAAGGCCTGCGGAATTACATTCCACTGGTCATTTCAGCTAGGGATCGTTACACACAACTCCGCTTCCTACATAGAGTGTACTATACCCCGCAAAAGCTAGCCCGGATATATCCCTCTAGGTATGACTGTTGCCCCAAGTGCCAGAAGGCCTTAGACTCTCTTATCCATGTAACTTGGTCTTGCCCTTTGATCCAGGACTTCTGGAGGGTGGTTGTTGGGGAGCTGTCCGCTATGCTGTCCCTGGATGTCCCGTTGGACCCTAATGCCCCATACACACGTGCAGATTATCTGCAGACTTTTGTCCGCAGACTTACCTTTTCTATGTAGTGCAAGGGCCTGCCGGATTGCATACAAATTGAAAGTGTTTAGGTTTGACCTCATATTATATGGTTTTGGTAAGTCTGCAGACAAAAGTCTGCAGATAATCTGCACGTGTGTATGGGGCATAAGGTTCTCCTCCTGGGTATTACCAAATGACCTCCCTACGGGGAAACATGCTAAACTTTGTTTTTTTACGCTGCTTTTTATGCAAGGAAAACTCTACTTGCCAACTGGAAAAAGGCTGATCCCCCCACTGTGTCCCAATGGCGGCAGGTGGTGGATGCGGTCCTTCCCCTATATAAACTGACTTATATGTCCAGAAAATGTCCATCTAAGTTTGATAGGATCTGGGGACCCTGGCTGGATCGCTAGACCTGTTTGGCCCTCTGACCCTTATCCCTGTCTCTCTCTGGCCCCTCTTCCCCTCCCCCCCCTTTCCTTTCTGCTCTTCCCCGATGCCCTCGCTCTACCTACTCGTTGCCTTGTGTGTGCCGCCTATTCACTGCCTCTTCCTTCCCCCCCCTCCTTCTCAGCACTGTGACATGCAATGGTTGTACTACTGATGTATTCGAACTTTGATACGCTTCAGTGACTTGTTGTTTATTACCTTTGTTCCAGCACCTTTTGTTATTGAAACCCCGAAGTTTGTGTTTTGTTTTTGATTGGATGTGCCTTGTTCTGTATGTTCTATGTTTTTCGCATAAATAAAAACTTTTTTTTTTTTTTAACAGAAAAGAAGAAGGACAGGCCCATAGTGTCCTTCCTGGTGCGCTTGCAAATTCCGATTCGGAGCCCACCACTTCTGCGGCGCCCATACCCCCCCCCCAATCCTCCATTCATGCAGATACGGCAGTCCAAATTGCAAGAGCAACTGGTGTTGAGAAGCCCTTCTGTGTCCACGAATACAACCTTAACAAGGGAGGGGGTGGACTTCAAACAACCAGATAATGGTGCCATAGTTCGTTGCCCATAAAGCCAGATGCTGGTACAAGAAAGTGTCTGAATAGTTATTCCAATTGGCTCTACTGAACGCTTATGTGCTATACAAAGAGTCAGTGGATCCTTCCTAAAATTCCAGGAAGAGATCATCACAGCCCTTTAGTATCCAGAAGGTGCTGTGGCCCAAATTCGCAATCCAGATGTAGAGAGCCAGCTGCATAAGAGGCATTTTCCGGATGTCCTTCCTGGTATCCACTACCCAAAGAGGGCCACAAAGATGTTGTGTCTGTAGAAAACGCGGATATAGGCATGACACCCGCTATTTTTGTCCCCACTGTCCTGGCCAACCTGGTCTCTGCATTGGGCACTGTTTCCGTTGCTACCACACACTAGTAGAGTATTAGTATAGAGTACAGCACGGCACAGTATAGGGCACACTTTCGCACTTGGTCTCAAAAGATGTTAGATTGCTTTTGCATTTTGAGAGACTCTAGCCTGGAACGTTTTAAAGTTTTTTTTAGTTACAAAAAAAAAAAAAAAAAACCAAAGCCAAAAATAGTTTTATCGAGTTCATTTTATGCTTTTACTGTACTTTATAATATACTGTTATACTATGTTTTATTCTGTTTTTGATTGTTAACCAGTTTGCTTTGCACTGATTTGTTTATTCTGACAGCAACAGTGTTTGCTCTCAGCATATATGTAAATCAATGATTGCAGCGCTGTAGGAGACGATTTCACCACCGCAGTTTAAGAAAAAAAAAAAAAAAGCATACAAGGCGAAGCATATGGGATGGGAGGGCATCTCCTCTACGCTTCACCAAATGTTTTTTTTTTTAACTTTTCTTGGCAGAGTTTTTTTCATCCACATTGATCGATGCCAATGGAAGAATCTGCTATGTTCTTTTTTTTATAGGCTGAAGGAAAAAATAAAAAACAGAAAACAAACATTGCATGTATGCCCATCATTAGAAGTGGGTGGATGCTGGGAGGGCTAATGGTGGGCATACCACACACTTTCTGGCAGAGATTGCTTAATCCACATTGATCGATGTGAATGGAGGAATCCATTAGGGTCTCTTTAGTTGAGCCCACAGGCAGCATGGAAGAAAAAATAAATAAATCGAACCTCACAATATATGGCCAACAAGGACCAGCAACTGAGTGGTCATACCAGGATGATGCCTGCAGATTTAGGCATCATCTTGGTATTGTATTTTTACAGTCAGTGGTCGGCTATCAAGTAAAAGCAATCCTAGCAGATAATTAGCCGCTAGACTGCTTTTACAATGGCTGTAAATTGTCGATTGCACTCCTCACATCCTATAAGTTTCAGAGGCCATGAAATGCCAAGATAGCACAACCCCCCCCCCCCCCCCCTGCAAAATGACCCCTTTTCAGAAAGTAGACACCCCAAGTTATTTGCCAAGGAGGTATGGTGAATATTTTGCAGCTCTGATTTGTTTTGGAAATTGTATTGTTTTTCTTTTTACAATTTTCAAAACTGACAAAAAGCAAGATCCGTAAAAATACTCGACATGCCTCTCAGCAAATAGCTTAGAGGGTCATTTGCACTGTCTTGGCATTTCATGGTCTCCGAAACTGATAGGTAGGGAGGAGTGAAATCAACAATTTACACCCTTAGAAAGCCTGAAGGCGAAGGCAGTGAGTGGTTTTCAGGATCCTGTAAGAAGCTAGACTGCCAAAAAGTCTCACACATGGGGTATTCCCGTACTCAGGAGAAGCAGCAGAATGTATTTTTGGGTGTAATTCTACATATATCCATGGCATGCATGAGCAATATATCATTTCAATGACAACTGTAAAAAAAAAAAAAAACAATTTTAAACACCCGTGACAAAAAAAAAATGTAATATTCAATGGGCTCAACATACCTCAAAAGCGGTAATTTGGGGGTGGGGGGTTGTACTGCCCTGTCATTTTAGTACTTCAAGAAATGAGATAGTTAAAGTAAAAGCTGCGTAAACTCCAGTATATACAACATAGTTCCTATACGCTATAACTTTTGCACAAACCAATAAATATACGCTTGAGATTTATTTATTTTTTTTAAACAAAGACATGCAGCTAAATACATTTTTGCCTAAATGTATGAGAAAAATTGAGTTTATTGGATATTGGATTTTATATATATATATAAGAAAAGTAGAAAATGTAATTTCTCACAATTTTCGGTCTTTTTTCGTTTATACTGCAAAAAAAAAAAAACTGCAGACATGATCAAATACCACCAATAGAAAGAAAGGGGGGAGGACAGACATTTTGTTTGGGTACAGCATTGCATGACATTGCAATTACCAGTTAAAAAGTCACGCAGTGTCAAATTTCAAAAAATGGCCTCTCCAAACTTTTTTAGGATTATACTGTTCTTCGTAAGTCTTTCTCCGGGTACAGGTTTAATCCAAAATCGGCCGAAGAGAACCATTTTAATCCACCTAGGGTGATGACTGCGTGCATGGAGATAGGAGCTCGGCTTGAAGTGGGTCCTAGAGAAGATGCAACCATTGTCTCCTACCTGTAGTTCTAAATCCAAAAACACAAGGCACACATATCACATGTGAATGTGATACCACAAGGGTTTATAGAACAATGCAACGCAAACCCTTTCAGCTCTTCGTCAGACCCATTCCAGATGAACACATTATGTATCGTGCATACAAGACCAGTTTGACTCCAAAAGGGTTATTGGTCCAGATATACTGAGATTCCCAATAACCCATGAAAAGATTTGCATAACTCGGAGCGAACCTGGCCTTAGAACAGTGCCATTCACCTGCCTGTAATAGTTACCCAAAAAGTAGAAATAGTTATCGGTAAGCAAACTCTATGCTACCATAAACAAAACACTTGCTCATGATGAAAATTTTGGCCCGCTACTAGATAATGTAATATAGCCTGAAGCCCATACTGATGCTGTATTGAAGTGTATAAAGAGGCTACATCGAGCGAGAGCCATCTATACCCATCTTGCCATCCATAGGAAAAGTATATCCAAGGAATGCTCCAAGTCTTTTAAACTCAACATAAACATCAACATAACAGCCCAGATTGCTTAACTGTCAAACCCAGCGATAATAGGTCTACTGGGGGGGGGGGGGGGGGTATTCGTGGAGTCTTTGTGTATGGTAGAAGTGGGGTACCATAGGATGTTTCACATATAGGAACGGATATCATCCTTGGTTAGTATTTTAGCATTTAAAGCTTAAACCAGGAGGGTTTTCAGTACTTCCTTATAGACGCTGGTGGGGTCACAGGGGAGTCCTTCCTAGGTGTTTTTATCCACTAAGCCTATCGGTCTCTTCAATACAAGCCTCTCTTATCCTGTATTACCAGACTACCACCTTTATCAGCTTTCTGATAACCTCCACTCTGTTTATCAAACTAGACAAAAGGAATTCCAATATCCTCTCCTTTAACATACTGCTTGTATTTCTTGCCACTACACAGGGCTCAAAACTCCTATGAGGTGGTCCTAGAGAAGGTAGGGATGAGCCCAATGAGGGTAGAATGTGGATTTGGGCCTAAAATTAGTATATAATACTCCAGTCTCAAAGCAAGGGAACTGGGAATAGTCACCCCCTCATACTCCCCTTTCATATATAGTTCAAGAACCATTAGCATGTCCTCATCCACCCCCTCAGTAGGAGAGGGGGGTGGGAGGGGGTACCAAGTTCCCATCCCCATTAGAAGAGCGTCAAGGGACCCAGCACCAAAATCCCCTGCTGCCGCTACAATGCCATCACCGGGACCAACACTTTTGTTAATACCCAAGGAGCTGAAGCGAGACCAAAGGGTAATGCCACGAATTAATAAAAACGAATAAAACTCCTAGTCCACGGCAAAGCAGAGGAAACTCTGAAGACAACATATATTGGAATATGAAGGTAAGCAGCCTTTGATGTGGGGATGCCACTACTACATGTATGGACTCCATTCGGAACTTCTGTACCCAAACAAATCGGTTCAAAGCCCTCAGGTCCAGGATTGGACGTACCTTGCCTTCCTTCATGGGAACTTTAAACACGAATGGACCACCCATGAGACCCCGCAAAAGAAGAGGGGGGGGGTCATCTTAATGGCCCACCATAGAGGACATAATAGAACATAGCCCTCTTAAGGTGGGCCACCCGCTGTGACAATGGCAGCAAGACTCACTAAAAATTAAGCGTCCCCAGGTTCAAGGGAGGTGCCAAGCTGACGATATGGTCCAGCAGGCCGCAAGCCACGGCCTACATTTTTGTGGGGGCCCAGCCGCAAATAGCACGGGTCCTTAGTCCGACAGATGCTCAAGGGGGGGCGGCAGTTGCAGGCTTCAGCTAGACCCACTGAGGCCGCGGCCTAAATTTTGAGGACACCCTGCTGCCAGGACGCGAGCCCCAGTGGATCCGACCGTCCAGGGCAGGGGAGAGGGAAGGCGGATGCCCACACGGGAGGCAGTGGCTTCAGCCATCCTCAAAGGGGCTGCCTCACATAGGTTCCGCCTAGTAGGCCGCAAAGCCACAGCCTAAATTTTAGGCCAGATCCAGCCACGTGAGGAGTGTTCACACGGATGGTAAAACATATGCTCCCCCAGCCCAACAAATGCTGCAGGGAGCCCAGAGAACATCCCTGCCCTAGTCACCAACCCCAAGGATGGCAGGGACCCTGCTCAACAACCCCCCCCCGCCAATTGTGCCTGGTCAGCATCAGCAGCTCGTCCAGCAGCAACTACAGCCAATCCCCCATAGGAGCATGTGCCCTCACGAGATGTTTAACTCGCAGGCCATCCCCCCATCCAGTGCGGCTATGTCACACCCAACCTAGCGCAGAGCTGAGTCCTGCGAGCGCTCGCTGGCCGGACCGGGAGACCTTAAGGATCTAGAAAAACCAGTCCAGCAGTTGTAGTTCTTACAGGAACAGAAAATAATAAAAAGAAGGAAAAAAAATTCAATTTAAAAGTGAAGAAGTGACCCCGCAGGCGCAATGAGCAAAGGTGGCTCCTCTATCCCAGCGGATCGTCAAAGAATTCAGCCGCATGAAGAAACAAGATAGCATCCTCGAAACACAGAAGCGGTGCAGCTGCAGGGGGATCATCCGAAACCTGGCACATCTGCAGCTGAGAAATGGGGTAAGCTTACTCTAGAACAAGTAAATGCCCAGCGTTTGGAGGCGATCATGACGAGCAACACATCCCCCACAGGCAAAATGGAGGAAATGCCGACATAGGCCTCATGTGGCATGATATGCAGAGGGTCAGGGAAAGAGTGGCGGTGACTAAGCAGACAATATACTCCATAGATGTCCTTCCTGGCTCGGCTAAGATTTGATGGCAGATGTGTGCTTTTTCAACACCCCAGATGCAGCCCAAGAGTGGTTCAATGTGAAAGGGCGTTCACCATAAGCTTGAAGAAAAGGGGGCTTCTCCTGGAACCCTAATTACCTGTAGGGTTTTCACTTCAATTCCCCATGTGTAGCTCATGGAGCGACTTTTATCTAAAAGTTATTTCTTCACCATCTCATACAAGTGTGTGCCTTTGCTGTATCAACGGCAAAAGTTAGGGGATTTTTATCCCCACAGTTTGGAGCATCAACCTACTATGCAGCATTAAAACAGAATAACTCTGACCCTGTTTCTACATTGCTTCCTTAAATGTCATGTCTTTTTAAGTTACAGACTTATTACCACCAAACTTTGTGTATTGCTGCCCTCTTCTAATCTTGGAACTCTTTCCTCCTAAACCATCTTACGAGGGTTCAACTTGAGATTTCTGGTAAACATTCACGTCCTCCGTCGTTGGCTCTGTCTCTACCTACTACACAGAAGTCTGGAACTATTTCTTAACTTTTTACTAGCAATGTGGCATATATTTCAATAGGAGAGCCTTGAGATGGCTGAACCCAAGTATTGCCCTCATGTGTGGATGCAGTGTGTGGGGGTAATGCCCCGTTGAACATGTCATTATATGCTAAACCAGTTACTGTCAGTTATAGTTTGGCAACTGGCCTGGTAATTAAGGTCGCCTGCCTAATTGTTTACCGGTAAATACATAATTTCACAGTTATGCAGTTTATCACTTTGAATTTGAAGTCTGCTTTGCTCCCTGAATTTTTGAAGATGTTTTATCGAATGTATGATGGCTAGCAGTAGTAATTTCTTGCATTGGAATGTGAGGGGGGATGGGTTCACCACAAATGCTCCCAGGTATTCACCACAATTCTGAAATTTAACGCACACTTAATGAGTTTGCAGGAAATGCACCTCATTCCTGATCATGTAGATTACCTTAGGAACCCATGGGTGCAATGGTCGGGTCACTTATGCCACTCCTGCTACTCTAGGGGGGCTGTCTGTTTTTGTGCACCGTTTAATCCCCTGGTGTGTGTGCGCGGCTAAAAATGGACCCTCATGGAAGGTTTGTCTCTGTACGTGCCCTGCTGCATGCACTTCCATTCTATATTTTAGGTTTCTATAATCCCCCGCCTGCTAATCTACACGTAATTAAAGAGGCAATGGAGTTTTGCTGCCATGTAGCCAGAAGCCTATGTTGTGTGTTTGGAGGATTTCAATCTTTCTAAACTGAGAATGGATAGACATGGTGACCTATTCACCTCACAGCTCCAGTCCCCGTCTGCTTTTGGCTCCCAGATTGCTGAGTTTTGTTGGAATGACTTGTGGAAAATTTTTAACCCCCACACTAGGGTATACTACTGGTCTATTCCCAGTAGGTGGTACCTCTCGCGGATTGACTTGGCACTGGGTAATGATAAACTTCTTACCAAATTGTCCTCCATGACCGGATCCCAGACCAATTATCTATTTCTAGAGGCTCACAGTTCTGGGATACTTTGAAGACTTACCTAAGGGGGGCCCTTAAATCCACTATTTCATATATTAAAATGTGCTTTCTGACAAGATGAAGAACTGGAAAATAAATATCAATTGGCCGAAGCAAACTATTTAGAATCCCCCTCCACCTCAAATCGTATTTGCTGGGAATGCATGTCTCACATGCATGCGGATCAAGCATCTGACAATGCCAAGAGGAAAACCTTTTATACTCAGAAGAATTTTGAATTTGGAAACTAGACCAGTCAGTGGCTGGCCCATATGGCGAGACAACAAGTGAATCATGGTTGTAACTAAAATTGTGCACCCAGATGGTACGGAGGCCCGCATAGCTGGGGATATACTTACCTGCTTTCATGAATACCTAAACTATCACATACACTAGCCAGGAAAAAAATAAAAAATAAAAAAAACGATGACTACCTCTCAGATCTGCTGTTCCCTACACTGACCCAGGTACAGAGGGCAGAATAAGAGGCAGATATAATGGAGAAGAGCAGGGAGGCGGTGGCGTCTATGGGAAGGGGGAAGGCAAGGTGTCTGGATGGTCTGCCCCTTGAGATACTGTAGATATCCTTTCCCCTATCCTGACATATTCTGCAGCTTTCAAGGAGGGGAGACGGTCACCATCTATGTATTCTGCCACTGTGGTCCTCGTGCCTTAGCCTGATGAAGATCCAACTGACTGTGCATCTTATCGTCCAATTTCTCTATTAAGTATAGACTATAAAATTGGCTGCACTGCGTTCCTTTGGCTTTGGTATTAGGTTTCAAAAATGGGTCTCCATTCTTTACAGGGAACCCCACCTCCCATATTTTAGTTAAATAATTGACTGTCCCAATCCATAGGGGAACCAGGAAGGAATGTCCTTTATACCCTTTATTTGCAGTGGCTGTTAAGACCCTGGCACTGAGATGTCGTCAGTCTCCTCTCCTAAAGAGCATTACTATGGGCGATAGGTCTTTATGCAGATGACCTTATTCTGCATTTGCAGGACACCTCCACTTCACTAGGACTAGCAATGCAGATAATTGATGGTTTTGGCACACTCAGGCCTTAAAATTGACAGAAGTCGGCACTGATGCCTTTTGTGGCCCCACTTCTGCCCCTTGGTGACTCTCTTCCCCCCCCCCCCTCCCCCAAGCCCCCTCCGCATGGTGTTATTCAAATACTTGGGATTATTACACTACCCCCCTTGGACACTATAAAGGCAAATTTAGAACCATTACTCCAGGCGATTAAACTCAAACATAGTATATGTACTAGGCTCCCTCTACTCGTGGCAGGAAGAATTAATCTCAAAGATGATTTTATTACCCAAGTGTTTATATGTGACATCCCATACCTATCTCAGTGCCTAAATAGTTTAAAATCTTGGATAGGACATTTGTCTCCATTATCTGAACTAATGCTAGATGTAAACGTAAACTCTCTACCTTACAACGCCCTAAAGCCAAGGTGGGTATGGCATTGCCTAATTTATATCACTACCTGGCTGGACAACTGCGCCACTTGACCGACTGGTTGGTTCCGGCCACCCCATCAGTGGTTGAGTCCTACCTTGCTTATGTACTCAAACATTTGTTGGCAGCACTGGAGGCTCCTGCAAAAAACACTGGGCAAGCGTCTTATGCCACTACTGACCTTGGCCCGCACAGTGTGGAAGGAGGCCAAAAAGATTGCAGATTTTCAAGACCTTAATACAGCTTTGCCACTTTGGCATAACCAAATGTTCCCCCATCCCACTATTTATAGATTTTCATTTCTGAGAAGAAATAAAAAGAAGGAATAACTTTAGGGGATGTATAGGATGGAAATGTTTTAGCTTCTTTTCAAACATTTTAGGGAAAATGTGAACTTCCCCGAACCACCTTCTATAGATATCTCCAACTTCATCATGTAATCCACACCCAGATTGCGGCCCATGACATCTGTTGAAAGGCATTCTGCAGTCTCAGGTGCCTTATTTCAACTATACATATACATTTTTTATCCATTACAATTAACAAAACACTTGGCAGTCCGCACTAAATGACAACTTATTCCCGATCTGTCCGACGAGGACTGGGGGGGGCCCTAATAAACTGATTCACTTATATATGTTACATCAATCCAGGGAAAGGAGGAACCTGACCCTTCAATAAACAAGCCTGCCTAATCCATCTGGATATAGTCGCAGCAGATGCAGCCAAACCTTTAAGAGATCCCTCAGGAAGGACAAAAAGAGCATCGGATTTTCTAAAAGACTCAGTGACCGTCAGGTAAACCCTGATCGCCCAAACCACATCCAGAGAGTGCAAAGCAATTTCCTTGGGATGCTTAGGACAAAGTAAAGGCAACACATTGTCTTAATTTAGATGAAAATCAGACACCACCTTAGGAAGAAAAGACAGATTAGGTCAGAGTACCACTTAATCTCTGTGGACCACCAAATAAAGCGGACAGGACAGCACCGCCAATTCAGACACTCTGCGGGCAGAGTAATTGCCACCAGAAAAGCGACCTTCTGGGATAAAAAAAGCAGAGAAATCTCCCTAATGTTCTCAAAAAGGAAGCTTTTCAAGAACAGACAAAACCAGATTGAGAGCCCATGGAGGCAACGGGGATCTCGGGGGGGGGGGGGGATCTCCTCGCACTCCCTGAAAAAATGTGCGAATCAAGGCATTAGCAGCCAACGGACGTTGATAGTAAATAGCCAAGGCTGACACTTGTCCAAGGCCAACCGCTGCTCAACACTTTTTTGTAAAAAGGCCAAAACCCTGGCTATAGAAAACAAGCGAGTGTGCAGCTCCAGCGATTAACACCATGAAATGTACGATTTCCACGTACGATGATAAATCTTTCTAGAAGTTGCCTTCTTAGCCTTCAACAGGATAGGGAATCACAGATTCAGAGAGACCCCTATCTCTCAACACCTGCCCTTCAACAGCCATGCCATTAAAGCCAGTGACCGTAAAGCAGGATGGAAGATCAGTCCCTGGGACAGCAGATCCTCCCTCAGAGGAGTCTCCACAGAGGATTGGCGACCAATTTTACTAGGTCTGCGTATCAAGACAGACGAGGCCAGTCTGGGGCCACCAGAACGACCAGATACTGGCTCCAAGGAGCCACCAAGGTGTCTGTGGCATCGGCCAGAGGATCCCAAGACCTGGCCACAAACCTCTGGACTTTTTTGTTGAAGCGAGAAGCAAACAGGTCTACCTCCGGAGTTCCCCATCCACAGGCACTATAGTAGATTTGTTCAACTTGGATACAGGATGATCCACCTTAGGCAGTACCGGCCAACGGTTTGAAACCGTCTCGGCAAAGGGATAACTGCATTTAAAGCGCTTAAGCACTTCTAGCAAGTGCTTGATGCGCCGCCATTGTACATTAACAATTTCATTAAAATTCTCGGGACAAGGGAAAACCTTTCCCGATTTTTGGGTTTTGCGGGAGCCAAAGGACACCCGTGTCCCTGCTGGTGTGGGGCTTATATGCCATTTTTTAATTTTCCCTTACTGAAACTATCAGGGCTTCCACCAAAGCACGTTCCTGCACTGCAGCTGAAGAGGACAGGTTCTCTTCACCATTCGATAGCGATCCCTCAAGGAGGGGGCGGGGCATCGATAGCAACCATATCAGTCTCTGAATCAGAGGACCCCACCGATGACGGTGAAGGCAGCAGCCATTTTCAGCTTTTAACCTTTTTCATCACAAAATCGACCATGGCCGCCAGGCTTTTCAGTGCTGCTGAAATCGCAGCCAGCGACTGCGATCCAGAGGGTCCAGTAGTCGCACTAAGTGGGTCTGAGGGTGAAACCACTGCCTGGGACTCCATAATTAGTTCAAAATAAAAACGTGTACTGTCCCTTTAATAACCCTGACCGCGATCCCCACCGCCGATCACCGCGGTTTGCGGAGTCCCCCTTAAACATATGCAAACAGAGTGCGCAGGGATATGCCCACATAGACCCCAGTACTTTACCACCTCTCTGAGAAATCTCCACTCCAGAGCCAATCTGAGCAGCAGGAAAGTGAAAGTCACAGGATATGACATCAGTCTGGATAGAATGTGAAAGGTCATGCTGCCTGTGTAGCTCCAAAGAGCTACACAAAAATGGCTGCCAATGCTAGTCTATGGGAAGCACAGGGAAAATGGCTGCGCCATGCAAGTAAATAGGGAGAAATTCTCCTATGCCCACAATAAAAATGGCAGCCCCCCTCCCCATGTGGCAAATCCTATATAGGAATGACAAAACGTCAGCTCAAAATAAGAATGAATGAACATATAACTAGTATGAAAAAGGATGACGACAAAACCATACCCCTATGTTTCCTTGAATGTCACAATGGGGACCCTAATGGACTTAGGGTCAGAGGAGGAATCTATGCCCCAAAACTTCCAGCGCAGAGGGGGACTATGACAAAATTCTCCTCCAGAAGGAAAAACTCTGGATTTACAAAATGGGCTCTTTAGTCCTGAAGGGTTTAAATACCGAGTTTAGCCTGTAACCCTTTCTGGAACAGTAAAATATTCTATTTGGGTTATATTATGTATACTTAAAGAGTTCTGTTATTACTCCCCTAGTCCCAAGAATCCTGAATTTTTGGTCCTCGTACCTTCCGCCCCTCCCCTTTCCCCTCCCCCTTTCCCTCTTCCCTTGGCATTCCATCCGGGACCTGTAGAATTCTTTCCACACCCTGGGAAAATTCTGGTATAATTTGAATACAGAAAGTAACAGTAGAACATGCCAAAGTTGGTAAAATTAGATGGTCAAGCCTATGAGTAGGATATTTCTTTTACCCGCTCGAGTTGACTTTGGGAAGATGTTGATTTCCCTAGGCCCCACTTCATTGTTCCCCTGTCAGCTGATGTTTTTGAGGGATATCCAGGGAGGAAGCTATTATTCCCCCCCCCCCCTTTTTTCTAAGCTTAAATATCTGTTTATAATTCAATATAGGAATAAGAAAGCTATACAGAATGATGGGGGGGATACAATTTTGTAACTGATGTTGTACTTTTGCGGCCAACCAATATGTACGGACGGTACTCTGGGGGTCAATGAGACACTTATTGGGCCCCCTAGTTGGGGTCATTGGTCTGGAATGTGACCAGTGTTATTTATATCTCCTGTATTTGATATTTTATTATTCTTCTTTAACATTTTTCACAATGACACAGTTTGTCTGGTGTCTGCACTTGGATGTGAATGCTGGGGTCTGTTCAAGTTTTTTGCTCACTGAGGGCATCTTGTGGCCAATTTGTGGAAATGCATTACTAATTTGCTGAAAAATAAAGGTGTACTTAATTAAGGTGCATATATAAAAGAAGCCCCAAGGAACACTGATATGATGAAATCAGCGTCTATTGGCTGGTGAAATGCGTCATCTTCACAGCACCAATTAGGGATACCGGCGTCCGTAAGCCTATCTGCTTGAGCAGGAGAATCGTCAAGGAAGTCACGCTGAAGTGACGGCTTGCCGCACGGCCCTCCCACACACGCTCAGTAGAAGTGCAGGAGGTAGCTGGAAGCCTCCAAGCGAGGCAAGGACACCGTAGCTTTGCAGACCAACGCCGAACACCTGGATCCCGTGAGTACAGCCCCAGGAGGACGTGACAGACCGGATAAACCTTAGGAGGTATTGGGCTTTATACATGGATCACACGGAGAACTCTGCTACAATACTAAACAGCTGCACAATAAAACCTCCACGCTACCAGCCCATCTAAATGACTCCATTAACGCTGGACTGTGCTCTTCAGGTTTTCAGTTGATATTGCCTGAATTCTATCATAGGGACTATTCCCTGGGCAACTTACCTGGAATATGGGTCCATACACTGCACTGACTCTCTGAATGCTGTGGATCCATTTTGGCCCAATTACTCAGCCTTGTGAAATACAATAACCATCAGGGATTGTGTCCTGTCATGAAATTATGAAAAGTGGAGGTCCACAAGTATATTTTGATCCATTCACAGGTCTGGGGGATTGTCAGGTTGGTCGCTGCAGCCATCCCTGTTTGTTTTTACGTATATGTTTTTTATTATTTGGTGAATGTTTTTGGGAGTCTATGAATGCCTCTTTTTTTCAATAAAGTATTTTTCTGATTATTTTGTGTCCTTAGTTGACCTCTGTCTGAGGGGGAACTCTGTCTCCTCTATTTTTGCTTATTCAGTAATTTTCCACGGAGGAAGAATTGGAATGCTTTAGGAACATTATTAACCACTTCCATACAGAGCAGTTTGACACCCTTCCTGCCCAGACCAATTTTCAGCTTTCAGCACTCTCACACTTTGAATGACAATTGCTCAGTCATGCTACACTGTAACCAAACAACATTTTTATCATTTTTTTCACACAAATAGAGCTTTCTTTTGGTGGTATTTGATCACAACTGGGTTTTTTTTTTTTTCGTGATATATGCAAAAAAAGAGCAAAAATTTTGAAAAAAAAAAACACTTTTTTAGTTTCAATTATGAAATTTTGCAAAAAATAAATTTTTCTTCATACATTTGGGCCAAAATGTATACTGCTACATGTCTCTGGTAAAATTAACCCAAATTAGTGTATATTATTTAGTCTGTGTGAAAGTTATTGAGTCTAGAAGCTATGGTACCAATTACTGAAAA
Source organism: Pelophylax lessonae (assembly GCF_965119305.1). Taxonomy (NCBI): domain Eukaryota; kingdom Metazoa; phylum Chordata; class Amphibia; order Anura; family Ranidae; genus Pelophylax; species Pelophylax lessonae. Next base: position 68,059,778 of record NC_138780.1, read on the forward strand.
TTGATCACACCAGATGTACTGACAGCCTATCTCCTTTCTTGAGGCCCTGAAATGTCAGGACAGTACAAATACCGACCAAATGACCCCTTTTTGTAAAGTAGACAGTCCAAGGTATTTAGTAAGAGGCATGGTGAGTTTTTTGAAGTTGTAATTTTTTCCCACAATTCTTGGGAAAATTAAGAAAAAAAAATTTTTTTTCTTTTTTTTCCCCACAAAGTTGTCAATTTATAAGCTATTTCTAACACATAGCATGTACACAGCAAAAATTACACCCAAAAATACATTCTGCTACTCCTTCCGAGTATGGTGATACCACATGTGTGAGACCTTTACACAGCCTGGCCACAAAAAGAGACTCCACGTCCAAGAAGCACATTCAGGCGTTCTAGGAGCATAAATACACATAAAACTTTCTTACTACCTATCACACTTTTCAAGGCCCTAGAGCACCAATACAATGGAAAAGTCCACAAAATGACCCCATTTTGGAAAGCAAACACTCCAACGTATATTCTATGAGGCATTATGGGTCGTTTGAACATATCATTTTTTTCCACAGGTTTTTGGAAAATGTGGGAAAAAAAATTAACTTTTTTTTTTTTACACAAAGTTGTCAATTTATAGGATATTCCTAACACATAGCATGTACACAGCAAAAATGACACCCCAAAATACATTCTGCCACTCCTCCTGAGTATGGCAATACCACATGTGTGAGACTTTTTCACAGCCTAGCCATATAGAGGGGCCTAACATCCAAGGAGCATCATCATGCATCCTAGCCACTTGCCTAGGCCTATTTTTGACATTTGGTGTTTACAAGCTAAAATCAGTTGTTTTGCTAGAAAACTGCTTAGAACCCCCAAACATTATATATTTTTTTTTAGCAGAGACCCTAGAGAATAAAATGGAGATTATTGCAATATTTTTTTATCACACCGTATTTGCGTAGCGGTCTTCCAAACGCAATTTTTTTGGAAAAAATTATTTTTAATTAAAAAATAAGAAACCAGTAAAGTTAGCCCAATTTTTTTCCATAATGTGAAAGATAATGTTACGCCGAGTAAATAGATACCCAACATGCCATGTTTCAAAATTGCGCACGCTCACGGAATGGTGACAAACTTTGGTACTTAAAAATCCCCATAGGCGACAATTTAAAAATTTCTACAGGTTGCCATCTTTGAGTTATAGAGGAGGTCTAGGGCTCAAATTATTCCCCTTGCTCTAACGATCGCGGCGATACCTCACATGTGTGGTTTGAACACTGTTTACATATGTGGGCGGGGTTTCTGTACGCATTCGCTTCTGCGCGCGAGCTAACGGGGACAGGGCGCTTTAATTTTTTTTTTTTTACTATTTATTTTATTTATTATTTTTTATTTTTACACCGTTTAAAAAAAAAAAAAAATTGATCATTTTTATTTCTATTAAAAGAAATGTAAATATTCCTCGTAATAGAAATAGGCACGACAGGACCTCTTTTTTGTGAGATCTGGGGTCAAAAAGTCCTCAGATCTCACAAGTACACTAAAAGATAGAAAAAAAAAAAAAAAAAGACCTTTAAACCGGTTGCTAGGCAACAACATTTTCCATAGCTCCGGTCCTCCAAGACCATAGAGTCAAGTGAGGGCAAGCTTGCCCTCACTCGACATCCTGTCTGAGGATTCGGGACCGGATCGGTTTCCCCGCTGCCGGCGGGTCCGGTAAGCGGGGAAAAGGACCGGAACGCGTCGGGAGGGGGGGGCCTCTTCCGCCATCCCGGAAGGGTGATCCCACGGCGAATCCGCCGCTGGGACCACCCTTATCGGAAAGCCAACCGTCCACCGTTTAAAAAAATACCAGGGTTATGGCAGCTATCTGCTTCCATAATACCGGTATTTAGGTTTAAACGGAGGACGTATATAAACCTTTTTGGACTTGGACATGGTGGCTGTATGAAGGGTGACAGGTACTCGGGTACTTTGTTGGGCAGGTGACAGGTACTCTGGTACTGATGAGCAGGTGGCAGGTACTCGAGTACTCCGATAGGCAGGTGACAGGTACTCGGGTACTCTGATGGGCAGGTGACAGGCAGGTTATAGGTACTGATGAGTAGTACTCACTGACTGATAGGTGATAGGTGATACTGTACTGATGGGTACTGATGATCAGTACTGATACGTGATAGGTACTGATGAGTACTGATGAGTAGTGATGGGTACTGATGAGCAGGCGGCAAGTACTTGGGTACTTCAGGCGTCAGGTACTCTGATGAGCAGGTGGAAGGTACTCGGGGTACTCTGATGGGTAGGTGACAGGTACTCAGGTACTCTGATGACGGGTACTCCGTTGACAGGTACTCAAAGTACCCGAGTACCTGTCATCAGAGTACCCGAGTACCTGTCATCAGAGTACCCGAGTACCCGTCATCAGAGTACCCGAGTACCCGTCATCAGAGTACCCGAGTACCCGTCATCAGAGTACCCGAGTACCTGTCATCAGAGTATCCGAGTACCTGTCATCAGAGTACCCGAGTACCTGTCATCAGAGTACCCGAGTACCCGTCATCAGAGTACCTGAGTACCCGTCATCAGAGTACCTGAGTACCCGTCATCAGAGTACCCAAGTACCTGTCATCAGAGTACCCGTCAGAGTACCCGAGTACCTGTCATCAGAGTACCCGAGTACCTGTCATCAGAGTACCCGAGTACCTGTCATCAGAGTACCCGAGTACCTGTCACCAGCCCATCAGAGTACCCAAGTACCTGTCATCTGAGTACCTGATGGGCTGGTGACAGGTACTCGGGTACTTTGATGGGCTAGTGACAGGTGCTCTTTATTGGGGGGGGGGGGCAATCAGTGTGTTTAGGGTGCACTGTAGTTGGTAACTAGCTGTTACCACACTCTCTTCCTCACACAGGATCAGTGTGTGAGGAGGAGAACACGGTGACAGCTAGTTACCGTGTTCTCTGTTGACATTTGTGACCGGCTGTGATTGGACACAGCCGGTCACGTGGTAAAGAGCCAATTTCATTGGCTCTTTACCTAGATCGGGGATCGACTCTGTCCGAGCCTCGTCCCCGATCGCTGCTCTGCGCGCCCCCGGGGGCGCGCATTGCAGAGAGAACGAGCGGCTCGTGCTGGAGCCGCTCATGTGATCGGCTGTGATTGACACAGCCGATCACGTGGTAAACAGCCAATTTCTATTGGCTGTTTACCTTGATCAGGGATGGGCTATGTCCGAGGGACGAGCCTCATCCCTGATCGCGCCGCCGGGGGCGCGCAGTAGCAGCTAGAACGGGCCGACGTCATATGACGGCGGCCCGGATCTAGACAACCACTTTGCCGACGTCATTTTACATGACTCGGTATGGAAGTGGTTAAACAAATGCATCTCACAGTGCATTCCTATGGGAAATAAATTTAGAAGAGACAAAGCAAAACCTGGCAGGCTAAACCGTAATGTTAAAAAAACGTATTAAAAAAGGGGAAAAAATTGGCCTTCAAGAATTATAAATCAAAGGGCACAGTATCGGCTTTCAAGCAATACAAGGAGGCAAATAAATGTAAATTCGAAATCAAAATGGCTAAAAACAACTTTGAGAGACAAATAGCGGAGGATAGTAAAAAGAACCCAAAGAAATTCTTTAAATATATCAACAGCAAAAAAACTAGGGCAGAGCATATTGCACACATAATTAACGATGATGGGAGGATGGTTACAGAGGACACTGAAAAGGCAACCGTGCTGAACGCCTATTTCTCGTCAGTTTTTACTCAGGAAAAGGAGGGGTACACTGACCATGACTGTATGGTTAGTAGTAATACACAGGACTTGCCGCTATGGCTAACAGAGGGTGAAATCAGGGAAAGGCTGGATAAAATTAAACACAAATAAATCACCAGGCCCGGATGGCGTACATCCGAGAGTACTCAAAGAACTTAGTAAGTCTATATCTAGACCACTGTTCCTGATCTTTGCTGACAGTATTAGGAGATGTACCAGGGGATTGGAGGAAAGCTAACGTGATTCCGATATTCAAAAAAGGGCAGAGGCATATCCCGGGAAATTATAGGCCTGTCAGTCTGACATCGATAGTATGTAAACTTCTGGAGGGGATGATAAGGGACTATATCGTAGAGTTTGCTAAAGACAACATCAGCAGTAACCAGCATGGGTTTACATATGTCAAATTGTTCTTGTCAAACCAATCTCCTAACATTCTACGAGGAGGTGAGCTGTGAGCTAGATAGGGGCAGACCAGTGGATGTGGTGTACCTGGATTTCGCTTAGGCATTTGCTACAGTTCCCTAAAAGCGCTTAATTCATAAAATAAGGTCTGCAGGCATCGACTGCAAGATTTGCTCTTGGATATGGAACTGGCTAAAAGGGTGGTAATAAATAGCGCATACTCAGACTGGTCTGAGGTGGTAAGTGGGGTCCCCCAAGGCTCAGTCCTGGGACCAACCCTGTTCAATTTATTCATAAATAGCATTGAAGACGGGATCAGTAGCTCTATATCAGTTTTTGCAGACACAAAATTGGGCAGGGCAATAACTGCACAGCATGAAGCAGATATCCTACAGAATGACCTGGACAAAATAACAGAGTGGGCAAATGAGGTTTAACGTGGAGAAGTGTAAGGTTTTGCACTTGGGGACTAAAAACATAAAAGCACAATACACTTTAGAGGGGGAACCTTTTAGGGAATCAAAAATGGAGAAGGATCTGGGAGTCCTGGTAGAGGATAGACTAGGCAATAGCATGCAATGTCAAGCAGCAGCTGCCAAAGCCAGCAGAATATTAGCATGCATAAAGAAAGGGATGTATTCCAGAGATGAAAACTATAATCCTACCACTTTATAAAACTCAGATCCGACCACATCTGGAGTATTCTGTCCAGTTCTGGTCGCCGGTCCTCAGGAGGGATGTGTTGGAGCTGGAGAAGGTCCAGAGAAGGGCAACTAAACTAATTAGGGGATTGGAGGACCTTAATTATGAAGAGCGTCTGCAATCGCTTGATTTATTCTCCCTGGAGAAGAGACGCCTGAAAGGGGACATGATCGCAATTTATAAATATCTCAATGGTGATCTCAGCATAGAAAAAAAGCTATTCAGTCGGAAGGACTGCATGAGGACTAGAGGGCATACAATGCATCCGGAGAAGCGTTTTAACCTCAGGCAGCGAGGGGGGTTCTTTACTGTTAGAGCTACAAGATTGTGGAATTCTCTACCATAAGAGGTGGCTTCTGCGGGAAGTATGGTGGCTTTCAAAAGACTCTTAGACGTACATCTCAAGAATCAGAACATTCAGGGGTATGCAAGATGATTA